>NW_024387245.1:18755610-19379360 GCF_900408965.1 Simochromis diagramma
TTTTTTTTTTTTATTAAAATTTTGTTCTTTTCATTCTATTTCTGTTATTTTCATTCAAATTCCATTCTTTACATTCTAATTCTGTTGTTTTCTTTCAAATTCTGCTGTTCTCTTTCAACTTCCGTTGTTTTCATTCAAATTTTCTTGTTTTCTTTCAACTTCCAGTGTTTTCATTCAAATTCCATTCTTGTAAATCTAATTCTGTTGTTCTCATTCAAGTTCTGTTCTCTTTTTTCTAATACTGTATTTTCATTCAAATGTTATGTTTTCATTCAAATTCCGTTCTTGTCATTCTAATTCTGTTGTTCTCGTTCAAATTCTGTTCTTTTCATTCTAATTCAGATCTTTTCATTCTAATTCTGTTGTTTTCATTCTAATTCTGTTCTTTTCATTCTAATTCCGTTCTTGTCATCCTAATTCTGTTGTTTTCCTTCTAATCCAGTTCTTTTCATTCAAATTCTGTTCTCTTTCAATTTCCGTGGTTTTCATTCTAATTCTGTTTTTCTTGTTTGAAATCTGTTGTTTTCCTTCTAATTCAGTTGTTTTCATTCAAATTCTGTTCTCTTCGTTCTAATTCTGTTGTTTTCTTTCAACTTCTGTTGTTTTCATTCAAATTTTGTTGTTTTCTTTCAGCTTCCGGTGTTTTTATTCAAATGCTATTCTTGTCATTCTAATTCTGTTGTTCTCATTCAAATTATGTTCTCTTTTTTCTAATATTGTTTTTCCTTCTAATTCAGTTCTTTTCATTCTAATTCAGTTCTTTTCATTCTAATTCTTTTGTTTTCATTCTGATTCTATTGTTTTCATTCAAATTCCTGTGTTTTCATTCAAATTCCGTTCTTGTCATTCTAATTCTGTTGGTTTTTGTTCGAAATCCGTTGTTTTTCTTCTAATCCAGTTCTTTTCATTTAAATCTTGTTGTTTTCATTCAAATTTTGTTGTTTTCTTTCAACTTCCTGTGTTTTCATTCAAATTCCATTTATGTCATTCTAATTCTGTTTTTTCATTCAAATGTTGTTCTTTTCATTCTAATTCTGTTCTTTTCATTCTAATTCAGTTCTTGTCATTCTGATTCTGTTGTTTTCATTCTATCCATCCATCCGCTTTATCCGAGGCCGGGTCGCGGGGGCAGCAGCCTAAGCAGAGAGGCCCAGATCTCCCTCTCCCCAGCCACCTCCTCCAGCTTATCCGGGAGAACACCAAGGCGTTCTCAGGCCAGCCGAGAGATATAATCTCTCCAGCGTGTCCTGGGTCTGCCCCAGGGCCTCATCCCGGTGGGACATGCCCGGAACACCTCACCCAGGAGGCATCTTTGTCAGATGCCCGAACCACCTCAGCTGGCTCCTTTCGATGTGGAGCAGCAGCGGCTCTACTCTGAGCCCCCCCCCCAGATGGCCGAACTTCTCACCCTATCTCTAAGGGAGAGGCCAGCCACCCTTCGGAGGAAGCTCATTTCTGCCGCTTGTATCCGCGATCTCGTTCTTTTGGTCACTACCCACAGCTCGTGGCCATAGGTGAGGGTAGGGACGTAGATCGACCGGTAAATTGAGAGCTTCGCTTTTACACTCAGCTCCCTCTTCACCACGACGGACCGGTGCAGCATCTGCATTACTGCAGCTGCAGCCCCACCTAGACGGTCTACTGATTTAAATGTTACTCAAGTGTGATGTTTTCTAGTGCTCATCTTTGGAAAAACTTGAATACTGTATTATTGTTCTGTATTGTTGTTGAGTCTTTGCCTTATAATATAAAGCACCTTGAGGCAAATGTTGTTGTTATGTGGTGCTATATAAATAACACTGAATTGAACTGAATTGAATTGGAAGAATGTGGAAATGTTATCATTTTATGGATATCAAACCTGTAAGATCTTCTTTTCTCTGTGTGTCCAAAGGGACGTTTTGGTGTAGCACATAGTTTACTAGTCTCAATATGTTCCTCTACAGGTTTGTGTGTGATAGACAGAATACAGCAATAATGCAGACCCAGTAACATTAAACCATAAAGGAGAGAGCAACAGTAGAGAGAAACAAATACACATATTTATGGTTTGCGGTTCTTCCATCTTACTGTCCTGCCTATTAGTTAGCACCGACAGGCTGATCATGTTGTACAGGGCACTTGCTTCTCCATAGAGAAAAAAAAAAAAAACGTGTCTGACAAAGACCATCTGGCATCTTATCAGCATTCAGAGCAACTCCTAGACCCCCAGGACAAAGCCTGACTGTCAAGTAATTTTGAGTGACATAAAAAATTACAATATAATGCTAAATACTTTAGCAAATAAGAGCAGAACATTTCAAAAGCTTTAGCAGCTCTAATTTGTGTCTTATTTTTAGTAGAGGTGCAAAATTACAATTTCTAAATTTCCCTGCTATAGAAAAGAACATGCAATTTCAATGGATAATACCCAAGACTGCACTGAGACTAAAGGTTGGAGGATCAGAAACCATTATCTTATATTGCAGCAGATTATCTGCTCATATGATCTCGATGTTTATGTATCTATTTACTCTAGATGTATTCCTCTTTAGCTTCACTTACGAACTTCCACTGTTCACTTCCATTCTTAACATTTTCCTCCATGATTTAAAAATAAATGTAAAAATAAATTGCATAGCAACAATAATGACTAATGGTAGTTGTGGTCTTTGACTTCTGTGGTCCGTCACTTACTTCTGACATTTGTAACTGTGCTTTACATTTCAGCAACCATATGATCACAGCCTCATAGTCAGCAGTCCCACAAACAAGCACTAGGCGGGCAGAAAATGAACAGAAAATTTCATCTGATGGCAGCATGTTTCCCTCATTATACAGTGCTATCTCTTAGGGAACATCTAAAATCAGTTTGCAAACAGTGATACTGTTAGGATAAAAGTTTGTTTAGTGCTTCTTTCCAAATTTCCATCTGTTTTTTCTTTCTAATCATATATTTGCAGTTGGTCTCAAATTTGTACTGACAGGTAAATATGCATTGCCTTTCCTACCCCTATGCTGATTTGATGTTCACACACTGTAATCCCTAACAGTTGTCCTAGCTCATAACTAATAAGCTCATAACACTCAAATGTCGTTTTGTAGTTGAGCAAACTATAAAGTATTGAGCTCTGTTGGCTTTTATGCAGCTTTAATTGACTGGGGCTCAATATCTTTTAGCAAATTTTTTTGGAACGCTCAAAAAGTTTAAGAAGCATATATTAGTGACGTTCTGGTGGGTGGAGTCTTGTCGCTCCCTCAGGAAAGCTGAGTCAGCCATCTTGAATTTACCTTGATGCGGGGAAGATTTGGCCAGCCCGTGTGGATTAAGAGTCCCCAACTTCAACCCACCACCTTATTTTTTTTCATCAACTGCCCTAAATTTGGTAAGTCTAACGTGTTTTTGTTTTGTTTAAATTTAATTTCGATAAACATTCTTTTTTTATTTTTTACTGGAAATATATTCGTACTTTGTGCACAGTGAATGTTTGTTATAAATGAATTCGAATCCAAGTAATTGTAATTTTAGAAGTTTTCGAATGTGACAAATACGTAATGTTATTTCAAATTAGAATGGTGTAACGTTTTGGCGGTTTTCCGTGGGGGACAACATTTCCCATAATGCATTGTATTCTTGCCCAGGAAGTTGACGGTGGCAGTTCTAGCTCCATGCGTTTGAACTTTCTACTAAAACTTTCTACTGTCCGTTTCTACCGGTTGTCGTATTGCCGGTAATGCACGTGCGTATTGTGAGTATACTTATTTCAATAAGTGTTCGTGTTACACAGTCAGTAGTTTACGCTGTTGAGCTGTGTGTGTGTGTGCTAGCATGAAGCGAACAATAATAAACAACATGAGTGTGTTATCATGATGGTAATTAGACACATGTTTGTATTTTTTCGTAGTCTCAAATGTGTGGTTGTGAGATAATCTCGAAATCCTTTTAACAGTTTAGAGGGGTATTCCACTAAGCGAGCTCTACAAGTCAAGGCTTGCGGAAAAATGCATCGCCTGATTCAGCCTAACATTATACACTGGTCGAACTCGGTGCTACGAACGAAGTTCAGCTAAATTGTTCACGCTAATTCGACAAGGCTCAACCAGCCAGACTGAGGCGCCTCCTTGACACCTTTAAGCCAGACCCTATCGATCTTTGCTAGATAAATTGAAATGAAATGAAAATAAAGAGCCGCGTTCTGCTCCCAGGCTAAGAAAGAATCATTGATGCAGACTGTGCGGATCACAAATACTCCCTAACCTGTAAGGCTGGGGTGTCCAAACTTTTTTCAAAATCACTTAAAAGTGGTCGAATATGTTATATTGTTGAATATAATTACAGACAAAACTGCCTTCATCACAGCTTTCCATAAATGGATCTTCATTGATTCATTCAGAAAAAGCTTTGGTAGCTTATTTTCAGAACAGCAGCCTCAGATTTCTTCTTAGACAGAAGATTTACAGCACAGAGAAAAAACAATAAAGGGGAAAATAGGACGTGTAAATTTCAAGTTTGTTATTTAAGTTATTAAGCTTAGCAACACACCTATCAACATTAGTTTGAAACGGTTAACATTAACAGACTGAACTGGACTTAATAACAGGAGTGCATATAATCTTAGTAAATTATTGTGGTGAGTATCAGCTGCGCTGGGTATGTAAATCGGGCCATCCAGCTGCGGCGCTGATTCGACGTCACTCGTGCCAAAAATCCGGACAAATGTCACTTGATCAAGGAGCAGATCTGCATCAGATGAGATCAGCTAACTACATGTGTGTGTGCTGTGCAAAAAATGTTTTTGAACATTAATAAGTCGTCTTTGTGCACATATTGTTTACAGATATCAGACTGCAAAGAGTACTACAGAGAGTCAACATTTCACCAGTTGTCAGTGGGTGAGTTTTATAATTTGTCCTAATTTAAATAAAAAATAAATACAAAGAAACTAGAGAATTTTGCCCTGAATTATTCAAAATTTTTAGATTTTTTTGGGTTACCCTTCTAGATTGACAAGTTTAGCCCATTACACAAAAAGTTTGGACACCCCTGATCTATAACAATGACAATCAGAACATGGCTATCCAACACTTTGTTTTTATTCTGCATTTGTGTAAATACTATTCTAATAGATATTGTATGTTCATCTAGGAACAGCATGATGTAAATACAAGACGGGCCCTCATCCTTCATGCACTTCCTGTGTACCTGCGTGAAGATGCCTCCACGTTATTCAGGACTTGTGATGTAAGTGTACTGGCCTCAGCATCAACCCCTTTGCCTAGCTGTTCAAACATATGACATCACTCAGAACTCAAGGAGAACCAGGGTGTATATCAGGAAGGAGGTTCAACACAGTCCTCATCTGACTTGTTTTCTCCCATATATCAATAAGATTGCAAGAAGATTGTTACGCATAAACCTAGGGCTGCACAATTAATTGTTAGAAAATCGCGATCTCGATTCATACTTATGTGCGATCTCATTTCCAAATGACAACAATTTAAAAAAAAACAAACAAAAAAAACCCCAAAAAACAACGGAGACCACATCAGGGATGACGAGAAAGTGACAGGAGAAAATCCGTCCCGGTCAACCATCCAAACATCAATAACGGGAACCTTATACAGCGCTTCCCTATACCCGTCGAACTCCCGCAGGCACAAAGAAATTACCGAGGCTATCACTTATCACCTGACCAAAGATATGGCTCCCATCAACACTGTGCAAAACGAGGGATTTAGGAAAATGATCAACACCATCGACAAACGCTACACAGTGCCGTCCCGCAACTATTTTTCTATTGTTGCACTACCTGCTCTATACACGCAGTGTCGAGCAACGGTGGAGACGGAATTTCAAGCAGTACAACATTTTGCAGCAACAACAAAACGTGAGACATTTGTTGTTTTTATGTTTATTTATTGTTTTTATGTTCAGTCTCAACTGTTACGAAGTTGATGTGCAGTTAATAAGTGCAATAAATATTTATACTGGAAAAGAAAATCGTGAGAGAATCGTGATCTCAATTCTAAGCCAAAAAATCGTGATTCTCATTTTATGCAAAATCGTGCAGCCCTACATAAACCAGAAAACATGAAAATAGTTGAAAGATTATTAAACAAAAACAAATCCACAGATAAAAACTATCTCCCTTTTAAAATTCAAGTGTTCTATTTTTTTGGAGGTGCCATGTTGTGGTCAGAGAAATGTTTGGTAAATAACAAAAACAAATATCTTGGCATATATTTATTATTGAAAACATTTATTTACACATATGTTTTGAAACCAAACCCAAATTAAGATTATTGTAATGCATCATGATGTATCGCAATATCAAATTAAATCGTTGACATTATAATCCTAAAAGAAACGTGCGACTTATGAAGATTCACACCTCTAATCAATAGCATGATTTGTGTCCTTGTGGGGCTGAACTCATTCTTGTATTATTTTTGTTTTGCAGTCAGCAGATGGTCCAGACCTCACTGACACTCCTGTGGCTCTGCTGACAGTTGTCACGGATGACACTACTGATTCGGCCCTCTTCAGTCCCGAAAGCATCTGCATTGTCGTTGAGGATGAAATACTTGTGAATGGTCCCACAAATCTGGCTGAGTCATTTCTCCTGCTCTTTGGGTACATCTATGCACTAGACCTACAATACCCAAAGAAACTTGAGCTTACATTCACATTTATCCAGAAGGTTGTGATGTGCCTTAAGGACAACAAACCACTGAAAGGGCATCTACTGATGCTGAAGAATGATTTGTTCAATGAGTGAATCACTCAGAATGGACTACTTGTTGAGCTGAGTATTGAGGAAGCTTTTTTTTTTGGTTGTTTTTTTCCTAATCATTTGCCTCTTCTACCTCACATTTAAGATGAATGACTGTTCAGTTCATGCACTATTCATATTTAATGTTCTGTTGCCTAATACGTAAATGCACTGCCTTGATGTTTGTTCCCTATAAGTACAGCAGTGGAAACACAGGGACAGACAACCATTCGCACTCACATTCATTCGGACATTCACACCTAGTGACAATTTGGATTATCCAATTAACCTATCCCCACAAGCTGCATGTCTTTGGACAGTGGGAGGAAGCCGGAGTACCCGAAGGGAACCCACACAAACACGGGGAGAACATGCAAACTCCACACAGAAAGACCCCGGCCTGATGTTGGAATTGAACTCAGGACCTTCTTGCTGTGCGGCAACAGTGCTAACCACCGTGCCACCGTGCTGCCGTGTTTTTTTTAATGTATTTTTAAAAAAGAAAGTGAGCTGCAGCTGTCAAGGTACAGTAAGTGTTAAATGCCTCAATGTTATAATAGCTGCAGTTGCTGTTAATACTGAAAATGTTATTGAATTTTAGAATTGAGATGGAGCCCCTTGGAGTCTTTTTCTCTTGTTTTATTTATGAAGCACTTTTTTATGAGTGAGCTCTGTTGTTTGTGCCTTTTTAAAAGCACATTGTGTTTAATAAAAAGTTGTTAAATTGTTAGTGTTGTTACTTTCATGTTTTCTAACACTTTTAGCTGATTATAATTTACTGGGCAAACAGTTTAGAATTATTTGTAAGTGTATTTCCCACAGTATTTTAAAAATATTGAAGATTTTAAGTGTTATTTCCCATATTATAAGTTAGACAATATGAAAAAGTTTGAGTGTATTACCCACATCGTATGAGTTGCAATATGTAAAATATTTTGAGTGTATTTCCCACCTTAATTAAGTTGAAAAATATTGAACATTTTGAGTTTATTACTCCCTAATTATAAGTTGAGGAATATCAACATTTATGAGTTAACATTGATGTAATTTCAGGCAACTGCAACTATAATTTTTATTTTAGTTAAACTTAAAACTTTTAAAAACATCACTAAAAAATTGTTGTGTAATCTGTTACACAACAATTTTTGAGTTCTGTGAACTTATTAGGTTTTACAGTGCATGAAAAGAATATTAGAATCTTAGCATGTGTTCAGATAACCAGATTGAAACTGTATTAAAATCAAGAAAACCCCAGTTCAATTAGACCTACTGCTAGAGAGGATGTTGCAAGAAAGACATTAAAGCACAATCAGTGGTATCCTCCGTGTGTCCTTTTCACACAGACAGGTTAATGGTGTTCAGAGGGAGACTTTAGCATTAGACTCCTCGTTAACAGCTGACCTACACTGATCTGTCTGGAGTGTGAGTGAAGTTGACGAGGCAGTGAAATTCAGAGATGTTTTAATGATTCCTTCAATACTGTGTTGAACGTTTGCTGAATCTGAGCCAATCTGAGTTTGATTAGTAATCTTAAGGATTGATCAGGCTTTAGAAAACCTTACTTGAGGCCAAATATATGATCACAGATGTATGTTGAATTTTTCTGTCCTGACTTACTTTTCCTTCTTCTCATTATTAACTGACAGTTAAAGGTAGTAAGTTTTATTTTTCTGTAATGATGACGTTATAAAAATAGTTATAAAATTAAGAAAAAATATAACTTTAAATTTTATAAACTATTTTTTTATTAAAAGAGAAGCATAAAAACACAGTACTGACAGTTGTTACTGCGTTACCAACATCATAAACATAACACAAACGTGCGTGTGCGAAGGACAGAGAGGATGAGAGATGGTTACAAAATTAAAATGAGAGGGCTTACATCTTCCAGTTTCATGTGGAAGGTACTATCATTTTACTTAAGTTACATTTAAAATCACTGTAAAGCCATAACCTTTAGACCACAAGGAAGGGATATAACATGATTGTACACTTCATTAAGACAGGTGCTATGGTGTCACAGTTCTCAGTGCGTATGGCAGATCAGAGATGAAAAGAGCGAAACAAGAGATGAAATCTACCAGAGTCTACTTTGATCAGGGAGCACAAATGTTCTGCAGCATGGCAGCCACTCGCCTCACCCACCCTTAATCTCTGCTGTGCATGGGAGGGAAAGCAAGGTAGTGCTTGCATTTATGTTGTGTTGAGTGACATGCAAGTTAAAGACATACAAGATTTTTGTCAAAATGTTTTGTCAAAGAGGAAGCAGGTCAGAGGCAAAAACATCACACTCAACAATGATTTTGAAGATTAGACATTTTGACAGTTAGGAGGCTTAATATAGTCAGCTCTATGGAGCATTTTATGTTTTCCTTTCATGGCGCATAGCTTTACTGTTTTGGTTTAGTTTAATCTCTCTTACCAACTTTTGTTTTTACAGCAAGCAACTGTTTTAAATAAATAAAGAAAGAAAAAAGCACCTCACAGTATAAGCTACCTGATGAGCACCAAATGAATGCTAAAAAATGTAATAAGGTGACAATATGCCGGTGATGTGTTTGCAGCTTGTTTTACTGCTTTGAAGCATGGAAGAAGCAAAGCAATAGTCCACAGTTAATGGACAATAGTCCATAATCAAATAATGACTTTGATGATGTTTCGTACATCAGGTGGGGTGGAATTTGTTACCCTGGTGATCTCAAAAATGAATAGCTTGAATAGCACAAATATTAATCCAAACCATGAACTTTAAATAGCAGGAGGGTTTTCAATTGAAATACTGCTACTACATATGTTATTTCAAGAATGAGTACATTCAGGAGCAATATGAGTTCTAGGACTTAATAACTATACTGTTATTGCTACGTGTTGGATACACTGTGTATGTTAACGCAGGTCAACAGCAAGCCAAACTCAATTTTCATGAGCCAGGAAACTGAGTGTCTTGCTCCTTTATTACAGTCTTCTCGACGGCTTACAATCTTTTACAACTGTGGCTTGAATAGCTCGATGAAAGTGTTGAGTGAAAAGCCATTGCTTTCGATGGTGTATATAAAGATTCAGGCCACAGGAGATGAAGTTTAAACACAGATAGGCAGGTTTTCTGTACAATGCTTTTTCCCAACTGACTGCAGCGTCTGCTTCCCACAATGCATTGCGAACACAGATTACTCCTTCAAAATAAGATACAGAAAAACTAATGCTGACTGTATAGAACATATTTTTAACTAAATGACTCTCTTTTTTAACATAAATTACCACAGATGAAATATGACATTTTATCACTAAATTATTATGAACCATTTTTTTAAATCTTTTACTTGGGACAGAACAATAACTGTAATGACAAACTCAAACAGTCACATAAACAAAATGATAGGTTACCTCTTTTGGTTAGTCGCTGGGAAATGACATTACTGCATTTAACTATTTTGAAGGGAAATTAGCTTTATTATGGAAAATAAAATCAGAATAATTAAGATTAACCATTAAACCACTGCAAAGTGACACTGTCATGGTCCTGGGTCGGTGACCCAGCGCTTTTAGTTATCATTTTCTAGTTTATTATGATGATTATTATTGTTTGAGTTCTATGTGTTATATTCGGTCTGCCTTTGAGTCTGTGTCTCTGTCTGTCTATGGTGTCACCCCATCCGTTTGTGAAGCTGTCTGTTTAGATCTGTGTCTTGTTTGGTTCCCCGTGTCTGAGTTTCCTGTTTTATTGTGAAGGTCTCTGTCTGATGTGAGTGTGGTCAGTTTACATTTCCCCTGTCCCGTCAGCTCTGATTTCTCCCAGCTGTGTTGCCCTCCTGTCTCTCATCCCCTGATTACTGGTGTGTGTATTTAAGCCCTGTGTGTTCTCCTGCCTGTTGCTGGTTTGTCTGTGTTACTTCATGTCAGTCTGCGTTACCCTGTGGTCCATGGTGTCCTGTTCCTCGTCTGCGCCTCTCTGCTTCTCATCCCCTTTGTCGTATGCTCCCAGGTCTGTTATTTTTAGTTCTCCCAGTTTAGGTGTCTTCAGTTATTTGTCATGCCCCACTGCTTGTTTGCCACTACACCTTTGTTAATAAACCTCACCAGCATTTCATCCACTGCCTGCATCTTGGGTCCTTCTTCCAACTCCACACGGCTCGCCTCGGCAGCTGTGACAGACACAGTCTGAGAGAGTTAGCTAAATTGTTGACTTTCTGTAGATATTAGTGCAGAATTATTTATTTATTTCACATTTTAATTAATTATTGACACATTTAAATAATTATTTAATTAATTAATTTTGGCACTATTGACTCCTTCAGGTCTCACCATGAAATAATTTTATCTGTCAACCTCACCCATCAAACCCAGGGGGCGGGGTTAATGCTGATCAAGTCAAAACCATTGCTTTGGCTTTGGTTTGTGTGTCACCAAATACAATTTTAATATTTTTTTTAGCCGAGAATGTAGTGGTTTAATCTTCTGAGATCTGGTCGGTTTGTCAAGATATAGCATCTTTGCAAAAGTACTTCGATGATTTCGGAGATGTCTGCCCAGCCCAGTCTTACGGCGTGGGATAGACACGCTTGCCTCGCAAGCAATCGAGCTGTTATTACTGCCGACAAAGCGCAGGCCCCGGTACTCAGCTGTAATAACCCCTGCTGTACACTGACTTCATTTACTGAGGTTTAGTGATGTGCGGATCGATCCTGAAATATCGATTCCTCCGATACCAGTCATTTATGTTCTAGAATCGATTCTCACATTAAAATATCAATATTTTAGTAATTTAGGGTTAATTTGTAGTTTATCATTAACAGCAACACAGTGGAAAGAAACTATAACATTCGGATTGTCTACATTCAAAGGAACTACTTCCTCTTCCGCCTTTCATAGTCATGTGCGAAATACGGCTGTATAAACGTCTCGCAGCCCCTTGGCGCGCGCACTCACAACAATGGCTGAGCGTAATTGTGCGGACGTATTTTACCTCCACAAACAGCTGAGACATGATTTGCGATCCATGTGGCAAAAAAGTGCTCCAACAGTGAGGCGTTGTGGCTATACTTTCCCAACCTTGAGACCTCAGAATTAGGGAGACATTCAAAAGGGCTGTTGGGGGGATAAATACATTTTACAGTGTTTATTTATCGGATAAAATACATTAAATGTCACCGTTATTATTAGCCGGTGCGGAAACAGCGGGGGTGTCAAAATTCAGAGGCTGCTTCCACCTGAGGACCCGGCCTTCGCGGTCTAAAGAAAGCCGGGTAGTACGTCATGAGTTCCCTCGGTGGAGTGAAACTCAGCCATCTGCTCCTTGCTATCTAAAATATAACCGGGCGCTGGTGTAAACTCTCGACCGTCTCACACTTTAATTAGTTTTCTGTTTGATGTTTATTCAGCTGTGTGAAAACCCCGGAGGAACCCACCCGAGGGATTAATAAAGTTAAATTTAATTTAATCTAATCTAATAACTTTAATCTCAGCCAAACAGATTTACTCACGAACAAATAAAACACTGAAAAAGCCAAACAAGAACATTTTTAAGTTATCAAAGTGACTTATATATCATGTTTAACCCGGGTAGCGAAAGGCCGCAGGGGTTTGAAAACAATGTGTCGATCGGCTCAGATATTTGAAGTTTACACAGCTACATTCTCACCTGAAAACATGTTAAAAGTTGTTTTTGTTTTTGTTTTTTTTGTGACCCAGTAAGAGAAATAAGAGTAATATTAAAACTAAGTCACTGCCGCCATTGTTGGAAACTGGAATTGGCTCGGCCGCGCTATGAATTCTGCGATATGGTTTTTCAATTTTGTTGTCCAGGTGGAAATTCGGGAGAATGGTGGCTCTGGGATTCTCCCGGAAAAATCAGGAGGGTTGGCATGTATGGTTGTGGCAACATCACTAACCTTGTCAAACACCTCAGAGTAAATCATATCACAGAATATGAGGCGCGTATGTTGAGATGAACTGAAGAGGAGGAGAGGGACAGGTGCTGCTAGGGCGAGACAGACGTCTCTCATGGAGTCCTTTAGTGCTGCAGGCAGGCAAGGTGTTCAAATAGCGCACAACTTCAGTTTTTTTTATTTCTATATGATGAACTCTGCATTATTAAGTGATAAGAACAAGTAATCTGATGTCCTGTAATCATTATGACGCTATAATTTGAGATACAATAAATAAAATACGTTTTTTTTGTATAAAGTATCGGTATCGAATCAGTATCGTCGATACCACCCTGAAAATTACTTGGTATCGGATCGGAAAGGAAATCAGTGGTATCGCACATCACTACTGAGGTTATATTTACGGGTTTTTATTTCCTGATGTTTGTATGTGTCATACCTTTTTCAGTTGCCAATTCTGAATTATAACTAACATTAAAAACATGTTTAAGGAGGAGAGAGAGCAGATAAATCCGATTAACATCTGATCTTTGGGTTTTTGTTCAATAATCAGTGTGACCTGTGTATAAATGCATAAACTTTATTAAAAGAAATAACGTTGGTGTAGTAACTGTTAGGTTTAACTGTACAAAGGTTGTTTGACACTATGAAACACATCAGACTTCATGATGTTCGGCTAATATTTTTATTGTGAATATTAATGATGAGGGTAAACAGCCCTGTACACCACGGAGCGAGGTCAGCATATCCACGATATCTTCAGCTTTCTGAGTTAACCCAGAGTTTCACAGCTGGGTCACATGAAAGTGTCGGTAGTATCAAACTAGTCTACCGGTCATCTACAAATAATTCACTGGTCATATCTATATGATTTTACAGAAAATCATCCTTATTACTGCCAACTATTCCAGAGACGTGAAAATCTGCAATATAAAGAACACAAAATATAGCAGTCTAACACAACACTGTTGTAACAGAGATGAACGTGTCAGTTTGTCACAGATCAAAGTGTAATGAAAGTGATTGGTTGAACAGGTGTTCGTGATCTGTGTTATCTGCATTTTAATCACCGTAAGAGACTCAACCGCAGATTAGAATAACATCTGTACATTTAACAAATCACCAAATTAATACACGCAAGAAACGATCAAACCTGTTCCGACAATTTGCGTTTGTATTCTCTCAGCTGCAGACTCGCTGCTGTTTAAATGTTTGAGAGCGAAGATTAGATATAAAACAAACGTCAAACATAGACTCAGTCTACATTCACATTTGATAGGAGGCCAGCACGTATTATGGCTGTGTCCTGTTTTAAGATCATATATGTAAAATAGTTGTCGGACCTGCATCGATCCAGCCGCTCAGAGTCTGTGGTTACCATGGTAACTGCATAAGCAGCTATAATGTAAACAGCTGGCAGAGCGGAAACCTACCGGCAGCATGGGTGTTTATGTTTTTCATTGCAAAAGAACTGTCTGAATGGTTAACTTAAGTTAACTTGGATAAATTATAGTTAAGGAGTATCACAGATAACGCCCACGTGAGCTGTGTGACTGTTCACCACTACACTGAAATAAGTAGGCTGTTACTGAAATACATGTGCTATATCATAAACTATTGTCGCGAGCTCAGACAAGGAGGAGACAGAATTTCGTTCGGTCTTGCTCCCCCGCCCTCTTAGCCAGGGAGCACAGCCATTTATTTACATCTGCCAGAAGAACACTGCCGCTAGCTAACTGCTCAGCGCGGCAACAGCACAGCAACAACAATAACAACACACAGGGCGCCCTCTGACCCCGGAAGGACACACCGTTGCAGCGAGAGGGCGTCACCCATCACTATGGAAACATAAACAAAACATAACTGTAAAAACCGAACCCCGAACAGCCCTGACCCGCTACACTATGATATAAATAGGAAGGTCCTATTAACATGTTTAGTTTTAAAGGATACCGTCCTGCCTTTAGTCTCATTCATGAGCAGTATTAGTTTTCTTCTAACATCCAGAAGTCTGCACGATGTGTTTCACAGTTTCTAACAAGCCTTTGACAGTTAAACATAACATGACCGAAACAGCAAAAAACAAACAAAACAAAACAAAAAAACAAACAAACACAAATTGTATGTTAACCTCATTTATTTTTAGTTAAGTAAACTCTAAAAATTCTAACAGATCGCTGGTGCTTAGAATACAGTTAAATAACTTAAAAAACAGATGATGCAATATTTCTGTCCAGGTTGCAGTCTTCATGATGAACAAGCTGTTGCAAACTCTGCTCCGCTCGGTGGAAATGCGCCTTCTTTTTCCTCGTTGTGTAAAAACATTTTAAAAGCCAGTTTAATTTCAAAATTCACTGTTAAAAAATCCAAAACACACCAGATAAAGAAAAGCGAATGGTTCAGTCTAACACATGTGCCAGTGAACCATTAAACTTCAGTAAAACTATGCAGTTATGAGACGTAACTTTAACCTCAGGCAAACCGATTCGCTCAGTTGTAAATAAAACAGCAAAGTAAACGTGATCCGACAGACAGAACCTGAGTGAATTAAGTCCAGCGTTTAACCACTGAGAGCTAAAACTCAGGTGAGGTTTCAAAGCTGTGTGCCAGTGACTGGACATCAGCCGCTGATAAAGTGGGTTCGCCTATAAAGTGCTCTGTAGGGAAACAAGCTCCAGCAGCTTTGCGCTCAGAAAAAAAACAACAAAAACAAAATTATATTTACTTATATTGTGCAGAAAGATTGTGTCATATCGAGTACCAGCTACCCAGTTAAACTGTGACTATCACCAGGTAACGTGAGCGTGTTTCTTGAATTAGCAGCAGGTGTTAAACAGCTGACAGGTGAGGAGGAGGATGCATGCAGGTAAACTGAGGGCCTGTTGAGCTGATCGCTGGTGTCGTGAGAAAAATGTCAGCTTATTCTTTATGTTACAGAGACACAAGACCAGGCGGAAAGAGACGATCGTTCGGTGAAAATGAGAATCTGCGAATGCAACATGTGGAATACGGAGAGTGGAATATGTAAGCTAACTGGTTGTAAAGCTAGTGACATCTCTGAAAACATCTGAGCACTTTTGCAAACATGTTCTATGTTGACAACCTGACCAAACATACGAAGATTACGCCGCGACGTTTGCAGCTAAAACACTATTAAAAGTGTAGTTAGTGACAAAAAAACGGGGTATTTTAAAACTTTACACCACCACTATTGCTGCCTGTGATTTGAAATCCATTCTGGGATACCTGGCTGCCCCAAGTCCACACAAGCAATCAATTATCTAGCATCGACCTGTCTTGACTTACTTTGTATGGCAACCAATCAAATGTTAGAGAAGCTGCAGTGGCAGCATTAACCCCGCCCCCTTAGTTTGATGGGTGAGGCTGACAGATAAAATGATTTCAAGGTGAGACATGAAGGGGACAATAGTGCCAAAATGAATTAAATAAATAAATCATTAAATAATTAATTAAATATGTCAATAATAAATTAAATGTGTCAATAATTAACCCTTTAAGACCTACCATAGAACCAAGTCCGCCAGAGCTTATATTATATTTTTACATGTTGTAGTGCCATTTTTGATAGCATTTCAAGTTGATATACATCAATACAACCATTATAGCCCAAATTTTAATAGTATGCATTAAGTGCATAGTAAACTTTCTGCAATTACCTTACCTGGATGAATGAGCATGTATCAAGATGAGCAGAAGCGAGACACCGTGTGTCTCTGTGAAATATAAAGTTGTGGCTAACTGTACAACCATGTATAATGTATTTCAGTTTTTGAGTGAACTCTTTGCCTCAGTTGATCAAAGGTTTTTCACAAATCACATACTAATATACACTGCATTTCTTCCTTGTGTTTTATTGCCATAGTGGTGGTTTGTGCTGTTGCTTCACACCAAGAAGTTACTGGGCTTGAATCTACCTTTATGTGTGGAGTACATTATCCCTGTCCCTGGTGGTGTGCACCAAAGAAACCTCTCACAGTCCAAAGACATGCATGTTACGTTAAACTGTAGGTGTGAACGTGAATGGCGGCCTTTATGTGTTAGCTCTGTGATAGACTAATACAAGCCTGTGCAGGATGTACCTTTCCTCTATTTCACACCGTCACCTGCAGAATAGATTTTTGCTGGCCAAGACTGGCTATTAACCCCTCTTTCCACCATTCCTCTCGCTGAACATCTTGGTTCAAGGAAAGGGAAAAGGATGAGAGGAATGGAATGGCAGCCTGTCTCTTTGTGAAAGACTTCTTTTTTTCAGTGATGGCAAGAAAATGCTGGCCTTGAAGAACAACATGTCTGGTGTTTATTAAAAATCTGTTTGAAAGCAATTCCATTAAGAAAAGTTTGACCACATGACATTAATCTTTTTAAATGAAAAGTATATTTAGAAAACCCATCATCAGCTCAAGATAAAGGAGACGAAAAAGCAGTTTCTCACCTCAAAACTCCAGGTAGATAAGGCTTACACTCCAGAGATGAAAAGCACATTCAAATATCCTTCAGGCCTTCCAAATCATGGTTACTATTTGAACTGGTGACAAACCCATGCCCAGGTACTCCAGTGGGCAGGTGGTATGTGTCAAAGTAACTGTCGTGAATCAATATGATTTCCAGAATTAAGGGATTGCCATCAGACTCTAAAAGTCAGGTTTTTGATAGTGATCTGGCTATTCAACACTTAAATCTCAAAAACCAGTTACAGAGATGTCACTGAACAAAAGATAAATGACACTGAGTCTGTCTTTAAAAAACATTATTGCTGACCTCAGGAGAGTTGATTAGGACATTTTAAATATGTACAATCTTGATTTTTAGGAACTGCCTTTTTCAGCTAAAAAACATCTCCAAACTGCGAACTTTGCTGTCTAAGTCTGAGTTAGAAATGGTTATTCATGCTTTTATTTCTTCTTGCTTAGATTATTGTAACAGCCTTTTTCTTTGTTTGAGCAAAAGGAATCTTGACCGTCTCCAGTCAGTCCAGAATGCTGCTGCAAGGCTTTTAACCAAGACACGAAAAAGAGAGCACATTACACCAGTGTTACGTTCATTACACTGGCTTCCAGTACATTTCAGAATTCATTTTAAAATCTTGGTACTGACTTTTAAAGCTTTGAATTGTGATGCCCCTGCTTACATTTCTGATCTTTTAGAACCCCACGCTCCCTCTCGCAGCCTGAGATCTTCTAATCAAAGGCTGTTGGTAGTCCCTCGAACATATTTTAAAACCAGAGGTGATAGATCTTTTAGAGCGGTGGCCCCCAGTTTGTGGAATGCTCTCCCTCCATCATTACGTTGCCTTGATTGTATTTATTCTTTTAAAAAGCAACTTAAGACTCATTTATTTAGATTGGCTTTTAATTAGATTTGTGCTGTGTATTTTATTATTAATGTATTTTATGTATTTCTGTTTTATATTACTGTGAAGCACTTTGTGGTTTTTATCCTGTGAAAAGTGCTATATAAATAAATTGATTTGATTTTACCGTGTGAATTTTCCAAGTGTTTCACAAGATTCCCAATAATTCAATTCAATTCAATTTTATTTATATAGCGCCAAATCACAACAAAAGTCGCCTCAAGGCGCTTCATAGATACAGAGAAAAACCCAACAATCATATGACCCCCTATGAGCAAGCACTTTGGCGACAGTGGGAAGGAAAAACTCCCTTTTAACAGGAAGAAACCTCCAGCAGAACCAGGCTCAGGGAGGGGCGGGGCCATCTGCTGCGACCGGTTGGGGTGAGAGAAGGAAAACAGGATCAGTGTTGCCAACTCCTCAGTAAGGAAAATCGCTATTGGTTGTCCTAAAAGTCGCTAGAAGTCGCTAAATGACGTCATCGCCTAATTTGCATAATTGGTCATGCTAATCTAATTGTAACCTATGTTGTTGGAGAGAGAAATGACATCGTGGAAGAGACAAAGTGAGTAAAAAATGTCCTAAATGCATTTAGAGTTTATTTAGAACTACAAATTAAATTTCTTTTAGCAATTATTGTTTTTTTTAATGTCACAATTCCAACCCTGTGTCATGGTCCTGGGCCATGTTGGCCCAGTATTCTTAGTTTTCATGTATTTTGTTCCTTATTTAGGCCATGCTTCCTGGGTTGCTCTGTTACGTTGTTCCTTATGTGTTTTCCCCTTGTGACCCTTACCCCCTGTGTGCCCCTCTGTGTATCTGTGAGCCCTCGTCTCTCCTTGTGTTTTATTCCATGTTTTCCCCAGCCCGTTATGTCTGTGTTCTCCCCGTGCTCTCTCTCCTCCTGTCTGAACCTCTGTGTACTTCCTGTTTTACTTTGACAGTCTCCCGTCAGTGTTGCATTTACTCCTGCCGTGTCTTGTTATGATTATCAGTGTCACCTGTGTGTTCCCACTTCCCTCATTAACCCTCTGTGTATTTATGTCTGCGTCTCCCTCAGTTCGGTGTCGCGTTCTCCCTCATCCATGGCCGTGTGTTTCTCTGTGTGTTACGTTATAGTTTCCCGGTTTAATTTGTATGGTTCTGCTCTCCAGCAATAAAGCTGTGAATTTTGAGTTCATTCCTGCCTCTGTGAGTTTGCGATTGGGTCCTCATCCAGCCTGCACATAGCCGAATCATGACACCCTGCTCCTTTACCCGGGCTTGGACCGGCAAAAGTGACCCGAAATAGGCACTCTGGTGGAGTTACTGTGTGTGTGTGTGTGTGTGTTTATAAGTAGTTTTAAACCTTGTGATCCACAAAACAGCATAAGAGTAAAAGAGTAAAAGAAGAACTGACTGCGTTACAGCACCCGCTGCTTGTTGAGAGTCGTGCTTTCACGTCTTTTTTTTAGCGACTATTTTTAGAAAATAGTATTAGAAAATAGTTTAGTCGCTAAGGGGTCTGAAAACTCGCTAAATATAGCGACAAAGTCGCTAAGTTGGCAACACTGGACAGGATAAAAGACATGCTGTGGAAGAGAGACAGGGATTAATAGCAGATATGATTCAATGCAGAGAGGTCTATAAACACATAGTGAGTGAGAAAGGTGACTGGAAAGGAAAAACTCAATGCATCATGGGAATCCCCGGCAGCCTACGTCTATTGCAGCATAACTAAGCACAAATTATTATTTTTTTGTTTGGTTGGTTTTTAAGTTGAAAAAATATTATCCTGTTTTAATACTAGAAAAATTCTTGTTTTGTTTTTTTGGGGGGTAAAAAAACATTTTAACCATCATCTTGATTCCTTTTTTTAAACATTAAAATAAAAAAAATGTATTTTCACTCACTCCAGTCTATATAACTTCAAAAACATGCATTAAGAGTTGCTTTCATATGCTGATATTGGAGTGTGAGTAAAATCAAACTGCCTAAGGCCTGCGAGTCTAAACTCCTTTTTGCTTTTATCCATTCTGATATCCCCACAAGCAGTACATATTGTGGAAATGAAATGGTGAACTCATTAAAAAGCAAATGTAGAAAATGTGTGTAAAACATGCTGCTCAAACATTTCCTCATTGTAAATCTATGTTTTTAAAATTATTTGGTTAGTGAAAAGCCAGTTGTTGAGTATACTGAATATTTCCAGTGCTACTCGTGATAGCCAAGCAGGTGTTCCCCAGTTTTAGTGGAATGAATGAGGTTGCCCTGTTCTCAACCTGGTACTGCAAGATGGATGTTTAAAGAGAAAGGGCAAAGTTCAGTACTGAAGCAGGTCACAGAAGACGATCAAAGTAGTTCTAGTATACACACAAGCTTATGCCTCATCATTTTACTCTGTTCAAGTTACTACCCAAGGAAAAATGCAGATGCTCCAACACATATTTCACTGCCTTGCCTTTACGCAGACTTATGCTGGGCAGACACTGTGTGATTTTTTTTTTTTCCAGTCGCGCGATTCAGCTCCTGCTCAAACTGTACGGTTGACTCCCAGGGGTTAGAAGTTCATAGGTCACGATGCAGGGTCTCACACTATACGGCCCGATGCTCTGATGTGACCTGAGTGTTCACACTGTGCGTCCATAAAATGAAGGTTATAACAGAAATTCTGTCGCTTGCTCTCCCTCTCTGTCTTTCACTCACTCACACAGACACGCACACCACCACCATCAACTTTGCTAAATTTCTAATGAAAAACATTGATCAGGCAGCTGTGATTGAGCAGCAATGTAAATCCAACTATTTTCACGGTTGTTGTGGTCGTGATAATTTTGTGAGGCCACATCGAAAAGGCTCGGATGAGCTTTCCAAAGTTCTACAAGTTGTGCCTCCATCGCTTGTGTCCAGATCACACGCTGCACTGCCGTGCTGCGCCGTCTTTTTCGCTGACATTTGTGTTTGTGCGTGCGCAGTGTGACAAACTGTGGTGACACGCTCACGACGGTCGCGAGGATTTCAAGCAGGTTTGAAATCCTCACGACCAAGCGATTGATGATCGGGAGCTGGTCGTGAGGTGTTAATCGCGTCTCGTTACCCCACGTATACTACACGATGCACGACGCACGATGAAGGCCAAAATCGGCTCAAAATGGGCCAAAAATCGCACAGTGTAAGCCCAGCATAAGTTGGTTCACTTTTTCACTTCACTCGGTGCAAGAATTTTACAAGCAAGACTAGTCTTTTACAATCGAGCACAATATGCTGATTAAAGTACAATATGTATAAGGGATACAAAACAGTGTTATTGTTTTCTCTACATCCTTGTATATTACTTTATTTATTTATTGCAGAGCTTCCCAAAGTGTGGGGCGGTATGAAAAGGGGGAAGAAAAAAAACGCTTGCACACTGCTAGCACGGGGCTCCCACACAAACGCAAAGAAGGAGATGAAGCATCGCTGAATATGTTTCCAAACCAACTTCATTCTAAGCCAAAGACTAGAAAATATGGTGAAGCATATCTTCCCTTTGGCTTCACCTGCACAAGTGCCAAGGTAGGTCTCCCCTGCAGATCGGGTTTCCCTTTGTCGGGAGCAGCGCTGGGCTGTTCAAATCACAGACAAACAGTGTCCCACATTCTTGATTTTTAGTTCACAAACACTTGTTGTAATGACTAACTACTGCTGACATTTGGAGACGTTAACTCTTTATACAGTAAAGTTACAGTGGGATACAAATAATATCAGGCTGATCCTGCCACAATTTGTTCCCTCAGTTCAAATCACAGACAAACAGTATCCCACAGTTGTTTATGTTTTTAAACCCATTTTGCACAGTGAGGCATTTTTTGAAAAATGTATTGATAGCAATGTTGAATATTATTACACAGGAAAAAAAAACAACTACACGTAAAATAATTACACCGTGACACCACTGCCTTTCTGAATGGAGGGACAGTAACTGCGTGTTGTATATGTAAGCGTGTAAAACCTGAAGATTAACAGATTAACAGTAACAGTGTTTGGTCTCTCTCTGCCATTCTGCAATTTATCTCACGTAAACAATAACGTGTAACAGCGTGACATGAAAAAAGGCACATACCTTTGACGTTGCGTGATGAGCTCTGTATTCCTCGTCGACACGTAAACGCAAAAAAAGGAGTTTTAAAAAATATCAGTTTTCAGTGATTCCAAACGGCTTTTACCTGCGGACGAACAGCTGCATTTTCAAAAATATGTATGTGTGGACATAGCATAAAAGAGTTAGTAGTTTATTTTATTACTACCTGTAAATGATTGCAGATTACTTGTATTTGCTTAATTGTTTACTAAATGTTTGAGGTGTGAAATAAACCGCAGTGGAGCAAAATATGGGTGTGTGTGGTTGGAGGATGTGTTTGTGCGTGCGCGGGGTGGCGCGAACATTTTTCTTGTAAAACAAAGGGGGGCCTAGCAAAAAAGGTTTGGGAACCACTGATTTATTGTAAGGAGTACAATCCTTTCAAATGGCTTCCTTCAAATCCTTGTATTAGATTGACTTGCTTGAGAGCATTCATGAGTATGACTGGATGATTGTCACGGTAAGATTTGGTTTACAAATGCATTATAGAAGTTTCTCTAGCAAAGTTTTAAAGAGAAAACTTTAATTCAGTTTGATTCAATTTCATTTATATAGCACCAAAGTTGCTTGAGTGACTGTTACTGTGATTTGCCACGAGTAAAACTAAATACACTGAATTGAAAATGAATATATATTTAATATATTTTCAATTAGACAAATACATTGAATATATATCAATTTGGGATAGACTGTGTATCCCACAATTGTTACTCAACTTAAATTTGGGGTGTCATTCTTAGTAGTCCAGACCAGGAAGAAAGAAGAAATGTAAAGTTATAAACAATATTTGCAGTTGTGTTTAAAACAAGCAAAATAAAATAAATAATAAAAAAATAAACCGAGAATTAAAATAATGAAACATTAAAGAAGACAAACTGAAGATGCCACACCTCACCCAAACTTTGTCCATTTTTTTTAAAAATGTAGAATAAGAAATTTTTAATATTGCTTTGTTTCCTTTGTGCTAAAATTTTAGTGTCTTGACCAAAGTACTGAAGGACAACTATTTAGGCATGTCATATATAATGTGACATGTTATATATAATATATGTGTCATTATATTCAAGGCATTTGCATAACTTGATTAAAGGTCCTGCAGTGTAGAGCTGAATTGATGTTAATGAACACCACTTAGTGAATAAACTGCATATATGCTTTTCTTGCTGAAAAACTTTAGCGATCAATTATTTTCAATCATTAAAAAGGTGGAGTTTGTATTCTCTGTAGAGCAGTTACAGATGTCCTTAATTTTGAATGGTGTATTATTGATTGCAGGACAGCTTTATTGCATACACAGAAAGCCACAAATCTATTTTATCAATCTTGTGTCCTAAAATTTCATAATTTTACAGGTTTTTGACAGAAAGTCAGTATTTTTTTGTTTGTTTTCAAATCTGCAACACTGAGCGCAAGCCTGTGACCTACATGTGACTGTATCAAGAAGTCTAAATCCTAATTCATATCAGCACTGCTATGTCAGTGGGCAATGAGGATTGTACGATGGATGTGACATCCCTCGTCATTCTTACACAGTGCAGGGGTTCATTTCTGACATAGCTGTCAGGTCAGATTGGTATATAGGTCATATACTTTGACAAATATTGCCAACTATCAAGAATAATAAAATAAATAAATAAAACAACAATAATCAATATAAAAATAAAAGTTGAAATAATGGTGCCAATGACTAATCAATAATCAGTTTTTATACTGAACAAATATATTGTTTGATGTTGAAACAAATACTTTTCAGTCTGGTGCAAAGTAATATACACCAAACAAAGAAAATTTAGACAGTGTACATGACTGCTGCACCTGTACAGCTACTCTCAATCTCTTGAGATTTACACACTCCACCTCCACCCTTAATGAGAGTGCTAATCATCCAATGCATGGGATCAGCCAGCCAGACAGTACTTTGTCTTTCCTCGGGGTATAGACATGGAAACAATGATTCATTAATTCAAGTTAAGAAGGGTACGTGATTAAATCAATCTTTTTATAGAGAGATCCTCCATCTGAACCCTCTTTGGCAAACTGACTTGCCCTTACATGGTGTCTTGTTTTCCTTGACTCTGTAAATTTATATACTAGCCAAAACTGATTGCTTATAGACTTAGATTATCAAACCCTAAACCTTTGTTCTGTTTTGTGCATTGCAAAATCTATTTGATGAAATACATAGTTCTGTTCAAATATGATACATAGTTTCCTTTTATTAATGTATAGTGACAAGAAATCAGGTTCAACTAAAATTGAAAAAGAGGGCTTTCTATACTAAATAATAAAAACGTTTTTTCTATAAAACTTTCATTTTCTAATGATGTCAGTCTCTTTCATTTTGACAGCACCATTATATAGCACAGCAACTTCTTGGGTTATCACCACCACTTGCATCTAGACTCATGTGCATCCTCTCTGTGTGCCAAAAGGTTGATTCTGTTGATTCTTCAGTCTGAAGAAGTCACTTGGATGAGAGTTTTCAATTGGAGTTTTCAAAGGTAGAAACGTTTCGTTGGATGAGTGAGTTTCTCCCACTGAAAACGCTACGTCTAGATGAACAGAATCAACCTTTTGGGATTCTCTTACCTGGATGATTGAGCATGCATCAAGACATCCTTTCTGTGTCTTCTGTCTTTTTTGGCCCATGCTTAATGGGACCATTATCCATCGATTTCATTATCAAATATTGTTATTGCTGTTATTTTTATAACTGGTGTCTGCTTATGAATGTTTATATTTGCTAAGCTCTTGTAAGAAAAATGTTGCTTAACATATAAAAATGGTAAGGGTTAAAGTCAATTATGTAATAAAACTACTGGCTTGGTAATATATTGTGTGCTTTCCAGCGTCAACCAGTCTGCCAGTCAGTCCACTTCCTTTATTGCAACTATTTGAGAAAATGTCATGAGATTGATTTTTAAAATGAAATTTGCAGACTTTCAGGAAACTTGGAGGATGACACATAGACTGCTGACCCTGGTAATTCCCCCTTTTCTTTTAGTATCAATGGGATATTGACATTTTGGATTTTTAGCAAGAGGCACAAAGTAAATAGTTTAAATTAAAATTCGAGTTTCTAAAAGATGCACAATATGTCTTTTACTGTCTCATTAGCAGGCAGTGTTAAAGTATGTTAATTTTTATGCAATCGTGATCAAATAAATTTGAATGACATAAATGAAGCTAGAATGCACAATGAAGTGAGTGGTGACCTGTCCAAGGTGTATCTACTTTTAATGAAATAAGATTTGGGATAGGCTCCAACTCCAACTTATACTGAGTTGGATAAGCAGCTAAAACAACAACAACAAAAGCAGAGAGTTTTTGCAGTTACTAAATTCTTTGTAACATGCATTACAAAGTGCATTTTTTACATTGTAGATATAATTTCTATATACAACATTAAAACAAGCAAAACATAGCTATAAAAACACTCCAATCCAAACCTCTGCAGGAGACATTGTAATGCATAGTATGTATTGTGGCAAATGCTATGTTTGGTGATCCTTAAAGCTTGCCCTTTACAGATTCAAGCGCCAGTGCACCTATTCAGCTGTGTTACCTCTCTTTGATGCTACAGGGGTGGCACTCTGTGGCCAGGCTCTTTCAAAAGGTGATAATTTTTCCATTATTTAACACAAGGCTAATACACAGATACTTGCTACACAGGGCAGCAGCACAGTGTAGCAAGTGAGGAGAATTTGAGTCTAAAAAAAAAACAACTATCAGAAACCATCCAGATATCGGTGAACAGTACATTAAATCTTATCAGCTGCCTCTGCCTCTCCACCGCTTACAAAGGAGACAAAAATGTGTGCCTAACAAGGATCAATAAAGTATTATATGAGTCCTAGGTAACTTCTTCCTAATGTTTTGAAAATTCACAGTGTGGCTTTGTTGAAAGTCAAACAGATGATGTTGGCAAGATATAGGCAGTAAGACCATTAGATATAAAGTGCATGCTCAATTCTCTATCCACTAAATGGGTCAATCACACTACATGGCTACTACATGGATATATCTGTCCATGCATCCATTGTGTTTAAATTCAAGATTTGTTAAAAAAAATTGAAACAAGACATTAACCCTTTAAGACCTACCATAGAACCAAGTCCGCCAGAGCTTACTTTATATTTTTACATGCTGTTGAGCCATTTTTGGGAGCATTTCAAGTTGCTATACATCAATACAACTGTTATAGCCCATATTTTAATAATATGTATGCATTAAGTCCATAGTAACTACATTAATTGCAAAAAAGTGCAATAAACTACAAAAAAAAATTGAAAATCGTTTTTGTTTTGTTTTTTTACATATATTTCTACTTGGAGAAATTTAAGAGGCTTATCCCTCAAAACTTTAAATACAAAAAAGTTGCAAAAAATAGTTTACAACAACAGGAAATTTATTTTGAGTGTCTTCATAGTTTTATTTTTGAGATACAGCAATTTCTATATACTGCAGGAAAAACGAAAAACAATCTTATGATGCAAATTTGCAAAGAAAACAGCATCTGCATCAAAATAAACTATTTTAAGCAGTGCAATTCGAGTTCTAAGCATCCCAGAAACTATTCAGAAAAGCATAAAGTCAAACATGACTTATAAAAACACCAGTATAGGCTTTTAAGGCCTACAAATACAAAACTACATTTTCCACGAAAATGACGTCACTTCCGGTTTCAGGCAGGAAATGGTGGACATGCCATCACTCACGCTGACGTCTGTTTCAATGTGGGAAGTGTTACAAACAGCTGATCGGATCGGCAAAGCGTGTTTCTGGAATATTATGTTTTTGTTCCTGCAAGCGCTTTTTATGCAGCTTTTGCAAAGCTATATGTGGAAGGAAACCGTGACCTAGGACAAGCTGATGGTATAAGATGTAAGTACAACTCCTCCGGTTTCATATGCAAAAAAAATTATTGCGCTAGCTTATGCGGTTCAGGTTCTATGGGGATTTAAAAATAGTTAAGCAAAACTGAGCGTGCCTGCTCTGACCGGCTTTAAAGGGTTAATGGCAAAAAATTTTTTACTCACTTTTGCTGGTCGTGCTTTGTCTCTTGATAGCTTATGCTATCCGATTGTTGACGTCACTAGCCGTGTCTGGGCCTAAACTCTGCTGCAGGTCCATATATCAAATGATCACTGTGGCATTACTGAGAGTTAAAACACTGTCTTAAGTCTTTCATCTTAATAAAATTATCAGCGTTCTGCTCTACCAGGTGTAACAATTGAGTTTAACATCCAGGCATCCATGAAAACGGAATTTATGACATTTAATGGAGTTAGAAGTTAGCAGGAAGTTAGCTCGCTAGCTTCCATCTAAATACAATATAGCATGTCCTGACTGCGGGGTTTTGGAAACAAATTAAAACGTACAGCTCTGTTATCACTTCCAACATAAATGAAGACAGAAAACTAAACAGCAGTGACGTTTGTAGGGTTACTGAAGTTGGGCTAGCTGGTATATAACGATGTGCTACGTGACCGCTAGCGACACAGCTATGTTAGCATAATATAAACAAGCTGACTTTTTTTCCACTCGATAAAAGTTAACGTGAGGGTTCTCAGTGGTCAGGAACAAATGTAATCGCATGGCAGGATGCTGTAAAAGGGCCAAACTTCAGCCAGGAGAACAACTGAGATAATCCATCCACAATACGAGGTTAGTCATTCATATACTGCTGCATGGGCTGTGCTGTAGTTACATCGTAAGGTTTTAAAAACTGAGTTTAAATAAATGATTAGCGGTAATAAAAGCCGAGGGAGGTCAACGGTGATCACTGACTTTTTTTAGGAGCTTTTTGAGATTAAATAGAAGAAAATACAAAGCATTAAACATGTTAACAACACAAAAGTCATATTAAATGCAAACTACTTTAGACCCGGAAGTAGGATTCGTCACGTCATCACTTAATAATCGGATAGTCACATTAGGTGAAATAGTGGTTGGAGACTGAGGTACAGCCATAATTACAGTGACCATGTGCAATGAAAAATGAAAAAAGGAGTCAATTTGCTAGTTTCAGGACATTTGCATGCTAGTAGTTTGATTTGCATGGCTTAAACTAGCCAACAATTTTTCAGAAGTCTGCTTTGGCGATACAAAGCATTGCTTATGAATTTTGAAATATGACTGGCTTAGTACTATTTCTAAGATGTTTGTTTTGTTGTTTTTTTTGTATTTGACTTTTAAACAAAAAATGTAAGCATGTCTTGTCTGTTTATGTCTGTATTATATGATCACTTTTGCATAATGATGTAGCAATTAACACCTAAAGAAGTAAAGGGTAGTGGTGTGCGGATCGATACTGAAATATCGATTCTTCCGATACCAGCAATTTATGTTCTAGAATTGATTCTCATATTATAATATCGATATTTTAGTACTCTGGGGTAAATTTGTAGTTTTTCCATTAAAATGAACGCAGTGGAAAGAAACTATACAATTCGGATCGTCTAATTTGGAAGGAACTACTTCCTCTTACGCCTTTCATAGTCATATGCAGAATACGGCTGTATAAATGTGTCACAGCCCCTGGCGTGCACACTCACAACAATGGCTGAGTGCAAACAGAGTCCTGTGTGGACACGTTGTTGTGGCAACACTACTGACCTCGTCAAACACCTCGGAGTAAATCACATCACAGAATATGATAAGCTTATGTTGAGGCGAACTGAAGAGGAGGACAGGGACAGGTGCTGCTAGGGCGAGACAGACGTCTCTCGCAGAGTCCTTTAGTGCTGCAGGCAGGCAACATGCTCAAATAGCGCACAACGTCAGTTTTTTTATTTCTATATGGTTATTCTGCATTATTAAGCAATAAAAACAAGTTGTCTGATGTCCTCTAATCATTATGAAGCAATATGGTTATGTTATTATTACAATTACATAATACAATTATATATTGTATTATGAAATGCAATGAAACATTAAGTTTTTGTACAGAGTATCTGTATCGGATCAGTATCGTCGATACCACCCTGAATATTACTTGGTATCGGATCGGAAAGGAAATCAGTGGTATCGCACGTCACTAGTAAAGGGAATTTTTTGTTTGTTTGGGTTTTATATTTTTTTTTCTACAGAGATAGCAGGATCTTAAAGAGTGACTGCTTTCTCCACAGCACTCCATCCATCATGTCCCTATTGTACATTGGCTAGACAAAGTGGCTGCTCAATAAAGAGCCCTGGACAGCTTGCCTAGAGTTTGCCAAATGGCATCTAAAATGACTACAACAGCAAGGGGACTCGATATTCATTGGTCTTTTTAGACAAAAATTGAATTATTTGGTCTGAATGCAGCTGACAAAACAAACACACACACACAAAACAGATAACATTATGTATAGTCTATGTAATTTAATCCTTGTGGGGAGGACTTACAAAATAACTTCAGAAAGCAAGGCTGTTCAGTACAGGGTTACTTTTTGCTTGGAAATACAAATGATTTTCTTCTTGCTGGTGAGCTAAATTCAAACATATACTAAATGATATAAGTCAGGTCTCAGTTGGCTAGTCCCACTTGGTATAGCAGCTTGGAAACATTTTGATGAAAATCAGGAGCACTAAGGATATACCAGTTCAGACTTTTGGATTTGCATTCAATTTTATAAAAAAAATTTAATGGCAGTCAAAAACAAAAAGAACTTAACAAAACAAAAACAGCAAGGTAAGGCCAATAAGGTATTTGCCTTTTAACAAAACTATTTGTGAATGCCTTTTTAACCACTTAAGCCCCACGCCCCTGGTACCTGGGGCAAAAAGGAGGAGATCACGTTTAATTGGTTATAACACGGGGTGAGAAATATAAGTCTCGACATGTGTGGTATCCACAGAAACCTCTGAATCTCAGCTAAAATCTAGTATACACAATTTCTACCATTTATACAACCACCAAACACAACGAAAACAAGCCATGATTAAACAAGCAGTTACGTAAATGTGAACAAGTCTGCTAAACAAACAAAACCAAACCAGAAATTCTTAAAACTTAATGTAACCGGCTAAAGAAAGGCTGGTTATCTTCCAGAGCTATCACTGACCCCAAACACCAAATTTCACCATGCTCTGACCAAAATTCACTGAATGAGCCGCTAAAGAAGACCACAAAAACACATAGTGGCGCAAATGCACTAAGGCAGAAATTGGCTTTCCGTCTTGATTTCCTCCGTTATTTTCGCTGGTAGCCGGTAGCCACGTGATCATCAGCAATTACCACGCTGAACTAGCTGCATCAGAGCCAATGCCTCGTAACTTCCGATTGGTTGAAGTGATGTGAACGTGGCATTGTTACTGTGATCCTATTGGCTCAAACAATTAAAAAGAGGTGTCAATCATGCAAATTGACCAAAAGAAACCAAAGTTACAGCCCCTCAGAGTTTAAAGGGCCAGAGGCCAATTAAACGCTCCATGCGCCACGTAAAGGGCCATTGCCATGTAAATGTGTGGTTAATTCTTCTTCTTCTTCTTCTTCAAAATAAATAAATATATATATATATATATATATATATATATATATATATATATACATACATTAGGGGTGCAACGATACACAAAATTCACGGTTCGGTTCGGTTCGATACTTTGGTGTCACGGTTCGATATTTTTTCGATACAAAAAAATGTTCATGCATTTTTAATTTGTCATTTATTAAAATTATAAATATATATTTTAACTCAAAAGTACAGTTTTTAAATTTAACCCTAACCCTTGTGCGTGTTTTTTATTTTGACAGCGAATGCGCACCTGCGGACCACTTATGTGCAGCCCTGGTTATTTAGCTCATCATATTGCAGCCACAGAAATTCTTTTGTCCATGAAACCATAAAGCTGCACTTTCTTTTTGCCTTATAGTCTGATTTGTCATAACTTCTCCGTTTTGTGGTAAGCTTTTCTTTGGCTGTCACTTCTTCACCCTGACCTGTCTTATTTGGCTCAGCAGAACTGAAATGCTTTTACACGCTCACTCACATAAGCTCAGCGATTCTCTGCGCGATCAACCTCTCACATGTTTAAGCTGCGGGAGATTTCACTTGTCATGTTTGCATAGTAAGCTAACGATTAATAAGACGATGTCAGAGGAATTGGTGCACAAATTATCATCACTCACAGATCAGTGCTGTCGCTCTCTATACACAGTTCGCACGATTGCAAAGTGAAAGCAAAAAAACAAGCGCAAATTCAAACGCGACTTCAATATGTCACATATTGACAGTGGCTCACCGATGCCAATGACATAATTACCCAGCTACATTTCTGAAAGAATGCAAAAGCATTGACATATATTTTTCCTACAATAGCCCGACGGGCAGGGAAGAGATAGATTTTGGTAGCCCGACTGAAAAAATTACTAGCTCCAGGACGTCGGGCTAGCGATATTGCAAGCCCTGTATCTGATTGAGGAATCACTCATCTTTGGAAAAGAGAGTTTATTACAGAGAAATGGCTCTTTCCAAAATAAAAGCTATACTATCCGCTTCTTCTGGGCTATATTCTCAGCAGCATAAGGAGAATCATGTGCTAACAGCTGTCTAAATGGCTCGGCTAAAGTTAGTAGCATGCTTGCTTTTTTTTGTCTGCTTCCACTTGTCTTTGCACTAGGATGATGTCGGCGTAAATGTGCAGTCATATTCGTTGTGTTCCCACTAGTGCTTTCAGGTTAATCTCGTTGAAATGACCTTAACGCCACAACACGGCAAATCTCCGTTAACGAGCTACCGCCGATCGCTCTGTGCATGGGGCTAGACGGCAAACACGTTAACGAGCTAACTGCGCTAACACACTAGTTCACACCAATGTAATTGAGCATTGCATGGCACATCCAACATACTGTTTTACTTTAGTCCATGACTCGCTTACCTTCAGGGTCATACGTCACATGAAAACCAAAATAATTCCAAACGCCAGATCTGAATGAGGTTCAATTTGCCTGTTGCAAGTAGAGCTTAACTTCTGTCTCGCTAGCTTGCCCTGCGCTCTTCCTTCTGACTATGCTGTCTGTGTTGAGCGCTCAGTGGATCTGCGCTGGACAGTGCAGCCTAGGCGGAGTAGTCGAACACAGATTCACTGAGCGCTCAACACAGACAGCATCGTCAGAAGGAAAATTGATAAAATAAATTACAAATGTTGTATTGTTCGATACATATGCGTACCGAACCGAAAGCACTGTATCGAACGGTTCAATATCGATACGAATATCGTTGCACCCCTAATATACACATATATATATATATATATATATATATATATATATATATATATATATATATAAAAAGCATTTTGGGCCTGTTAATAAAATTAATTAATTTCTGCTCTTGTGTCCAATGTGTGCCAAAATTAGACATTGTTGTAAAACATCTGGATATTTATGTATTGGCAGTGCTGTAATTTTTCATTGATTCACTTTAGAAACATAAATCTTTGCACAGATGATGTTTATATGTTGGTTACTGAATTTCTAGAATGAAATGTGAACTGAAGCATATTTTTAAAAGGGTTATATGCTAAAAAATAAAAATTAGGCGAGGATAAAATCTACTTACTTTTTCTGTGTTCCAGTCTTAGTAACTTTGACACATTAATATCTGCTTCAATATTTAGACCTCTGATGAAATTTCACAAGTGTTAGCTTTATTTTGATATTAAGATTTTAAGCACAGAGTTTGTAAGTGCGGAGAAATAATCAATTAATTTTGGGCATTCCATTTTCAAGCAGGAAGCTCAGAAACCCCTTTGGGGCTTAAGAGGTTAAGAACACTCAAATCACTACCAGTATTTTTAAAGTATAAGAAATAAAAGATAACCAGAATAAGTAGAAGTTGTTTCACTAAATAAAAATGTATAAAACAATAAATAGAATCACTAAATAATATACAATAGTAAGTAAATCTGAAAAAAAAAATTTGGGAATTAAATAAATCAAATTATATACAGTCATATCAGTATCAATATAATAATGTACCTTAAAAAGACTACAGTTATTTGCATAGATGAAAAAAAACATTTTCTGTCCTAGGAGAAAAAAAATGTTCTGTGTGCAAATGCATACTGGTGACATTTAGCAAATTGAACACCATTTTCTTGATAGCACTGACATTTCTCTCATGGGCATGTGACATGTAAAATAAATAAATAAATAAAGTAAAACATCAGTAAAATTTTAGAGATGGCACGATACCACTTTTTTATGTCCGATACTGATATCATAAATTTGGATATCTGCCGATACCGATATGAATCCGATAGTGTTTTTTAATCAACAAAACTGTTTTTTTAAATATCTTGCTGCATTTTGTATAAGTTCATACTCAAGTTTAAAACAACAACTACACTAAAGCTATTCTGTTATACCTGTATGCAAAAAAAAAATATTTCATAGTTCAGCAATACTGATCAATCTAATAAACTTAAACCTACACCATCCTCCCTATTCTGGTATTTTAAAGAGTACTTAGCGTAAATATTAAGCAACCTAACTAATAGGGTTCCAACTCCCAGCAACAACAAAAATAAATAAATAAAAAATAGGGAACCACCCCTCATGCTCCACCTCATGATGCTTAATCAACGTAATCAACCTTAATTTGATTCAGTGTGAAAAAAAATGCACAGAAATCAATTATTTTTCAAGAAATATTAAATAGATTCAACATCTTTCTTCAACAAAATTGCAGACTGCACAGATGGTACCTTCCCAAAGGAAAAAGTACTATAGCTTACTAGGGTATATATATTAGACTTAATAGTCACTATATACAGTAATTGACTTCTATTCATTTTACATCAAATTAAAACTTTGGGTGTCAGATAATTATTTATTAAAAGCTAGACATTTTAAATGAGAATAAAAAAGAAAAGTATGTCTTTGTGCCCCCCTTTTCCCTGTTAATGCCCTATCGGCCCCCCTGGCTAAACTTTGCTAGATCTGCCCCTGCACAGCTACCAGCGTCAGCTACCAGCGTCAGCTACGTAGAAAAAGATCCTGGTGTAGAAAGTAATATTAAATAAATTCTAACAACAGCTTATCAAGCTTAAACGTGCTGCTGTTGTTCAGCCACTGGTTTCCTCTTTCTGGTGCAAAGTGGGCCAAAAGCAAACAAGAGACACGGACTCGTGACAGAAAAGCCGATCAGCTGATCATTAAGCAGTTTCATGATTGAAGTAGCAGCTTTACTTCTCTCGGGGATAACTTTGTCGGAGATGAAATGCCGGGTTGCTAGCGAAGCTCCAAATGCTATCCAGACCACCGACAGGTCCCGCATGCCACGGCCACTCTATCACGTGATGCATACTGCTCCGACGTGCTAACGTTCTGAGGTGAGTTACGGCGTGTTGCAAGTTTTGTGAGGTGCTTTCGTGATATTTAATGGATCGGATTACATTTTTTATTTTTCTCCGATATCCGATCCAGTAATTTAGGTCAGTATCGGACCGATACCGATACGTAATATCGGATCGGTCCATCTCTATAAAATTTTGACATGTGGCTCAGTTGTTATTTTCTTTGGTACATATTTTGACTATGCAATAATTATAAGCTAGAGCAACTGCATATGGAAAAAATAGAATTTTATTAAAAGAAAAAAAATGCATTATCCTGCTAATTTTCACTCATGAACGATTGAAAGGTTAACTAAGAATGCAGATTATTCCAGTACATTCCAGAGTGTTACAATAGTTTTGCACAGATACAGAAGGTTGTTTTGTTTTCTGCTCTGAGGTGTTTCAAAGTTAATTGGCTGAAAGTGCCCTCCAGAATGTTAGTGTATGTGCAGTTCAATAAGTCACGTAGATAAGCTCATCTTAATTTACACACTGAACAGGGACCTTTCCGTGTTTATTCATTTACATTATAGTCTCGTAGTGGGTGATGCCACTTCAGCTCATTTGGTTGAAAACAAAATGTGCAATCACAACAATAACCATAGCCTTTAGCAGACATGCACTATGGTATTTGGTTAGGCTCATCAAATTGGTGAAGAACCCATAATACAAACCTCATCCTATTCGATGAATGGACTGCTGTGCAGTACTCTCCACGTTTCAGAAGGAGAAAACGTAGGTTCATTCCAAGTTTTAATTAAGGACATCTCATGTGTCCTCCTCCCACCTTTTCCACAGTGGACGTGACTATTCACTGTGAAGTAATTAAAAGTGGCACAGACATATGAAAACCTTACTAATGACTCCATAAACCTTTCATTTGGGGGGCTATCAGCTGCTCACCCAAGTGTAAGAAGTTCATTGTGCCATACTGCAAGCTCAAGAGTTGGTGAAACGGTCAAACCACTACCCAGGAGACAGGGGTAGTGTAGCTGTAGACTACGCCATTCAAAACAGTAAGTTGAGTGGTGTGAGAATGAAACAAAATCCCTTTGCCTTTAAGCTATTTTGTTTACTTTACTGAAAGTAAATTTCCTGAATATACATATACATTATATATATATATATATATATATATATATATATATATATATACAGACAGAACATTCGTATAAATGCAAACTAGCAGGCCAGCATTAATCCTCTGTACCCCAAAACCACCCTGGCTGCTTTGCATTTCCCTGTAACAGCTGAGGATGGCTAGTAAGTGTCTTTTACTTTCTATTTATTTAAAAATTTAATATTTAAATGCATACACTATGTTTGAATATATTTCATGACAGACAGTTGACTTGTGCTTGGCTTATCTGGTGCTAACAATGAAGAAGTATGACAATATTGGTAACAAGTAAGCATGTTTATACATGTTTTCTTTTGTTAGAGCTCTGGCTTAAGATTAGTTTAGTGAGGAAGATGAGGGAGGAGAGAGCAGTGGAGGAAGATGGAGATGAAAAAGTAGAGGAGGAACAAGAAATCATGAAAAGACATGGTGATATTATCAATGTATAACTCTTAAATGGTCATATATGGTCTGACAAAGCTGAAACTGAAAATTAAACTACTCCTTTAATAAATATTATTAATTATTAAATATTAATAAATATTAATTCAGAATGAACTAATGTAATATTAAACTTGCAGAAAGAATGCATTTTCTAACTGTAATAACATAGTGAAAAATATTTTATATATTTTACTATGTTCTGTGTCTTGTCTCATGGGCTGTGGGAATTGTCATATAATATATTATAATATGATACAATATAAACAAGCTTTGCTTCTCACTGAAAAATCTTTACTAGTTTTGACAGATAGCTTTGGACTGTGATAGATCTGTACACAGTCTTTAAAGAATGATGTTGGTGTTCTGTCAATTTTCTTCTACTAACAACATCACAAGGTTGACATTTATGATTTTCATTGAATTGCATATCTAGTTTCTATGTGGAGTTTGCATGTTCTGTGTCTGCCTGGGTTTCCTCTGGGTGCTCTGGTTTCCTCTTGCAGATTACAAACATACTTTTGAGGTTAACTGGTGATTCTAACTTGGCTATCATTCTATTGTCACTATCTCCTAGCACTTGTACACATATAGGCCATTTCTTTCCAGACAGATGTGGTATCAGCACTTATTCTAAATTTGTAAATATAAAAACTTTTTTTCATCCAAGTATTGAGTGAGTGATAGCTGTCTTGAAGTTCACAGTGTTGCGCAATGTTTCATCATCTCAATGACCCCATGTTTTTAGGCCAATAGCCCCCTTTAGATGAGGTAACTATCTGGAAAATCTCAAAATCCACAAAAATAGACTACAGACTCTGCTGTCTGCACCGGAGCATCAGCATCTCACATCAAAATAATAATCTCCCTGCTTTGCACATATCATTTACAACCTGAAAGCTTTTGTGAATAAAAGCCAGTCTAAAATAAATAGAGAGATCAAATGAAATAAAATAAATAATACAGTCACAAAAGGAGCTACTTCAATAGGATAAATGCATTTACCATTGCTATGTTCCTCTGCTGTGACAGTAGCAGCTGAAGAACTGAGCTAAAATGAAATGGCTGCACGTAAATCAAAATAAACCGAAATGAAATACATTTTTTGTCACTTGGTAAATGAATGCTCTAGTTACCAACACGTTACTAAAACAACGTTATGTCATTACATTGCTCGTGTCAGCAGAGCAGCAGGTACTGTTATCCCAGTATTGCCTCGATTAATTACTTTAGAGCCAATGGTCGTAGTGGTGTCTGCAATGGGTTGATAGGTATGCAAATTGGATGGCAATCATTTTAAAATATTCACTACAAAAGACTTTAAAATTAGAGCTTGTTGGGAAGGCAAAATTTCATTTAAGCTGGTAGTGGACTGTTGCTAAAAATCAATTTTCTTGCATCTAAAGGAATTTTCTCATCTCTCATGTGTACCCACTTACAATATTTATTCCCTGTCTAAAATAAATATTTAACTGACACCTATGTTGGTGTAAACATCACATTATGCATGTTGCTCACTGTCTTTCATCCACTCTTTGACTCAAAAACATCAGTGTAGTCTGTTTACACTCTCCAGTCTTGATTCCAGAAGTGTTCCAACAATTATCTTTAAGCAGGCCCTGATTATTAAAGTAATCTTTTCAAACTTAAATGTAATACACAAAATTATTCCTTATTGATATGTTAATATCCTGGCATGGCTGTAAATATAATAAAATAAACACAAAAATAAAAACAATAAAATGTTCTGACTCTTATTGTTGGCCTCTCCTTTCCGTCCTTATTAGGTGAGCTTTTCTTGATCTTTTTCTTATTTCCACTTTTACAGAGATAATTGCTAATAGGCTGAAGTGAAGCACCCTAAGCACCCTGCTCCAAAGGTCAAATATCAAAAACTGTTACAGACAGTCCAGAAATTATTTCATATCCTATAAAGCCAGGTGTCAAAAATGTGGCTGACGATGGATTCAGGCACTCGTTATTCTTTTTTCATGTTCTCTATGATTTTGTATATATTTGGTGTCATTGTTATTGAGAACACATTTGAGTCATTGCTGGTATACCTGGTGGTATTGTGTAATAGAAAAGAATATAAACATATAGAGTCCCTACAACCAATGTTCCCTCTAATTTTTCATGTGTCTGAGTGAACACACAAACTCCCTGAGTGATACCTTGGACCACTGTGAGCAACAGCAGACGTGTGCACTGTGATCATGCCAGCATTGAATCCATCCAAGTTACATGGTTTATTTAAATAATCAAATGACAGCATTTACATTTATGTTAGACTACTTTGAAATAACTGCTTTAGCCCACTTACAACGAAAATTTTAAAAAATCTTGTTCATGATCTGTGTAGTATGTTAACAATATTGGAAGTAAAAATAACTTAATGATTTTGAAAACACAACTTTCTTCCTTTCTTTCTTCATTTTTTATTTTTTTTTTTATAAAGCCCTGACTTGTATTATGAGTATGCGTCTGTGGTCTGGGAGAGAGTCCTGTAACTCTCTGTCTGCAAAATACAGTATATAATCACCAATGTTGTGCAATTAATTATATAGTTACTTCTTCAAAAAAAGTAACTGAGTTATGAAAACAACAAAGTTTTTTGCAGCTGTTTACCTAAAATTGCAGCCAAGGCGTTTTTTTTAAATAAACATTTCAAAATATTTACAGAACAATCAGCTGTTCTGCATCAAATTTGATGCTACACAAATTATTTGTGCCACTCCAAAACATAATTTCTGTCCACTATGAGATAAAGGAGAAAAGCACAAGCCTGTAGGTACCTGCAGGCCTGACAACAGGAGATGTATCACTCCTGTAACACCTGTAACATTCAGCAGTCGCCTCATACAGGGAGTGCAGAATTATTAGGCAAATGAGTATTTTGTCCACATCATCCTCTTCATGCATGTTGTCTCACTCCAAGCTGTATAGGCTCGAAAGCCTACTACCAATTAAGCATATTAGGTGATGTGCATCTCTGTAATGAGAAGGGGTGTGGTCTAATGACATCAACACCCTATATCAGGTGTGCATAATTATTAGGCAACGTCCTTTCCTTTGGCAAAATGGGTCAAAAGAAGGACTTGATAGGCTCAGAAAAGTCAAAAATAGTGAGATATCTTGCAGAGGGATGCAGCAGTCTCAAAATTGCAAAGCTTCTGAAGCGTGATCATCGAACAATCAAGCGTTTCATTCAAAATAGTCAACAGGGTCGCAAGAAGCGTGTGGAAAAACCAAGGAGCAAAATAACTGCCCATGAACTGAGAAAAGTCAAGCGTGCAGCTGACAAGATGCCACTTGCCACCAGTTTGGCCATATTTCAGAGCTGCAACATCACTGGAGTGCCCAAAAGCACAAGGTGTGCAATACTCAGAGACATGGCCAAGGTAAGAAAGGCTGAAAGACGACCACCACTGAACAAGACACACAAGCTGAAACGTCAAGACTGGGCCAAGAAATATCTCAAGACTGATTTTTCTAAGGTTTTATGGACTGATGAAAGGAGAGTGAGTCTTGATGGGCCAGATGGATGGGCCCGTGGCTGGATTGGTAAAGGGCAGAGAGCTCCAGTCCAACTCAGACGCCAGCAAGGTGGAGGTGGAGTACTGGTTTGGGCTGGTATCATCAAAGATGAGCTTGTGGGGCCTTTTCGGTTGAGGATGGAGTCAAGCTCAACTCCCAGTCCTACTGCCAGTTTCTGGAAGACACCTTCTTCAAGCAGTGGTACAGGAAGAAGTCTGCATCCTTCAAGAAAAACATGATTTTCATGCAGGACAATGCTCCATCACACGCGTCCAAGTACTCCACAGCGTGGCTGGCAAGAAAGGGTATAAAAGAAGAAAAACTAATGACATGGCCACCTTGTTCACCTGATCTGAACCCCATTGAGAACCTGTGGTCCATCATCAAATGTGAGATTTACAAGGAGGGAAAACAGTACACCTCGCTGAACAGTGTCTGGGAGGCTGTGGTTGCTGCTGCACGCAATGTTGATGGTGAACAGATCAAAACACTGACAGGATCCATGGATGGCAGGCTTTTGAGTGTCCTTGCAAAGAAAGGTGGCTATATTGGTCGCTGATTTGTTTTTGAATGTCAGAAATGTATATTTGTGAATGTGGAGACGTTATATTGGTTTCACTGGTAAAAATAAATAATTGAAATGGGTATATATTTGTTTTTTGTTAAGTTGCCTAATAATTATGCACAGTAATAGTCACCTGCACACACAGATATCCCCCTAAAATAGCTAAAACTAAAAACAAACTAAAAACTACTTCCAAAAACATTCAGCTTTGATATTAATGAGTTTTTTGGGTTCATTGAGAACATGGTTGTTGTTCAATAATAAAATTATTCCTCAAAAATACAACTTGCCTAATAATTCTGCACTCCCTGTATAAGTTTTTGGATGTGTCGTCACTTGAGCTATTTGGCCACAATTATAAGAGGTGGAGGAGTAAAGGGTAGGCTCTCAAACCTAAGAACACTGTACCAGATATCAAGTATGATGAGCATCATGCTCTGGGGCTGTTTTGATGCTAGTGGTACCAGCAATTGGACAAAATGGATGGAATAGTGAAGAAGAAGGATTACCTCTGAATTCTTTAAATTCCCCACAATTCAACAATTAGACAGTTGAAACTTAAACACAATTATGAGGAACAATGATCCCAAACACACATCAAAATTGGTTTTAGAATAGATAAAGTAGGCTAACCTTAATTAACATGAAAATGAACTTTACCAATTCTGCCAGGAAGAGTGTTTAAATATCCAGCCAGATCATATACCTGGTACTCTTATGTTGAACATACTTACTCCGACAATTTTTTTAGCATCATTCACTTCATGTGAACTTTAAGTAGATTATGGACAGTACTATTGCTTTAAATTATGCAGTCATTAGGCATCTTGATTCCACACTCCATATGTATGGTGGGATATGATATGAATAAATCATAACAGAAGATTTACTGTTGATCTTTTCCATTTAAATGAGGTTAACTAAGACGTTGCACTGAAAACTAATTACACTGATCAAAGTGCAGACATTTGCTTCATGCAGGCACTCTACTGAAAACTATCTTAAGTCGTATTGTAAGTGAGTTGTGTTCCTCAGCCAAAGAATGGATAATCAAATACAGCTTGTTCAGTCCACTATTCATTGAGCATAAATCATAATACTTTTAGGTTGTATAACAGAAAGAATCATCCAGTTATTTCTATGACCATAAGAATCTGTATTAGCATACCTTTGGGGAAGAATTATGGGGTTTTTTTCAGCTTTTCAACACACTTAGAAGACCATGCAGAATAATATCAGCTTTTTAAGAAATAACATGCACAGCAGCAGAGGGAATAAAACAAATGTAAATGAATTTTCAGCTTCCTCTTGACAGATAAATTAAATGTGTTCTACCAAATAAAAACATATCAGGTTGGAAAATTCAGAGCCGTTCCACTTATGGCTGATTAAGTGAATGAGTAACATGAGGTTTAATATATCTCTTGTTTAATATATTCCTTCCTCTTACATCCATTACAACCTGCATCCACTGCAGTGCACTGTGTGTGGTGCAGTGGCATAGGGGCTGCCTCTCTTCCACATGACACCCTTCCATTTTTCACAGCAAGAGGATCCCTTCATTTAAGTGAATATGACGGAGATGACTGAGGGTCACTTGAGGAGAAGTGGAACCCTCTAGGTTAAAGTGCTATGATCAGTCACCGGATTATGGATCAAAGAGTCTAGCTGAACTCTTGACTGTGAATTAGGGATCACTTGTGCATGAGAAAACACAAGAAGAACATAAACATCTCAGCATATCTTGGACTTTCTTTCTTCAATGCACATCACATATAAACCACGCATATATTACATTGTAGAATCTAAAGGGAGAGACAGGTTTGGAAAGATTTTAGCATTAATATATCTGACATCTTGCACAGCAGGTACTACACCGTTTTAGGCATTATGTAAATTAATACTTTACACTTGTCTAGCACGCCTCTAAAGAATCTCTGATCCTATTGTTTGCTCCTCTACTAGAGGATTTCACACTATTCTTCAAAAAGATTTATCCTCATTTGGAAATTTGAGAGGAAGCAGATGGAGAGGGCTGTCAAGCATGTCAGCCAAAAATCTCCCATAAATTTTCAACTGGGTTTTTATCGGATGACTGCACAGAGAATAGCATGTGATTGATTTTTTTTTTTTTTTTATTCTTTTCAAACCATTCAGTTACATCACCCTGCTTTATATGTATATTGCTTTCTATTGAATGTTTTATTTTTTATTTTTAAATAATGAACATTATTTTTTGCCTTGTACTTTGATGAACTTGTCACCCCATCTACCTCTCTCCCTCTCTCTCAAACACTTTGATTTTCAGAGATGGCCAAATTCATGCTTAAGCTTATGTGTGTAACTGCATTAATGATATATTGATATTACCTTTGAATAGGAAAAAACAGAAGGCACTGGAAACGCTAATGAGCTCATTGTCTTTGATTGTGCATAGAGTTGCACATTTAAGTAAGCATATACAATCTCTAAAGGCTACCAGTATGCTGCAGACAGGGCAACATGAAAACTGTCTATATTTGTCTTTAGTTTAATTACGATTTGGAGTTTTTTCTCCTTGTAAATTTTCTGTCTCTTGAATGAAGGCACATTCCACACAGTGGTTTTTAAGTAATTGTTTCACATGATTTCTGAATGTCTTTCAAAGTGTTTATTTCTTTCACTAAGTCCTGGTACTGGACTAAGGCTATGTCCACACGTACACGGGTATTTTTGAAAAGGGAGATTTTCCATTTTCGTTTTAGAAAATAATCCCGTCCACACGTAAAGGCAGAAATGAAGGAAAACGCTGCTAGGAACATGCCAAAGCAACAGGTGGCGATATATTCCTAACCGTGCAGAAATGTTGGCCAATCAGAAGTCAAATCAAATCAAATCACTTTTATTGTCACATCACATGTGCAGGTACATTGGTACAGTACATGTGAGTGAAATTCTTGTGTGCGAGCTTCACAAGCAACAGAGTTGTGCAAAATACAATAACGTAAACAAGCAAAATACAAGAATGGCTAAATCTGAAACTAATAAATATATGTACAATATATAATAGTATATGCATTTCTGGATGTGTATACTAAATGTTTTTCTACGTGTGTGTGTGTGTGTGTGTGTGTGTGTGTGTGTGTGTGTGTATACACATATTTACACATATATACACATACTACTCGCTGGAGAGCTTTGCAGTTGTAGGCGGTGCTGTTGCCATACCAGGTGGTGATGCATCCAGTGAGGATGCTCTCAATGGCACAGTGATAGAAGGTCCTGAGGATGCGGGGGCTCATGCCGAATCTTTTCAGTCTCCTGAGAAAGAAGAGGCACTGTTGTGCCTTCTTCACTGTTTTGTTTATGTGTACTGACCACGTAAGATCCTCAGCCAGATGTACCCCAAGGAACCGGAATAAGACCCACCACTGTAGTGTCGTCCGCAAACTTCACAATGATGTTGGAGTTGTTAGTGGCTGTGCAGTCGTAGGTGTAGAGTGAGTACAGGAGAGGGCTCAGTACACACCCCTGTGGAGCACCAGTGTTCAGTGTGATGGGGGATGAGGTGATGCTGCCCAGTCTGACCACTTGGCGTCTGTCAGATAGGAAGCTAAGGATCCAGCTGCAGAGGGAGCTGCTCAGTCCTAGATCCTGCAGTTTCCTGTCCAGCTTCGAGGGAACGAAGTCTAGAAGCCTTGGTGGGGAAAAAAGTAAACAAAGCTGGTGCATAGAAGCAGAACCGAGCCGTATGTGTGGAGGGACAGTAACTGTGTGTGTATGTAAGCATTTAAAGACTGCAGAGACTACAATTAACAGTAATAGTTTTGTAGAAATTCATTTCACCAAAACAATAACGTGTGTGACGTCAAAAGATGCGCACACCTTTGACGCTGCGTTTTCTCCATTTTCTCGTCCACACGTAAATGCAAAAACTGAGTTTTCAAAAATATCCACCCTGGCCGGAGATTTTAAAAATCTCAGTTTTCAGTGACCAAAAACGCTGTTTACGTGTGGACAAAAGGTGCAAACGCATAGAAAAATCTGCGTTTTCATTTACGTGTGGACGTAGCCTAAATGTAAAGCTTTTTAAGGCATAAATTGATCTTTTACACCAACAAGGTAATTAACAAAGCTCTATTACCACAAAAAACACAAAATTTAGGCATGCTGTGCAGTGTAGAAGTGGCAGGTCTAGAAAGTTCTATGGGATACCAACAGTATTTAAAAGTAATACATATATATTAAAAACAAAAACAGGCAAACAATTAAATATATAAGTGTTTATAAATACAAATAGCTGACACAGAACCTGAGAGCTTCGTCTAGCATTTTAGTTGATCAATCTGTTGTTCACTGAAGCTTCATCAGAAAGTGTCTCACTGTAAGGGTCAAAAAGTTATTCTTAAGAAAGAGAAACATGAAGGAAAAAAACAAAAGAAACAAGCTGATGTATGCAAACTTACTCGAGAGCTGCTGAAAAGAGAGAGATGTTTTTGTGATATTTAATGGATCAGATTAATTTTTTTTCTCCCCGATATCCGATCCAGTAATTTATGTCAGGATTGGACCGATACCAATACTGTATATCGGATCGGTACAAGAATGAACAAGAATGAATGTTGGATGCTTGCAACTGCTGCTAGTTACAGGACAAGAAAAAAGTTACATTTCTTTGGATGTGTTAATAATGTAATTTATCAGCGGTTAACTTTGTTATCTAAATAAATGGATCTAACTCAAACAACAAGATTGATATTCATAATATTTTCTAACCGTGCATTAGTTCATTCAACAAGACTGACACTTGTAACATAAAGTACATAATAGTTGACATAACTAGACAATATTTTGTTGCTCTGAGGTATTTGATTGATGTTGATTGAATTCACATACATTTTGTTGGATTACGAAAGCCAAATATTTGGATTCAGTGAAACGTTAATAAATTAAAGCTACATAAGGAAATGAAATGTAACTGATGAATGTATGTCATGTTAAGCAAACTTAAGTTTGAGATGGAAGTATGATATATAAAATAACGTTCAATCAACAGATTTTTTTTTTTTTGAGTGTGGAGTTCTGAATCCAAATCTGAAATTTGTCTCAAATTGTCAAATCATAATCCCCATGTGAAGAGGAGGTCACGAGAGGGGTACAGTGAGTGTATTCCTGAAGACTACTGAAGAAACTCCTGAAGAAATTGCAAGGACACTTGAGAGGTTAGGCTGTATTGAAGAATGAAGTGGTCATACCAAAAACGGAATTTCAGCTCTCTAGAATTGTATAAGTTCTACCATATACATTGTATTTCCATTTAATTTTGCACATATTTTAATAGATTGCTGCACCTATTTCCAATTTTTCTAGTAAAATATAAAGAAATGAGGAGAATCTTTATACTTTTAATGGCACAGTACTGCATGCTGGGATATTTCTTACATTCCTCTACTCAGTCCTTACAGAAAAAGAAAAGAAAATCTTTGAATATACAAACATTTCTTTGTGATGAAAGTTCAGTAAAATGTGTCCGAAAATTCCTTCTCACTTCAGAATACTGTACAAAGGATGTAGGCAATGTTCCCTCTAAGCTGCGTGCAATTGCGCACTGCTGGCACGGTCTCTGCGCACAGAAAATCTGAATCTCTGAAAATGTGTGTTGCGCACAAAAAAAAAAAATCTAACCTGAATTGAAATTAAAATAAATACATTAACAATTCTGTTTTGCATTGTTAGTCAGTAAGTGACTGGCTGCCCCAGTATGGGATTAGAACGATGCCACTTTATCCCATAGTCCAGCCAATGATGCGATTCACATTCGTATATACGCACCTAATCAACGTCGACAGGCTATGACAGCGTCCTTATGTGCCGACACCAGTGTTTTAGCTTGCAAAGCGGCGTGGCGGATGTCGAGTGAAGCCACGTTAATGACAACGTGTACAACCACTGGAGATGTGAGCAGGACAGACGGAACAATTGACGGAAAAAGTGTGGACTATACCACAATTTGAAATGGTAAATGACCTGTATTTGTATAGCGCTTTACTAGTCCCTAAGGACCCCAAAGCGCTTTACACAACCAGTCACACACACATTCACATACTGGTGATGGCAAGCTACATTGTAGCCACAGCCACCCTGGGGTGCGCTGACAGAGGCGAGGCTGCCAGACACTGGCGCCACCGGGCCGTCTGACCACCACCAGTAGGCAACGGTGAAATGTCTTGCCCAAAGACACAACGACCGAGACTGTCCAAGCCTTCCGATTACAAGGCGAACTCCCAACTCTTGAGCCACGATCGCCCCCAAAACTATACCAGTTTTTAAATTGTGTTGATAGGCCACATAAAACCATAGTTATGATAAAAAAAAAATATATGCAATGTTTGTTTTCTTCCTATCGTTGTTTATATTTAACTGTGGGAAGAAATGGTAAAAACTGCGTTTTATAAGAAAAATGCTCAAAAGCACTCTCTGCCTGTGAGCAAAAACACCCCTTCCCCTCCCCAGCCTTTCCTATTGGAAAAAAAAGTATTAGGAGTGACGGCGGTGTTTTTGAGATGTGAGAGATTTGCGACTTTTAGCGCAAATGTTGCGTAGTTAGTGTGTAGTGTAGTCAATAGTTTTGTTGTGTGTGTCAGAACTACAGGGAGTGCAGAATTATTAGGCAAGTTGTATTTTTGAGGAATAATTTTATTATTGAACAACAACCATGTTCTCAATGAACCCAAAAAACTCATTAATATCAAAGCTGAATGTTTTTGGAAGTAGTTTTTAGTTTGTTTTTAGTTTTAGCTATTTTAGGGGGATATCTGTGTGTGCAGGTGACTATTACTGTGCATAATTATTAGGCAACTTAACAAAAAACAAATATATACCCATTTCAATTGTTTATTTTTACCAGTGAAACCAATATAACATCTCCACATTCACAAATATACATTTCTGACATTCAAAAACAAAACAAAAACAAATCAGCGACCAATATAGCCACCTTTCTTTGCAAGGACACTCAAAAGCCTGCCATCCATGGATCCTGTCAGTGTTTTGATCTGTTCACCATCAACATTGCGTGCAGCAGCAACCACAGCCTCACAGACACTGTTCAGAGAGGTGTACTGTTTTCCCTCCTTGTAAATCTCACATTTGATGATGGACCACAGGTTCTCAATGGGGTTCAGCTCAGGTGAACAAGGTGGCCATGTCATTAGTTTTTCTTCTTTTATACCCTTTCTTGCCAGCCACGCTGTGGAGCACTTGGACGCGTGTGATGGAGCATTGTCCTGCATGAAAATCATGTTTTTCTTGAAGGATGCAGACTTCTTCCTGTACCACTGCTTGAAGAAGGTGTCTTCCAGAAACTGGCAGTAGGACTGGGAGTTGAGCTTGACTCCATCCTCAACCGAAAAGGCCCCACAAGCTCATCTTTGATGATACCAGCCCAAACCAGTACTCCACCTTGCTGGCGTCTGAGTCGGACTGGAGCTCTCTGCCCTTTACCAATCCAGCCACGGGCCCATCCATCTGGCCCATCAAGACTCACTCTCATTTCATCAGTCCATAAAACCTTAGAAAAATCAGTCTTGAGATATTTCTTGGCCCAGTCTTGACGTTTCAGCTTGTGTGTCTTGTTCAGTGGTGGTCGTCTTTCAGCCTTTCTTACCTTGGCCATGTCTCTGAGTATTGCACACCTTGTGCTTTTGGGCACTCCAGTGATGTTGCAGCTCTGAAATATGGCCAAACTGGTGGCAAGTGGCATCTTGTCAGCTGCACGCTTGACTTTTCTCAGTTCATGGGCAGTTATTTTGCGCCTTGGTTTTTCCACACGCTTCTTGCGACCCTGTTGACTATTTTGAATGAAACGCTTGATTGTTCGATGATCACGCTTCAGAAGCTTTGCAATTTTGAGACTGCTGCATCCCTCTGCAAGATATCTCACTATTTTTGACTTTTCTGAGCCTGTCAAGTCCTTCTTTTGACCCATTTTGTCAAAGGAAAGGACGTTGCCTAATAATTATGCACACCTGATATAGGGTGTTGATGTCATTAGACCACACCCCTTCTCATTACAGAGATGCACATCACCTAATATGCTTAACTGTATAGGCTTTCGAGCCTATACAGCTTCGAGTAAGACAACATGCATGAAGAGGATGATGTGGACAAAATACTTATTTGCCTAATAATTCTGCACTCCCTGTATACTTATATACAGTTTAAATGGATGATACTGTAATCTGCAGTTGTTTAGAAATAACTCATTAAGCTTCTAGAATGGATTTCCTTAAGCCCTGACCTCAACCCTGTTTAAAATTTGTGGAAAGTGCTTAAAAGCAACTACTCTAAAAGTCAGTTACAAGACATTAAAACCTTCAAATTATCATTACGCTTATGTGTAAGTTCAATAAGGAAGCTCTGTAATCACTCATCTGCCTGCTTTCCTGGGTGTTCAACTGTCAATCTCAATACTGACATCATTACTCTAGTCCAGTTATCTTCTCATCCACCTTCTTTGAGCCAAGTCAGCCTCCACTTTAGGCATGGTTTAGCTCTGTTCTTAGTCAGTCTCCCTTTCAGACTCTCTTTCGTGCAAACCACCTCTTCCCCATCTTTACCGCAGAGACTTCAGCCAAAGCTCTATTCAAGCCTCAGTCTTCATCTTCACCACCACCACCACCAGCGTCTAGACTCTGGGTGGTCTTGTCCTAAATCCTATCAATGGTGGGATTCTGTTCTGTCATGATATGTCATTGGACTCTAACTGTCAAATACATTAATTTCTCCATCTCAAGAAATCTTGTTCAATTCTTCCAAGTGATCTCTCCTTATTGAAATGACAGTCAAGAATGTGTAAACTTTTGACTATAATTGTGTCGTTCACATAGATGCACAGCAGGAAATATCAAAAGGTTAAAAAATATCAAAAGGTTAAATCTAGGGGTTATTTTTTTGTTAAGTAGATTTTTATTTTTACACAAATCTCTTTTTCTTGATCTCATATGGAGGTAACCTTGTTAGCACTTGGTTTCTCTTTTAATGGCGATCCTTTCTGTCCATAAAACACTGAAATACAGTATTTCTCTTAAACTGCTTACAAGGTTAGTGATCTGTTTGGTGCCAGGAGGTTTAGAAAGCCATTTTTAATCATAAGCCCGCAACTGAAATTGTTGGGACTCCTGAACTGTGAAATCAATGTGGTCATGGGAGATGCCACATCATGTTGGTATTTGTCCTTTGATTACCATAAATGGCAGAGATCTTAAAATATCTTTCCTGGGAAAAAGAAAAAAAAAACCCAATGGTACAACAATGGTCATTTGACCAAACACATTGTTATTTGCCTGACAACATGAAAACAGGTAGCTTGCGGTCATGTAAATAATAACTGTTGTCTAGCAAAATAAAACGTTTAGGGATATCAAACTCCTTTTATCTTTTTCAGAGGGCCACAGTGGGTGATGTACAAAGGTTCTGGCACTGAAACCAGAGACAACTCTGCCATTTACACAGAACCATTAAGTCACAGTCACAGAACCATCATCATAACTGACCATAACCTTAATGGCCCAGAGTTTCTTTGTTTGTTTGTTTCTTTTACTTAAATCACATAACAAAATAAATGTTACATATCCCAGAGGACTTACAAACAATTTAAGTTTTCTTCATAAAACAAGACACACTGTTACACTTTTAAAATAATGCAGTTGTAACGCTTCCAGCTCTTCAAAAATCACAGACGCTCAGAAAGGTTGGCTTTTCACGGTTTATTCCTGCAGAAGACATAGAAAACATTTACAATGTGTCTTCTGGTAGTACCCGCAATTGTAGCTCCCTCACAGTGCAAACGCACCTTGTGTTGACAGACTTAGAATCTACTTCTTCTAAAAGATGGAAAATAATAATTTCTTCAATTTTACAGTCTGTCACACTTAACTCGTATACAAAAAGACATCTTATAACCCATAAAAATACATTTCACAATCGTATAAAGCAAAATAACAGGATAACAGAAGTATCACCGGCTAAACATTTCCCTCTAGTGGACAAATTAACGGTAGCGCATTACATTTTCACTTGCTTGTGCTTTACAGACAAAATGACTGTTAACAAGCTCACGTACCTGCAGAAGACATAGAAAACACTTGTGTCTTCTGGTGGTACCCGCAATTGTAGCTCCTACAATGTAAAACAACATCACAAAAAGCACAGAAAAACAGTGAGTCCAAACACATTTCCTGCTATGCGCAGCAACCACTAGGGGGCCGACAAAAGCTTACTGCCAAAGAGCATAAATACGGCAGAAACACTGTTTAACAGCAACCAGCCTTTGTTTCTGTTACACAGTAACATTCGCACATCAATATAAACCTATATACATCGACATGTACAAGTTAAGTAACAACATTCACACCAGAAACCATAAAAATGCCACATCCTTTCATTACAGAACTTACCCTCACAGTGCAAACGTGCCTTGTGAGGAGCGGAAGCCTTAGCAGCTTCTAAACGCTAGAGTGAGATCCGGTTTCTGGGTTTTCAAAATAAAATACAACAAAAATGATAAAATTCACACTTAAAATAATAATTAAGACCAGGTAAGTGCATGTTTTTCAGATGTATTTTTAACTCGGTTACACAGTCAACTCTGTATTCACAAGAAAAGTTGCAATAAACTGGCAGAAGAAATATGCCTTGCATCCTCATACACATCCATGATATGAAAAAGAAAGGGATGTTACTTTTCGAGAATTAAACCTTCTTTTAAAAAATTCTGCATTGTATCTCTAAACAAAGAACAAAGATATATTTCATTTATCATTATTATTATTATTATTATTATTTTCACAGCAAATTCTCTAAATATTTTTTTTCCATTCTATTTCTATTTCCCTTTAACACCAAATAGAGATTCAAGTAGTTACTGTTATATCTTACTTTTCCCTGCCACTTCTCTCGCCTTCTCTTGCTCTTCATACAAATTAATGTTTCCCTTTCAATGCTTTAACTAATTAGTCTGACAGTGTATTCTCAAACAGGGGTCCTCTTGTATGATAATGATGGCTGTGTTATCCAAGGAGCACAGTCACATTTCAGGAAAGGAGCCGAGATGATGCTGGAAAAATTCAAGTGGATTTAAAGTACTCTCTTGCGTTTCATTTAGCTTGGACAATGTGAATACCTCCTGTTAGAATTGTCGATGAAATGCTGATGCTTTTCTATCATGCTGCCTTCCCACGGGGAAACTTATAAGCAGCATGTTCACCATGGGCATGGGCCAGCAGCCTACTGAGAGTAACACTTTTATGATGTTTTTTTCCCGGTGCTCAACAAGTGGATGCAGGCAAATTGAGTGTTATTCATGGACACATATAACTACATAACAGGTGCCTTGAGAGATGTTACCATGGTCCTTCACACCAAGGCTTTTGCCAGGAGTACTTCAGCACTGAGTAAGAGACATAATACTAGAAACTGTATTTAATTTAAAAAAATTTTTTTTAAAAAGAAACAGATATAATAAATGACTCAGTATGATTTATAGCTTTACAGAAAGAATGCTATATTTTTTTTAGAGAAATTGTGTTTTGCTTTTTATTCATGGTCAGTTTTTTAAATAATAAAATTGAATTACTGCCTTGTGATTGCCTGCCGGCCAAATGTGCATCCTTGTTTGTTCAGACTCATATAGTTTATGTAAAATAAAGATTGTGGTTTTAATAGTTTGTCTCCATGCTCTGTCTCCAAGATTCTGCCCCTCTGCTTAGCACCCATCGTAGGCACACACTGGTTTCACATACACCTCATGGTACATCCTGGACATATTGTCAGTGATGTACAGGTGTATATTACATTGTCAGGTACACCAGACACCCTCTCCCTGGAAAATCAACTGGGTTGATCAGGCCCAAATTTGTATCCAGGTAGCATGCTCTGCCACACATCATCCCTCTTGAGTCAGAGCCATCATAGCATTAAATTTAAATGAGAAATACTTTCTATGTGTTTTATGAGGAAGGTAATAATTCTGCATATTTTCTAAAACTCTGTGGTATACTTAATTCAATTTAAGAAAAAAAACAAAACTCTAAATTTGTGTTTCTTTAGAAAAAAAACCCCATAGAGTTAAGTTTATTAATATAAAAAACACTCCAAAGAATATCTTTAAAGTGCCTGTAATTGACATTTAAGCAAGACCTGTAACAGTGATGTTTAGTGCAAGAAGCTTGTGTAGTCTGTATAATCAACACGTGCTACTGTGACTCTTGAGGTAGAGCAGGGTTGCTCACTAGTAACATGGAAGATGGTTTAGGCCTGAACACCTCTTCTCTGTATGTCTGTGTTCTTGAAAAAGATACTGAAACTAACCTTATCCCTGATACTAAGGGCAGTACTGTGTGTAGTCACTCCTGCTATCAGTACATGAATGGACGACAGGCTAAGTCAGGGACAACAAAATGTAATTATGATTTATATTTGAACAAACCTGTCCATCCTTGACTAATTGTTACCTAAAATGATGGCTTAAGATCTAGAAACACTAGAAATGGTTGCTAGTGGCTACAACCTGCATAAACTTCAAGCTGGACCTGAGGTGAATCGTCTTGATTCATTTTACTGTTATGAACGAGTCCCAATACTCCCAATAATATCATCCAGTTATGTATATTTATCATAAATCCACTAATCTACTGCTGAGTGAAATGCAGAGTTTGTGTTGCCAATTCCTAAAAAAATAAACTTTCTGTGGATTTAAACTGGCAACAATGGTAATTTTAGGGGTCAGCCATCTTTAAGAAGTAGCCTCTGAGAAAGAGTAGTTTCTATTCCTTGCATGTCTGGCGTTACTTAGACCCGCCCCTAAGGAGCTCTCTGGGTCCCTTCAGATAACACTGTGACAGGTAAAGTAGGGGAGAACACCAATGGCAAACCTGGAACCACACAATGCACTTCACACAGCAGCCCAGTACACTGCACATCTCCACTACACCTAACTGTCCTTATCTGAATTCTCCAGCCAGCCCTCGGAGGCTTGCAAAACACATATCATGGAATATTCCCTACTGAATTAGAGCGAGTGCATGGGAGTGCACATATGCTTGCAAAGTAACACAAACACCATAAATGCACAGTTGTGTGGTGGTTTACTAATTTGCATTTAGATTTCAAAATTTCATTTTCTCTTATTTTCTTTTAACCCCGTTAGGCCCATCAGCTATTTTATCTTTATATTTTTATTTAGTTTTTGCTCTCAGACTGGAGCAAAATTTGACCCAGCAGGAACCCAGATGATATGCAGGGAGGTGAGTTTAAGCTTGTATAATGTGATCATTTAAACTTTTACCAAACTTGGGATGATTCAAGAAAATGTAACTGCTTTATAAAACTGCAGTATGCAGTAATAAACTGTGTAATGCTTGTGTAATACTAGATATTAATAACTTGTCTAATGAGATCCTGCTTCACTCAACCTGTGTTACTGCACAGAAGAAAGATAAGTTGCAACAAGATGCAGCTATGCCAGAACCAGGGTGATTCTACAAACTTCCAGATTACAGATCAAACATTTGTAGATCTGCTTGGCACTGTGCATGCCTGAGATATGCTCAGATCAGTGCAGCCAATTGTAGCTGATCAATTAGATGATCCTAGGCAAATTTTGAGGTTGACTATCTTGTTAAAACGTTTACCTCCTCACTACGTATGACACTGGATATTGTAGCTACTGTGAAAAATAGAGCCTCAATCAGAAGTACTTGACTCTGTGGTATAATTCTCAAACACGTACCCTAAAGCAGATGACTCGTAAGCTGGAGAGGAAATAGCGTGTCACAAATTTAGAGGATCATCATTTAGCCTGGAGAAATAGTTTGCTGCTTTATAAGAAAGCCCTCTGTAAAGCTAGAACATCTTACTATTCATCACTGATTGAAGAAAATAAGAACAACCCCAGGTTTCTCTTCAGCACTGTAGCCAGGCTGACAAGAAGTCAGAGCTCTTTTGAGCCAACCATCCCTTTAACGTTAACTAGTAATGGCTACATGAACTTCTTCACAAATAAAAAGAGAAAAGAGAAAAAATATTAATATTCATCTCACAGATGTAATATTATATACAGCTACTTTCAGTACCACTGATATTCATTTAGACTCTTTTTCTCCAACTGATCTTTCTGAGTTAACTTCAGTAATTACTTCCTCCAAACCATCAACGTGTCTTTTAGACCCCATTCCTACAAAACTGCTCAAAGAAGTCCTACCATTAATTAATTATTCGATCTTAAATATGATCAACCTTTCTCTAATAATCTGCTATGTACCACAGATCTTCAAGCTGGCTGTAGTTAAACCTTTACTCAAAAAGCCATCTCTAGACCCAGCAGTCTTAGCTAATTATAGGCCAATCTCCAACCTTCCTTTCATATCAAAAATCCTTGAAAGAGTAGTTGTCAAAGAGCTAACAGATCATCTGCAGAGGAATGGCTTATTTGAGGCAGGTTTCAGTCAGGTTTCAGAGCTCATCACAGCACAGAAACAGCTTTAGTGAAGGTTACAAATGATCTTAGTGGCCTCTGACAGTGGACTCATCTCTGTGCTTGTCCCACTAAACATCAGTGCAACATTCGTTACTGTTGTCCATAATATTCTATTAGAGCAATTAGAACATGCTGTAGGTATTACAGGGACTGTGCTGCAGTGGTTTGTATCATATCTATCTAATAGACTCCAATTTGTTCTTGTAAATGCAGAGTCTTCTTCACACCCTGAGATTAATTATGGAGTTCTACAGGGTTCAGTGCTAGGACCAATTCTGTTTACATTATACATGCTTCCCTTAGGCAGTATCATCAGAAGGCATAGTATACATTTTCACTACTATGCAGATGACACACAACGTTATCTATCCATGAACACACACCAATTAGTTAAACTAAGGAATGTCTTAAAGACATAAAGATTTGGATAGCCTGCAATTTTCTGCTTCTAAATTCAGATGAAACTGAGGTTATTGTACTTGGCCCAGAAAATCTTAGAAATATGGTGTGTGTGTGCGTGTGTTTGATTGGGGGGGGTCAGCTGAGTCCTTTTTTCCTAAAAGGTCACACTGTGTTATAAACTAATTCAATGATGAGCAATCTTTCAGAGTTTCAAAGATGTCTCAGTAGCAAGAGCCAAAACAAAATTTGACTATTTTTTGGTTCTCACTCTCGTTTGTTTATGCAGATGCACTCCAGCCATGGTTAGAAGTATGAGCAGTACCATACTGCATATTTTGGTCTCCCACAAAGACTGCAATGCTCTGCTACATCCCGGCAGCCAGAAGTTTGATCCCCTGACCTGCACACCATGCCACCAGCTATGCACAGCTATTGATGGATGAAATCCTGCAACAAATTGTGGTCATGACACACCTGTACAGTGGCTTATGTGGAGACAGAGGAACTGCAGGCTTATGCAGAGATGTTCATTTTGGATGGTATTTACAGGTTAAAAAATTAATCAATTCAAATCTGCAGGGTGCTGCTACTGCTACAAGCCCGTCTCATCAGCAAATGTAAGGGCAGTATGACTTTTGCACAGACAGAAAGAGATGCGCTGGCAGCGCCATGTGGGAAGCTTACATGCAAAAACCACAGTCCCTCTTCTTTAAAATGCAAAAAAAACATCATTAATATTTCATAATTATATTTCATTTGAAGTGGAAAAAAAATATTACTTCATAATACTTTTACAGCCATTTGTGGGAAGGTGGCATTATTTTTGTTAGGATGAATGTTTTAGTAAAATAATCTGACACTGTATGAAAATAATAAATCCGTTTTCTTGCCAATTATTGACCCATTTTAACGCCTAATAAAAATATTCCTTGAAATGTATTTTATGCAAATTATTTTTGTTTTTTGTTGGGTTTTCTTTCTTTCTATATGTAAACATACTGGCCTTAAATGGGGCTAAAAATCCAAAAAATATAATTTATATAATATTTTTTAGTTCAGGCTGAATTAGTTTTAACATACTGCATCATTTAAAGTAGAAAAAATATTACTCGATAATTATTTTACAGCAGCTACCATTTTGTGTCCTTGGGATCACTAGTGATATATTTTTTAAAAAATCTGACAAAAAAATGCATGCAAGTCAAGTCACTGCCAATCATTAACTTATCTGTGGGCCTAATAAAAATACAAATATAATCAAACACTCCTTGTATTGTATTTTAATTTCTCTAAAATGTATTTTAGAGAAATTATTTTTGTTTTTATTTTTCTATAAAAATCAGTGGCATTATGTAAATATGCCATCTCTTAAAGGGTTAAAATAATATATATCTATATCTATATATATATAGATATATATAATTGATTTTTATAGTTCAGGCTGAAGTAGTTTGAGTCATTTAAAGTGAAATAAATCACTATATTATATTTTTACAACAGTTTTGGGGCATTTTGTGGCATAAAAAGCAGTTATTATCAGAGTCAAAAGGATCATCTAAGGGTTCATTTGGAATATTCCCTGTATTCCCTGTCCTATTTTAATCTTCTGGTGATTCAACAAATACTGTGCCACCATAAGAAATATGTTGTATATCCCAGTGCTGTATCAGGGTTTTAAAAGATTTTGACTTCAAACACAGACTCACAAATAAAAGGATACATATAAACTTCCATCCATCCATCCATTCGCTTCCACTTATTCTTTCCAGGGTCGCGGGAGCCTATCCCAGCTGTCATAGGGCGAAAGGCGGGGTACACCCTAAAAATAGAGTGAACAAGATTTACATTGGATTTCTTCATTAGCTAGACTGAAATATGACTAAAAATGAATGATGATGTCTCTGCTACATATACATAAGTAAATCAGTGTTTTCCAAATACAGTAGCCTTGATAATGTAATAGGGAAAAAACATCACAAGGTTGTGTGCCAGAAATCAGAATTGACTAAACACGACTTCAAACAAGAAGTAATAACTGAAAAGGAAGATACATTGTGCCTTACCAGCACCAAGTTTTTCTATCAACATACAAGATGTTGTGTTATCATGGCTTTATGATTAGAGGCTTTTTTTAAACAATACCAAGACTTCTTGCTAACATTTTATTTATTTTGCTCTATTAAAATTGATGACAAAAAAGTTCAAATAAACTGCCTCTTGATTATTTTACAGAAATTTAAATCAGGGACCTTTCATACATGTAAAAAGCATTCGCTTTGAATGAAGTCAGACACACTCCTGACAGTAAATCTTCCTGGCTCAAAGAAGCAACTAGGTTATGTTGCAGAGATCCAAGTCTTTCAGATGATAGAACAGTTCCACAGATCCGTGCCTGCAGGCTGGGATAATTCCAGTGCCGATTGAAATCTTTGACTCAAATCCTGGCCCTATTTGAAGATGCATGCCCTCTCACTGTGCTCGCATTTTCTCTGGGTTGCAGGTGTCTGGTCATGATACCGCCCTAGGAAGGAGAAACCGATAAAGTTAACTATTAGCCACAATTTGATTGAACTGTCAACCTCAACTTGCTCTTGCTGTCTCTCGCTTGCTCCCCCTCTCTTTTTTGACAAAGAAGAACAGACTCTTGCTGTAATGGCCTTGGGGATTTAATATAAAAAAAAGACATTTCCTGCATCTGCTATATATATATATAACGTGTGTGTGTGTGTGTGTGTGTGTGTGTGTGTGTGTGTGTGTGTGTGTGTGTGTAGAGATTTAGGTGGATTGCTGTTCATCAGCAACAATAATGTCTGTCTTTTGTCCATAACCCCTCAAGAATTTTTAATGGTTGAAAAAAGGTACTATTATAGATAGCATTTTAAGTGAAGAAATAGTGAACTGTGCTGAAGAAGAACAGAAACGCATACTGACTGATGTACGGTGTTTGCAAAAGTAAAGCCTACCCTTAACAATTTACACTTTACATATTGCAGTGCTGAATGGAGCTTAGGCCATCAGAAGATCAAAGCCAGTTTTCTCACAGTAGAGCTTGAATGTCCTTTAAACTCCATCCAACAGACCACATGACAAATAATGTTCCTTTCAAGGAAAAAAAAAAACATTGGAAGGACTTTAAACCTCTGGAAAGGTGTCACATGAGTTCTTTCAGGCATTTGGTTCCTTCTGATGCTCAACAGCTTTTCAGTGTTTCCCGAGTCTGTTTATAAATGTATCTGTGCACATGAACAGGTAGTTTTGACAAGGCTACGTAAGGCAGAGTACTCGGGGTTACATACATAGCTAAACACTACAGTACTACTGCAGATCTAATGGAAGACAGCTCTATTCATCTTTATTCCCAGTTCTGATCTGGTGCACTTTTTTCCATTTTTTCCTTTTATCCATAAATATCACAGTAAATATGGAATCCTGCTGTGAGGCAATTGATTTTTACAATCTGTGCAGCTTCTTGTAGAATCATGCAAAGTACAAAGCAAAACTGGAAAGCCATTAGTGATTTATTTCATGTAATACACACATGCATAGAAAGCCACACTATTGCAGTATTAAAGGCAGCTGTCTGATGTACAGATTGAAATTCAGTAACTAAAATGTCTTTCAAATTGCTTTATTTATACAGTTTTGAAAATCCAATTGGGCATTGAACTCAAAAGAACAGAAAACCTCAAATTTAAAATTCAGCCTACCAAAAATGCTAGCAAATGCACCTCAGTAAGGAGGACACCTTAAAAACAAGTTTTCAAAATAAAGCACAGCCTTGGGTACCATAGAATTTCAATCCAATTGAATGCTACAGATTTAAACTGATATTACCCTGAGATTGTTATACACATATGTTATACACAATGTGCAAATGTTGATATCTAGGTGAGCTTCTCACAGCTAATCTGTAGGATGTGCAGGAGAAGAACACAGAGCATCATATACCATCAGAGTCATACCCATACTGCAATATTAAAGTCACTGTTACTGAGGCACGTGCATAAATGTGCATATCACACCAGGGGCTACAGATCTTTATGAAACCCAATATTTCATATTGAAAGACTGCAGCATTTTTACACAATTTTCAACATGTATTTAACGTGTAGTTCTGATACTACAGACACATTAAAAAAAACCTATACATACAGCTTTTTATATGTATACATATACATATATAGATAGCTGCTTGTGTACTGCACTGCTGAGAAAGAGCACACAGAGACAACTGCATATAAATGTGTGATATGTAAATGTGATGAATATAGTAAGGTTAGACTGAAAATTAACTGTAACTGTACCTTTCAGTTGCAAAACTGACGCTGTGTCTATTTTTAATGTCACAAGAGAATTTTGCACAGACAGGCCTTTAAAGACTATGTGTTTAGGACTTGTTTTTGTAAATACATTCTTTACATGTATGTTCTTGATAACATTCTTGTTTTTATTTGTTTTATTTGTTTTTCTTAGTTAATTTTTATAGCTGTCACACAGGTTTTTTTGTTTGTTTGTTTTTTTTTTTGGGGGGGGGGGGTTGTTTGTGTTTGTTTGTTTTTTGTTTGTGTTTTTGTTTAATTATTTCTATCAAAGGTCTTTTCCTTCAATGTTACAGCACATGTTATACCATACATGTTTATTCACATATTGTATAGTTATTACCACTGGGGCAAATGAACTCCTGTTGAGCATACCCAAGCTGTTGTCTCTCACTAGACATACCATAATGGGCTTTCTGAATGTGTTGTCCTCTTGAGATCATCTAATTTTTGATGTATTCTAAAAGAGTAATGCTATGCCATCTGTTATGAGCCTTATGTAGTCCTTCTGACTTCTCCAGAGGATTCATGGTGTGTTTATGATATATAATACAGAAGAGCTAGAGCACTGAAGTCATTTATGTTATTTTTCTTGTTTGCTTTCAGTGATCTGAAATAATTGTCTATTTTTATTTAATAGTTAAGCTTTATACAATCACAGATGAAGGGACACAGGCTTTTAATTATAGTTGGCAGATAATACTTGGACTTTTTCATAGAGAAGGTTTTCTTTCCTGCACAAAAATGTAAATTTTTAGATGTACAGTAGTACAACTTTTGACCCAAAAACAGTCTTGGGGAAAAAGTTCCTGAACGTATGATAGAAAGGTGTCAGAATATATAGTGCATCAAAGCTTGAGAGCCCATGCTGACCCTTGTCTATCACCAAAAACACCAAAAGAACAGTGGGCAGATCACTGTCCAAATGGGACCACACAGTAATGGAAAAAGAGTGCCTTGATTTAATAAGATAGGTTTTCTTTAAGTCATGTGAATGTGGATGTATCCACACCCTGAAGATATGGCAGCAGTATGCACTAAGTAAGCTTGTAGGAAGAAAGCTGTGTGATGCTCTGGAATATGTTTTTCTGTGGAACCTAGGGTTTTTCCATTCATGCGGATGTCATCTTCATAAGTACCACCGACCTAAACTATGCAAAAGGCCATATACACCCTTTCATGTCAACAGTATTCCTTAATGGCAGTGGCTTCTTTCGGCAGAATAATATGTGCAAGCTGTACAGAAGGGTTAAAATCATTTTGCACACCCCTAGGTTCATGGCTATTATTAATGATGGCTTTGATGTTTAGTTTAATTCAGGAAGGGTTCCACGAAATAACTTTTCTTTATGGATTAAAATGCCAATATAACTGTAACAGAATTTTTGCTTGGGCTAAAAAAATATTAAGAATTATTTTTAAAAGTTGGTCATACAAGGTATGACCAACTAGCAGTCTGAAATAATTTAAGATTCCAAATTAAACAGATTTTATTTTAGAAGCTTCAACTTGAAAATGTTTGACTCTGATAATAGCTAGACTTAAGTATCAAGAATACTTCACTGTAGCCATAAAACAATAGTTGCCAATTTAATGGCTGATTTCATATGTCTACTCACAGTTATGTTTACTAAATTTGAACTGAAGTGTTGTGTATCCTTTTTAACACCACTGGTTAAGTTCAGTTATTAGTGAGATGTGGATCTGAGTGATAATCCTTATTTGTTAGTGCCATGCACTAGCAATCTGGTCAGGTTGTGCCCCTACAGTCAATGTTTAAATAAGGGGTTAAGAAAACATGTGAAAAGCCAGGTGTGTACAATGGTATTAATATAGCATGTTTGCAATGTGCCAAATTGTTTCAAAATGTCACACACCTATTGGGTGACTGTCATCAGTGCTTTTCGCTGTTGGCATCCATTCTCTTTTGTTTCAATTTGTTCAGATGAAAATTGGACTGTTTGTTATTCAGGCGTTGTAGCTTCCTCACCCAACCTGCTAAATTCAAGTTGGGTATGGTTCCAAATCCATGTATTTAAGACTGATTTCTGATGGAAAAGGTTTTATGCCAACTCAAGTAATACTGTCTTCACCATGCTATTCTCTTGTCAGCTTCACACTGGCTATGTGTGAGTCTGTATGTATTTGTTGGTTGAGGTTGGAGAAACTATTGTGTTGACATAGATGAGGGTGGGGTGGGGTTCTACTGGTAAAGAAGCCTGTATGGTGGTCTGACTGAACTTTGACATGGCCATACACACTACGTAATTGAATGCTAGAAACGTTTTACTATAGTACCGAATAGTTTACCACTGCACTCAACCGTTTCTATATAAAACAGAATATACATTGTGTGCAGAGTTTTGAATTAAAATGTATATAAAAGCATTAACAGGATAGAAAGATTATTGAAGGACATTCAAATTCAAATTTGATACATACTGCTTGCTTCAATCAACTCATACAGCAGTATGTTCACAGACTATCTAGACCCATTTTATTGTAAGAGATAACAGCTTGGTAATATGTATATTTGTAGAAGTTTGATACATTTGCAAAACTTCATAAACGAGCACGGCCCTCCAAAACCCTGCATATGTTTAGTTTAACATGTTAAAATGATTTTGAGGTTGAAAGTTCCCATGGGTGTATTGTTGGAAGAAGTTGGAAGAAATCTGAGCCTGAGGGTGGAAATTATTCTCCCTTTTCACTAAAGGAATTTTATCAGACTTGACCAGCAATCTGTGCTATAATTGGCTGCAAGATACAAACAAACTCAAACAGTCTTCATGGGCCTTACTTGGTAAGTGTATCCAGAGGCTGTAATAAAATCCACATACCAGTCAGTATTGTGTCAGTTGGATAGGGTGAAGCCAATATGAAGTGTTATATATCCAGTACTTCCAACAACCATTTTGAGGTTCATCTGATTGGACATGCTGCACATGCATGCCCCGATAAAGAACAGCCCTTCAGCTCACAGAAAATACTCCAGAGAACATAAAATATGTTATGTTCATATGGTGTTTTAAATTAAGTAAACTTTATTAACATTTTTATTGAAATAATGGCCATATGTAACTGAGATACAACTTGGAGTTTGTGGCTAATCCTGGAAATGTGTTTATAGATATACAGTGGGGCAAAAAAGTATTTAGTCAGCCACCGATTGTGCAAGTTCCCCCACCTAAAATGATGACAGAGGTCAGTAATTTGCACCAGAGGTACACTTCAACTGTGAGAGACAGAATGTGAAAAAAAAATCCATGAATCCACATGGTAGGATTTGTAAAGAATTTATTCGTAAATCAGGGTGGAAAATAAGTATTTGGTCAATAACAAAAATACAACTCAATACTTTGTAACATAACCTTTGTTGGCAATAACAGAGGTCAAACGTTTACTATAGGTCTTTACCAGGTTTGCACACACAGTAGCTGGTATTTTGGCCCATTCCTCCATGCAGATCTTCTCGAGAGCAGTGATGTTTTGGGGCTGTCGCCGAGCAACACGGACTTTCAACTCCCGCCACAGATTTTCTATGGGGTTGAGGTCTGGAGACTGGCTAGGCCACTCCAGGACTTTCAAATGCTTCTTACGGAGCCACTCCTTTGTTGCCCGGGCGGTGTGTTTTGGATCATTGTCATGTTGGAAGACCCAGCCTCGTTTCATCTTCAAAGTTCTCACTGATGGAAGGAGGTTTTGGCTCAAAATCTCACGATACATGGCCCCATTCATTCTGTCCTTAACACGGATCAGTCGTCCTGTCCCCTTGGCAGAAAAACAGCCCCATAGCATGATGTTTCCACCCCCATGCTTCACAGTAGGTATGGTGTTCTTGGGATGCAACTCGGTATTCTTCGTCCTCCAAACACGACGAGTTGAGTTTATACCAAAAAGTTCTACTTTGGTTTCATCTGACCACATGACATTCTCCCAATCCTCTGCTGTATCATCCATGTGCTCTCTGGCAAACTTCAGACGGGCCTGGACATGCACTGGCTTCAGCAGCGGAACACGTCTGGCACTGCGGGATTTGATTCCCTGCCGTTGTAGTGTGTTACTGATGGTGACCTTTGTTACTTTGGTCCCAGCTCTCTGCAGGTCATTCACCAGGTCCCCCCGTGTGGTTCTGGGATCTTTGCTCACCGTTCTCATGATCATTTTGACCCCACGGGATGAGATCTTGCGTGGAGCCCCAGATCGAGGGAGATTATCAGTGGTCTTGCATGTCTTCCATTTTCTGATGATTGCTCCCACAGTTGATTTTTTCACACCAAGCTGCTTGCCTATTGTAGATTCACTCTTCCCAGTCTGGTGCAGGTCTACAATACTTTTCCTGGTGTCCTTCGAAAGCTCTTTGGTCTTGGCCATGGCGGCGTTTGGAGTCTGACTGTTTGAGGCTGTGGACAGGTGTCTTTTATACAGATGATGAGTTCAAACAGGTGCCATTCATACAGGTAACGAGTGGGGGACAGAAAAGCGTCTTACAGAAGACGTTACAGGTCTGTGAGAGCCAGAGATTTTCCATGTTTGAGGTGACCAAATACTTATTTTCCACCCTAATTTACGAATAAATTCTTTACAAATCCTACCATGTGAATTCATGGATTTTTTTTTCACATTCTGCCTCTCACAGTTGAAGTGTACCTGTGGTGCAAATTACTGACCTCTGTCATCATTTTAAGTGGGGGAACTTGCACAATCGGTGGCTGACTAAATACTTTTTTGCCCCGCTGTATGAAGTTTCAAATATACAGGATTGATTGATTGATTGATGTTCAAAATAAATAAACTTGCTCTTGTAATAATACAGCCAGGGAAAATAAGGAAAGCATCATGCAGATTTACATGACTAATAAATTTCAAGTTGTTTTCATGCATCATTTTCATGACACAAAGAGCTGCTGGCAGCTTTATTGTTTATGTTGCACTTTTTTCTGTACCTTGTCCTTCTGCCTTCAGCTTCTTTGGCATGTGAACTTGGTAGATAGCTTTTAGGTTTTGTAAGACTCAGGAAGAAAAAAAGAGACCGAAGACAAAAACTGTTGCTTAATAGAACATTACTAACATAAAACTACAGGTTTAAATATTATAAATGAAATAAATTAGAAGACAAACCAATTGATTAGCATTGTATATTATGCATTTCTAATTGTGCATTTTTTATACTTTTGTTATTAATGCTTTTTTTTTATTTTTAGTTGTTGGAACATAGCTATGTTTTCTTAGCTGATATGCTAAAGAACAAAAATAAGGATAAGGTTTTAAATGTTCCTGTTAAGTTGACTAAGATTAAAATTTATTTGTCAGGTTAAGATGACAATAATGATTCATCCTTAATCACAAAGAAGTTGATGGTTGTCCTGAGAAGCATATCAGATACTAAGGAAGAAGATAGCAGATATTATTTCAAATATTATGATTTACAAATGCATTAACCTTCTATGTATTTTGGTTATTATACTTGTATTATTACTTGTATTATTAATAATAATATATTATTATTAATATTTTTTTTAATGTCACACGACATGTCACTGCAATAAAATGAAGAGTAAAAGAGGATTTGACCTTTGACCTGGTGCTCAAGTAATTGTTTTTCCTAAGAAGCAAAGCTGCCTGGGACACAGCAACAGGAAATGCACTACTACTCAGACTTCTTCTACTTCTGAATTCTATTCATCTTCAGAACACCAGGTCAGATGTTCCAACACAACTGATTCAAATGTTCATCCTGTTATCAGACAGCCACAGCATTTTATACCCAACTGATCATTTGAATCAGCTATATTGGAGCATGTTGGACCGTAGTCATCAGGGTAACCTCTTTGTTAAACCACTGAGAGCACGGATTGGTTACATAAGTAGTCAGACCATTCATTAACACGATCTTATTCTAATTTACAAGAAGAACATAAGAACTTATTTGGTGGAGGAAAAAAATATAATCAGACTGTAGGATCATTCCCTCTGTCAGTTAAGGACAGTTAACTTGATGAAAGTTAACTGTCCTTAACTGAGGAAGAGTACACCCCAGAATCAAAAAAGTAGAATTAAATGTTATAAGATTCAGGGGTACATGTCTATACAGGTTGGCTGTAGCTCAGGAGGTAGAGCAGATCATCTACTTCATAGGCGTCAAACTCTGGCCCACGGGCCAAATGTCATTAAGCTGCGGGCCAAATCTGGCCCACGGGCCAGAGTTTGATACCTATGAAGTAGATGATCGAAGCCATACCAAATTACTATTAGAGCTGGCCTACTGGTACTATACAGCTAATATATATATATATATGTTTTAGTATTAAGCTTTGCTTGTTCCATATTCAGTTTTTCAGCAAAGCTTGTTTGAGTCCATAAGAAAAGATTCATTCTTATATCTGGAGGAAGATTTTTTTTTTTCAATAAATATTAATGTTAGCCCGCGACTTTGTTCCAGTTTTGAATTTTGGCCCACTGTGTATTTGAGTTTGACACCCCTGATCTACTTGGTTGGTGGTTTGATCCCTGGCTCTCTCTAGTCTGCATGCAAAATCATCTCTGAGGCATGAAAGTGTGTGAATTAGTTAGTAAGTACTTAAAAAGCATAGAAGGAAGTGCTTGTGCGAGTGGGTGAATGTTGCATGTTCTATCAAGCAGAGAGAGTAGAGAAGCACTATATAAGAATCAGTCCATTTACCATATGAGGGGATAGAGAAATAGGGAGGAATAAATGCAAAGAAAATTCTATCTATTTGTAAATTGCATTGGGTACATTAATCAGGTGATAAGCATGTTTAGAAGAGATTAACAAAATATTTTCTCTCCGTTATCAACAGGACATGAGCTGTGAATATTATTTGCAGGGAAAAATGGCAGGAGGTGCGAAGGGAATCAGCAGGAAATGGTAATAATAGAGATGTTTTGAGAACTGGTGAAACTCTCATGGGCACTGTGTTTCATTATTGCAGTCATCAGTGTATCCTGATGTGATCTTGTCTTGTAGCTTTGACAAAGCTGAGGCTGAGACTACGCTGAGACTTCTAACTGGGGAATTAAGTTGGGCCTCAGCCCAGTTGTGTGAGAAGAAAGCATAAAAACATAGACCAACAGTTGAATAACAACTATTGGAGAAGGTATAGCAGAGCATGCGTGATGTATGCTACTGGGTGTTAAAACATAATGTATGTAAAACATACTGAGCTCAGAGTGACCTAAAGATGTAATATAGAGAGACAATATTTGGTGGATATGGATAAAGGATGTGGATCATGTGGTCATGTGGAATATCATTATCAGGTGATAACTCTAGGTAGTACATGAAGAGATACCTCAGGAATACCCACTAAAGCAATCAGTCACATAGAAGGCTTTGCTCAGGATCCAGCTCCCATGAATCCTAAAGTCACTAATGATGGCACATACCATCTGGAAATTATGAAGGCTGAAAACAATGAAGATTACAAAGTACCCCTAATTTATGAGGTGTGATTGATCACAAATGACAAACTCAATACCTTTCTATTTTTAAATCTCTTTTATACCTTAAAACGTTTTTTTCTGTTGTAAGGGATAGATGGATTACAGATAGATCTTATATATATAATGGTTGTGATCTTAACCATGCCTCAACCTTCAAACAATGCACTGAAATGCATTCATTTTTATATTTAATTAAACTAAACATGTTAAATCATTTTATTAAAAAGTGTAATTTCATTTTAATTAGCCAGAGTTATTTCAAAACTGTTGACTCCTACTTGTATATGTTGTGAATTATTTTTTGTTTTTGTTGTTTAGGTTGGGGTTTTTTTTTTTTTTTTTCATATCGTTAAATTGTTTACTATAAGCTGTATTTGTATTCATTATAATACAAAAATAAAGGCTGACCCCAGTGAGGGTGTTAAGGAAAAGCAGCTAGCTTAAAATGCACAGTGCACTACCCATGGTGTCACAGAGGAGAGTGAGAGGGATCCTTTGACAAGGCTGGTTCTTTTCATTGCCTGAAACCTTGCTTAGTTGATTCAAACAGGTTGGAAACTCAAGTTATAAATGGAGAAAGGCAGACAGGAGAAAGATAACTGAAGGCAAAAAATGAGGTGGTTATGTGGCAAGCCAAGAGAAATGGTGGTAGGTATTGTAAGAAAATCAAACCAAGCTTACAATGTGTGGAGGTCTCAAAGTTGAAATATATATTTCTAAAGTGCTCACTTCAACATGTTCTACTGAGCCATAGAAAAAGGGGGAAAAAGTCAAAGTAAAAAATTGGATTTGAGCAAGGCTTCCACAAACACAAAATGTCACTTCTACTATTTTTAAAAAGAGAGGACATCAACACATTTTAATTATTTTTTATGAACATCTATTATGGATTGTTCCCTGATCTTTGATAATCATTTCCACACTTATTCTTGTACACTGAGTAACTTGTCAGGTCAGGATTTGTATAGTAATATTGATCAAAGAAGAAGCTATTTTGCAAAGAATGCTTTGATTTAAGGATCCAATACAGACAGTGTTGCAGATTAGTGAACATTTATTTACAGGGTGCTTTCTGTCCAAACTTTGGCCAGAGTCACTTTTCAGCTTTCCACTCATGCCTGCACAATCCCCTCCTTATCCCTTCAGGTCCCAGTGTGCTACGGAAAGAGGAAGGCACAATGGAAGTAATTAGCAAGTACTTATTTGCCAGTTTTGTAAAACATTTTTCTTAATCTAGACATATGTGAAATATTATTAAGCTACATATACACTGTAAAAAGAATAACCCTATTCAAATGTAAAAAAATGATGTCCAATTGTCACATCCAAAATATTTGGCTTCATAGAATCCAAATTGAGTCACTTGATATGACCTGATACTTTTATGTTGATATAAACAATATTACTAGACTTGACTGAAACTTTAAATTTTGCATTGATCCAAATTGATTTTTTTTACATAGAACCATATTTTAATTATTGAACCAAGCTAATATATTGAAATTTAACCAACCTAATGTATTCACATCGAACCAAATTAACATGAACTAATATGTTTGTGTTGAAGCCAGGTAATTGATTTACATATATTCAAACTATATTTTTTACATTTCATTTTATTTCAGTTCAAAAATGCTCTGCATTTCCTATAAAAAACAAGACAGTTGGCCAACCAATTATTTCAAAATTATTTATTGTTCCAAACCATTTTAACTATAATCAATAGAGAGGGTTAGTAATATACAGATTTAGTGCTACGGCAGCAATGATTAGAGAAATGTTTGTTTTATAAAACCTGCAACCTTTTGAAAACCAGTATAAAACCTGCAATCTTTTGAAAACCAGTATAAAACCTGCAACCTGTCTAAAACTGGCATAAAACCATTATAAAAACTCTTTTTAAACCAATTTGCAAGTACTCAAAAATGTTTATATGTGCACTGTGCCTGTACAATGTAAAAAAAATAAAATCTACACATGTATCAATGAAATCAACTTAAATCTCCCTTTCAAATGGGTGTTCTTATAATTTTTGAATGTAGAATACCACTGCAGGCCAACCAAGCAAAATAACCAAGCACACATGCACATGCATGTGCACATACACATCCACACATGCATGCAAACACACTACTGTGCAGTGTTAAGTTCACAATTAAGTTTGCGAATCTTAGAGGTCATCTTGTTAAAGTCAAGCTCCATCATAATCTTTTGAAGAGCCTCAAAGGTGAACCTGAATCCTCGTGGATATTCCATATTAAGAGCATAACAGAGTCCAAAGACCATTGCCACTTCAGCTGCCACAGAAGGCAACTCATTCAGGACTTCCACACCATCAATGATTATCCCGATGTCTCGAGACTGATGTAGGAAGCTTGAGTTGTCCCTGAAGACGAAGAGTGCCATGGTGGTACTCTGCAGCTCTTCCTCAGCTTCATCTTTCTGGGATATCTTGAGGTAAAATATGGAACAAAATGTACAAGTGAAGAACTGAAGTCTGGCACACCTGATAAATCTTTGACCATAATAAACTACTATTTTGATAGTTGTTTGGTCACAGACTATTAGAACAATTATTTGACTAATCAGATTGTGAATTGCATAATCATTAAATTAAATCAATGGTGGAACATTTTCATAAATGTTCCACAAAGCCCAAGAAAAAAAAGAAAACAATACAGAACCCTAAGATATTAACTTGATGAGTTGATTAATCGTTGCTGTCCTACATTAATCACTGCATTTAATAGCAGAGTTGTCAAATTTACATCAAGAGACTGCATCTCATGTAGAAACAGAACAGATATGGACATACCATGTATTCTTTTATCAAGTCCTCAACACATCAGCAAGGTGAATGAGAGGATAATGAGGGAGAGTCTAGATTATTATGAAATGTTTAAAAAGGATGTGCAGTGTAAATGCAAAATGATACCTGTTCAGATTAAATGCAAATGTATGCTTCAGCCATGGAATGGATGGAGCGATCTGTGGTTCTGAAAGCATACAGAAAAAAAGAATAATGTTACTTCTCTATAAAACACATAACATAGAAAAACCAAGAAATACGTAACATGACATACACATCCTTATAAAAAGCTAGTACTATAATTTGATTGAGGTTTACCAAACAGTCTACAGACCAGCCATTAGCGAATAAGTTTGGCATAGGGTCAATTTTTTGCTGTTAAAACTAAAATTTCTTCAGAAAATGCACATTTTTCCGAGCCGCGCCTGAAAGTCAATTGAAGGAATTAGTCTTATGTCATTGATCTTATATGCTGGCGTGTTATTTCTGTCTCTAAATCATGCACATTAATAATTATCTTTTGCGCTCGGTGTACACACACATAACACACAGATATTTATATGAAGAGAGACAGAGACAAACGTGCGCGCACAAACACAAGCTTGTGTCTAGAAACCGCGAGCTCACCAGAAAAATTCAAACGAAGCGGAGCACAGAGTTATACTATGAATGTTATGAACTTATGCTAGCTAGCTGTATCCACCACCGATGCATCGTGGTAACGCTAGCTAGTTAGTATACTGGTAAAAAACGGCTTTTTGCCTAACTTTCATTCCCGACTGTGATGGTCGGTTTCTGGTAACCAGTTCTAACGTCGTGCCGGATAGCTAGCTAGCTTATAGCTAGCAGCTACAATCATGCAAAAATTAGGGGTGGCTGTCGACCCAGCTTAAATGGGGTTATTTTCTGCAATTTTGGCAATACAAATTACTTTTGTAACACACTTGGCTTTACTTACGTTTATTTTCAGATGAAATTAATCAAAGATGTGACACGATGTTTCCAGCAGCCATGCAGAATAAAAATGGGTCCCGGTCTATTTCTGGTGGGCGTGTTCAAGTGCAGATCACTTTGACTCAAATTAAAGATATTATCTGTTCAACATGAAAAGAAATATATGTTTTGAGAGAAATCAAAAACTTTGCGTTGTGTCCTTTGTACAGATATTTAGTTTCATCCAAATCAAAAGTGGTATTTTAAAATGCAAAAAGAAAGGGTTTCACAATTAAATCAATGATTTTATTCTGTTTTGAATGGCACTTATTAGATTGAATGAATGACTGCATGTTAGACTTTTTTCAGTGTAACTTTAAAACCACTAGGAGGTCCATCTCTGCCATCATTACGAGTTATATGTTGAAAAGTTTTGCAAACTTATTCACTGACCTGTAGGCATCATATCAGTTGAGTAAAAATACAAACAAGTAACTGCAAAATACAACACTGACTTTTTAAACTCAGTGGGCTTTTTTTGCTTTGCTTTTTTGTTTTTTTTGCACAAATATATTTCTAAATGTGGTGCTTTTATTCCACACTAAACCTGCATCATCTTGCAATGGCTGTATCCATGTTCATATACAATACCAGTTCCAAAAAGTATCAATATTTTATTAACAACATGAGGGATAAATAGTATTTAAATTGAGAAAATTTGCTATTTCATCAAAAATATTAGAATTTAATTGCATTAACACATCTAAAAAGGAGTAGGACAGCATCAACTAAAGTCAGAAAAGTAACAGGTACTATAAAGAAACAGTTGGAAGAACAGTAAGTAGCTAATTAATTGGCAATAGTCCATTAACATGATTGTGTATAAAATAGCACCTGAAAGAGGCAGTTTCTCACAAGTAAAGATGGGAAGAGGTTCAACAATTAGAAAAAAAAAGACATTTTCAGCATCGTCCTGAAAGGTACATACAGGTTTTATAACAACATCGTATCTCATCTAGATAGCTTATTTTTCAAGGAAAGCCTTGAATATTGCAGCAAGACAATTCTGCTGCCCTCAGGTGAATGTATGGCTATTCACCCTATGCAGCGAGCTTAACATCAGAGGAGATGGTTCCAGGAACGACAGGACACATCGCTTTGTCTTTGTGTCTTTAACTGAAGACCGTTTTTTCCTCTTTTAATTTGTAAGACTGTGAACATACAGTAAAATAATACGTAAGCATCAGTATCAACATATTTTGTAAACAAAACAGAAGTTAGCAACATAGCTTTCCTTATGCTTTACATTCATCATTAACATCTTTCCTTATACGTTCAAATAACCTTTTAAGTAACATGAAAGTAACAAATCTTACAGAAAATGAAGCTAGACATTGCTTACTTACAGATTATGGCTCAACAAACTCCCCAACAATGTACACTGGGCTTAAAGTTTTGCAGCTTGTTCTCTGCTCCATGCATTTTCTCCCACTGCCTGCGTGAACTTTGCCTGCTGCTTACAACACATCACCAAAGGGGGCAGTGTAGTGCACACCAAATAACCAAAGAAGAAGCCACAAACTGAAAGGGTAATACTGCGCACTATTGGGAAACCTGAGAAATGCGCCAGCCAAAGAAACCCAACAAAGCAACAACCGAGGGGCAGAATAACAATACTAAACTGGATGCCAACAACAAAAGATGGTGTTTTTTGAGATGTGTTACTGCCATCTCTGCCATCATTTTCTAAAACATGGACACAGCCATGGAATTTTCTTTTTTTAATTTTTTAATTTATGTATTGTTGCTGTCATAGCTAAGATAACGGATAATACTAAATTCAGAAGTTAGTAATAGTTAAACTGTCATGTTGTGCTGGGGTCGACACAATGAAGGACCCAAACGCAGGACTTACAGACAGAATAATTAACTAAGGGAGGCAGCTGTATTGCTGTAGCAAAACAATCCAAAAATAAGAGCGCTAACCAAAATTCAGACAAGGAGAAACTAGAAACATGGCACTAAACTGGGAAAACTAGGACTGTTCAAGGCACACAGAGGAAAACACAGAGCACGGTGAGGGTACGACGAGACAACGAGCAGGGGAAGACTGAGGACTAAAATTCACAGGCAGGATAACAAGAGGATGGGGAATGGGTGGAAACACAGCGAGGACTAATCAGATGTAACAAGACAGCCAAAACACTGAACACAGGACAGGACTATCAAAATAAAACAGGAAAACACACACGACAGGCACAGACACAGAGCACAAGGACAGGAGTGACTTGGGGAATAAGAAAATAAACATGAAGACAGAACTAAACCTACACTAAACATGAGGGGCACAGGGGAAAAAAAACCCAAGAACTAGAAATTAAGAAATACTAGCCTTCCTGTCTTGTTCGGGTCAAATCTGACCAATTTACAACTTAAAACACTCATAAATATTGTGTTTTACATCTGATTGCCTCAAGGCCTTATGACATTCTCCACACTGCACATTCTGCACTTGAACATATAAAAGTGATAATCATCCCTTTCATTGACTGTTGACTGTTTTATATCAACCTTGTTACTTCTGTGGTGTTCCCAGTCAAAAGTGACCGACATAGGAAATAAATGTGAATCCTGAACATGCAAACTCCACACAGCCCGATGGTGGAATCGAACTCAGGACTTTCTTGCTGTGGGGCAACAGTGCTAACCACCATGCCACTGTGCTATAAATTATATAGCATTTTTATATCTATATCTCTATAGAAGAGATATGTGCAGCGGCAAGCTGGGCTTCACCTTTGATCTTTGCAAGGTTTTACAGGGTGGATGTCACTGCACCATCTCTAGCCCACACTGTGTTAGGTGCGGGTCCCCACGAGACCTCCTAAGTTGGCAGTCAGTTGTTCAGATGGGCTTATCTGGCACTACGGGAGTCTGCATATCCCCATAGTGAGACACTGAAACGAATGTTTGAAAGAGAACTTAAGGTTACTCTAGACCGTAACCCCCGTTCTCTGGTAACATGAGTGAGGTGTCTCACCAGATCACCCTCCTTGCACGAAGCGAGGAAGAGGTGAGCTTATCTTGAATGACGGGTGACGCTGCGTCACACCCTTTTATAGGGAGGAGGGTGGCCCCTCCCTGACGTAAGTGTCACGACTGCCAGCCAATGGTGGCTGGGATAATGCCATAGAGGCTTCTGAGGACAACGCTGAGAGAGCGTTCCCCATTACGGTGTACATTTTAGGACATCGTCAGTTCTCAAGAAAAAAGTTGTCAGGTATCAGACAAAAAATTGTCAGGTCTCAGTTCTCAAAAAAAAAAGTTGTCAGGTATCAGACAAAAATTTGTCAGGTCTCAGTTTTCAAGAAAAAAGTTGTCAGGTATCAGAACACAATGTACCAGACAGAGAGAAGATCTTCCTGCAGGTGGCGGTGTTGTCATGTCCCACCCAATGACTGTATAAAAGATGGACGACACGACAGCTCCCCAAAAATGAAGCCAAAACGTCTCTATCGCCCCCTGGTGTCTGGCTGCAGTATACGTCATAAACCCCGCCTCCTCCATGTTAGCGGATGGGACTGGGGTCAGACTAAAATAAATTTATTCTCCTCAGATAATTTTTTTTCCAAAGATTCTTTCTTTTGTTATCAATAGTTCTCATCACGCTGATTGATGTTCAAGGGGTCTCTTCTCCCATAAGTTTGATTCTAATTCCTACCACGGTGATGTTAAATTGGGGTGAAACGTCATCATAACAGCTTTGACTGGCAGCTGCAGTCACGGAGAAACTTGCGTATCTCTGTTCGGGAATAGCAGATAGAGCGTAGGCTCTGAGAGGAGGGCCAGCGTTTACGCTACGAAAACACGACCGAGTGTTTTTAACCTGACAGCCTGAGGTGTTCTTCAGTAAACTGGACTACCCGACAGAAGGACCCGAGGCCACGCTGCACTTTTTCGGTAAGTTAAACGTGTTTGTCAGCTAATCCGTAACTACCGTCCTTAGCTCGATCCTGAGACCTAGCTAGCTAAGATGAGGACTCGGCTGTCAGGGTTCGTTTAGCTAATCTGTGCAGGTGAATGAATTTACACCGACTAAAGAAATCAAGAGAAACGCTCCGGGCTACTCAGTCACTAATTACTGTTACTGTACTTTTATTACAAGTATTATACTGTAAAAGCAACAGGCTGCATCCTGCTTCAGCTCCTGTGCAGAGCTGAATATTAAATATGTGCAAGCAACAGCATGTTTTCAGTCTCTTGCCACATCTGTAAAGACAATAACTTAAAAAAAAAAAAGCTTGTACCTTGTAGCTCCTCATTAATCAGGAACTATGGATTAAAGTACTGTAGTGTACTGTAATACTGAAAAAAATGTAAGAGAACAACTTCAGATCCTGAGTGTGTGAGGACAGAAGAATCAGCTTTATTTCAATTTTGAGGGATAAAATTTATATTTGAATTTGATGGTTCTGTTCTCTTTGATTACAGGAGCTGCCCTCAAATTCAGACCTCAGCACCACCCAGTGACAGCAGACAGATCATCCAACAAGTTCACATGTTAACTGCAAAATGAACTGATGAAAACAATACAAAGGTTAAAGTACCACATGTGCTGTAGTGAAAGCTGCAGCTGTTTTATTGATAAAGTTAAAGACAAAAAAACAAAAGGATTAATCACCCATGTAACTGTGTCACTATATATCAGCATTAACAGGACCTCAGTTTTTATCTCAGACCTGCACAGCTTCCGTTTTAAACACTTGATGTACTCAGCTGTATAAAGAGCACGTTTGAGTTTTTCTAATACAATTAAATAAAACCTGATGAAGGTCAAAGGTCACAGTTTTTTGCAGATAGTGTGTTATTTACCATAAAGTGATTCAGAGTTATTCATACCAGAGTAACCAGAGAGGATCATATCTTTTTAAATATATAACTTTCTACAGGACTGAATATAATATCTTTATGTAAAAGTCCGGAGCCTCTGGGGAGTATCCGAGTATTTATAACATTACACAAACCAAAGGTCTCCATCACAGTGTTCATGAAATGCTGGGTTTATCCATCTCCTGGGGCTGGCCTACGGAGGAGTGCTGAAGATTTCCCTGTGAGGGAGCTGCTGGTGAAGATCATGAGTCCTGCTTGATCAATGCGATGAGCTTCAGTCTTCCTGGTGTTTCTTAAATGATGCCTCTTTCAGTGGGTCAACAGAACTTCTGGCACAGGACAGCTGTGATGAAAGAAAGGGAAGAAGTTTCTCCAAACCTCTGGACCCAGGAAACCCAGCTTGGTCCTGATGGTCTCCCACACTAGTTTCTCTCCAGGGTGACTGTAGCTGTTATACATAATATGGATTATTATTAAATAAAAAGAACAAATTAGACTACACTACTGAAACCTTCTGCTGCTGTTTTTAAAGTTTCCATGTTACCAGGCTGAAGAGATTTAAACAGTTTTAGATCCATTACACTCACAGTCTTAAATGTTAAAATCTCAAAGGACAGCATTATATTTTTGATATTAACAGTAACTCTGGGCTTTTGTGGAGTGTGTAGCCGATCTCATCGCTGTCTAAAAATGGATTAAAAAAAAACATAAGAAGTGCTGAATCCTTCAACAACACAGACTATTAGAGTAGCAGCTGTCTGTGTGAAGCACTTGCTGCAGGGTTGCGCCATGAATGTATTCAGCTGCCAACAAAAAGCAGGACTCAGTGCGGGCAACTGCCATGAGTCTGACGATGTTGGGGTGAGACAGTCTCCTAATAAAACAGAAACATCTCCGAATAAAAATCAAAAAAATCACATTTCACCACTGTCGCTAGCTAGAATGAATTAGCCAGACAAAAATAGTACTGATTTTGGTTTCGTACAAAACTAGCTTTCCTTCTCTGATATGTAACTTTCACAACATAACCGCAACTTAATATAACACAACTGTGGCAAAAATATGAACAAAAGTTAAACTTACCTTGTGTCGTTAGGAGCCTGAACCGCGGTAAAACTCCGGTGAGGTCAATGACCTTACGCTCTCACGTTGATGACGTATTTGGAACTCAATTCGGGTGGGACATGACAACACCGCCACCTGCAGGAAGATTTTCTCTCTGGTACCTTGTGTTCTGATACCTGACAACTTTTTTTTTTGAGAACTGAGACCTGACATTTTTTTGTCTGATACCTGACAACTTTTTTTTTTTGAGAACTGAGACCTGACAATTTTTTGTCTGATACCTGACAACTTTTTTCTTGAGAACTGAGACCTGACAATTTTTTGTCTGATACCTGACAACTTTTTTCTTGAGAACTGAGACCTGACATTTTTTTGTCTGATACCTGACAACTTTTTTCTTGAGACCCGACTATGTCCTAAAATGTACACTGTACCCCATAGTGAGACACCTCACTCATGTTATCAGAGAATGGGGGTTACGGAATAGAGTAACCTCAAGTTATGTCATTTGTATTTCAGTTTTACTCCATAAGGAAATACGTACTAATTAAAAGTAGTTGGACGCTACATCCTGACTTCGCGCATTATTTCAAGTGTAGCTACTGCTGAATTGTGTAGCGCACACACAAGGAGAGCAGGATACTCATAGCATTTTATAAAACTGGTATAAATAGACTTTGATTAAAAGTGCAATGTTTATATTTATTCTTTATTCAGCATTAGATATAACCATGAAAGACTTTGTTTTTTGTTTTTTTTATAATAAATCAATGCGTTTTTCTTTCATTTACATGTGCTCAGTTGATTTTCTACATTGGTGTTACAGCTCATTGCAACCACAATTTTATCACTTTAATATAAGCATCCGGTAGAGGAGGAATTTTTGTTATGAGTCATAACATATTATAGTGAGGATTTTAAAAATAAGCATGACAGGAGTTATTGCGAAAATCCCCCAGGACTGAACTCCTTTGATATTACAATATTCAAAAATGAGAATAAAAGCAAAGTGAAGGACCTGATGTGTTGCACACAGGGACCATTAGTTACAGGTGATCATTTCTAATGCAAATGTTAACATTTAATTTTAATTCTTTCTTAAATCCTTTGTCCTATTATATTAATGAATATTTTATATTCATTAATTGTCTAACCTACACTGAGCCCCTTGTTGACAGAACATGCAGGCTTGTATGTAGAATACAACCAAACCGCATTCACACACAGAAGATATATCAAATATATCTTACTAGTTTCCTAGCCTGTCTATATTTAAAAAAAAAAATGCTGACATTGTATCAAAGACAAAATAGCTAAAAATATATAATTCAGTTTGGTATGAGGTTATGCCTCCTAGTTGAACCATGTATTGTGTTCTTTCATTTTGTCACACTGTGTTGTTCCATCATTGTTTCCGCTATGAGCACATAAAAGAGGTAAACTGCTTTGTTTGTGAATACCTTTTATTAAAAGGTAGAAAGGTGCAGTAAATGTCATGTTGCAAGATGAGTATCCCCCCAAAAGCAAAACCCCATTAAATCCTTTTCAAAAGGTTACACTTTTCATAGAAGTGGCCTGAAAGAAAAATCAAAATCAGGGATACTGATTCCCATGGGGTCCTCTGGAAACTGTCACCCTCTGATTAGTTCTTGTGCCTTTGTCCTCTGTGCCAGACAAAGCTTCCCTGCTGTGAATAATTAAGGTGTGCAGGCACTCTGCTCTTATATTTTTGCTAGAAGACTACTACAACCAGCTTATATTTTCTTTACAATTGTTCCAGATTGTACTTGCTAAGATTGGAGATGTTGAAGGAAATGACAGACATTAAAGTGATCTCCAAAAGCTAACCTTGTTAAGTCTACATGCTTATTAACAATAATTCTACTGAATTTGTTTTCAAAATCATACCTATTCATCTCAGCCAATGGGTGAAAACAATGACAAAACTAATAAATAATACACATATAAATTACACTTTGGCAATATATGACTATTTGTATGACCCATGATCTTTCAAGACCCTCATATGCAGCTCATGACAGATCTATGCAAACATATTAGTCTCATACTGAAAACAGCAATGATAGCAACATAGCAAAATCTTATTTATTCTGTACCCCCAACATTTTTTTTCTGAAGAGTGACTAATAACAAAACATGAACTAGAAAGTGAAATATTTACATTATGGATTTCACCAGAACTGACACTTTTTGGTGCCAAAATTTTGAAAGCTCGACATTACTTATTACTTTTTCATTTGTTTGCTTGTTTTTTCCAGTACTATAGGTAGCATGCAGCAAATATAACAAAGAAAAGGTTGTCAAAGAAAAGGATACTGGAATACTAATCAATATTAAAATTACTATTAGATTAGGAACTCATTTGCAACAATATTGATACCAAAAGTAATGCCTGGTCCAGCTAACTTCAGACAGAACAGCACATTTAGCAAATGTTCTTATGGACTGACACCTAAGCCTTTATGACAGCTTTCGTGAGGTCAGTAGTGCAAACATTATTATTAGCTGCTTAACTATTAGCTATTACCCAAGTTAGCGATCATGTGCATTGCACATTATTACAATTAATGTAGCATCTAGCAAAGGCTATAATTTCTGTCTGTCTGTAATGTTAATAGACAGCAATAATTTAATAGTATAACACAATTATTTGTTTCTTAAAAAATGGTTACATTTCCTGTCTAAAGCTGTCTAGAACTAACAAACTAACAGCAACTAGTAAGAAACAGCAGCAGGGTCCTTTATAAACTCTCTTTGATCTCTCAAAAATATGGTTCCTAGTCACCAGAAGCACAGGAAACAATTAGGGCTGTAACTGGATAGATTTGCATGAACCATTAATGTTCCAGTCTCCATATAAATAACAACGTTAGTTCATTTAGTTTTGAATTATTTCCCCGAAACACTGAGTATTTCCCTAGGTATTGGTATTGAGTTTGAAATTCTTACATTGTGAGATCCCTTATCTGTTGTGCAATTGAAAGCAGCATGAAGACAGAGTTAACCCAAAATTGTAGCTACTTACTGTACTTTTTTTTGTTGTTTTTGTTATTATTTTCCAGTATCTGCTAAATTCTCTTAATATGTGAGCTATTACAGGACTGAAGTCATAGTGTTAAATTATGACAGTGCATTATAGTGTATAGTTTTGTCACAAGGTCTGAATATAATTAGGCCAGTAGGTGAAGTAAGGAAACTAGGTCATGAAGACTGAGTCTAAAGAATTTATTGGTCACTCAGTATCTCACTTTTTAAGCGTTCTGCATTTTTGGAAGAACATGCCCTAGCACTCTGTTGAAACATGTACAAGTCAGTGCAGATAAATGCCCTCAGTTCTTCAGTTTTTGCCTGTTCTACAGTGTGATGAGAGCTTGCAGTGGAAAACAAGTCAATAATGATGGTATTCTTCCTAAACTCTTCTATCTGTACCAAAGAACAGCAGGGTACATCCATGCAATTTTGTTTTGTCCTACGTTAGTGTATTTATTCAAGTGTTGCTAGTGGAGTATGAATCATTGATGGAGAAATCACTGATGTTCCTCAAAGTGCAACAGACATTCCAGTTTTTTTATACATCTATCCATCCATCCATTTTCATCTGCTTATTCATGGGAAATTACTATAATGGAAATTTTAGAAAATGTATGTTTATCTGGAACCAGGCCAGTTTCTGCTGAGTATTAGTAGGATATTTTTAGTATAACCCCATTTCCCCCAAAAAGTTGGGACACTATGTAAAGTGACAGTGTTTGTTATGCTTCTCTTGCCTCGGGCTTCCCATGTATGGGAAGGGCAGGAAGGTGTGCTGTCCTCATGTTGGGCTTTTCAATATGCAGGTAGAACAGTAGGGAAATAGCAGTACTGAGCCACACCAAATACACATTACTGTAGATGGGGTATGTTTTGTGGCTCAGCTGCAGGGGAGGGGTGGAGCAATAGGTTCAGGGGACAGTGTCAGGAGAGGCTGGCCGACACAGCTGATTTTCATCATACTAATCACACTTTATCCTATTGCAGTAGAACTGTAGTAACAAAGTGTTACAGTGACCCCCAACTTACCAGCCCGACACGTTGCCATAACCTGAGGTGTTTCAGGCTATGGCAGAGGCTTGCCAGTGGCCTCCAGAGGAGTGGGCATTGTGACTGCTGCTACTGCTCTTCTTGTCAGGAGAGGCCCAGACGGCAGCAAGTGTTGAGGGGCCGCTACGCGGATGTCCGCAGGGCCATCCTGGATTGGGTCTCCCCAGAAGACCATCATCGCCGGTTCCGGGGTGGCCCATGGGAGTAAAGGGCTGGCCCTGGTTCGACCAGGGGCATTGTTGGAGGCACAATGTCAGGGGATGCTGGCCGACACAGCTGATTTTCATCATACTAATCACGGGCTGAAAGCGGACTGTGGACCAGAGGTGGGCTCAGGAGGAGAGAGAGCTGACCAGAACGATGAACTCTGGACAGCATGTAAACAAACATCAACTAAAATTGAAAATGAGAATTCTGTCCGTGTGTGTATGTGTCATGTCAGGGTCAGGGTAGCAAAGTTTTACAGGAAAATAATTTCGTAAAATTAAAATAGCTTGTTAAAAGCCAACAATTTGTCATGGTATCAGTCAGTATGATTAGTGTTTATAGCATATGTAACTTCGTCTTATGGTTCAGTGAGCTTACAGATATTTCTGTGATAGAATAGAAGAAAAGAATCTTAATAAGTTTATGTATGTTATACTTCTTCCCCACTTCTTCCCTCAAAGAATACTAACCCCTCTCTGAAAAAGGGGATTTGAGAAAAGCACTAGAGGTAAAGCTAATCATCAGGTGCCCAGTTAAATATTTGTATGAACTTTTTTGTTTAAATATGCAATTGAAGCAATATCTATTTTAAATATGCATCAATTTGCATTTTAAAGTAGAAATCCAAACACTGGGTAAGGCATTTAACTTTGTTTTATTTTGCTGCCACATTAGAGTCAAAGGTTTTAAAACTTTACAGTGCTTTTTTTATTACTTTACAAATCAGAAAATACTCCAAACATACGCAAAAAAGGTTTTGTTTGTTTTTTTAACAATCTTTAAGAAATAAAAATAATAAGTCCGGCTGTCAATAATTTAAGAACAAATCCATCCCGAAGCCTAGTACATTCACTTACAATCCACTCCATTACTTACACCCTACTAGTACTGGGTTGGACGCCCTGTTGCCTTCAGTATTTGTGACATAGAATCAAAAAGGAACTGTAAACATTCCTTAGAGATTTTGGTTCATATTAACATGACAGCATCACACAGTTGCACAGATTTTTCAGATGTATATCCATTATTCAAATCTCTCATTCCATCACATCTCAAGGGTTCCCTGTGTAAAGCCAGATTGGGATCTGGTAACTGTGGAGGCCAGAGAACAGTAAAGTCCCTGTCACGTTCAGTAAAATAGTTTGAAATGATTTAAGCTTTGCGACATGGTGTATTGTCTTGTTGGAAGCAGTCTTGAAAAGATGGATATACTGTGGTTATGAAGGGATGGACTTGGTCAGCAACAATACTTTAGTCAGCAGTGGCTTTTAAACGGTGCTCAGTTAGTCTAATGCCCCAACATCTAAGAAAATAGCCCCAATAATAAACAACACTACCAGCAGCACTACCAGAACAATTAATACAAAACAGGGTGCTGTCATGCTTAATGTAGTTTAGGCTAAAGTTTTTATTGTAGTCTTTGTTGGCTTTATGTTAAGTTGAGCCTAGGCATGAATTTCTGTTAATGTAAAGGCATATTTCTTATTTTTGGTATGGTGTGTGACAAACAGTTTCCTTAAATTGAAATACTTCTATTTCGGCAGCATGTCTCAGCTCACTGCAGTGACTGTTGAAAACAGCTATTTTCTCTCTGCTCATCAAATCAGTCTTACATTTTGTATTGCTGTGTGCTTAGAGGGGTGCAGCAGCTCCCGTTTCAAACCTTCAAAGGCTTACTGTATGCAGTGTTATACGATATGAGTCAGATGAGCAGAATCAAAGGGCACTGACAGTAAAAGCTGTTCCATGGTTTGTGGTCTTGTTTGAATTGTCCTATAACACAAGTGTTCCTCAGACATCAAAAGGCTAAAAATGCCAGAGTGAAACTTGCTAGAAAATGTGTAAGGTTTTGTTTTTTCCCCCCAAGACTTCGGGGTGGAGGCAAAGTCATGGGAGATTTACGAGCTGGTGTTCTCTGCTCTTTAAAAGGATGCATAAGGGAGTGTGCTTAATGATTTATTACCTCATGCCACCTTGGAAATCAAAATGGATTTTAGAATCTGCTCAAGTCTTAAATCCAGACCTGGAGAAATGTGATTTATGTAAGTGACATCAAGAGCCCTGTATGTTCCGCTGTGTGTCTTAGCAAGCATGTGTGAAACAGCATCTTGGCCTCATTAGCCACACTGAAGTTGTGTACAATGCAATGTGCCCCCCCTCCCTCCCATATTACAACATTTCATGAAATGCAACAACTCCAGTATTATTATGCAGTTTAACACGGATGGGTCACTACCACATGAAAACATAAAAGTTGTCGATGAGCTGTATGGCAAGTTTTTAGTTATTTTGTCATGTTAATTGCTGTTTTTTCATTGCTTCTATTCTTTAGTTGTACCCCTCTATGACAGCTGTCACCCCTTTTTTTCTGTTTCCATTAGCCATTCAGCACCGCATACAACCGTATGTGTCATTGCTCAGGTGAGCCATCCATCTCCGAGCCTGGTTCTTTCTGGTTTTCCTTCCAACTGTTGTCAAAACATCAAAACATTTGCTGATAGAGGTTCATCTGATTGTTGGGGTTTTCTTCTGTTTTTTCTGTATTATTGTAGGGTCTTTAGCTCACAGTATAAAGCATCTTGAGGCAACTGTTGTTATGATTTGGTGCTTTATAAATAAAATAAAATTGAACTAAATTGTATTTTTCTTGGTGTTGTTTGTTATATTTGGGCACTTTAAGCAATGAATGTTTTATTATATTTATATTTATGCATGCCAAAATATCCTTGGGCAAGATACTAACCCCGTGTTGCTCGTGAATGTGTATGAATGTTAGATACTTAGCACTTAAGCTTAGAAGTGCTTGTGTGAATGGGTGTGATTGGGTGAATGAATTAGTTGTATAAAGCGCTTTGAGTGCTCAGACAGAGTAGAAAAGCGCTATATAAGAACCAGTCCATTTACCATTAAATCTTCTTCCAGTGTGAATAAACTGGTACTCCAAAACTATTCTTTCAAAGTAGTTTCCCCGACACTGGTTATTTTATTCTGACCAAATAAAAACTGCGAAGACACTGAGGTCAGGGACAACTCTACCTTTCAAAGAGATGATTTAACAAGCAGAGTGATTAAATCTATTTTTGTTTAGGGTTACAGTTTAGAAATGTCCCCAGTGTTTTGTTTTGTTTTTTTGTTCTTTTTCTTCTGTGCCGTCCCATTTGAAATAAACACCTTCCTTCTGATTTTAGACACTCCATTCAAACAAAATATCAGCAGGAAATGTTTTTTTAATCCAAGAATTCTAATCTATAGTCACTAGTATTTGTTGAAATACCACTGAACCCTTGCATATACATTCATCTCTTTTATTTTTTTCCTGCTATTGTTTTACCTTGAAGAAGCTACACCACTATGCTCAATTCACAAAGATGTTTCCACAGAGCTGATTTCAGCACTTTTCAAAATTGAGGGTGAGGGTGCAGGCTGTGGTTGCTTGAGTGACACCCTACTCTTCCTGTCTTACACTGACACATCAGAGCAATTGAGTTTTACAACATCATTTTTGATTCTTGCCATTTGGTGAGCTAACATTATCCCCTGCATAGCACAATTCACCTCCAGCCTAAGCAGAGGTCTAATCAGGTAGAGTAAGTCAAACTGAGCAGGCCCATTACTGATTTCAAGTGTGCTCGCAACCATAAAAGGAAGACACACACACACACACACACACACACACACACACACACACCTATATCCTTCCATTCCAAGCACATAACTTTTGGGTTTGGGGATTCTCTGCTTTTTCTCATTTAGCACTGCAAGGTAAGTTAACTAACCTTTAATGTCAAAATAAACAAAGAAAGAAAGATGATGTTAGTGGAGGTTACATCCCACTAAACTTTGGGCGTCAACTAGGCGTTGGTCATGTCTACATTGAGTCTGTTGGTCCATGACCAATTCTGAACATCTATACAACACCCAAACTTTGTCCACAATTTGATAGCCTATTGATTTATTCATTAATTTTTATTTTTTGTTATTTTATAGTTTCCTGTTTTTCTTTAACCACTTTGTTTATTTTAATTAAACTTATACTTAAGTATACTTAACTCGTATACTGCCTGTGAGAAGCTGGGGACATTTCTGCTGAAAATCCACCATGCTGCTGCTCACTTTTGTTTTAGCCAAGAACCCACACCATCTTGGAGATGTCCGCTGATCAGAGTGTCTTGAGGTAACTGTTGTTGTGATTTGGAGCTGTATAAATAAAATTGAATTGAAAATGAATTGAACTGATCACGCTGCATTTCTTTACACACTTTCTGTACAGAAAACATACCCTCCACCTACTGGAAACATGGGACTACAGAGCCTATACATGTAGAAGCATTATAAAAACAACGTCTAGTTAGTTTGACATTGCACGGAGCCCATCACGGAGGTCAATACTAGAAGTTCAATATAATTAGGAAAAAAGTTGTTCCCGGGCATTACAAAACAACCCCTTCAGTGAACCAAAATTGTACATCCAAAAATGACTTATAAAATATGTCACTCCGACGTCACTTTGCGCAGTGGGATTATTCAAGTGTTGGGTTTGTTACGCAGCATCAGAGTGGGATCCAGTGGGATCCCATTAGGGAAGTCTGTTCTCTCCTACTATCGTTTCAGGTTTTGTACATTGTTAATGTTGTTGTTTAAAGTTAGCCAGTCTTCAGAGGCCCCCTACTTGCCTGGGACTGCAAGCAGTTGCCTGGCATGCCTTGTAGAAGCTGTACCTCAGACCTTTGCTAAAAGGGTTCTCAGTGGACTCTTAAATCAAACAGCTGTCAAATGTCACGGAAATCATATAGTCTATAAGGGTGTGACAATCTAATCTTTTGGGCCATGTGCAAACCATTTCCCCATGATGATGGCAGATGAAAAAAAAAGTCATATTATAAGAAAATGCTAAGGGATTTCATTGCACACCTGGTCCGGAGGTCCATGTAGACTCCCCAAGGTGAGTTACAAAGAGCTGAAAATGGTTGCATTTGCTGTTCTTTTACAATGGTATGTATCGCTGTGATCCCAACCTACATAAAATTCACAGATGAATGCTTCTACATTTAATGAAGCAGTATGGTGATAGGCTGAAAGCTGAGAGCCTGGCAGGGATGTACAGGTGCACCACCAAAAGGCATAGTATAAATCCACCTACAGGGAGTGCAGAATTATTAGGCAAATGAGTATTTTGTCCACATCATCCTCTTCATGCATGTTGTCTTACTCCAAGCTGTATAGGCTCGAAAGCCTACTACCAATTAAGCATATTAGGTGATGTGCAACTCTGTAATGAGAAGGGGTGTGGTCTAATGACATCAACACTCTATATCAGGTGTGCATAATTATTAGGCAACTTCCTTTCCTTTGGCAAAATGGGTCAAAAGAAGGACGTGACAGGCACAGAAAAGTCAAAAATAGTGAGATATCTTGCAGAGGGATGCAGCAGTCTCAAAATTGCAAAGCTTCTGAAGCGTGATCATCGAACAATCAAGCGTTTCATTCAAAATAGTCAACAGGGTCGCAAGAAGCGTGTGGAAAGCGTGTGGATTCATACTGTCATTATATTAATGCTGCTATCCTGTATATATTGTACATACTATTGTTTGAGTACTTACGATTGTTTGGGGTTTTTTTGTACTTTTTATATTTTACATTTATATTTATTATTGAAACTTGCACCAAGGGAGTGGCACTCCAATTTCGTTGTACTCTGTACAATGACAATAAAGGCTATTCTATTCTAAAGGCTATTCTATTCTATTCGAAAAACCAAGGCGCAAAATAACTGCCCATGAACTGAGAAAAGTCAAGCGTGCAGCTGCCAAGATGCCACTTGCCACCAGTTTGGCCATATTTCAGAGCTGCAACATCACTGGAGTGCCCAAAAGCACAAGGTGTGCAATACTCAGAGACATGGCCAAGGTAAGAAAGGCTGAAAGACGACCACCACTGAACAAGACGCACAAGCTGAAACGTCAAGACTGGGCCAAGAAACATCTCAAGACTGATTTTTCTAAGGTTTTATGGACTGATGAAATGAGAGTGAGTCTTGATGGGCCAGATGGATGGGCCCGTGGCTGGTTTGGTAAAGGGCAGAGAGCTCCAGTCCGACTCAGATGCCAGCAAGGTGGAGGTGGAGTACTGGTTTGGGCTGGTATCATCAAAGATGAGCTTGTGGGGCCTTTTCAGGTTGAGGATGGAGTCAAGCTCAACTCCCAGTCCTACTGCCAGTTTCTGGAAGACACCTTCTTCAAGCAGTGGTACAGGAAGAAGTCTGCATCCTTCAAGAAAAACATGATTTTCATGCAGGACAATGCTCCATCACACGCGTCCAAGTACTCCACAGCGTGGCTGGCAAGAAAGGGTATAAAAGAAGGAAAACTAATGACATGGCCACCTTGTTCACCTGATCTGAACCCCATTGAGAACCTGTGGTCCATCATCAAATGTGAGATTTACAAGGAAGGAAAACAGTACACCTCTCTGAGCAGTGTCTGGGAGGCTGTGGTTGCTGCTGCACGCAATGTTGATGGTGAACAGATCAAAACACTGACAGAATCCATGGATGGCAGGCTTTTGAGTGTCCTTGCAAAGAAAGGTGGCTATATTGGTCGCTGATTTGTTTTTGTTTTGTTTTTGAATGTCAGAAATGTATATTTGTGAATGTGGAGATGTTATATTGGTTTCACTGGTAAAAATAAATAATTGAAATGGGTATATATTTGTTTTTTGTTAAGTTGCCTAATAATTATGCACAGTAATAGTCACCTGCACACACAGATATCCCCCTAAAATAGCTAAAACTAAAAGCAAACTAAAAACTACTTCCAGAAACGTTCAGCTTTGATATTAATGAGTTTTTTGGGTTCATTGAGAACATGGTTGTTGTTCAATAATAAAATTATCCCTCAAAAATACAACTTGCCTAATAATTCTGCACTCCCTGTATATGTATATTTTTTTGATATATATTTTTGATTACATCATTTTGCTTCAGTTATATTTTAGATTAGATTAGCTATAATGAAAGATTAACATTCAGGTATATGCACATATATATTTTATAATCATAATGAAGTAAAGAAAGACAAATATAAGTCAAACACATTTTTACTGACACACATACATATAACATTTAAAGCCCTTCTTTAAAGATTTTTTGTTTTTATTATTATTGTTATTTTTATGTGAATAGAGTCACAATTCCACAGTGTGATAGGGATAAACCCTGCAATATATCATTGAGCAAAGAGTCAATGACGCTCCACCTGGGGAGACTTCAACCCTCATGTGGGCAATGACAGTCAGACTTGGAGGGGAGTTACTGGGAGGACCAGCCTCCCGGATCTGAACCCAAGTGGTGTTTTGTTACTGGACCACAGTTCGTTCATAATGAACACCATGTTTGAAAATAAAGGTGTCCATAAGTGCACTTGACACCAGGACACCCGAGGGCACAGGTTGATGATCGATTTTATAGTCGTATCGCTAAAACTGTGGCTATATGTTCTGGACACGCTGGTGAACAGAGAGGCTGAGCTGTCAACTGATCACCACCTGGTGGTTAGTTGGATCAGGTGGCGGCTGAGAATGCTGGACAGATCCGGCACACCTAAATGTGTAGTGAGGGTGTGCTGGTAAAACCTGGCAGAGGCCCAAGTCCACGAGATTTTCAACTCACACCTCCGGCAGAGCTTCAATTGCATTCCAAGGGAGACTGGGGACATTGAGTCTGAATGGACAATGTTCAGCAACTCCATTGCTGAAGCTGCTGCACTGAGCTGCAGCCGCAAGGTGGGTGATGCCTGTCATGGTGGACACCAGTGGCGAAGGGAGCCACCAGGCTGAAGGAGACCTATTAGCCTTGGTTAGCCTGTGGGACTGCAGAGGTACTGACAGGCCAAGGGGACATGGCTCAGGCAGTGGCTGAAGCAAAAACCTGGGGGTGGGAGGAGTTTGGAGAGGCCGAAAAGACTTCGAGACTGCCTCGAAAAGATTCTGGCAAATCGTCAGGTGACTCAGGAGAGGAAAGCGGTGCTCTACCTGCACGCTGTATAGTGCGGGTGAAGTGCTGCTGACTTCGACTGAGAACATTGCTGGGCTGTGGAAGGAATACTTTGATGACCTCTTTAATCCCACTAGCACGTCTTCCGTGATGGAAGCCGAGTCTGGGGATGACTTGTCTATTGACGACTCAGAGGTGAGGTCGCAGTTAAACAACACCTTGGTCACAGGGCCCCTGGAGTGGGTGAGGTTCACCCTGAGAACAATTTTGTCAAGGTCGTGGAAAACTGGACTAGCTCTTTACTTTCGAGGATACTTGAGGGTGCATGATAGTTTGCCTAACCAGTCTATATGTGTTTTGTGGACTTGAAGAAGGCATTTGTCCCTTGGAGTGTCCTGTGGGAGGTTCTTTGGACGTATGGGGTGTCTGGCCCTTTGCTACAGACCATTCGATCCTCATACAACTGTTGCAAGAGCTTGTTCTGCATAGCCGGCAATAAGTCAGACTCGTTTCTGGTGGGTGATGGACTTCGCCAGGGCTGCTCTTTGTCACTGAATGTGTTCGCAATGAACTTCTGCAAGGTGGAAGGCTTTTACTTGGGTAGTCTCAGAAACTCTTCTCTGCTTTTCACAGATGATGTGGTTGTGATGGCTTCGTCAGGTGATGGCCTCCTGCTTGCACTGGAACAGTTCTCAGCCGAGTGTGAAGTAGTGGGAATGAGAATCAGCATCTCCAAATCAGAGGCCATGGTCCTCTGCCGCGAAAGGGTGGCATGCCCACTCTGGGTCAGGGATGAGTTCCTGCCCCAAGTGGAGGAGTTTAGGTATCTTGGTGTTTTGTTCATGAGTAGCAGGAGAAGGGAGCACGAGATCGACAGATTGATTGGATTGGTGCTTCGGCTGCAGTGATCCGAGCGCTGTACCTGTCCATCATGGTGAAGAGAGAGCTGATTGTAAAAGCGAAGCTCTCAATTCACCAGTCGATCAACATCGACTGGTTAACTGGACCAATCCCTATCCTCACCTATGGTCATAAGGCAGTGGTTCTTAACCTTGTTGGAGGTACCGAACCCCACCAGTTTCATATGCGCATTCACTGAACCCCTCTTTAGTGAAAAATAAAATAGGATTTTTTCCAAATTCAAGACATACATATGTTTTTTACTGGTGCACAAAATAAGCCGTGCATATCACGGCTGAGGCTCTGCCGAACCCCTGAGACCGACTCACCGAACCCCTAGGGTTTGATCGAACCCAGGTTAAGAACCACTGTCATAAGCTTTGTGTAGTGACTGAAAGAACGACAACCAGCAGAAGTGGGCTACCTCCGAAGGGTGGCTGGCATCTGCCTTAGAGATAGTGTGATAGGGTGAGGAGTTCGGCCATCCAGGAGCGGCTCAGAGTAGAGCCCCTGCTCCACATCGAAAGGAGCCAGTTGAGGTTGTACAGGCATCTGACAAGGGTGCCTTCTGGGTAAGGTGTTCAGGACATGTCCCACCAGGAGGAGGCCCTGGGGCAGACCCAGGACACGCTGAAGAGACTATAGTTTTTGGATGGTCTGGGAATGCTGTAGTGTTCCCCCCGGACAAGCTGGAGGTGGCCAGGGAGAGGGAGGTCTGGGCTTCTCTGCTTAGGATGCTGTCTCTGCAACCAGACACCGGATAAGTGGATGAAGATGGAAGGATAGAGTTTCTGAATGTGTGTTATCTTATATGATGCATTTCAGCCATTTGTTCAAGATACATTTCTAGCTAAGGAGACAATAAATGATCTTTTCTGAATCTGACTCTAAATATTTCATGCAAACTACAGGTGACAATCTCCTAATGACACAGCGGAATGCACATCTTTAAGATAAGAGAAAATAAGACGACTCTTATCTCACTAGCAACTGGAGGTTGCCAGGCTTCATGCCTGTGTGACAGGGGCCTTAGTTGGGGTGAGATAAAAGATGAATACTGAGAAATAACAAACAATGTAACAATAAATAGTGAACAAGTATATGGAGCCAGTAACCACAGATCAGACACCTAGACTTCTGAAGTTAGAGATCATTTTCAGACATGATATAGAGTCTATATAAAATGGTGCAGAGCATTAAAACAAGGATAATAAAATGGTGCAGCAAGGGAACTAGCTATCCAACAGCTAAGAAAGTTTGTCATGCTTTTAAACAGCAGATCAACCAACTCAAATTTCACTGTGCGGTTTATTCAGCATCATCTTTCTGTGAAAATGGCTGCACCAGAATGATGTAAATGTCCTTTTTTTAATTTGCTCATTATAGTTGGAGCTTTTAAGAAGAGCTGCACGCAGAGAAACAGGACAGTTAGTAGATCCCACTGCTATCCCAACAGACACAATCTACTGTTTCATCGCCTCTTTTTCTTTCACTACTATCGCCTCACAGCTTTCACAGAGGGAATAAGGAGTAGATCAGGTAATGTGCCTGAGACGCAGTTGTTTAGCAAGAATTTTGTCTCTGATCCATTGGACACTGGAGGAAATTCATGCAAACAGTAACAGCAGGCACATCATTTTGCAATTACCTGTGCACTTGCCTTTGAACAAATGACACTTAATGATAGTGAGGGCCTTATGAGGGACATAAAGAAGCTCACAAGTCAAATTATATTCTGAGAAAACACAAGGAACTTATGTTCATGATTTATTTATTCATTATTTTTGGAAGTAGAAAACAGAAGAATTTCTTGTGTAATTAAGAAAACATGTTTAAAATGCAATTATACATTAATGTATGAACAATATCATTTATGAACTACACAAGGAACAGATGATATTTGGAATTGCAGCTTCTGGGTTGTTAAAGCCCAGTCAGATGAATAATATTAGATTTATTCATTGTTCGTCACTTCTAACAAAATTGAAACTATTATGAGACATTAAAAATACAGAGAAAAAGCAAAAATCTTCAAACCTAACCCTACTGCATTACTCATTCCAAAAGCATGGTAAAAGGAAGAAAAGTAGAAGCATGTTACACCAGGCAATGGCAGGAGGGAATATGCAGATTGAGTGCAAATTTGAACAGGCAGTTAAATAATACAAATGCACAAAAGTTTTGACTGTGCTCCCACACAAAAATACTGACAGTCAGTTAATAAGCAAACAGTTCTACACGAGAGAGCTGAAGACCAAACACAATTCTAGATAACTGTGAGTTATTATTTTCCCTCATGACAATATGCAAGCTGATGTTTTCCTTCACAGTCACTCAACAGTACAACTAAGTGTTACGGTCAGTTTAAGAGTGTTTACAGACCTTTGACTTCACCTAGATTTTGACACAATAGGAATTTCAAAAAGTGTGTTTGTATTACAAAAAAATGGGGAGGACACAAGAAAGAAAAAAACAAAAACAAAATCACTGACATTAAGGGACTTAAATAGATCAACAAAAGAGTATTTCTATATGAGTAAGATGGGGGGTTTTTTTTTGTTTTTTTGCTTCGTTTTTCCTTTTATACAAATTGGTTACACGTTTGAAATATCACCGATAGAGGTTTCAAGATGAAATTCTGAAATCATCACTGAACTTTCTCAGTGTTAAGACTGTATGTTGGCTGTTTACTTGTTCGGAAGAACATTTTACAATAAAACATGGTTTATATGTTTTTAAGCACTATGTTAGTTTTTTAACTGCCAAAAAACAAAAAGAATACTTCTATAATTTTGCAGGCCATGCCAAGAATCTCAGTGGGTACAGAAGCATCAACTTGGCATTAATGGACATAATTAAGAATTCCACAGGCAGGAATTTAGCAAAGTCTGCAGGCTCCATTAACTCTGACTACACCACATGCTCCATTTGTACATTCCTGCATTCATAATTTAGATTTTTTTTCCCTAAGACTGTTTTTCTGTTGCTTTGAGCCCTGATATTCACTCACAGGTGTACTCCTGTGTGCAGACCCACATTAACCACACACAGATGCACAGATGCACAGAACCTGCATATACTCTGAACCTGTTTTCAAGAGTTTCCATTTTATTTTTATCTCTTTTTTTTCCAAACTTTTTGCCTTTTTACTTTGTTGGGATTTGGCTGCTTGCACTTTGATTGCATGTTCATATTCTCCTTTGTCTGTACAACCTTCTGAACTTCATGATTACTGTCTTAACATTGTAGTCCAATCTAACCCCAGGGGACCTTATTACTTACTACACACTTCATACAGAGAGTGGATTAATTATAACATAATATCTTATGAAATAGTGACACCAATGAACGGGGAGAGAACATTTCAGTTCTTGTGTCCAGTTATTTGAGTTTATTGAGATCATTAAAGGCTGGGATGCAGGCACTTGGTACAGAAAAAAATATAACTATTTTACCAACAAAGACTAAAAATCAAGGCATTACAAGTCATTGCACTACATAATTGATTAAGTAGTTTCTAACTATTTATGTTTTCCTGAGTTCCTTGTATTTGAGATATGAATCTGTTTACTTTAATGAATAAAATGGGGAATTATATATCACACCACAGAACACAGAAATATGATGAAAAGTTGCACACTAAATTTGTACCAAGTTTCCATCTGGACCCTCTATTGTTGCAGCCCACTACTACAAAACGTAAATTATGCTTAATTTTGTCTCCATTAGCAAACAAACCTACGTGGATGCCATCTGGCTCCCTGCTTACCACTAACTGCAAAATACTGTCAGTCAATTGCCAGGGAGGAAAATGAATCACTGGTTACATCAGTTGTGCAGATGCCAGTGAGAAGTAATCCTGCCGATATCCTGCAGCGGTAACAACAAGAAGCAACAGGGAGCTACATATTGGACAATAGCAACAAACAATAGGATTTGTTGCAGGGAGTAAACAGTATTCAAGTGGCTGAACAATTACTCAAAATTTACATAGATAGCTGGTATATGCCAAATCAAACAAAACCACAATTACTGGTGAATAGCAGATCCGGCAGCCATCTGAATCAACCTGAATCATGAAACTAGTGATTATATGGTACACTGAGAACAAGAACTACAGAACGGCACTTTCACTCATCTTATGCCTGTAATTAAAAAATGGGGAAATTCCCTAAGATAACAGTTTGCACAAAATCCACTTGTTATGTTGTGTTCCAAACTTCATATTAACGGAAACATGAAGACTATACCTAATATTAACATGTTTATGAAAATCTGCATTAACTAGAATGTGTTGCTAGGTGCCATTTTAGCATAATTTACAGATCTTTAATTCTGCAATACATGTAGACCTCATATGGCATCTTGCGGCCCTGTTTCACTATCTGTATCTGCTCACATGTCTTGTTCACATGAGAGCAATTTCTCTGGAAAGCTTTCTTCAAGACAGGCTCTCTGAGTCCTGTTGTTGAATGGTACTCTAAAACAATAACTTTCCTTGAGCCTGTCCAAGTAGTTTACCTCTCTAAACCTAACCATATATATATATATATATATATATATATATATATATATATATATATATATATATATATATATATATATATATATATATATATATATGTATGTGTGTGTGTGTGTGTGTGTGTGTGTGTGTGTGTGTGTGTGTGTGTGTGTGTGTGTGTGTGTATAAAAACAAACAAACAATATGCCCTTTGGTTTTGATCCCAAAGGATATAAGGAAGTGATGCAGGTGCAGGAGACATTAATCACAACACAATCGACCAGAATACTACAGTTAATAACCTATTATGGGGTTTTGTTTTTTCCGTTATAGCTTTTCATTTGCTGTATAGTTTTCACTCTGTGTTTGGTTCAGTATCTGCATTGAAACTGCTTTCCATCCATCCATCCATCCATCCATCAATCCATCTTCTTCAGCATATCCAACTCAGGGTAATGGGTGCCGGGTAGGACTCATAACAAATTAAAGTCCAGTTCAGTGCTTTTTAAGAAATTGATCATTAGGTTTGTTTTCTTCCATTCTAGAAAATATTGCATGTAAAAACCAGAAATTGGGAGGATTTAGTTAGCATATAAAAGATGATTAAGCAATGCTTTAGTATCATGACATGATAAAACTATGATTCCAACTGTATAAGTTGTGTTTTTCAAATGGTAAGCGTACAAAATGTGTCTGTAACTTTACATGTAATGCAAGTATTGCAGTTACAGAAAATGAGGCTTCCTTGGTAGTCACAGTAAGATTGAGAAGCTGTATATCTGTCTCACACTGTGTAATACAAAGTGTGGTGTGGTAAATGATTAAACATTTAATCAGTTAAAATATCAGAATTATTTTAATACACTTATTTTTAAAGACCTAGCTGTTAATAAGTTGTTCCAGTAATTCCATTAACTTTATTAGACATTGTTTATTCAAGAGGCTTACAAAAAAATATTCTTCAACTGACAAAATGAAAGATTTTGTTTATAAGATTTGATATACTCAATACATCCTTTATTGGCTTTGGTCATTTTAGTTCACTCGCATGTGATGTCGGCTGTTTACACCCTCTGGACACAAGTGTTAAATTGCATCATAAAGACCATTTCCAGCACATCTGTGATCAACATGGGACATTAATCGCTACAAAATGGTATATAGCACACCAGGAACCACAAATGCATGGAGATGTGAAAACAGCTGCACTCGTGCCTGCACTTTTATTCAAACACAATTTATTAATGAAAGAGATTTTTAAAATAGTTTTATTGTTTTACAAAGTTACAGTATAGATTAAATTGATTTTTGATTTTTCAATATTTTTTGCTGTGTCAGCGTAAAATTGAGGAAATATGCTTGGTGGCTACAGACATCCACAAAAAACACTGCATTTGAATATGTATTCCATTCAAAATGACTTCTACCATTGACCTTCGTGCATGTGCATTATAACTGAAAATGACTTCTTGTTAAATATCCCCCAATTTATCTTGGTAGGATAATTAATGAAGTAATTAAGCTCTCAGTGTGTTGCAGAATCATATTTCAAAAAATATGTTCTCTGTTCTCTCCTTTTTTGTCTCTCTTTTCTACCACATATTATTTCTTCTGTGCACTCAGCAGTTGTACGTTCCGACAAATCAATTATTTTGTGAAACTGTTTAAAAAAAAGCAGCAAAGCACAGAACAGCTATTAAATCTGCACATGAAAGACATATAAGTGTAATATTACAGTTGAGCAGAGGGTATGTAACTTAGAGAGACACCCAGTGTTAACTACATGAGACAGATAACTCTTTTGCCTTGACTTAGAGGGTGTACTGTATAATTTAACTTGTATTTGACAAATGACATATTAGAAAATAGAAAACCTTTGAGATTTGTGAGGTAAAGCTGTTACTTATGTTACTGAGATAGGGGTTTGAGATCAAATGTGAGGTTTCTGCGTTTTTCGATCTCATATCAAAACAGCAAACAAACATAGGATCTGTGCTGAGGGGCTGAATCACTCCAGAATTATGACCTTGAGCAATGTTTACAAGTACTGTTTGAACACCATGACCTTACAGCCATGCTATTGGCTCTATGAAGTTGTAATGGGATACAGCAGTGATTTTAGCTAGTGTTTGAAATAGTATATATTTAAATGCAGCCATGTTAAAATAATTTCAAATATCTAGAAATCTAATTGTTTTATGCACATTTCTGACTACAACTGTTTTAGGAAATTTTAGGAGATACCTCCCAAAACGAACGCTTGCTGACTAATAGTGAGTAACTCATAGATGATCATCAAGAAGTCATATTCTTTTCAGTCATTTAGCTATGTAACATTAACCCAAATTATCCTACAGTCGCAGACACATTTGGAAGCTATCAACCATAGTATGATCCCTCCTAAGAAATTATTTTTTCCAGAATAAAAGAAAATGTGAAATTTTCCACTCACTCAGCTAGACTATGTAAAGCAGATAAAGACCTACTACTTCTGCTACTAAAAGAGGAAAGTACGGTTAATAGTTTTAATTTTGCAACACTAAATAATATAACGAAAGTAATGACTTCCATATGAGTTTATACCGTGACAAGTGTTTACCTAAAGGTTCCCTAAAAGTCGACCTTACCCATAATGCCTAGTTTCCCAATTTAAGTGAAAATTTGATGTATTTTGCTTGTCATTGGGAATGTGGTGTTTGTATGGTTCCCGTTTACCCACCCATCTACCACTCAGAACTCATCAGTCACTCTTCCATCAGAAATCCAAGCCAGTAAGTCCTTTCTAAACCTAATGAAAAAATATATGATTTCTGTGAGAGCCATACTGATCCATGACATCCCACTCTAGGACCTATTTTGTAAGGTCTGGACTGAACCACCATCTAGCAGACAGTCAGTGTCAGTATATTTTTTGAAGCATTTTTTGATAGTAGAGATACAGTTGAGAGTAGCTGGGATGCACAGCTTTAAAGCCATTTAATTATAACTGCAACAAATCTATTTAAAAAACAAACAAGAAAAACTAAAACAAAAAAAAAGAAATTCAGATGTTTTTTCTGTTTGTTGTTGTCTAAATATTTTGGCATGTTACTACTGAGGCCAAACAGTGAAACAAGTGGGCGTTGTGGTATGCGGTAAGATGAGTATGACTCATGAAATTTCCTGAGTGGGCATAATGTGGGCATCTTTAATCCATCCTAGATATATATATATAAACTGCTAATTTTGGCTTTCATAGCGGATTTTCCCTGCTGCATAAGATTTTCTTTATAGAATATAGAATAGAATGTATACATGTATATATGGTACTGCTATGGTATTTTTGAGCCAATAAACAACTCCACAAAGTCAGTCAGATCAGTATCTGCTGACAGATTTTCCGTTTGCAAATATTCCTACATCACAGCTGTTATTCACTGACCTGCAAACAGTGTGTGCTATTTTACTATAATCTTAAAGTGCCTTCCAAAGGATTTGATAAGTTCAATTCCAAAAAACAAACAAACAAAGAAACAAACAAAAAAACCTTTGTGTTCACTCTCTGCTGCATCTTAACTGAGCTTGCTTTTACAACACACATACAAACACACACACACACACACACACACACACACACACACACACGTGTACAGACACACACACACACACACACTCACATCGAGTCCCTGCATGGCAGACCTCCCCTGTTAACTGAGCTTGTAAATCATGTGCACAACATCAATATCAATGGAGAAACATTCATCACCTCCAGCATTGGCCTGACTCAGCATCTCTTTAACTGTGCTCAGGGCGCATTGAGTCACATGGGAAGGGGTGCTGAAGAGGTCAGGGGGTTGATTTTAAATAGGTTGATCAACCTACAGTACCAATTCCGTTTCATGCCAAATGGGATGCTATACAGTGCAGAATTATTAGGCAAGTTGTATTTTTGAGAAATAATTTTATTATTGAACAACAACCATGAATTATTGAGGTTGCTGTAGAAATAATTAATGAGAGCGACGATAGCATTTTGAGTGGAAATATAGGCTCATCTAGCGCCTTAGTTTGGAGTCTATTAAAGGAAAGGGCAAACCCAAGCCCATGAAAAGAATAATCTTATGAAAGCTCATGACATGGACTGGATGAAATAGTAAGTACAGGGAGTGTAGAATTATTAGGCAAGTTGTATTTTTGAGGAATAATTTTATTATTGAACAACAACCATGTTCTCAATGAACCCAAAAAACTCATTAATATCAAAGCTGAATGTTTTTGGAAGTAGTATTTAGTTTTAGCTATTTTAGGGGGATATCTGTGTGTGCAAGTGACTATTACTGTGCATAATTATTAGGCAACTCAACAAAAAACAAATATATACCCATTTCAATTATTTATTTTTACCAGTGACACCAATATAACATCTCCACATTCACAAATATACATTTCTGACATTCAAAAACAAAACAAAAACAAATCAGCGACCAATATAGCCACCTTTCTTTGCAAGGACACTCAAAAGCCTGCCATCCATGGATTCTGTCAGTGTTTTGATCTGTTCACCATCAACATTGCGTGCAGCAGCAACCACAGCCTCCCAGACACTGTTCAGCGAGGTGTACTGTTTTCCCTCCTTGTAAATCTCACATTTGATGATGGACCACAGGTTCTCAATGGGGTTCAGATCAGGTGAACAAGGTGGCCATGTCATTAGTTTTTCTTCTTTTATACCCTTTCTTGCCAGCCACGCTGTGGAGTACTTGGACGCGTGTGATGGAGCATTGTCCTGCATGAAAATCATGTTTTTCTTGAAGGATGCAGACTTCTTCCTGTACCACTGCTTGAAGAAGGTGTCTTCCAGAAACTGGCAGTAGGACTGGGAGTTGAGCTTGACTCCATCCTCAACCCGAAAAGGCCCCACAAGCTCATCTTTGATGATACCAGCCCAAACCAGTACTCCACCTCCACCTTGCTGGCGTCTGAGTCGGACTGGAGCTCTCTGCCCTTTACCAATCCAGCCACGGGCCCATCCATCTGGCCCATCAAGACTCACTCTCATTTCATCAGTCCATAAAACCTTAGAAAAATCAGTCTTGAGATATTTCTTGGCCCAGTCTTGACGTTTCAGCTTGTGTGTCTTGTTCAGTGGTGGTCGTCTTTCAGCCTTTCTTACCTTGGCCATGTCTCTGAGTATTGCACACCTTGTGCTTTTGGGCACTCCAGTGATGTTGCAGCTCTGAAATATGGCCAAACTGGTGGCAAGTGGCATCTTGGCAGCTGCACGCTTGACTTTTCTCAGTTCATGGGCAGTTATTTTGCGCCTTGGTTTTTCCACACGCTTCTTGCGACCCTGTTGACTATTTTGAATGAAACGCTTGATTGTTCGATGATCACGCTTCAGAAGCTTTGCAATTTTGAGACTGCTGCATCCCTCTGCAAGATATCTCACTATTTTTGACTTTTCTGAGCCTGTCAAGTCCTTCTTTTGACCCATTTTGCCAAAGGAAAGGAAGTTGCCTAATAATTATGCACACCTGATATAGGGTGTTGATGTCATTAGACCACACCCCTTCTCATTACAGAGATGCACATCACCTAATATGCTTAATTGGTAGTAGGCTTTCGAGCCTATACAGCTTGGAGTGAGACAACATGCATGAAGAGGATGATGTGGACAAAATACTCATTTGCCTAATAATTCTGCACTCCCTGTATGAGGGGAGACTTTATACATATAAACCGTGAGCTATATGACATTAATAAAAAGAGCCACAAGGTTCTGAGACTGGTAAATATATCCATTCTAACCCACAGGATTCACACATTTCTCCCATAAATTTTTGCCTGGGGTGATCATAACATTTGCTCTTAGTGAATCTTAGGTAATATATCCAGGTTAACCATATGCTGTCTTAAATCTAATGACGATCATCAGCTGACAGCTGGCTGGGATTCTTTTTGTTTTCCTTCTAATAGACATAAATAGAAAATTGCCTTCTGTGAATAACAGCTGAATAATTTAAAGCAATACTAATTGACAAGTGCCAATATTGATTGATTCTCTGTGAGAAGAAGCTTTTAAAATGCATTGCCGACTGCATTTAGTTATAATTTGCTTGTTAGCCCTAAGTGCTGTTAGTATCATTTTCTGACACAGTTTGTTAAGGAAATATATTTAATAAATCAGAAAACACATATAATTCATGCAAAGAACAAGTTATATTTTTATTTGAAGTGGATTTGCTTTGACTTGCAGTTTAAAACTGCAAACCAAAGCAAAGGCTAGAAGCTAAAAAAAATAAATAAAATAAAATAAATCTCTGTGCAGCTCAAAGGAGTGAAATTGCATATCCTAAAGTTTGGAAGAAACTGAATGTCAGTCGAAAAAGAATTGCTGCATGGCAGAAAGTCACTTGATTTCTAGTCAGAGCACATTTAACAACAACAAATGTAGTTGTTGGAAAGGTTTTTTTGTTGTGTTTTGATTTTTATAAATACCTACATAATTGTGAGAAAAATCATTAGATGAACCCTAATATTGAAATATTTGTTTTGACAAAAGCAGTCCTAGAATTCATTAAACATAGACTAGGCGGCCTTGTAAACCTTAAAAAAAGACAAGAGGTTTTTGCAGGTTTACCTCGCTTTATATTCTAAACCACCTCCCCTCTCAGGTGTTCCCTCTTAACTGGTCCACTGCCACCATGTGGTTTACATGATAAAATGTTCACAGACTATGTGGTCAACCCCTTTCTGCTTGGCCCTGCCCCACATTGGTTATCTGTGATGTTTAGTCTTCCTGTTTGTGCCATCCAACCCCCCACCCCCACCTAACTGTCAGCAGCTTAGCAGCAACCAGGGTGGGATGTCTTTAATTAAAAACTAGTAATGATAAGAGTGTGTAAGAGGAGGGGGGCACACTCATTACACTGAGAACAGATGCTCTCAGCAACCTCTGCCAGACTGCCTTGATGCCCACAGTATGAATACATACATATAGATTGCTCTGTCTCTCGCCTGCTTTTGGGCTTATAGTGCTCAATGCCAAGGCAGCCCACGCTTGGCTGGTGTGCGTCAGTTTTTCCTCTCACTCTGTTATTGAAACATTTTCAAGGTTTTGTATCAAAAACTTTTCTCTCTCACTTTCGCTCTAACATTATTATTCCACATCATAGCTGATACCGGCCTACACTTGGCACCCTTTTTTACAGTCACACCCACACTGTATTCTGCTCATGCATTCAAACATGAGTTTCCACATGAACTTAGAAACTCAAGCAGCATTCTTCAGACAAAAAAGCTAGATCTTTAATACACATATTTGTTGAAGAAATAGCAAAATCTTTTACAATTAAAGTTTTATTTATATGTACCAAGCTAAGCATTGCTAACATTGCCTGCTAAGAAGTTTATGTAGCTGTGAGGGACTGCTGTGTACTTTCACAATTTAATGCACAAACAAAAAAAGTCAATTTAATATCCATAATAAAGTTACATCATGTAGATTGTTTTCTTTCAATAATCTAAAAATTGCAAACTTAACATTTTAACTTCTGGGGAAAAAAGAGGACACAAATCAAGGAGCCAAAGCTGGCTAGTGGTGGCTACTTAACAAATTTGTGTTCTTTTGACCTTGGAAAAACAAACAAACAAACAGAAAACCACACTGAATGTAATGTTTGATGGGACACAATGGCATACACAATCTAGGTGGTTGTCTCAATTGTCGCACAACATTACATTATAACTCTGGACTTAGTTGTGATTACAGTGGATAAATCTGTGGTTAAAAACCCTTTGAAAAACAGAAGTATGCTCTTCTGTACTTCTGATTGGGTCACTGACGACTGAAAACTGCTTTGTTTGCTGAGTCATGATTTATTTGTTTTCTGTGTAAGTCCTTGGAAAATGGGAAATATTCATTTGCAGTTGCCCAGAGAGCAGCAAAACCAACAGCACAGGAGTGTATAAGGAAAAAAAGCAGAAAGAAAAATCAGTCAAGTACAGTTTTTTGCTATTTTCTTGGCATCTGGTACTATAAGTGAAGAGTTGGGACATCCCATATTGCAAATGCTGCTTAATAGCAGTGTAAACTAAATCACCATTTCAGCGCTTTAATCTGAGCACAACACTCTAATCATCCCCCTTGTGTTGCCTGCATTATAAATTGTCATGGTTAACATCTAAGCTTTAATTTATAGCTTGATGTTGTCATTAAGGGGCCAAGGCCTGCACTGGCCTCTGCCATCAATCTGATAGCTTGCAGGTAATGGCCAAGTTGCCTATTGTCACAATTCCAATACATTATTTACTATAAGACATTAAAAAGTAATGTGTATTAATAAACAGGCTCAAGGCCAGAGGGTATAACCACATTCACTCTAGTCGTATTTCTCGTTGCTTTCATCAAGGAGACACTTTATAATAAATGTATGGTTAAACCAACACTCAAGGGCCTTTTCTGTTGCCAGTGCTCCTTCTATGATTCATCATGGGCACCACTGCATTCTTATTTGCTGAGACATTATTTAATTATTAATTTTGACTGTTCTGTGTTGTTTTGAACTATGTCATCATGGGTTCCTATCCCTGTTCATTTTCATCCTAATCATGTCCGGTGACCTATCACTGTTCTGAGTTAGCTGAAATTGGTCCAATCTCTGGAATGAAAATGATTGTGTATAATATTTTTCCAAGAGTTCAACATATTTCTCTATTAAACCACTCAAGAAATAATCTCACCAATGCTGGGTGAGTGTTAAGGTAAAATCAAAGATTCTGAGGATCCAAATATATTCTTGTAAACTTGTGACTTCAGATTGGACCACAAAAAGCCTCAAGGTACTAAAAACTTTATCATTCAACAGAGCAGATCATTTCCAGCACAATACAAGAAGAACGAGACTGCAATAAATACCTATAGCTTTGATAATTTGGTTCTCAGTATCACAGTTGTGGATGACCACAGGCTACGTTTGACATTAGCTTACTGGCATTCAATTATGTTTCAGAAATTGAAATTTTAGCAGGTCTTCATTGCATATGTTACATGGTTTGACTATTAAAAGTGTATACCTTATAAAAGCAACAAGCATTCAAAGCGAGACAGGTGTAATACTGTGGATGTGAAGAAAACCATGTATATTGCATTCTGATTATTTCAGACTGTTGTAACAACACAACCATATGCACTGTTGTATCAGTCAATATAGGCATTGTGGCATGTCAATGGCTGGTTATATATGTAACACTTTACAATGCTATTTACTGCATGTTATTGAGAGAGATCAAAAGTTCTAAATAGTAATTACTTATATAGCTAAGACCAGTCTCTTTTCAGGACTCTCAATCCTCTAAATCACTTGCTTAGGGCAAGTGCACCAGCTGAAAATCCCTTGTGTTTCCTGGATCAATATAAAAATAATGAAAGAGACCACATCAACCGTCTATGTGGCTCACTACCCTTTTTCAGCACATTCAAATATTTCTAGATGTAAGTTGTTTTTGAATGTATAGGTTAATGCTAACTGGGAACAAAAGTTGTATTTACTGTGGCTAATCTGGATCAGTGCTATACTGAAAGAGATGATGAAAATTAAACTATTACCTTATATGGACTTTTCACACCTATGCACATCTGCAGTCTTCTAATGAATATTAATCATTAAAGCTATATAGGTAATGGAATAAGTGAAGCAAAATGATAAACATGTTGTTGTTTTTTTCTTCCAAAAGGAAACATCTGTGTCCTTGTTACCCTCTGCTTTATGCCATTTTTATGCTGGGCAAACGCTGTAAGTGCTCCCACATCTGCTACAGTTTATATAAGATGCAGCTGCATCATCTGCTGATAGAGAACCCCCTCAATGCTTGAGTTAAGTCTCCTCATCATTGATTCATGCTCTTGGGGAAAACAGACAAATTGAACCTCTTGCTTCTGTAAAGGGACCTTATGGATCTGGTGAGGAGTGTGTGGTCAAAGCCTGACATCAAAGTCAAGTCTGTGGAAGATTATGTGTGTTCAAGGAGGAAAGGTTCTCAGTAGTGTAAAGTTACTGTGTTTGAGTAAAGAAAGATGAACATGTGCATGTGTTAATGCCTCCAGTTTGGTGGACTTTTTCCTAAGGGATTTGCTTAGTGTTTTTTTCTTTCCTTTGTCTTCAAACCACCAGAACAACAAAACAGAAACACCAAAAGCATGAACATAAAAACAAGTATAGACACACACACGCACACACACCCATAGTAGACACAAATAAGATATATTTCTAAGCCAACAGAGCTGAAAGAAAGACATTAAGGAACAAATTAAAGTCAGAATGAATTTAATGAAAATATAAAATAATGTTACCACTATAATGGCTTCTGATGGCTTCTTCCAGTGTTCCTTGTCATTGTAAGGTTGGCAGGTTTGATAGAACTTTGAAGTTGAGATAAATTAACCATCATTTAAAAAAACAACAGCATCCAATTAGCGGTTTGCCACTTTGACAGGCACAAACAGCCTTGTAGTTGTAGTTTCATTCAATCTCCACAAGAGCAGGGGTACAGTGGATCCTTCAGACTCATTTATGTCAGTTTGCATCCTCACTGTATCTTTTGCACCATCACTAATTGTTTAGGTGCTTTGGGCCTGTCACCCTTCTGTACCATCTGATCCAACTTACCACCAGGTGCTGATCAGTTGACCGCTCAGTTCCTCTTTTAACCCAAATGGCCAAAGCATATGACTACAGATCAGATGTTATAATTAAATAAAACAATAATGACTGATCAGTGTCCTATACTGTAGAATGTTGTGGTGCAAAAAGCACTGTCGTGTTTGATAATGGTATCTGTTACATCCCCCAGGAGAATATTTCTTCTTTCAACTAACTCTTTATGTTTTGTCTAGGCTCCACCTCCTCTGTCCTGATTGGATGCTGCTCAGAGTCCAGCTAATTGTTAATCAGCAGAGCACTACTTAAAGCCTGTGGCTTGCCATACCTGTGCAGGCTTGCATGCCTTTGTGACTTGTATGTGCTTTTTGGTGTTCATGTTCAGACTGCCTGTAGGGGAGCGTTGCCTTTTGTTTTGACACCCTGTCTGTTTTCTCCTGTTTATGTGTTGTTAGGTAGGTTATGGCTATAGATTGTATATTTTGTTTTCTTTGGAATTGGGTAAGTTTCTTTTATTTTCATATCAGTGATGTTTTGTTTGTTATGTTGGCCTTGGCTCTCCCTGAAGTTAACTCTCAGTCTGCACCAGAACTTCAACTCTGGCACAAAATAAACCTTTTAAAATTACCATTTTGGCTCCTCCTTCACTATCTACCTTTGTTTGTCCTTTCACACCCCCTAGACTAGCCAGGGGACGTAACAGTATCCATTAAAAAAAAGTGATTCAGATCTGTCAAGCCCCAATCCACATCCCTCTGGGTTTCCATATGAGAATGGAGATGCCTGAGTAGAACAACTGAGCTCTAAGTCCAAGACAGGACACCTTACAACAAGAAACCCAAGGACCCCCAAGAAGACTTAGGACCCTCAGCTGGTGTTTGGGACACAAGCTGAAAGCAGTAGTGAAAATAAAAAGGCTATGCTTCTCACTGTGATGGTATGTAAAATATGCAAAAAACAGACCATGACCATGATATACCATGGAGGAAAATTTATTTATCGCTCTGACCTTAAAAAATATTAAACTTTAATTTCAAGGTATTTTCCCAGGAAGCACAAACGCATTATGAAAAAAGAAATGTTTCAGTTGAAGTGAACTTGGATTGATATACAGCGAGGAAGCGACAGCTAAGGTTGCAAAGGTTATCCAGAGGGTTCAGTTCCTATGGAGCTGCTAGTTAGTGATGCGTAGCTACAGCAGCAGTGTAGGTGAAGGCACTGGGTGCTCTGTGAAGCGTGACACACCTTGCTCTAAGGGTGATTCTGGGAAGATAGCAGAGGTGGGAGGGTAAAGATAGAGCAACATTGCCTTCTGGCTTATTGTGCGCAACTGCCCTGCTGTTCACAGTCACCATCAGGGTCTCTTCATGTATGGATCATTTATAGAGTTGAAGTGTTTGTACTGAAAGAGTCAGGCGGTGCATTCAAAGATCTTCTGAAACATAGGGAAAAAAAAAAACATGCTTGAATCTAAAATAGAGCACAATAACATGATCACAGTGGAGAAACTGTGTCTTTTGTAGTCAACTACGTTGAACTGGATTGCATCATATGCTGCAATGTTCCTCTTGCGGATATCAGTTAGCTAAAAAGCATCTCCTGCTGCCATACAGTCGCCTGGATGAGACTTTCTTGTGACAGTGAGCAGAGCTCCCCAGTGACTTCCTGTCCACTGATGTGTTTGCTGCGAGTATCATGAGTAACGGCACTCAATTTCCATGTTTTGACATAAGAGGGGACGTTTGATAAATAGTTGGAGGACCTGAGCACATAAATGAGGCATAAATAATGCATAAATTAAGTGCCATTTTATGGAGAGATGTCAGTGCATTTCTCCAATAACGGGAAGATTAATGACCTGACTGTGGTGGGGGAAATACTGCATAGGAGAGCGACAGAAAGATCAAGGGATGAGTCCTCACTGTGACTGTTTTCAATCAATATACCCATGTATTTACACAGCCTGGATGGATGATGCAAGCAAAGCAAACCTCAGCTGAAGTTTCTGGGAGGAAGAAAAAGTAGTCACTTAAAATGACGACTTACTCAAGAGAAAAGACTCTCTTCCTCTCTCTTAGAGCTAGATATTTTTCTTGGGTGCGGGGCTTGATAAACCAAAGCAATTTTATAGAACTAATGTGTTGCTTCACATAGCTTCATTTATGTCAAATTCTCCTCCACAGCACAATTTCAAGACCAAAAACAGTGGCTGACAACATGCAAATATGCTCTGTGTATCATATATGTGCTGCAGGCAAATGTTAATAAGTTTTCAGTAAAATGTACACTTAAATTTGCTTAGGTGTGATGATTTTACAAAAAACTCAAATCAACAATCTCACTATACTTTCTCTCATAATATACAATACAGGAACTCAAATGCTTCCATCCTGTCAAATTCTGCTAGTATCATAGACATATACTGTACGCACGGCATCCATTGTCATGTCTCACACACTGCCACAAAAGTATTGGCCGCTGGGAGGTAAAGGTCACCACTGGTTCTATCATCTGAAAAACGTCAACAGGGTGTGTACTTAGATTGCAAGCCAAGAAAGTCTTACTAAGATTTTTTATGCCATTCAAAACACAGGCAGAAAATGCACTAGCTATTTTTGTTTCAGCTGAATTGGAAGGAAGTAAGTGAGCTCTGTTGTCACCAACTGTAAGAGGGTCAAATGGCTAACCAACCTGATGGCCTTGGTGTGCCAAGGCATTGAAGGCATTATTAGAACATAGCACAGTCTGGTATGTTCTTTATAGTGCCAAATAAAAACAAAACAAAACAAAGTATCATTTCTTCTCTGGCATTGCAACTAGAGATTAATGTCCATGCGACTCTAAAGGTGGTGAGACTGTCAGTCATGCTAATGTCAGCAGACAGCTATGTGTTTGTCTCTTAGCTATTTCCTTTGAGCTGGGGCATTCAAACATCGGCAGCTGTCCACTTTGGTTTCTATCCCTGGAGCTCAGACAGGACCTGACATTGTGCCTCACTAACACAGAAACCTCCAGCACTCTTGCCCTGTTCTCTGGCCCAAAAACAAAAGAAATAAAGAGATCTCACCAATGGAAGGTCATGCCCCCGCCATCACTCATAGCAGATCTAATGTTCACTGTGGCATAACTGATGACTGATGTAATTGACATTGCATGCCTAATCATACATATTCCACAGAGGCTGATGATAGTTTCCCAGCAGATGAGCTAAAGACTTTAGAAAGTCTGAACACTGCAAAAGGTGACCTGCTGCTCATGTAATCTAAATACCAGGAATGACACTTAAAATTCATGGGGACAATCTCTGCAGTCTTGTTCTTGACTTCTTTCTAACTCACCAAGGAGAGACAGTGTGATAGCAAATTGAAAATAATTGTAGTGATTATGGCAACATTTGTAATCTTCGTTAAATGTAGGTCAAGGGCAAACATCATAGTTGGTGGAAACTCATTGCTGGCTCTACCATCTTTTCTAATTAACTGAAAGTTTTGGCACATTATGGTATCTGGGCATTTCTCAATTTATCTTACCTGCCTTTAATCCATAACTAAACAGGTTTTGTCTTTTTACAAAAATTAGTATAACAACTCTACAAATTCCATACACTTTTTCATGCAAAATGTGACAAAACGGGATGATATAAGAATTCTAAAAACCATGAAGTCTTTGTTACTGATAATGTTTTATACTTGCAAGTTTAACCTTTCGTCTATTTATCCTGATCAATATTGAGCTTGCCAGATGCCACCTGCCATGGTCCCTACTACAAGAGAAAGGAAAAAAAAAAAAAAATCAAGCTTTTTAGAAAATGCTAAGAGTTTAATACACCAGTGAGCGTTGTCAGTGTTGCAGGATTTTAGTTTCTTCCTTTTGTTGTCAATTTGACAGCCAAGAGAGACACAAAATGAGGCTGCTTACATGGCTTGGTTGAGGAAATATTTTGTGATGGAAGAGTTTGAAGGTTTTATTGGAAAAATTCCCGAGAAATAATTGAAACAAATCTCTTTTTTTTCCCCCATTACAAATTGCATCTACTGTTGCACTCTCTTTGTGATTGTGGGTTATGTTGGATAGGAAGTAGATTAAAAAATGCTGCACGTGCATTTATTAATTAATCACACCTGACAAGCATGCCAAGTGGTTGAAATCAAACACATGTTGCATGAGCAACAGATACACAATGGGTCCAGCTATCACAATCTGGGTTAATTCCTGTAACGGTCTAAATTTAATCAATTTAGACTATGGAAAAGAAAGAAAGTTAACCAACTGTATTAAAATGATAGCATTAAAAAAACTAAAAACATGTAATGTAATAGTGTAATATGATAGAGCTACATCACCTGTAAACTAAGTCAACCTCACATTGACTGATTTGGGAGCGATTTTGTGTGTAGAGGAGTTGTACATTTGCTGTGAGTGAAGTGCTGTGCTTGGGTATTGATTTAAGGCAGGTGTGTTTGATTGTGTCTTCACTCTCGTCTAACTAAGCAGCAAAGGCTGTCTTGCCTTTTCTGTGTGCAGGCATGTCATGCAGCTAAAATTCTGGTGAATACTTCCGTGTGAGACCGTCATTCTTTGTGATTACGTCTGTCAATTCAACTGAACATTTAAATGGATCTCTCTTTCCTTTCTCTTTCTGTGCACAGGGCAGGATAAGCTAGCCTGTGGTTATAAGGCAGAATTGGGCTCCCCAAGGGCTGAAGTGATTACTAGCTCAGTTCATGCATGTGATTGGCCAAAGAGTGCAGCTTCCAACTCCAAAGGTTGTCAGTAGTCTGAGGAAACAACCAACCAGCTGATCTCTGGCCTTAAACTGTTTGAGTCACTCCTTGTTTAGTGGGTTATCACTGGATGAAATATACACAATAAATCTGCCTATAGTATTTAACGTTTACTTTTCTCTACATGCAAGCTCACTTAGTGACACGTTCCCCCCCCGTTTTGAACATATGAGGGCTATACCCAGTGTGTCTGAATTGCTGAAACATTTTGAAAACCTGTGTCTTTTTTGCTACTGGGACAATACAAGGAGTGTAGATCAGAGACCCAGCCATCTTTTTTAATGAAAGCCTCTCTAATGAGCCAGCATTCAGGGCTTTCTTTGATGACGTACAATGATGGCTCAAAGGATCTTTCAGGAGCTTTTTTAGAGGGCTTCATACTGAATATAAGATTTTATCACACTTCCAACATCCATTGAATCCCTCTTGCAAGTTTTGAAACTTTTAGAGTGTTTCAAATACATCCCTTTAATGTAAAACAAAAGTGTAAATAGCATCTATAAACTTCTCTGTCCTTATTCCTCCTCCCGTAAATGTTGTGCTTTCACAGGCTTATTTGCTAACTTCATGTTCACAGTATTTACACTTTCTAAAACATTCAAATTGGAGAACCTACTTCAAAACTCCAAATGATGAAGAGCTCATTTTCACTGCTCTAAGTGTCATCACACTATTTTGCTTGTATATAATTGAGCTTCTATAGACAAAGTATTGTTTTACAATGAAATGTTTTGCACTTTTCTTTTGGGGGTGGCTAATGGTTTAATTACTTTCATATTTGACTGAAGTCACTTCAGTAGTGCACTTTTTCCTCATGATATGTCTTGCAAAATGATTTGTATGATATGTACAAAATAACATAAGTGTTTCAAATGACCACTTTAATAAACGACTACCCATGATCACCCAACTATGTCTAATCAATGTCAATTGTAATATACTTTGCATATATGGTAAACATGCATAAATGGCAACTGCAGGAAATAAAACAAATAATTAAAAAAAGCCTAGCAAGAATTTGTGTTTACTTGTGCAATTAGAAACTATTATAAACTCATTAAAATTATTAGTATCAGTTCATATTTATCCAGGACAAATAGGAGATACTTACCCCAAAAGATAAAATGATAAGTGCAGTAACAAGGAATCCTTTCAGTTTGCAGGATGGGGCCTGCCTAACAGAATTTGTGGCATAGTGAGGGGGTATCTTTTCTGGGGGGTTTTTTTTCTGTTAACTATACAAGTGCTGGAAAATTACGAGATATTTGAGAAGAGCATAGTGCAGAAAGTAATAAAGAGATCATTTCCCAAAGGTTTCTTAAACTGTAGATGTGATCCCTGGCTGTGGAGAATGATGACAATACCACTTACCACATTACCTTGCTGTAGTACACCTAAGCAGTTTCACTTGCTTCACATAGAAAACTGATACTGCCTGCCATATGTATATGAAAAAGAATGTGAATGAGTTTCCATGACTGATTAAAGTGTTTCCAAGACATTATATATAAAATGAATTCAGAAAGTGGGAAGTAAGATTATGTTTCCAGGTGCTTTATCACTTCCAAATCCCTGTTTTGCATTGTCAGAATATAAGTAGATTTTCAGGTGCAGAGTATTTTTTTTTTTTTTATATCAAAGATCTTGGATTCTCCTGGTCTTAATGAAGATTTCCATGCCTCTTTAAATCCTCCTTCCAGGGGTTCATTCTCCCCTCTGTCTCATAATTAAGTCGGGATATGAGCCGTAAAGGCTGAAACCTCCTGAAATAAACCCACAGTATTCTTCACCATCTGCTCCACTCTTCTTGTGTCCACTGCTGCCTCCCAACATCTAAGAAGCAGGCGTGATGAGTGTAGGAGCATCCACTGAAACGTCAAGCATGTACTTTGTATTTCAACACTACAACTAAGAAATTCTACATTTTCATTTTAGCCTGTTAGGCGAATGTGTAAACCACGATAATATCATATACCTTGTGCATAATATTATTAAGGTAATATATATAATCACTGACCACTTTATGTTCAAATGTGTGTTAATTGTTTGTTAATGCAACCATCTAATCTGCCAATTATATGGTAGAATGAAGACATAATCAGCTTGTTGAAGTTCAAACTGAAGATCAGAATGGGGAAGAACGGTGATTTAAGCGAGTGCAGAAGACCATACCAACAATAGATAATATGGAGTGCAGGATAGAGTACGACCATGCCGCATTTAAAGCGTGAACGTACTTACATTACTTTAAGTTTTAGTTTTTGTCACTTTAAAAAGTAACAAAAATATTAGCATCCACTGTACACTCTGCGTGGGAAGAAACTTCTTTCTACAGCGAAAAATTAAACTTAAAATCTGAGCAAGCACCTAGCAAGCCACAACAGGAATGTGAAATTCATAGAGAATTCTCAATGACATGACCGCTGCAGCACCGGGCCAACCTCCATCGGTCCCACTCCAGCTAAACAGGTGAAAATAGATTTAAGAGCGACAGGACTTAGTGCCGCTGAATCTTTGATTTTATTTATTTTTTGCTGTGTTTTACTTGCATCTATTTGAAAGAGTGAGTGTAAACACAAAACATTATTTTATTTTATATGCTGGAATGTGCAGAAAATAGGTTTAAATGTTAAAGAATTTCTTCAAGTCAAAGAGTTCCATATAATTTTTGCTTAATGCAATGTGCATAAAGTTAAAAGATTAAAACTCATAAAACAATTTTTAAAAAGAGGCTTTCCATTTGATTCAATTTTATATGATGGATTATGCATTAAAAAAAATCAATTGGGCTAAAGTGTTTATTGCTTTATTACGTATTCAGGTTTGGCATCATGTTTTTAAAAAGTAACTAAGTAACTAATTACTTTTGAAAATAAGTAATCAGTAAAGTAACAGGATTTCTTTTTTGGAGAAGTAATCAGTAATTAGTTACTAATTACTCTTTTCAAGTAACTTGACCAACACCGTTCAGATGTAAAGTGATGTCAAGTTGATGTAAACAACATGAAATAAATGGTGTATCCCACCTGTATCAGTGGCTTTGGCTGCTGCTGGTGGTGTAATTGAGTGGAGGATATTTTTCTTAACACACTTTACAAGGTCCTTATTACCAAATGAGAATGATCTCAACACCATTGTTTCTGACCATGTACATCACTTTATAATCACAATGTACTCATCCTGTGATGACTTATTCCAACAGGAATTACCTTTGTGACATGGCCAGCATCACAGTGTTCAAGTTAATAAACCAAAACTTTCAACAAAAGGGTGATCCAACTAGGTACTAACAAGGTGTAATTAATAAAGGGCCTAGTGAGTGTACTTGTAATTATAAATAATAAGAATAACCCTAATGAATATAAAATATTTAATTAAAAAAATTTAATGATTTCAGATTTCAGTTCAAGTACTTTTTTTTCTTTCAAGTTTTTCAAGTTTCAAGTGGACTTGAAATAAATTATATGAGAATTGGCTTTGCAAATCCATATTCTGAAAAGCACACACTGCACAGTGTTTTTTCTCTTTTCCCCCCACTTCCTCTTTTCCCTCCCCCCAATCACTTTTCTTTTTTTCCACACTTCATCTATGGTGTTGAAATGGGTGAGAAACTGAAAGCACAGTATGAATGAATGGGCTGTCTCCTGCATAATTGGAAGCATTCATTGATTAATGATTTTGTGCATGCAGGCGTCAGAATTAGCAGCTCCTACTGAGAGGGAGGATTCTGTATAATCAGCTGATTTGCCAGCATTCTCATCCCTTTAGAGTGCCAAACTTGTCAGGTAGTGACAAACTCACATTGTTTAATATGAGGCAGTCATTCCCTTCTTCCCATCAGAATTAAAATGCCCCCACATGTTACATAAAACTGAATCTTCCCCATTCCAAGATTGATGAGAAGCTTTTCTGTGGTGCACCAAAACTCATTTAGATCTCCCTGAGGCATTGTAGCAGAATACTAATGTTAGTTTCCAATCATTCAGAATTCTGTGGTTTTGGAGAAAATTGGGTGTCATGAGTTTCAGAATTTGATCACTAGTTTTTTTTATACTATAAATTTAGATGTTTAGATTATTATCAATCACATGGTATCATCAAGAATTAGATCAGTCCCAAATTCATGCTGTAGCAACACATATCCATCAAACATATCAAGATGGCAATCACAGAGCAAAATCTCAATATCATTATTTTTTTATATTGTAAAACCATACTGAGGACATCAGGACTGTGAGATTTATTCACAGTACAGTACATTTGGAATAGACTATAGTAACCATAAATGCTTTAACAAATCAAAACCTGTTTTTTCTGCTTATTTTTGCTTTTATAATGACTGTCATTTTCTCAGTCGGCTTCATGAAGTTGTCACCTGAAATACTACCAGGAGTCTTGGACGAGTTCCCACTAGTTCCTCCCCACTAATTGTATGCTTTTCCAACACTCTGCAGTTAGGTGATTAAGGAGACTAGATCATACAATGCTGCAGCCCATCACCTGCTTCTTGGTCAAAAATCCCTTAAACTGTTACTGATTTGCAGTACAACCCAGTAAAGCTTGTTTATTACTAGAATGGATGTGGCAGCCCTTCTGTTTAATTGCTGCTTTGAATTCTGTATAAATTTCTGTCACTGTCGAAAGCAATGTTACTCAGCTGGAAACTTTTGCTTCTACCTGTCTTGCATCAAAAACTTCTATGAGACAAGTCAGCACCACAATTCATCCAGCCTCAGTTAAGACTCTAGTTTGTTATATAGAAAGGAACATTGCTGGACTGTAATCTACTCTCCTCACCAGTTTTCAGCATATTGACACTAATGCAACATGGTGAAGTCGCAAAACAACTTGGAAAGTTTCTTCTTGTTTCAGTTCAGTCTGACTCTGCTGGCAGGTATTCTAAGTAAGATTTCTAGAGCTCTGCAAATCACCATCTTCTGAATTCAAAAATTCAACAGTGACTCACATGGACTGAGATTTTGTCCAGTCAAGAATCCAATTTGAGTAATATTGAGTAATATCTCACTCGGTGTGCGCTTGTGCGTGCATGTCTTTGTTTGAACATGAGGCTGTGTATGAAGGGTATCTGTGGTTGGATGCATGACTGCATACAATGCATTCACATTAAAATCACGCATCATGAAATTAAAGCCCCCATGAGCTCAACAGAAATAGTGCACAACATTTCCAACAGGCCAATTCACAATTAACACCAAGTTGGATTGAGCGCATTTTGCACAGCTATCTAATCGTTCACATGCAGATTCAAGCACACACAGTCCTCAAGGCCAGGTATGACTCAAGAACAGATTTAACTGTGAGGCACTTTAACACAACAGTAAACTGTTGATGCATATGGTCATGTTATCGCCACAAGAAATTATGTGGTTGAGAATATAAACAGTAAAAATTCCATGTTTAACTGATCCATTTTATTTAGACCATACTGGAACAGATCTGATGAGATATTTCATGCTTAGGTAAAACTGATTTAATGTTCAAACGACTTGCTGTTTAACACTGAGCTTCTAATCAAATTCACCTGATGTGGTAAATTATCTTTGCAATTAAATATCATCTAACTGAAAATGCATCAAGTTGCTGCATTCTGTTTCTCCCAGATTTCCAATGTTTATCTGTAGCGACATCAGTCCTATTTTTACAAAGCACAGCCATTGTTCCAAGCTTGAAATTACTTAAATGGGGCTGGCACCGATCCTAATGCAGTCATATGTAATGTCCCAAAATATGCATTTATATTATATTATATTATATTATATTATATTATATTATTGAATTGGTGGACTAGTGACCTGTGTTTTCTTGTCATTTTCTTAGAATTCTTACTGGACTTTTGTTTATTTTATATACCCTGGAAGTTCTACGTGATTAATAGACCCTATAGAAATTATTGTATTTGTTTGTTTGTTTGTTATCAGTTGTGCCACCTTCGTTTTTGTGTAACTAAGAATTAATGGTAAGGATAGCAAATTAAATACATGAAGCGCCTGAGTATTTTTTTTCTTCTAAATAATGGTGAACTACTGGTCTTTTGAGCTGTTCGTATACACATACTGACACACTGATGCTGTATAGATGTATCTACCGTATGCGCAAGCAACAAATGGTACAATTATAAGTAGAAACGTTACTGCTAGGCGAAAGAAAAAGTGAAAGAGAAGTCATTTTCATTTATTATGAAATACTAGAGTGTAGACAAATTAGAATTTCTTCTTGCAAGGTATCGTGTTACTACAAATACAATAATATTACATTGTATTGTACCAAGCTGTATCATATTGCTGCACATCATCCAGCAGACACCAGGACTGAATCAAATTGTATTGATCTGTTGTCTGCTTGGAAAAGTCTCAGTAGATTAGGTTCATACCCCGAGACATAAGCAATACTTCACAACCAAGGGCAAAGGTTTCATTGCACAAAAAGTTACCCATTAATCAATCTATATCAGTAAACTAAAAACTTCTAAATACAGACAGATTCTAGTCAATTTAAAATACAAATTTTAGGAGGAAAAAATGTAACTTCAAAATCTGCAGGACTCAAAAAGTGCAATAATCTCAGGGATGCAAAACTTTTTTATTGGAATCATGTGACTGAATACTCAGAATATATACATACGCACACACACACACACACATATAATTCTTTTGATATTACAGCTTCACGCTTGACATTTGAGTGGTGTCCCTCTTGCTCGCTCGCTCTGCCTCTCTCTCACTCACTTTAATCTTCTCTTATTACTTTAAAGTCAAACCTAAAAAAAAAAATCTATTCCAGAGTTATAACATCAACTATTCTTTTAATCTGCTCTGCTCTATTTTCAAGTACCAGCCTGCATGATTTTTTTCTTAGTACTTTTCATCATATAGCACAATCTAAAAAATGTATATTTCTTTCCACAATGACATCCATGTGTGGGTTGGAATATTGGACGGTCTAACATATAAGTGCATAAATTCAGATTGGTTAAAACAAAACAAAAAATGAATAAAGGTTAAACAAAAATATCAAAAGCAAGAAGAGACTGACTGATAACCCCTCTGACATGTGATAGAAAACAACTCCCACAGAAGGAGAGGATTTGCCCACCAACAATGCATGAAAAGTCAAATTGGATTAAATACGACTGTGTCATTCATGTCTTTTAGATATTGGGGGTTTTTAGACAAAATGCAGTGTTTTCAAAATGAGTTCTATCATCCATATCCACAAGCAAGCTGACACTTTTTTTTTGCAAGTTCTGTGGGTGTTCTTGCATGGATGCCTTTTCTTTCTAAGTCAATGCTACAGTAGTATCGCAAATAAATAAATAAATGGATTCAGAAATAAAACAGCAGGGAGGATGCAGCTTTGCATTTTAACACAGGAATCAAGTCATGGTGGCAGAACAAGGAGAAGACACTGAAGAATCCCAAGTTGGCAACTAGAAAGTTTTAAACTGGGACAATGAACAAAACGTCTAATTACAATATTTCTGTATGTTCTCTATGTTCTGATTTATTGAACTGAAGGCTTTCTTTAATACTGGGAGAACCTCTGCTTTGGTAAATAAGAGTGATGCAGAAGGAAGCGACCACTTTAAATGCCTTTTTGGGATGCAAGTATTATTAGTGGTAATATTAAATATATGTATAGTGATAAAACTGTACTGTTTTTGCTAAAACAGGTAGCAAAACAGCAAAATAGTTACATACAATGTATACATGCCACCACTTGTGTTTTGATGCAAAGCACTGGGTGTGTTGGTGGTCTTTCCTTGTTCACACTATAGTCAGGTGCTTCTTGCAGCTGACACAACGCTGCCTTGGGAATCCCCAGGAACCCCGTTACCAGTGCAACTGGCAAGAAAATCCATGAGTGCCAGCAATTTCTTTTCTTTTTTTTTTCTTTTTTTTTTACACACAAAACGGCTAACAGTGCCCAGATGCTTTCAATTTTCTGTTTATTCATTCAATTTTTAAAGGACAAATTTGCAGCTTTTGCTGTGGCAACAGTGTCATCTGGCTTTAATTACAGGATCAAGGGGCAAGCCTGCCCAAATACACCCTATTTATTGCTAATACAGTAAACACAAAATCATCTTTTAATCAAAAAAGCAATGCTACTGCCCACACACAGAAACAGGCAAGTGATTAAAAGTTTTTAGCTTGCACATCTGTAGCTTAGAATTTAGTTTAGCTTGTACTATTCACCCATGTTACATAAATCACAGACATGAATAGCATTTTCAAATTGCTATTTCATCACGAATCACAAAAGAAGCAAGTTTAAAAAGTTGTATTACCAGCTAAGTAAAACCAAAGCTATTCGGGGACATGCACAACTGTTTCCCATTTGCTTTTGAGCGGAGGTCAAACTTACTAGCGTGTAAACAAAAGACCATACCAAAGTTACCAAATACCAAAACAAGTAAAACAGGAGGAATGAGAATAGAGGTAGAGCAGTTCATCTAATAAATGGAAGATCCATTTGTTGAGTCCATATGTTGAAGTGTCCTTGAGCAAGTTCCTGAACTCCAAATTGCTTCTGCTGTATATATATGTCTAATGTGAAGCAAGTGGTTGTTGTGTTATTAAAAGCACTTGAAGTGGCCAGAGTAGAAAAGGAAAGTTGATATCCAGTTTGTTGTATTACAAATGAGATCACTGAAATCTTTTTGAAGCTGTAGTTTTTGGTTAAAATAGTTATGTCATTGCTTTAATAACTTACACTTCTGCTGCTATTAATTTTGTATAATAAGACACACTGCAATAGAATCAAAGATTTTAATTGATAGGAGAAAACAATGAAATGACATGGGTGGAAGAAAAGGCTGCTAAATGCAGTACACAAAACGCCCAAAGGAATCGTTTGATGTTTCCCAGACTACAATAAATTCAATATGTGAAGCTTTGACTAAATTAGAAAATGGAGTAAATAAAATATTTATTTATAATCCACTAACCTTTCCTGGATGCCTTCCAGTATTTTGTGGAATATTACAAAGTCAGCATCTCCAAAACTAAATAATACTATTAATCCTAACCTTTTACTGACAATCTAAAAACAGTTTCTCTGGCATGTCCAGTTTTAAAATAGCTTCTATTGTGGAGTTCCAGTGTCTGTCAAGTGCCATGAGAGTTTTCCACCCAACATATCATTTTTATTCTAATGTGTATGCGGGCCACCAGTCATGCATTTCGCTAAAATACAGATCCTCTCACTTATTCAGCATTCTGTCAGCGAGAGCTGCATGGCAGAATTCAATTTACTGCTCTGCACAGCCTGCTGAGGGCAAAGAATGTCGCCTGGCTGTCGCTTATAAATATGGATTTGGCCCACACTAACTGCTATCAGAGCATTTTGGAAAGCCCCAGTTTTCCCTTAAATGTAGTAACTGTCATGTGTGTTTACTCATAGGAAGTCTTGGCATGTGAGCAGGACTTTTGAAATTGCTGGTCAGAGCGATTAAGAAACCTCGGATTACTTTCACACATTTTGGTCTCGCTTTCCCTCACGCGGAGGGCATTTTTCCCTCCACACATGAGTGTTAAAAGGCCGTGCCAAAAATACTGAATCACTGACAGGCACGATGCCCAGAACAACTTTACGTGATAAGTTCCTCCTATCTACCGCACAAACCCTAGCCAATTTGGCATCTCTGAGCAGATGGGACTGGAGACTTCCAAAGATGTCCTCCTGCTGTGTTTCTCGAAAGCATCATGGATCAGACACAATAGGTCAAAAGACAATGCAGCTGTCTTTGCAGAGTATTTTCTGTCTTACGACTCTATGTTCAGAAGGTCAAAAGGTTGTGATAGTTTGTGTTGAGAAAGAGTTTAGGGAGTCATATGGAGTTACAGGGAACTACCATCAGGTCATTTCCCCATCCATGCAGGGGACTGAAGCTACAGACTCAGCAGTACAGGATTCAAATGATAACGGCAGCTATGTATGCACCCAGTCGCTTCCTCCACACGGCCATTCCTTCTCATCAGTCTCTCAGAGGGAGAGTTCAGCCGAGTCAGCGCAACACTCATAAAAATGTCACCATGTGGCCCGTGCTGTTCTTTGATATGTTATTTTTCAGCAAAGAACAAAAGACGTGGATTCTGTTGAATTTTTGATTCAACATCATCTTTTTTTCTTCCCCTGTCTCCCCAGGTTCTAAAAATGTACTTTGTAAATGCACACAGTGAGAACCTATTTGGGAGTTTCTCTGCACGTATACACGCTATATACCCAGTGAGCAAAGACAGTGTTCTGCACGCTCCCACACATTATGTGTGGTATATAAAAGAAGCAACCTCATTTTTTTTCTGCCTCTTGATTAATGATGTGCAAACAGAAGCTATGCCTGTAGAGGAACTGTTTGCTCTATTTTGTTTGGCCAAGAAATGAAATTTTATCTTGCCTTCCTTTCCTTCAGCTCAGGCAGAACTTCTATCTGCAGATTAGATTATTCACTTCATTTTTATTAAGGGGTTATGGGTTCACTTTTTAATGACGTATATGATAGAGGTCTGATATGAGTATTCGCTTGTTTGAGCTAGAGACAAATCTGGCCATAATATTAAATAGATGAGGAACCTGGATTTTAAGCCTTGATTTGACATTTGATATGAATGAGGAGTTGATTAGCTGTCAGTGGGCAAGCGCTGCTTCTGTGTTCCGGATTCGGGATCAGACTAATGAGAGGAAATTAAGCATTGGGGCATCAAAAGCCTCTCTGCTGATTTCCTGGTCTTTACCAGCTTCCTCTCTTCACTTTTTCTCTTTTCTCACATAAATGGACAGAACCCTTGACAGAGTTACAGAGGAGACTGATGAAGCAAGACACCATGTTTGATCCAGCCAGATTAGTGCCACAGAAAAGGGCTTCCAGTTACAGGTGAATGATGTTGGCTCAGTATTGACTGCACCTGTCACACAGTCTAATGACTCATGTTAAAGTACTATTTGACTAACAGGATCTATCAAAGATATGCCAGTTCAAGCACTGTTCCATTTCCTGAGCTCTAATGGTGGATCTTTCTGAATGAAAATGGCAAAATCACTGTCTTCTTAAACTAGATTTATGGGCAGGAACTCAAAGACCTGATTGGAGTTTTGGGCCTTGTAAAGACATTGGAACAGCATTTTCCCAGGGGAAACTAAAAGTAAGCAGTGTTTTAATGCATCTTTTTTGTTTGTTTGTTTGTTTGTTTTTAATATAGCATTGACAATGTGTTTTGTAAGTCAAAAGGTAATGTCCATATTGCATATGTTCTCTGGATTATCAGTATTGACAAGATAGCATAAAACTGCTTGTTACGAATTTCACTGCAATGAGAGCTGCAGACTGTGGAAAGTGATTATTTGAGTTAAATAAAAGTAAACTAAAAAGAAAAGAAATTTTGATCACATAAGATAACAGTCTGCATTTTCCTCCAAAAATAATTGTTAAAGATGGATTCCACTATATATATATATATATATATATATATATATATATATATATATATATATATATATATATATATATATTTATTAGGGGTGCAACGATATTCGTATCGATATTGAACCGTTCGATACAGTGCTTTCGGTTCGGTACGCATATGTATCGAACAATACAACATTTGTAATTTATTTTATCAATTTTCCTTCTGACGATGCTGTCTGTGTTGAGCGCTCAGTGAATCTGTGTTCGACTACTCCGCCTAGGCTGCACTGTCAAGCGCAGATCCACTGAGCGCTCAACACAGACAGCATAGTCAGAAGGAAGAGCGCAGGGCAAGCTAGCGAGACAGAAGTTAAGCTCTACTTGCAACATTCAGATCTGGCGTTTGGAATTATTTTGGTTTTCATGTGACGTATGACCCTGAAGGTAAGCGAGTCATGGACTAAAGTAAAACAGTATGTTGGATGTGCCATGCAATGCTCAATTACATTGGTGTGAACTAGTGTGTTAGCGCAGTTAGCTCGTTAACGTGTTTGCCGTCTAGCCCCATGCACGGAGCGATCGGCGGTAGCTCGTTAACGGAGATTTGCCGTGTTGTGGCGTTAAGGTCATTTCAACGAGATTAACCTGAAAGCACTAGTGGGAACACAACGAATATGACTGCACATTTACGCCGACATCATCCTAGTGCAAAGACAAAAACAACAAGCATGCTACTAACTTTAGCCGAGTCATTTAGACAGCTGTTAGCACATGATTCTCCTTATGCTGCTGAGAATATAGCCCAGAAGAAGCGGATAGTATAGCTTTTATTTTGGAAAGAGCCATTTCTCTGTAATAAACTCTCTTTTCCAAAGATGAGTGATTCCTCAATCAGATACAGGGCTTGCAATATCGCTAGCCCGACGTCCCGGAGCTAGCGATTTTTTCAGTCGGGCTACCAAAATCTATCTCTTCCCTGCCCGTCGGGCTATTGTAGGAAAAATATATGTCAATGCTTTTGCATTCTTTCAGAAATGTAGCTGGGTAATTATGTCATTGGCATCGGTGAGCCACTGTCAATATGTGACATATTGAAGTCGCGTTTGAATTTGCTCTTGTTTTTTTGCTTTCACTTTGCAATCGTGCGAACTGTGTATAGAGAGCGACAGCACTGATCTGTGAGTGATGATAATTTGTGCACCAATTCCTCTGACATCGTCTTATTAATCGTTAGCTTACTATGCAAACATGACAAGTGAAATCTCCCGCAGCAAGCTTAAACATGTGAGAGGTTGATCGCGCAGAGAATCGCTGAGCTTATGTGAGTGAGCGTGTAAAAGCATTTCAGTTCTGCTGAGCCAAATAAGACAGGTCAGGGTGAAGAAGTGACAGCCAAAGAAAAGCTTACCACAAAACGGAGAAGTTATGACAAATGAGACTATAAGGCAAAAAGAAAGTGCAGCTTTATGGTTTCATGGACAAAAGAATTTCTGTGGCTGCAATATGATGAGCTAAATAACCAGGGCTGCACATAAGTGGTCCGCAGGTGCGCATTCGCTGTCAAAATAAAAAACACGCACAAGGGTTAGGGTTAAATTTAAAAACTGTACTTTTGAGTTAAAATATATATTTATAATTTTAATAAATGACAAATTAAAAATGCATGAACATTTTTTTGTATCGAAAAAATATCGAACCGTGACACCAAAGTATCGAACCGAACCGTGAATTTTGTGTATCGTTGCACCCCTAATATATATATATATATATATATTAGGGGTGCAACGATATTCGTATCGATATTGAACCGTTCGATACAGTGCTTTCGGTTCGGTACGCATATGTATCGAACAATACAAAATTTGTAATTTATTTTATCAACTTTCCTTCTGACGATGCTGTCTGTGTTGAGCGCTCAGTGAATCTGCGTTCGACTACTCTGCCTAGGCTCGACAGTGCAGCCTAGGCAGAGTAGTCGAACGCAGATTCACTGAGCGCTCAACACAGACAGCATCGTCAGAAGGAAGAGCGCAGGGCAAGCTAGCAGAAGTTAAGCTCTCCTTGTAACATGGACCTCCCCCACCCTCATTCAGATCTGGCGTTTGGAATTATTTTGGTTTTCATGTGACGTATGACCCTGAAGGTAAGCGAGTCATGGACTAAAGTAAAACAGTATGTTGGATGTGCCACGCAATGCTCAATTACATGGGTGGGAACTAGTGTGTTCGCGCAGTTAGCTCGTTAACGTGTTGGCCGTCTAGCCCCATGCACGGGGCGATCGGCGGTAGCTCGTTAACGGAGATTTGCCGTGTTGTGGCGTTAAGGTCATTTCAACGAGATTAACGCTGACAGCACTAGTGGGAACACAACGAATATGACTGCACATTTACGCCGACATCATCCTAGTGCAAAGACAAGTGGAAGCAGACAAAAACAAGCAAGCATGCTACTAACTTTAGCCGAGTCATTTAGACAGCTGTTAGCACATGATTCTCCTTATATATGTTTAATATGCTGCTGAGAATATAGCCCAGAAGAAGCGGATAGTATAGCTTTTATTTTGGAAAGAGACATTTCTCTGTAATAAACTCTCTTTTCCAAAGATGAGTGATTCCTCAATCAGATACAGGGCTCGCAATATCGCTAGCCCGACGTCCCGGGGCTAGCGATTTTTTTTCAGTCGAGCTACCAAAATCTATCGCTGCCCTGCCCGTAGGAAGGAAAAATATATGTCAATGCTTTTGCATTCTTTCAGAAATGTAGCTGGGTAATTATGTCATTGGCATCTGTGAGCCACTGTCAATATGTGACATATTGCAATCGCGTTTGAATTTGCGCTTGTTTTTTTGCTTTCACTTTGCAATCGTGCGAACTGTGTATAGAGAGCGACAGCACTGATCTGTGAGTGATGATAATTTGTGCACCAATTCCTCTGACATCGTCTTATTAATCGTTAGCTTACTATGCAAACATGACAAGTGAAATCTCCCGCAGCAAGCTTAAACATGTGAGAGGTTGATCGCGCAGAGAATCGCTGAGCTTATGTGAGTGAGCGTGTAAAAGCAGCAGGATATATATTTGACTACGATGACCTGGATGACTGAGAACCTTCACAGACAGATATATATTTTAGTTCTGCTGAGCCAAATAAGACAGGTCAGGGTGAAGAAGTGACAGCCAAAGAAAAGCTTACCACAAAACGGAGAAGTTATGACAAATCAGACTATAAGGCAAAAAGAAAGTGCAGCTTTATGGTTTCATGGACAAAAGAATTTCTGTGGCTGCAATATGACGAGCTAAATAACCAGGGCTGCACATAAGTGGTCCGCAGGTGCGCATTCGCTGTCAAAATAAAAAACACGCACAAGGGTTAGGGTTAAATTTAAAAACTGTACTTTTGAGTTAAAATATATATTTATAATTTTAATAAATGACAAATTAAAAAGGCCTGAACATTTTTTTTGTATCGAAAAAATATCGAACCGTGACAGCAAAGTATCGAACCGAACCGTGAATTTTGTGTATCGTTGCACCCCTAATATATATATATATATATGTATATGTTTTTTATTTTGACAGCGAATGCGCACCTGCGGACCACTTATGTGCAGCCCTGGTTATTTAGCTCATCATATTGCAGCCACAGAAATTCTTTTGTCCATGAAACCATAAAGCTGCACTTTCTTTTTGCCTTATAGTCTGATTTGTCATAACTTCTCCGTTTTGTGGTAAGCTTTTCTTTGGCTGTCACTTCTTCACCCTGACCTGTCTTATTTGGCTCAGCAGAACTGAAATGCTTTTACACGCTCACTCACATAAGCTCAGCGATTCTCTGCGCGATCAACCTCTCACATGTTTAAGCTTGCTGCGGGAGATTTCACTTGTCATGTTTGCATAGTAAGCTAACGATTAATAAGACGATGTCAGAGGAATTGGTGCACAAATTATCATCACTCACAGATCAGTGCTGTCGCTCTCTATACACAGTTCGCACGATTGCAAAGTGAAAGCAAAAAAACAAGAGCAAATTCAAACGCGACTTCAATATGTCACATATTGACAGTGGCTCACCGATGCCAATGACATAATTACCCAGCTACATTTCTGAAAGAATGCAAAAGCATTGACATATATTTTTCCTACAATAGCCCGACGGGCAGGGAAGAGATAGATTTTGGTAGCCCGACTGAAAAAATCGCTAGCTCCGGGACGTCGGGCTAGCGATATTGCAAGCCCTGTATCTGATTGAGGAATCACTCATCTTTGGAAAAGAGAGTTTATTACAGAGAAATGGCTCTTTCCAAAATAAAAGCTATACTATCCGCTTCTTCTGGGCTATATTCTCAGCAGCATAAGGAGAATCATGTGCTAACAGCTGTCTAAATGACTCGGCTAAAGTTAGTAGCATGCTTGTTGTTTTTGTCTTTGCACTAGGATGATGTCGGCGTAAATGTGCAGTCATATTCGTTGTGTTCCCACTAGTGCTTTCAGGTTAATCTCGTTGAAATGACCTTAACGCCACAACACGGCAAATCTCCGTTAACGAGCTACCGCCGATCGCTCCGTGCATGGGGCTAGACGGCAAACACGTTAACGAGCTAACTGCGCTAACACACTAGTTCACACCAATGTAATTGAGCATTGCGTGGCACATCCAACATACTGTTTTACTTTAGTCCATGACTCGCTTACCTTCAGGGTCATACGTCACATGAAAACCAAAATAATTCCAAACGCCAGATCTGAATGAGGTTCAATTTGCCTGTTGCAAGTAGAGCTTAACTTCTGTCTCGCTAGCTTGCCCTGCGCTCTTCCTTCTGACGATGCTGTCTGTGTTGAGCGCTCAGTGGATCTGCGCTCGACAATGCAGCCTAGGCGGAGTAGTCGAACACAGATTCACTGAGCGCTCAACACAGACAGCATCGTCAGAAGGAAAATTGATAAAATAAATTACAAATGTTGTATTGTTCGATACATATGCGTACCGAACCGAAAGCACTGTATCGAACGGTTCAATATCGATACGAATATCGTTGCACCCCTAATAAATATATATATATATATATATATATATATATATATATATAAAAAAAAAAAAAAAAACACCCAGCACGCCCCTGCGGGCGGTCTATCCTTCAAGCTCGGGTCCTCTACCAGAGGCCTGGGAGCTTGACGGTCCTGCGCAGTATCTTAGCTGTTCCCAGGACTGTGCTCTTCTGGACAGAGATCTCCGATGTTGTTCCCGGGATCTGCTGCAGCCACTCGCCTAGCTTGGGAGTCACCGCACCTAGTGCTCCGATTACCACGGGGACCACCGTTACCTTCACCCTCCACATCCTCTCGAGCTCTTCTCTGAGCCCTTGGTATTTCTCCAGCTTCTCGTGTTCCTTCTTCCTTATACAATATTATACATTATACTTTAATGTATAATATTGTAAAGGAAACAAAACATCAATCAAAAAATTGCTCTCTTTTTTTATTCAGGCTACTTAAATTTATTTTGGGCTACCAAAAACTGAAGAGTCCCTGCCCGAAGGGCTACCAGGGAATTTGAAATTTTGCGAGCCCTGAGATATATTTATTTTTTTTATTACTTTTTTGTTTCAGCAACATTAAATTTAAAAACTGTACTTTTGAGTTAAAATATATATTTATAATTTTAATAAATGACAAATTAAAAAGGCATGAACATTTTTTTTGTATCGAAAAAATATCGAACCGTGCGACCAAAGTATCGAACCGAACCGTGAATTTTGTGTATCGTTGCACCCCTAATAAATATATATATATATATATATATATATATATATATATATATATATATATATATATATATACCAGCACAGTACCATCAGTCTTAATGGAGCTATGTTGTCATGAAAGTTTCAAAACTGTCAAGAGTCCAGTATCTGTGTCCGAGTGTTGCTTTTGCAGTTGCTTGGTTGTCTTTCTTTTTGCCTCAAGTTCCACTTCCACTTTCTCATCTCATGCCTCTTTCATGTTACTGAAAGAGGATAGAGAGAAATTTCCATCTGTCTTCCCATCCCTTTAACTTATCTTAAAGTACTTTTTGACTTACAAAATCTAGCAAAGATGAGCTAGTTCAAGCACTGTTCCATTTCTTGAGCTCTAATAGTGGGTCTTTCTGAATGAAAATGGGGAAATCACTGTCTTCTTAAGATAGATTTATGGGTTAGAGCTCTAAGAGTTTGCTGATCAGGATTTTGGGCCTAATGATATTTGGCTGAGGGAAACTGAAAGTCAGCAGGGTTTTAATGTATCATATTTTTAGCATAGAACTGACAACATATTTTATAAATATGTTGTCTAGCCACTAGCCACCTTATAGGTCATATTCTTATTCAGTGCTTAGTGTAATGCACCAATAAAATACATTTCTGGTTGATTATTTAAAAAGTGACTTAAGTAACAAGGCTGAGATCTTAATATAAGGTATGTATGTCTGTATACACCCTAACTCTGTACCCTGTACAACGCATCCACTTAACACACTGGTTACTGCTACAACTACACATGTTTCTTTTCCAGCTATTTATTTATGAGTGACTTATGTGTGTGTATATATATATATATATATATATATATATATATATATATATATATATATATATAGATAGATAGATAGATAGATAGATAGATAGATAGATAGATAGATAGATAGATAGATAGAGATATATATAGATATATATATAGTACTATTCTTAGTTAGCGTATTGTCTGTCTTGTCTTAATGTTGGTTTATTTTTGTTTATAATGGAGCACTGTAACAAAAAATAATTTCCCCCAGGGATCAATAAAGTATTCTGATTCTGATTCTGAACTCCTTCTTAATGAGTGGGCTGATCTGATCAAAACTTTGCATGAACATCATCACATATAGAGTGATTATTAACATTTAGACATTTTAAAAACATATATATTATTAATCCCAATTCTTTTGATTTCCATACACTTTATTTTAATTTTGTCATCCCCCTGCTGTTGCTTTCTCTGTTTGCGTTTGGTTTTATTGCAAAGGGGTGCGATTAAATAAGTGTACTTCTTCCCACTTCCTTTCGATATGTAACTGAATCAGAACAGAAGCAATATTGAAATGTATTAACTTTATTTTGTATAGTATTTTTTTCTCTCTTCTTTTCTTTGCTAAATGTACCTTTATATTGTTTACATGATCGAAATAAATTAACAATACATCAATATAAATACGTCAATACGTGTCACAGTCAACATACAAACCCTGTATGTAACTTGACGGTCACCATACTTGGCTGGTACACGTTTTTGCTCGTTTTTGCGTTTTTGCTCGTAACAAAATAATGTGTATAAATGTATTTTCATTCCCTCATTCACAATAGTCAGTCAAGAATAATAGCCATACCACATTATAATTGCCCCCTCAAAGTGTGTAATGGATTAACTATTTGGCATCCAAGTTTAGTTGGGTTGTTGCGAGTTACTATATACTGTACCACATTAACAGAGAAGATGAACAGATGCTATAGTGACAGCATTTTTCTTCCATTAATTAACATGAAAGCTCTTTGACCTGGGCTGCTGGAGGAGGAAAATGGTTTTCCTCACAGCTTATGCCTAAAGCAAGTTTTCTTGGGCATAAGTGGCGTGATCCCTGGAGACCATAAATGAATGCTAGTAATAAAGACTTAATACACTAGAATTTAAACCTCTTTATCTGGGATGAATGCAGCTTACAATGAAAGGAAGATGATTTGGACTTTGCAGAATACTGCTGATAATGTCAATGATCAAATAACCAGTGAGTATATATCTACAGTTTAATTTCATGTAGCGTTCCAGATATGGTGCTGCATGAAATATCATGAATTTATGTGACTTAACAAAGATAATAGATTTGTTTTTTGCCTCTTTTTATGTCAACGATTCTCTTCTTTAAGCGGCATAGAAAGAGGAATGACCTCTCATATAAGCCTAATTAAGGAAATGTTTGAATAAGCACAGGAGCTTTGTGGATACTGATGGAGATAAATGTCTATCCCTTCAAAGCCAAGCTGAAGGTGAATGTTGTCTTTGAGTCCAGGTAGCCAACTGTGTCATTATTCCAGAGACAATAGAGGAGACACTAAGCTGTTGCTTCCCCTGGAGGAAAAAAACAAAACAAAAAACAGTAATGAGTTTCCAAAACAGTATGGTTTGTAGCCAGTCTTCTTCTGGAGAAATGAAACGGTGCCAAGTATTTGATGAGATTCAGAGCAATGCACTCAAGCAGACATTTTGACAATTCATTCCCGTAAAGCCAAAAGTAATGTTTCCATTTGTGTTGAAGAAACACTATCAGCATTGACATTTGAGCTACAATTCCCATGCAACAGCTTGTCTATTCGCATCAAGGGCATGAAACGGCGTGTCTTTCAAAGAACGATCTGCTTTAATTTGACAGTCACAAACATGTTTCAAAAGCGGGACACTTTAGAGTTGTGTCAGGTTTATTCCTCTCTTCACACACACTGGAGAAGCCAGAATATACTCTTTGCTCACGATGCTAAACATAGACATCTATGGTTTATCACAACCCTGACTTTTCAGACTGGAATATTCAGTGTTGTCCACGCTAAGAGAAACTGAAAATACATTTATCAAAACTCTTGATGATTTAGAAATATACAGGGAGTGCAGAATTATTAGGCAAATGAGTATTTTGTCCACATCATCCTCTTCATGCATGTTGTCTTACTCCAAGCTGTATAGGCTCGAAAGCCTACTACCAATTAAGCATATTAGGTGATGTGCATTTCTGTAATGAGAAGTGGTGTGGTCTAATGACATCAACACTCTATATCAGGTGTGCATAATTATTAGGCAACGTCCTTTCCTTTGGCAAAATGGGTCAAAAGAAGGACTTGACAGGCTCAGAAAAGTCAAAAATAGTGAGATATCTTGCAGAGGGATGCAGCAGTCTCAAAATTGCAAAGCTTCTGAAGCGTTTCATTCAAAATAGTCAACAGGGTTGCAAGAAGCGTGTGGAGAAACCAAGGCGCAAAATAACTGCCCATGAACTGAGAAAAGTCAAGCGTGCAGCTGCCAAGATGCCACTTGCCACCAGTTTGGCCATATTTCAGAGCTGCAACATCACTGGAGTGCCCAAAAGCACAAGGTGTGCAATACTCAGAGACATGGCCAAGGTAAGAAAGGCTGAAAGACGACCACCACTGAACAAGACACACAAGCTGAAACGTCAAGACTGGGCCAAGAAATATCTCAAGACTGGTTTTTCTAAGGTTTTATGGACTGATGAAATGAGAGTGAGTCTTGATGGGCCAGATGGATGGGCCCGTGGCTGGATTGGTAAAGGGCAGAGAGCTCCAGTCCGACTCAGACGCCAGCAAGGTGGAGGTGGAGTACTGGTTTGGGCTGGTATCATCAAAGATGAGCTTGTGGGGCCTTTTCGGGTTGAGGATGGAGTCAAGCTCAACTCCCAGTCCTACTGCCAGTTTCTGGAAGACACCTTCTTCAAGCAGTGGTACAGGAAGAAGTCTGCATCCTTCAAGAAAAACATGATTTTCATGCAGGACAATGCTCCATCACACGCGTCCAAGTACTCCACAGCGTGGCTGGCAAGAAAGGGTATAACAGAAGAAAAACTAATGACATGGCCACCTTGTTCACCTGATCTGAACCCCATTGAGAACCTGTGGTCCATCATCAAATGTGAGATTTACAAGGAGGGAAAACAGTACACCTCTCTGAACAGTGTCTGGGAGGCTGTGGTTGCTGCTGCACGCAATGTTGATGGTGAACAGATCAAAACACTGACAGAATCCATGGATGGCAGGCTTTTGAGTGTCCTTGCAAAGAAAGGTGGCTATATTGGTGGCTGATTTGTTTTTGTTTTGTTTTTGAATGTCAGAAATGTATATTTGTGAATGTGGAGATGCTATATTGGTTTCACTGGTAAAAATAAATAATTGAAATGGGTATATATTTGTTTTTTGTTAAGTTGCCTAATAATTATGCACAGTAATAGTCACCTGCACACACAGATATCCCCCTAAAATAGCTAAAACTAAAAGCAAACTAAAAACTACTTCAACAAACATTCAGCTTTGATATTAATGAGTTTTTTGGGTTCATTGAGAACATGGTTGTTGTTCAATAATAAAATTATTCCTCAAAAATACAACTTGCCTAATAATTCTGCACTCCCTGTACTTACTATTTCATCCAGTCCATGTCATGAGCTTTCATAAGATTATTCTTTTTATGGGCTTGGGTTTGCCCTTTCCTTTAATAGACTCCAAACTAAGGCGCTAGATGAGCCTATATTTCCACTCAAAATGCTATCGTCGCTCTCATTAATTATTTCTACAGCAACCTCAATAATTCTTGACTGAGAAGAGAAAGGCAAGGGGGACATAAATCTAAGATATCATCAAGAAATATTAATAATAAGGGAATGCAAACACAGGTCTGTGATTATCAGATGGTGTGACTAGCAAAATGTGGTATGTAATTTGCAGTCAATTTTTCTTTACAGATAAAAAAAAAAAAACAACCTGGCAGATTCACATGGGTCTAAGAAAGCATATGACTTCAGGAATTAAACAGATAATACAACAACCACAGGAAAATCTGATAACACATACATGAATAATGCTTTGATAATTGGCAAGACACTTGATGTGTCCTCTTTGTTAGATACTGTCCACACCCTCCCCTAACATCACAGATAATCATAAGTAAAATATAAAGCTTGCACGGTAATTTGTGTTTTAATGTGTGTGTTTGTATTAATTATTGTAGATTCAATTTATTACTTATTAAATAGTGTAAGCCATGCAAAGCACCATCTCTTTGCAGTGTCAAATATGCAACACAGACTCCACTGCTGAAGATTACTGGACCATGCAAACCCGGCTTTGCACCATCTGGCTCCATTATCATAAAGAATCTATGAAACCACTACTGACTGATGATCACAGGGTACTTCACATTATCAGACTTTCTATCACTTTGTGTTAGCATTCATTTTTTCTTCAGTGCCAAAGAACCACCACCCACAACAGATCATTGTTTCTTCCAGGGCAAGAAAACCGCTGTCAACCTCAGTGTTCTCCCTTCACTCCCTCTTCTTTGTTCACTTCTAATTAACTGAGATTTTGCTTGGCTGAATTTCAAAAGGCCATTGGAGAAAACAGCTCTGCTTGGCTGTGAGTCACTCAATCTTTCATCTGAATTATGGGTTTTTAAAAGTCAAGGCATTATGAGATTGCTAAATGGTGAGGATAAAATACAACAATGTACCAATTATGCAAAAAAGTGGAAGTTATGTGGTCTGAGTTCATGGCTATAGGGCCATTCTAGTGCAACTCAGGAGTATAAAACCTACTGTGATTATAAATGAGTATTAGCACATCTGTATGAAAGGAAACTTAAGAGTACCAGCAGATTCATGAACTCCAATAGTACATGGGGAAAAAAGCTAGCTAAAAAAAAATACTGCTACTGAAGTCTGTGTGTTTTGCAATATTATACTTATGCCATGCATTTTATATCATAATGTTGTCTCTTGAAATTATATGCAGGACTGTGAAATAAATTTAACCTGCTCTCGAAAAGAAACATCACGGTCAATAAGTAGAACTTGAAATAAGTAGAAATGCATCAAACAATCGACCTGTCTGAAATCATCCAGGTATTTAGCAGACTGGTGGCCAGCTGAACAGCCTAGGATATATCTTATTTTGTGTCAGTTCCCAGCAAGCTCAACATTCACCTGCCCAAAAATGTAAGTGTCACACTGCTGCCACAATAACTCTGATTGTTCTGCTCCATAAACAAACAAATTCATATTAACACCATATTGATTTGTGCAAAGATATTTCTTACTGTGGAAAAAATAGTAAAATGTCATGGGTGATGGTTTTCATAAGTCTGCCAGTATAAACTCAATCTCTTCCAATAGAATTAAATAACAATGCAATTTTATCTGTAGCCTGTAAAAAAAGAAGAAAAAAAACCTGCCCACAGTCTGATCACAGTTACTTCAGCTATGTGTCACAGTAGCCACCAAGAGTGGGCTCCTTGACTGATTAAAAAGGATTATTAAATTCATGCAATACTTGCTACACTCATACATGTAGAATTTTAGATGGCTGAGATCCTGTTATTCGACTTCCAATGTGGAATATTATTACATTTATTATTACATAGTGATGTGTCTGTGAGGGCTGGTTGATGGTCAGGTGGATGTTTCTCAGTTCATTACCCTGTATATCCCCCATGTAAAGGGACCTCAGTGAAATATGGACGCACAGGGGCATACGTTTCATCAAATAGCTAAGGAATGCATACATTGCAGTTCAGGCATTTTATCGTCACTCTCATCCTGCTGTGTGCAGCCTGGTGTTTGTTTGTGTATATATAGCTGAAGCACCAAATATCAACTCTGTAAATGATCTATATTCACATAAATAAATTGGTTCCACGTGGATTGACTGATTGAAGCAATTCCTTGCTGATTTTGTGACATTGTAATTATTGTGAACTTTCACCCAAGCTTGGGGCATGATTAAGTGACGATCTGTAATTGTTTTCTGTTTGTGTGCCTTCTACGATTCTCTTGTTTATTTTCATTTTTGTTTTTTCCACACTTCATTAAATGTTCCCTGAAATTAATGCAGAAATCCCACAGCTGATGGCTGAACTTGCACAATTATTGTCATGCACTGATCATGTACAACATTGTTTTTTTTCTCTTCCTCATTGTTTAAATAATCTTTACTTTTAATCAGAGGTTTTTCGCTCTAAGGAGCATCAGAGGGGAGTTCCAAACTGAGAGGTACTGTGTGGCAAGTGTATGTTTTCTAACAGAAGAGTAGTTTAAAACACATAAAAACAGAACGCATTCAAACCAGAACACATAAACATGGTAAGATACACTGAGATTCCAAAGGACTTTTCAAGATGATTCATATAGAAAATCAATTTGGCATGGTTTAAATGTTTCCAGTTTTCATAAATGTAAACCACTTCAGTTAGCTTCCTCGCTGCCAGCTAATTGAAGTTAAAGTAATTCACTCCTTGTTTACAAATCATGAGAAATGCTGTTCCAAAACTTGCGAGAGGTTTGCTGTACAGGAGGAGCTGCACCTGTCTCAGTCTAGTAACTCATATTTTAAACACTCCTGACAAATAATAAATACAATTTCAAGAATTCTACCATCTCAACAGACTACTAATAAAACTTGATTTTTTGTGTTCATATAAATTTTTCATGATGGAATTGTTTAAAGAATCATATCTTACACTACATTAGCTACCATATCTAATGTTGGACTGTTAGGTTTGCAATATGTTAATTAGACACATATTTTGCACTGACATTTTCAGTCAAACACAACAGGCTAGACATGCTAAACATGCTAAACGCTAGTTTATGTGCTTATTTTTCTTATAGGCTCTTTTCCCATTCATAGGAAAGAGTGAATCCCACAACTGTGACTTATGTTGGAAAACTAGTAACTGAATTACCAATGACTGTGCACACCTTTGGAGTTGCTGCCCAGTGGCGTGTCTAGAAAATTTTTGTTGGGGGGGCCAGGTAGGGGCACAGATTTGGAGAAGGGTGGCAGATGTAATTGGCAGATAATGTTAAAAAAATTCTACCAACCGTTAACCATAATTCAATAACCCTATAAACCTAACAACCGAATGCGCTTTTAACTCTTATTAGAATGAGATTTTAACCACTACGGTGCAAAGTTTTTAGATACTGTGTTGATAAAGTACAAGAGATACAATCAGTTCTTTTTCAGTGTTTATTCAGCATTCAAGGACAGCAATATTTGCATAGTATTTTTACTGACATATAGTGCACATATGTTTTGGGCAAAAACATTTTTGAATATTAAAATACGAACATTTGTAACAAACAATTAACAAATTAGCCAATGCCAATGCAAAACTTTATCTGCCTATTAAAAAAAGAAGATAATCTTCTTACAAACCGGTGTTTGATTTTGAAACAGGAAAAAAGTGGGGAAACAACTGAAAAGACTAACATTTGAATAACACCTGAAAGCAAGTAAATACTTTATATGCTGCCTTATGGTAAACTTTGGTAATATTGATGTGTAAAGAACAGTGTTGGTCAAGTTACTTGAAAAAAGTAATCAGTAACTAATTACTGATTACTTCCCCCAAAAAGTAATCCTGTTACTTTACTGATTACTTATTTTCAAAAGTAATTAGTTACTTAGTTACTTAGTTACTTTTTAAAAACACGATTTACAACCTGAAGAGGTGATAAAGCGATAGATCTTTCAGCCCAATTCTATTTTTTCTACATAATCCATCACACAAAATGTAATCAAATGGAAAAGTCTCTTTTTTTTTAACTTGTTTTATCAGTTTTAATCTTTTAACTTTATGCATCAAGCAAAAATTTAATTATATGCAACATTCTCTGACTTGAATGAATTAGTTTAACATTTAAATCTATTTTCTACACATTCCAGCACATAAAATAAAATATTTTTTGTGTTTACACTCACTCTTTCAAATAGATGCAAGTAAAACACAGCAGAAAATAAATACAGTCAAAGACTCAGCGGTCCTGTTGCTCTATTTTCACCTGTAAAGCAGGACTACGGTAGGCGGAGGTTTACCCTGGTGCAGGTGTGCCGCGGTCAGTGGAAGAATCCGCGAGTTTCTCTGTGAGTTTCCCATTACCTCGTTGCGCACTCGGTGCTTGCTTGGAAGTTTAGGGGTTTTTTTCGCTGTAAAAATAAGTTTTCTTCCCACGCACGATGGACGCTAATGTTTTTGTCACTTTTTATGGAATCAAACTCAAAGTAAGGTCAGTACTTCCATGCTTTAAACGCTGCACGCTCATACTCTCTCCCACAATCGATATGTGATCCATTGTTGATCTGCACACAGCTGTTGTCACTAACGGTGCACTCGCTTACGTCACTGTCATGAGACATTCTCGCAAAAAATCACGGTTTTAGTAACGCAGTAATGCAGCGTTCCTACAGGAAAGTAACGGTAATCTAATTACCGTTTTTGCAATAGTAATCCCTTACTTTACTCGTTACTTGAAAAAAGTAATCAGATTACAGTAACGCGTTACTTGTAACGCGTTACTTCCCATCTCTGGTAAAGAACAACACTGGCTGATGATGAAATACAGTCAGCTGGCATGGTAACACTGCCAGTATTAACCTGCAGGGCTGGACTGGGACAGAAAATCGGGCATTTTGACTAGAGACCGGCCCAGCAGGTATTAAAGCCATAAAGCCTTTGAATGAAAACAAACGCTGTTGCGACAGTGATGTACACTGTCTTGTTGGTATATGTATGATTTCTATACATTTTACGTCAGATAAAAACTTTGGTTGTAAGATTTAGATAATTATTTAATAAAAGCTAGATATTTTAAATGAGAATAAGAAAGAAAAGTATTTCTTTGTGCCCCCCTTTCCCTGTTAATGCCCTACCTGGCCCCCTGGCAAAACTTTGCTAGGCCCGCCCCTGCACAGTTACCAGCTGTCAGCTACTTAGAAAAAGGATCCTGGTGTTATTTGTCTCTCAGAAACAGTTCATAACTTCCCTTCAACTCATTCATGTCACCTAAAAGGTAAACCTGTTTCTCCATCACTGTTCAGCTCTGATGATTCAGTAAGGACATCTCCTGGTTTCATCTTCATGTTTCCCTCTCACCACATATCCAAACCGACATCCTGACCAGCAGCTTTACAGCTGTGGCTCCAGCAAACCTCAGCTGATACTAGAAATTAATATTAAATAAATTCTAACAACAGCTGATCAAGCTTAAACGTGCTGCTGTTGTTTAGCGCGACATCTGCTGGTTTCCTCTTTCTGGCGCAAAGTGGGCGATAAATAAACAAGAGAGAAAAGCCGATCAGCTGATCATTGATCAGTTTCATGATTGAAGTAGCAACAGGAGAGGGAGGGAGGGGGCGGGGGGGGTGAGAGAAGAGGCAGCTGTGCAGCGTAACGACAGAATAAATCCAGCTTTGTGTCTTTTTTTCATTATAGCGAAAGTCCGGGACAAACTGCGTCTCTTCTCAGCTCAATACGAAACGTGTAATATTTTCTTTGAATGAGGGACCATTCCATATTTAAGGAGCCGTTGGCAACTCTACTAACTAACCTTATGAATAAAATAAAGTTCACTATCAGTAACATCATAGCACCCACCCAGCTGTACTGTATAAAAACTCCGTCAAGCTGGCTAGAACGCAATATGAGTTATTGTAACTGATGGTAAAAAGTCAGCACAACGAAAATAAACTCCACCTAAACTTGGTTTATATCTGACCCAGATAGACTGCAGGTCATAACTTCTTACCTGAAGATCAGTTCACCTGACACTTGGACCGGCGGCTGCCTCGGGTCTCTCCTCCTGCCTCCCCTTCTCTCATCCACCTGCTCGCCTCTGTGGAAGCCCCGCCATAGCCACCACCAAACAACTGAGTTATTTTTACACATCGACCTGCATCTGGCCAATCCACCACCTCTCATTGTTCATGCCATTACAAAAAAAAAATTAAAAAAAATAAGTCACCGGGCATATGCCCGGTATGCCCGATGGCCAGTCCAGCTATGTTAACCTGCAACCAAATCTGCAGCTCCATACAGCAATGTTACGACTTAGATTATATCTTATAACTCATAACTCTCATGTTAGCTGCCCTCAGTAGCCTACTGTCTGAAATATTCGACAGCTGCAATAATAAGTGTTATTTTTTCCTTGGTATTCTAATTTCACCCAAGTTTACTAAACTCAACAAACTTAATATTACATAATATTAATATTAATATATTAATAATATATTAATTATATTAGATATATTAATTAATATATTAATAATATTAATATAGTAATATTAATATTAATATTACATTTATTCTGTCCTCATTTTCTTTCACCGAAAAATTGTTTCCTGCCACTGTTGCTGCCTACTTTCATTTCCTAATTCAGAGATAGAAAGTAAACAGCTACATCCTTGTAATAGTAGACCACTCTCAAGTCTTTTGTGCTTGGCTCTCCTACCTTTGCTAACGTGATGCACATAGCGCAGAAGCCGATGCTGCATTCACTTACACTCGGATATCTGAGCTTCACTGTGAAAACATAATCGTACATTTGATATTTGATTAAATTTTATTGTTTTGCCTTTGGGGTGGCACCTGGGGTGGCCAGTCTGGTTGGGGGGGTGGCCTGTGCCCCCCCAGGCCACCCCGCTGGACACGCCACTGTTGCTGCCTACTTTCATTTCCTAATTCAGAGATAGAAAGTAAACAGCTACATCCTTGTAATAGTAGACCACTCTCAATCGAGTGTGTGTGTGTGGGGGGGGGGCAGTAGCGGTTTTAGATACGGGCGACACGGGCGATTGCCCGGGGCGGCATCGTGGTGGGGGGCGGCATCACGGGCATCGGCATGCTGCCCCGACGTCATATTGGGAATGTCATAGGCACCGATCGGTTTTCTGTCGCCCATTTGCTGGGAGTAAGGGCGCCCTTCGTTTGCGAGGTGCGCCTGCTGCTTGCGGCGCAGAGACCAGAGGGCAGGGGATTCTCTGACCGGCTGGAGGAGCATCTAATAACTAACTCGCAATAAAACAAAATAAAAACAAACCAACAAAAACACCAGACATTATAATACAAACTTAAAATTTGCACCGATGTTTTTTCGAAATTCTATACGCGAAAAGTGAGCGCGAGAGCGCGAGAGCCCTCGGTGCGCCTGCTCGCTGCTGAAATCAAAGTAAACTTTATTGTCATCTCCGCTACATACAGTCCAGTATATAGAGAGACGAGACGACGAGGCTCCAGTTACAGCAGTGCAAGTAAACAAACAATATATATAAGAAGAGTAAGAAAATAAATATACAGTTTAGGACTCGGAGTAAAGGGATCAATAACAATTTAAAATTTACAGTTTGATGGTTTAAAGTCTCACACACAAGCCGTCAAAAGGGGAGGGGGGGCTGCTGCTTCCAAATAGAGCACAATTCATTTATAATTTTGTTTTGAATCCTGGGTTGTGTGAAATCTCAGAAATGCACCCTAGACAAAGTGAATCTGTGAACTAAGGTGTAGGTGTGTTAGCTCATGCTGTGGTGATCCTCGGGTTGAGGGATGGGTGTTCATACTGGAGTGCAAAATTAAAAAGATGGGCAAGAAAAGTTCAAACCATCAGGTCTTCAGTTTAGAAAAAAGAGAAAAGAAGAGGAGGAGAAACGAGCAAAAGATACAGGTAAGCAGATGTGTCATTGGATAATGGCAGGTCATCCTGAAACAATCAGAATCAGAATACTTTATTAACCCCTAAGGAAATGATGTGGGTTACAGCTGCTCCAAGAAGAAATGGTAAAAAATAATAACAGACTAAACTCCAAACAATACATTATGTTGCAGATTTTAATATTAATTAGTCATTGTCAATTGTTGATTTGTCCTGTTCTCATTGTATGACGAATTATGATGGCTGTTTGGTAGCCGTTTGCATACTATGCATACTCTCTCTCTCTTCATATGTGTGTGTGTGTGTGTGTACAACAGTTTTATGTTAATGTACAATCCTTAATATGTTTTGTGTGTGTGGGGGGGGGGCGTCAGAGGGAGTGTTCGCCAGGGCGCCAAACAGGCTAGGACCAGCACTGGGGGGGGTTCACTTAAGTACTCATATTGTCCATCAATACATGTGGAATTATGTAATGTCTGGCTAAAAATGTCTGTATATAGATTTCTATTCAGAATTTCCAGAGCGAGGACAGAAAGTTAACGACAGACAGCCATCCCTGCATATAGCACTTAGATTACTGACAACATTATATCTGGAAATTTACCCTCTCGTGTGATGTTTACAGCCAGTGAAGTCCCTTTGAGTACCTTTCTTAACAGTGGCTGTTGACCATGGGAAAAGTGTTCTCCATTCATTTTCCTTTGGTGATTCATGGATTTGAGCTGTTGACCTCCCAATCAGAGCTGTACTCTTTTTATCCTTTAGGCCATACTACCTTTAAATTGTATAACAAGCTGTAATTTCTGCTTCTTAGCAGCATTCATGTCCATCCCCCTCAGCAAGTGCTTCATCTTGCCACCACAACACTTTCATCTTACCTGCAGGGCTAAATCAATGAATCAAGTGAAAAGACGACAGGTGAGGAGGGAAAGACATCATGAAGAAAACTGAGAATAAGAGGTTAATCCTCACAATCCAGTGTTATTTCATATGTGTTATAGCCCAAGGTCAAGGAAAACTAGTCACCCTTTCTCTTAAGGCCATCTTGGAATCCATGTTGTGGCTAGCTGGGGCATGCCATTGAAGGTCATTCGGCTAATGCTTTTACACACATTTGTCTCCTGCTGTCGATGCCTCTAGTACAGTGCTTTTATTTATCTTGAAATTCAATAGATCCCTTCAACTTGCTCTCTGTTATACTTATTTCTTTTGGCAGTTAACATATGTGCTCTTATCTAAACTGTAACACGTATCAGTCTGAGTTAGTTTGAATTTCCAATTTACCCTTTTCTGCTCTTTCTGAAAATGTTAGATCAATTTGTGCTTGCTTTTATGAGAAAAACATTTATCATGTCAGGGTTTTTTTTCCCCTGGATCATATTTATTTCCTCTTCACCACTTGTGATATTATATCCAAATTTCTGAGATTGCAAAGTGAGTAATTTAATCGAAAGAGATGTGTGTCTCAGGATGCATCATCTAATAAAAGATTAAAGAGGAGGATTTTTTTATTATAATTTTTTTGTTAAATAATGAAAGAGTACAGTAATGGATATTTAGATGAGCGTGTTGAAGTCAAACATCTGTAGAAATGACACAGCTTAGTCCGCATTGCTTTATTCCTACCATATAACTGGGTCAGTCTCGTCTCTAACCAGCTGGAACTTGCTGGAAATGATTATCTAAGGTAGCTTGATACATATGGTACAAAAATGAGAACAGTTCAGAGGTTTTGGGTTCATGTTTTCCACTGAGCTAGAGCTGCATTCAGGCATATTTAATGCAATATATTTGCAGAATGACTAAATAGCAGTGCTAGCTGTTGAATTCTTTCCATATATAAAATGCTGTGAACAAGTATTTGCCCCCTGTTGTGATTTTGTTTTTAAATACATGTATTTATGTACTTTTAAATTTCTTTACTTATTTATGCATCCACCTTGTTAAGTCATCAAATCATCATCAGCTAAAGAAAGGAGCACAGAGGCTTGTCTCACGTCTGCCAAAAAAAAACAAAAAAACAAAAAACAACACTTCTTCAAGATCCTCAAACTTTGAGTTTTTTGCTTATCTTCCATATATATATATATATATATATATATATATATATATATATAAATAAAAACACACCAAGAACAACATTATACCAATAGTCACACATGCCTGTGACGGTCTAAGGGTGCTTTGCTGCTTTGGGGCCTGGATGACTTACTGTAGTTGATGGTAACATGAATTCTGCTATCTACCAGAAAATCTGTATGGAGAATGTCTGCCATCAGTTTGTCTCCTGAAGCTCAAGCACACTTGGGTTATGCAACAGGACAATGATCAGAAACACCAGCAAGTCCACCTCTGAGCGCCTAAAAAAAAAAACAAGATGAAGGACTTAATCAAAGACTGGACTTAAATCCAATTGAGATGGAATTAAAACATGTCATTCATGCTAGACAACACTCAAATGAGGCTAAATTAAAACAATTCTGCAAAGAAGAGTGGGACCAAATTTCTCTGAATGACTCATTATCACAAATGCTTGAATTCAGTTGTGATTAAACGTTTTTTGGAGGATTGTGCTGTGTGTTTTATAAATTCATTGACTTAATGAATGATTCAGTTATAATTAAAAACTGACATTTGATGTTTGCTCATGATTAGTTGGGACTCATGGGGCCCTTGTAATGGAACACAGTCCCTCGCTTTCAAGGTCTGACTTGAGATTTATTTTTTTAAATAACATTTTTTTTATCAATATTGTATAATGATCTCAATTAAATTACCACTCATGGGTGAATGTCCACATGCTCTACCCCAACCCTGGTCTGCAGTAGTTACACTGTATACCCTAAATAGTGTTTGCATATACCTCACTTCCATTGCAGGCAGGATCTTTTATGAAATTCTCTGCATGTTGCCATGTATTTCATGATGATATGCTTTACTGCAACAGCAGGAATGATCACTAAGAACAGACTTGTATTTCCACATCAGACTATACTGTGTGCGAGAGTATATTAATGTCTGCAATAACAACATGTCCCAGAGGGTGACATTTTTTGCTAGTATACTAAAATCAAATAAAGTGGAAGGACGAATAAATGATACAAAATGTTTACCAGGGCTGTAATTCAGTTCCAGCTGGTTTGGGCATTTTTTTTAATCTCATTAAATGATAGGTCTGTTTGTTGTAATAGGGAGGACTACAAAACTCAGAATATGAGTCACTGCATATAAATATGAATATGAAAAATTATGTAGATTTTCAGGAACTAGAGACCTAGAAAGATTAACTGGTTTAGAACTATGCTATGGCAGCCATGCTGGTTGACTGTGCCTCAAGTTTTGTATAAATCCCTAACAGTGTCACCTGCAAAGCATCCCCACATTATCACACCTTCTCCTCCATGCGTCATGTTGGGAACCATGCATGCAGAGACTATCCAGTCACCTTTTCTGCATAACACAAAGACATGGTGGGTGGAACCAAAAATCTCAAATTTGGACTCATCAGACCAAAGCACAGATTTTCAGTGGTCTAATGTCCATCCCTTGTGTTTCTTGGCCCAAACAATTCTCCTCTGCTTGTTGCTTTTCTTTTATACTGATTTCTTAGCAGCTATTTGACCATAAAGGTCTGATTCTCACAGTCTCCTCTGAAAAGTTAATGAAGAGATGTGTCTGCTACTGGAATTCTGTGTGGCATTTATCTGGGCTCTAATCTGAGGTGTTAACTTGCAATGTCAGAGGCTGGTGACTCAGATGAATTTATCCTTAGCAGCAGAAGTGACTCTTGAGCTTCCTTTCCAGTCCTCGTGTGAGCCAGTTTGATGGTTTTTGTGACTGCACTTGAGGGCAAATTCAAAGTTTTAGCAATTTTTCAAACTAACTGACCTTCAATTCTTAAAGTAATGATGCACTGTCATTTCCCTTTACTTTGCTGATTGGTTCTTGCCATAATATGAATTCTAACAGTTGTCAAATAGGACTGTCAGCTGTGTACCAACCTGACTTCTGCACAACACAACTTCCACCCCATTAAGAAGACAAGCAATTGCACAAATGAACCCTGACAAGGCACACCTGTGAAGTGAAAACCATTTCAGGTGACTACATCATGGAGCTCATTGAGAGGCCAAGGGTTTGCAGCGCTGTCAACAAAGGGAGTCTACTTTCACGAATTAGTATGCATCTACAATGTAGAAAGTAGTCAAAATAAAGACAAACCATTAATTAAATGAGAAGATGCGTCCAAACTTTTGACTGGTAGTGTATATTTCTAACCTGGCTTTATTTTAACCATTTCAGCCTTACTGTATGTTTTACAACTGTCCCTTCATTTGTTTTTGTAGGGTTGTTTTTTCAAAAAAAACAAAAACAAACAAACAAACACACACACACACACACACACACACACACACACACACACACACACACTCTGGGTGCTGGTTTAGCTCAGTGGGTGAGCAGGCGACCATATTTCTTATGGCCAGAGAGCAGTAGGCCTGAGTTCAAGTCTGGCCCGCAGCCCTTTGCTGTATGTCTTCTCCTGTCTATCTACACTAGATTATGGTCAGGTAAGGGTCTGTCCAATAAATTGTTGAAAATACTCCTTTGGCTTCAACTAAAGAACCCAATTTAAAGTACTCCCATTTCATATAAAACACGAATCACAAATGGTTACAACACAGTGTGTAGTTAGAGGGAAAAGCACAATAGAGAAATTGTTTAAGTAAATAAGCTTTTGGATGTATTTCTTATATAGAGGTAGAACAATGATGTATTTCTTCTGCAAGTGTCTGTTTTATTGCTCTTGCTATTTTCAACACTAGTTTCAACCCACACACTGCTTTTAAACATTGTCAAATCTTAACTGTTGGTTGATATACGAAGTCTGCTTCATTCTATTAAATTAAAATGATGAAATCAATGATTACCTTGATGACTTGTATGATTATCATAAATCATACCTTTCCCCTAAAATGAGAGGAAATAGTGTCGAAAAGAAACAATTTATCAGCAATTACTGAAACAAGCCCTTCAAGTCATGCATGGCAACACATCTATTAGGTGTCATCTGTGAAGGTTCTCAGTCATCTGGGTCATCAGGGTCCAAGGAGCTTGGAAAGAAAAGCATCTGGAAGTTTCACCTCTCACCCAAGAAGCTTCTTTAGTTCTAAGAACAGTTGGTGCTAGTTGGTGGTATTAGTTGTGAAGACATTTAAAAAAATACAAAATTAGAAAAAACGTTTAGGCGGCGTAAGTTCATGGTCAGAGGTCAACCAAAGTCAGTCAAATTTATGCAAAATGTTCTCATGATGGCAATCCATCAAACTTGAGTTAAAGTGGTCGCCATGACTACCTGTCACTAATGTTTTGTCATTGACTACATAGATGAGTGTTGTTTCATTACATGCACAGAATGTTTATTATTGCATCAGTCACAAAGATAGTCCCCTAATCTCTTGACAGCAGTTATTTTAACTCCAAAAAACAATAGTTTCCTAAACTTATGTTGCCATATCCTATAACAGCTTTATTGCACTAATTTAAAAATTTAATGTTGTTTTATGCCAGTTTGTGTTTTTATTTCTTTAATTACCCATGCCGTATAGACTCAAAAAGCTCCTTTTCTTTGTGCTAGTTCTCATTATTCATGTCTTACAACTGCCCAAAGTAGAACCCATAATTTTTGCCACACATTTCACACTTAGGGAGAATATGGTAACCAGTGCAAAAGCGCCTTAAGCATATTCACGCTATCTGAACACACACAGAAGAGTGATGACAAGCAATGCATTAACACATGCAAGTGGAGTGATTTGCAATCAGAGTCAAAGAGTCAGTTAATACAGTCGGTATCTGTATTAACCATGAGATATCCATTCCCAAACAGGTGTAAAATATATATATATCTCACACACACACACACACACACACACACACACACACACACACACACACACACACACACACACACACACACACACACACACACACACAAACAAAAGCCTTGGGCTACATTTTCTACATTTCTGAAAAAGCATGATTGTGTTCTCCATCAAACTGTCATGTTGCAGAAGTCAAAGCTTCGTATGTAAAACACTTAAAACTTGGTATCACATTCATTACCTAAACTGGCACGCTGATATACTACAATATATCCACCAATTTGTTTATAATGTTAGGGTTCCCACTGTGTTTCTGTAAGTTGTTAGCAGCCCAGTGGAAGGCATACCACCTGCTGAGGTAAAGATGTTTTATAGTGTGAAATTTTCAGGAGAAGTGCTAATTTGCCCTTGTATCTACCCACAGAACGCAGAAAGTAATTTCCCCTTTTTATGAGTACTAAATTTGTACTGGGTAGGAACATGCAACGTTCAGAGCACATGCATTATTAATGTAGAATTACTTCTAAAAAAAAAAAAAACATAAATAATGGAGTGGAGTTCACATAAATGAAATACTTATAAAGTCATGTCACCATCATATTTGACATGGACTATAGTGTGTGTGTGTGTGTGTGTGTGTGTGTGTGTGTTTTTTATTTGTTTTTGGGGGTTTTGTCTTTTATCAGTTGCCATTTTTGTTCTTTTTCTTTTTTTGCAGTGGGAGTGAAGGAAACATGAAAAACAGTAACAGTGTTTGCTTTTTGTCTGGATCCATCTTTCTTTTTGTCCTCGTATACCCCCTCCATCATTTTAGATCTAGCTGCCAGTCAGCCCTTCTGATTTTCAAAGGCTCCAGAGCATGAAACAGAGACTGAGCATTGGCCAGATTTTCATTCTGTGATCTTCCCTTCTCACTTGCCTCTATCTCAGTAAGCCTCTCAGTTTTTGTCTTGTTCTGTTTTCCTGATAGTCAGCAAGCCAGACAGGCATTCAACAGGCAACTATTGAATTTTGGTACCAAATTCTTTCTCATTTCCTAGGTGTCAAATATGGTCATTTTGTCCAAGGCACTGCCATTTCTCCTTTGGTACAGGTGCACTGATATACTGACCAAAGCAATTTTGGACACTGAAAATAAATGCTTCTGTTTTAAAGACAGATAAATCTTTATAATTAGGCAGAAGTCATGGAGGTGCTATTAATGAAGAGACTATCAACCAAAAGAGCACACTTTGTGTCCTTCATAGGGAGTTTTGTTTCTGCACGTGTTTTTTCACTTTTTCTTCTATTGTGCATTTTTTTTGTTTTTTGTTTTTGCTTTCACTCCCTGCTTGGTTATGTTAAGGCACCAAGACTACTTCAACTGGTATTGATGAGAGCAGAATTTAATTGCACACAAAATGCATAAGAAAAACTTGCTTGAAAATGTGTTAAATCACCATAAACAGCACAATATGTCAGAAGTTTTAAAAGTAAAAAAGTAAAGTAAAAGCAGGATAAAGGAAATAAGCATGATAACAAAAAAAGGTAACATCTCACATTGGTAGAGAAAACTGCTTACCAGTTTAAAGTCATATTTTGTTTGGCCACCTATTCCCACCAGTGTCCTCTCATTGTGGACTTTGGGGCAAATTTAAAAAGATTGTGCCTTTACCCATTTGGCTGCCTCCAGGCTTGAGAGATAATTCCCATGGCCCCTATGGGTAGGATGATGTTCTAAACAAAAAGACACTGATAGAAAACTGTGTTTTGCTGTGTGCTATTAGTTAGGATTTAATGCATATGAATAAAGTCATCATCTTTGTTGACACCTTATTCTGCTTGAATTTACTGCCAACTATTTTGCTTGTCATCAGTTGTTAACTCTGGGGAACATGAAAACAGGGGGCTGAAAACAGACATCAAATGTCCGGAGAGACGTTGCAGCCTATCTTCCTGTGTGTTTTGCTACAAGCAAGGCCCACATCATGACAAGCTCTATCTTACAGTGCACTGAGTGAGCTAACCTGCAGAAGGAAGATAAAGAAAAAAATGGGTTCAATTTCTTCCATCTGAGAAAGTGTGCTTGTTAGAGCAGAGAATCCATTCCCGTTCGTTTCTTTGGGACCTTTGATCTGGGATTACACAGGAAGCTCTAAGATGAGAGCTCTACGTTTGGCCTGGGAGAGATCATGATATAGCAGCCTGAGGTGGTCATGGCCTCTGAAGTGAAAACTGCTGCTGAGTCTGCTGTGAGCCAAGCTTCCATGCTTGTAAGTGGATTATTACATGATTGCCAATTCTCATCAGTAGAGAACAAGAATAAATGGTAAAAATGTCTTGATCTAAACTGCCCGTAGTAACAATCTAAGAAGGTCAATTTACGTGAAATCCACAGGATGTAACATTGTTCATTTAGTTCTTTTAGTTCTTTTACATTTAAACTGAAATGTATTTGTTGTTTTACAAAGCTTTCAACATTTGTTTCCCCTTGCAGCTGTTTTTTTTTTTTTTTTTACTACTATGTGAAAGCTCATCAGGATTTAGAGGATGCACGTTATTATGACATTGCAGTTGGAATATGGCATATTAGTAAAGTCCTGAGTTAGTTCAAGTGATTAAAGTTTAGCTCACTTGGTTGATTACTATCTGCCACAGGGGGAGGCTGCATAAGAAACTGGGACTGTTGTGGAGGACCAGGACCAAACTAATAAGTAACATAAGTTGCTCTTGTCAATATTAACTATAATGTGTTATCTCCTCATAAGCTTAGAGATGTGGCCTTTAACAACAGTCACGGTTTTTCATACGGCCCCTTGGGAAAATGAACTGCCCACCTCTGACCTACTGTATGATACCAGATATATCCCAGACTCCACAACCGCTGTACTGTTGTAAACTTGTCAAAAGGTGTAAAAATGTTGTTCTATGAAAGAGAATCACAAATAGTATAAAAAAGCACAAAGGGTGTTTTATAATTATTGTGAAAGCATATTTACTGTATATTGCCTGTGTCACTCTGTGGTTTAACAAATGTGTCTATTTAGCCAGCACTTTAAAAAAATCTGCTGTTGAAAGCTTCCTGCCAAAGATGATAATAACTGAGATAAGCTTTTCAGAGCCACAGTGCAGAGAGTGCTTGGCCTATTGTTAAGACGGGAAAAGTAACCATCTGCTCAGACTCCATATCTGATGTGATTCAGATATGCCTATTGACATCCCTGTCTCCCAGAAATAATTTCAGCATGCAACCACTACTATAACTTACGACTCAGGGTTAACCAGTGTTTCTGTGTTTATCTAAACGGTGTGCACAGCTTGTTTGATAAATACTGAGAGCAAACACATTACTTTGTGCTTCAAAAAAAATGCAGACTTTTTATATGTCTAACCATGAGCACAGGATAAATCCAGTCAACCTTTTTACTAACATTAACGTGGAAACATCATTAATGCTTTATCCATTAGCCCTATAAGATTGAAAAAGTGCAGTGGGAGCAGCAAATGCAGATCCTCCCATGTTGTCATGTGTTTTGGGGAAACAGTTTCACAGAGGCACATCTGGAAAAGTGTCAGGTAGTAAACAAAAACACTGTTTGTGAAGACAAAACAAAACACTCTTCTTAAACTTTTTGTTCATAAGAAGTAGTAGCACACATTACTCCCAATTCCCACTAGGATTCCCTGCCAGCAACCTTTTAATACCAAAGTTACTTTTTTCTCCTCTAACAATGGGGCAGAAGAGTAATGCCTCAAAAGGCTATAGTCTACAGCTCCAAAGTTTCTACAATTATTTATACACCTGTTACCTTTCTACCTCAGTCTCTCGCTCTCTTTGTTCCCTCCCCTTTAAAGTCCTCCCTGTGTATTTGTGTTGTGATCTTAACATTATAAATGGGTTCTCTGGCAGAGCTTAGATTAGATTTGTTTCTATGAGATTCATTCCAGCCCTAACTCTGGTCTCGGTGCTCATGTGGCTTGTTTTCTTGATGAATGCCCCCTGCTCTGTCAACAGTCATTTGCAAGATCTCTTCTCATAAACTTGTCCACAGAGGGAGGCCAGAATCCTCCCTACTGAATCCGTACTTCCTTCCCTCTGTGAGCCTAACCCTTCACTAAAGTCATTCAGTCATTAACAAGCAAAGCATAAATATCTGATTTATAAATAAGGTATTATTTAAAAAAAAAAAAAAAAGTTCAATCTCAATGGACAGGTGATGTATAGCCACACGGTTTCTGTGTATAGAGTCAGCGTGGGTGATTGGGTTTTGATTGATATGTTTGCTCTTTTCCTTGGGGACCAGAAAGAGGAGTATTTAATGCCTATTGCTTCATATAGACTAAAGTATTGATCGACATGGTCTCCATCTTGCCTTTGTCACACACTCATAGATCTGACAGCTCCCATTGCTTCAATAAAATGTCATTATTTCTCTGTTAGTGGACGCCATTTTCAGGTCTGACAGTGTCTTTTGCTCTGTTCTGTTGCTCTGTTCTTGAGATAAAAGAAGCAGATTTTGTGTTTTTATCACTGACATCCCCTGAAGAATCCAAGCCAACAATAAATTTATCCTCCTAACAAGTACTACCCATGTAAGCACAGCTTTATATAGCTTTTGTTCCACAGAACTCCACTGTTAACCAGAAGCTATTAAAAAGACATTGCAGAGCCATACTGCTGCAGCTGGTGAAACAGCCTTTTACTGCAGTAAACATGGCCACTGTGGTTTATTCTGAAACAAGCACGATTGAGGTTTCAGTCTGTATAAAAAGCCTCCCGTCACAGGAAGATATCACTTGGCATGCTGAAGGACACAGCTCTACTGACATAGGTAAGCGAAAATACTACATTCATTGTAATTGCTTTTTTTATGTCTGAAGTATTTAAGAAGAACAGCCTTTTATTATGACTCTGATCCAACAAAATTGCCTTGTTCGAGACTATCTTAAGTGGGACTAATTCCTAGGGCATTGTGGGTAAATTAATAACGTTAAACTTGAAAGGCGACCAACTAAGCAATTGCTTCAAGCTGTAAGCTAAGCTATTTAGTGTGGCAGGAGTGGGGGATTTACGGATGTTTTAATGAAACAAGTCAGCCACAAGTGCAACAACTTCAAAGAAGCAAACAAACATACTCCTAATATCTCTCTATAATGTTCTTGTTAAGTATTGTTTCATACCATTAAAATGATTCTGCTTCATTGTTTACCTCCTACTTCAACGGGCTCAAAAAGAAACTGATTTATAAAAAAAAAAAGAAAAATAGGCCTACTTCTCGGCTGAGTTTTATCAGTTCAAAGTGAAAACATTACAAGGTCCAGGGTCCTAAGCCAAAGCAAAAGCACTTAAAAAGAAGCTTTGTTTTTTTGTTTTTTTTTATTTAGAGCTGTGTTTTTCTACTGTCAGGTGTGTAAGTCTAATTCACCGGTGACGCCAAACAAGAGTAAGAGAAAGAGAAAAGAAAAAAGCGGGGGGAAAGCTCTGCTCAACCAGGACAGCGTTTGCAAATTCAAAACTGAGGCATGTTTTCCGCTTTTTGACAGCTGTCATCCAGGTATTATTGACAGGAACACAGTTCACAGCGCTGAGACGACTAGTGGGGTGAATTTTTAAGCTTAAATTCATTTTTGTACGTGCATACTTGTCTTAGATTGGCAAACCTGTGACTGGTTGAATTGTCTTTAGTAAGCCTGATTTTCCATGTTAAACATGTCAATATTCATTTAAACACACGGACATTCTTTGTGATTTTAGTGCCAGACCATTTCATATCTTTTTATATCTTTTATATCTTTTTAATAGTAGCTTACCACATCTGCTATGCTTTCACACCATTAAATAAGCATCGAGTTTTGAGATCATTGGTGCAACAAAGTTATTACAGATACAAGCAAGGACGAAGAAACACAAGTGGAGAGAAAAGGAAGAAAAGAATAGACAAGGACTACAAAAAGCTCTCAGACAGTTACAAAAAAAATGCACTGTGGTCTGTTTCTGGCTCCATAGCAACTAGCAGACAGTGTCATTACATCTTGTTCAAACACAAATCCAATGTACACAACAAAGAGGCAATTCTATGGTCTGCCTGCTTTAACGTTCCCCTAAGACAGATAAAGAATTCAGACCTTAAGGTGAGAAATGGCAACTTTGACGAACCACACAGGGGTAAAATGATAGCCCATTTCACTGAGCTGAAAAAAGATAAGCATGTGTTTGTGGCCACCGAGGTGTGATTCAATCAAGCTCACAGAGCATAAAACATCTAAAAGATGACAATGTCGTTTAATTTTATTGAAAGAAAAAACAGTTCAGAGTGATTCAGTGTGAGGTGGCTTGAGGTGAAGCTGTGCTGCTGAGGAAAATGATGGCTATTACAAGAAAATGAGTTATACTTACATTAGATGAACGTGAGCCTATTGACATCTTTTGTTAAATAACTAAAGGTGTATCCCTTTTACGGTCACAGTGGTCGCAATGTCAATCTGAAAAATAGACAGTAATTACACACAGCAAGAAGAGGGGAGCATGTGAAAAAATGTAAATAACTAATCCCACTTAATTCCCCAGGGAGAGGTGTGCATTTTTTTCCTCTCTGTTGAGCTAATGGGTTGATTAGATTGTGGGTTTGGTGTCAGTCATTGATGGTCATTTGCACATCAGTGATATAAATTTGCAATTTTTTTTCATATTTTTTTTTTTTTAATTTGTTTTCAAGTCTTTTTTAAGTCAACATTTTGAGAAGTTTGTGGTTTAATTAATCATTCATTGTTAAAATCTGGTACTGTGTGTAATGATGATGGGTTGCTCTTAATTAGAATAAGTGGCCAAACACCTTTTTCATATTATGATGACAAAGTGAAAAATAAGTGAGAAAATAATCACTCAGAATGCTTCAGTTAATAATTTGAAAGTCGTGGGTAATGTCAGATTCAAAGACAACAAATAGTGGCATCTGTCAGATCATGATTTAAAAAAAAAAAAAAAAGACCTCAATTCTCAATTTAAATTTGGAACCTTTTGAGACCAAGGGGAATTTTTCTAATATGCACTTTCTTTCTAGTCAACTTCAAAAGTGTATATCCCTGAAGAGAATAAGAGACACTTTTTGAAATACTCAAAGTCTCCTTATCTTATCACAAGGAAAGACTGAGATTGTAGACTGCATATAAAAGATGGACATAGCCTCGTTGACATCAGTTGTTGTAGTGATCACACATATCACGCAGGACCTAGGACTACTTGTTTAGAATAAATAGCATTCCCATTTTGCTAAAATTACATCAGAAGTGATATTCCTAAAAGTTGCATGCAAACGTCACTACTAAATCGCTGCTTGAATACAGCTGCACAAACACACTTACACAATCCCATCTAATTAAAGAAACAAAAATACATATAGTTTCTATAATCAAAAACTAATTCCACTCAGCTTAAGGGGAAGTATAGGAATATCTTGGTAAGTTTTCTGATTTAGAGAGAGTCATCTTCTGCATTAATGCCACCTGCCATGCTGGAGTGGAAGCAATGCGCTTCATAGTCTACATAGGATTTGTTCGTGGGTGGCCAAACACAACACATCAACTGTGTAATTGTTTTTTCTCAATTGTATAATACTCTTGAGGTATTAATTTGAAAAAATTAAAACACAGTATTTTATTTAAAATTTCATTTCAATTTAGTTTCCAACCATTGCAGTTTTCAACATTATAGAATTAGTGGCTTTGAAAATTTAGAAGATACCTGGGGTTCCTTCTCAAAAGTCAAGAAATCACAGAAATTTGTTAATATGCATTATAACCATGTATTTGTGTGTTAATAGGGGAACTCTGTTATGATAATGATTCAGTTCCAACTTAAGCATGTGATAAGTAGAAGCTTCATAAATATTAATGGGTGGCCATCTGTTGGTATAAACCCCTGAAGTGGAAACAACTAATAATTAATTGAACCTTAGCACATGCTAACACTGTACAAACTTTAATCTTTTGGATAATTATTTCTTCCTAAAACAAAAATGCCAAGCTGTCATCTTGTTTCTAGCTTCAATTTGAAAAAGGTGCTTAAGGTGTTTTTGGTTGCAGATCACTGGTTCAAATATAATCCCCATCACCTATATTTTTTCCAACCTGTCACCAGTCACAGAGCTAATCTGATGACTCAACTTTTTTGCCAGATCAACCACACCTACACGTTTTAGTGGCAATAGATCTTACACTCTAAAAACATAATCAGTGGCTTTTCCTGTCTGGAATACCTACAGAGTTATATCTGGGCCCTATACTATGAAGCCAGTTTGACATACCCAGAATATCTTTGTCTTCACCTTCCTTAACATTGGCAATTCCTCTAAGTGGTCTTATCAACTTGATAAGTCAACCCAGGGTTTTCCAATTTAGCTATGAGGGCACTGAGACAAAAGAGACGGTGTTGGCAGGATAGACAATTGCACACGATCAACTGGCAGGAGAGCAGCATATTTTAAAATGGAACAGGAAAAAGTAATGTGTAGAAAAGTCAGAAGTGTTAAAATAGATTGTACAGGCTAAAAGCAACAGCCCTGGAGTTATAACAGTGCCAGTATGATAGGGAAAGTGCTTTACCATATGTAAGCTACAGTATATCCTAATACCAAACATAGCTGTATGAATTTGTGTGACCTTTAAATACTCTGAGTGAAAGTCCTATGTTATTATTTTGAGCAAACCTGCCAGGGATAGTTAGCCCTCCAGCAAAACTTACCACAGCAATGTGCCCTGGTAAGTGCTAAAACACGTTCGTGGCAGATAGTATTCAGAGTTAAACCGAAAGTATCCTCTACAATTCTCAAGCGCATGGTGCTTAGCTTTTCAAAACAGCTTTACTGTGTTGCCTCCTGCCATCATTGGAATTTATAGTACATAAATCACCGCTTTAAGATAAGATTAGATAACACAAAGGAAGATAAGACCAAATGGCTCAGTAAAATAAATAAACTAGCACAGGATAAAATATCTCAGAAAGCTAGTGCAATGCTAAAATAGGATATTAGACAGAACATAAATAAATAAATTATACAGGACATACAAAAAGAGATTATTAAGTTAGAATCTATATATGACAGAGGACCTGAAACAGATGTTAGATTCAGTTGCAAGTCCAGTAAGTGAGGCCAAACATTTGCATCAGCTGATGAAGGACTCAAAACAGTCTGTTGAGTAAAACTAGTTTCAACAGCAACACCACAGAAAGATGCTGAGCAAGTAATACATATGCATTCCTCAGCTGGCAGCGCAATGTTATGTCCACAAAAAATGTTCCTTGTCAGTAACATGTCTACCACTTTTCAATCACAGCTAGTATATATAGTATTTTTGTATTAATTTGAGTGGAATTTATATTATTAGCCTTCAATCGAGTCTTTGGTAATTTATGTATTGCATCTTTTTTTTTGGTAATAACAGCTACATTAAGGTTGGTGATGAATAGCTCCATACTTCCAGTAACAACCCAATGCTACCCAACATTTGTGTTTTGTAATATGGAAAACGGTTAATCTAAATGTGTGTTTGTACGTTGTGATCGTCTGGCAATGTGTACAGAGTGTACTCTGTCTTTAATTTATAATATTTTGGTTTGTTTATTTTCATTTTATTTAAAATAGTCTTCCAGAATTCTGTTTTATTTTTTCACCCACTACATGTACCTAAACACAATAGGGCATCCACACATGTCATGTATTCTGCAGAGATACTGACAAAGGTCGTTGCAGTCTTCATTTCAGCCAGTCCCAGCTCTTCTCTGCTTCTCCCTCCAGACATGATTGCATTCCAGTCACTTTTTTAATGTTTTGCCGCTATGGGGATAACTTGCCATTAACCACGGAGCAGGAGAGGATTGTGCCAATGTTAGTTTGCTCAAATAAGGAATGACGGCAGGGAGGTCACTTATCAACAAGTAAGGCCAGACTAAGATAGTAACACAGAGGTGAAACCCTTAGAGTATGAAGAAATAAAGGTCTAATATGGTTGTGATGTCCCTAGGCCAAAGCCATCTGGTAGACTGAGAGTGATAGCTTTGCTAAGGCAATCATACATCACTTTTCACCTGTATCAAACCAAGTGGCTGGCCTTCTATGGACAAATGCTCCTTTGCACAGTCTTTGACACATTGATGGATAATGGATAGACATAGCCTCCATATGGCAGATATGGAGCAGATTTAGACGATCTAATCCTAAATCCGTTTTTCAACCCTCACCAAATTACTTGGAGAGCATGTCATATACACATGATAATCCATGCACAGCCTAGTGAGAAGAAAGTAGCAAATATAATCCTTCAGATCTGGTCTCTGAATTTTCTGCAACTATAAAGATCCCAGCTGTCAAGTGGGCTATTATTCTAATCAACTCCAACTTTGTTGAGATAAAAAGCTGATTGGTTGTAATGATAGCTGCTTTATCATGATACCAAAGTTCTCTTGTGAAACCTGCATGCTGATAATGCTGCACTTGAGCTCTATCACACTTTGACTGCATGCTGCTGCATGTATTATCATCAGGGACAGACAACAGAGATAAAAGTACAAAGAGGAGCTGTTTTCATCTCTAGGAATTCACATGAATTATAGCTGGGCATCTGGGTTAGTGTTAGTTAACATGCCTTTTTTTGACTGACACAAGCAAAACTTGGTATTACACTTAATAGAACACACATAATATCAGTCATTCCTCTTCATTAGGACTGAGTGGGCGTGGTTTGATTGACAGCAATGTAAGCAATATAACTCTAATGGATGATAATAATGGATGAATGAATAATGCACACAAATATGAGTCATCTTTTTCTAACTCAGTGCAGAAACAAAAATAATGATTGAAAAAAAAAACATAAAAACACAGACAAATGTAAAGACATTGTTAAAGTGTAACTAGCATTTGAAGGGAAAAAAGTTTGATTTGTAAAGAAAATAAAAATAAAAAGTGATAACACTTACATTTCTAAAATGTTTAAAAGGTAATGTATCTCATCAAGACTTTGTAAAGCCTTAAAATCCTAAACCTTACGCTACAATCCATCCATGAAAATCTTTTTTGTTGTTGTTTGTTTGTATTAATGTCTACGAGCTAATTTTTGGATTAGTTTAAAGGAGAAACAACATTTATTAAATAGTGATTTTCCCAGATTCTAGGTAGCTAACTTTTTTAAGGGTGTTTGCTAATGGAAATCCAATGCAGTGCTTAAGGGTTAACGTGCTATTCACTTAATAATTTTTTCTATTTAGTCTAAGTTTTTTGTTGGATTTAAACAGAATAATGAAAACCTCTTGTTTGATGAGCCAGAAAGAGAGCATACTGTATGACTAAAGGCATTTATTTGCCTGAAAGAAACTAGCTGCTTCTGCTTGAATAATAATTTATTTTACTTAGTTAACTTAGTAAACACACAGTATGATCTGGAAGTTCATTACACCATTTAGTTGGGTAGCAAATACAGAAAACACACAGCACATCTAAAGTGGGTGATCTGCCTCGATCGTTTGATACATGATGGAGTAAAGAGAGCTATGCAATATTTATTTGCTTAAATTGAGAATTGAGCAACTTGAGCTTATCTCCCCTTTTGGAAAAGAATATTTGATTAGTGAGGCTTAAATTTCATAAGGAAATTCCAAAGTGGTAGTACAGTGTCATAATCGAGAAATAAATTGCCAAAAGTGTTTGGCCCTTCAGAGGGGTGTTTTCCTTTGATAATGCAAAGTGAATAGCCTAAATGAAAATGAATGATTACAGAATGCTTACCATGGTGTGTGCATTATGAGCGTTGTGTCACCAAGGTGGACTGTTTCTATTAACCCTTACCTGTGCCATAAACAGGTCAGCTCTCTAGGGAGGTGATTATTCTCTAGCCTGGTTAATGGTCCTTACTGACAGCACTTAATGAAAATTAATGACCAGCTTTAGGACACTGTGCACACAAACAAGAAGGCTACTTCCTTCATCAATGTGTATTTATTGCCATTGTTTAACTACAATTCATTGTGGGGAAAGTGATTATCTATATTATAACAAAAATATACATCACAAGGATTCATTTGCAACGCTGAATTGCTGATGTTTGATGTTTTATTTGTTTTATTTCTCTCACAATGGTGATGAACATAGTCCTATCTCTATTTAGGACATGCCTATGCTTAATACAATGGCCTAGAATATAAGAATATTTTATACACTTCATTAGGTTTCCATTATATTTTGCTTTGGGTGATAAGGCTGAAATGAACAGTCAGATTTGCCTGTTTCTGTCAGTGATATACAGACAGCAAGATGACATGATTAAGGGGTCATTTGGTTAATTGCACAATGCTGCCAGTATGTTCCATTCTTGGAAATGAAATAGGTGCCAGGGGCTTAGTAATTCATGCGAGTCACATCATGAAAAACAAGCTGAGCCTCTTTTAGCCTCTTGTTTTTTTGTCCTCTGTCCACTGTCTGTATGCAAATGATTTATAATGTACACGAAAACATTATGCATTAGTGTGCATGAAATCTACTCAAAGTGAGTGTGGAGGTGGCATGCAGGAAGAAACAGGGGGTGCTGGCGTGTGGATGACGAGCATACTGTAGCTATTTATTGCACATTTGCACAGTGACTGGTTTGTTTTTGTTAAATAATTTAGCATGCCACCTAGACAAAAGTCTCATAGGTTGTAGGATCATATTTGTGTGACATTCACAATGTTATCAACAGGCATTAACAACTAAATTACATTGAATTCACGTGCAAGTCTATGGATAAAGGGGTCCAAGACCATGGTAGGAGCCTACAAATTTGCCCACCCATCCCTCACTGCATCCTCATCTGTATGAAACTAGCCGTCTGTTCCTATCCACTCCGTCTCATGTGTTCCAACCCCTTTAATCACTGTCGTTCACACAATCTGCCCTTCTGTCCGACCTCCAACCTTCATTCCCATTTTATCCTTCTGACACCCCATTGTTTCCATTCCTTCCTCAGATTCTGCTTAGTCTGAGCCAACCCTGTGGCAAGACTGCCATCTCTGGTCAAGTCATTATTTTCATTTTGCCATTGTCTTCCTGTTTGTCTGACGATGGATTTCTCGGTATTCCCTAGAGTGTCTTCAAAATCAACCATCCAACAGAGTAATGAAGCTAGACTGCCATCTACTGCCCACTGGAATTTTACCCCTGTCTCAAGAGCTCTAGCCTGTTTCAGCAAAGATAGAGCAACATTGCCATCTACTGTGGCTGTAGACTGAATTTGTCAGTTAAAATCAATTCAGGTTTTTTTGCATTACATTTTACCTTTTGTAAATATTTCTGCAGCTGGCTCCAAGTTTCCCTATTAGTTTGCAGAAAAAAGCTGTTTAACTTGCTGCTTAATATGATTGCAATATTTCTTTCTAAGAAAGACCAGCTGAGGGTAAAAATACCTAATTTGGTCCATTCTGAACTGTTTTCTACTTGTAATTTTCTGTCAAGAGCACAAAATGTGTTGATGTCCTCATCAATTTGTGTCATGCAAAATAGGAGAGATTAGAGAAAATGCTTTCTCTGGTTTGACACGACACTGTTGGATGAGACAGAATACACTGTCATTACACCAGAATGTATCAATCATTGTTTATTGCAGCTTTTAGGTACATGATAAATAATCCTTTAAAACAGTGGTTAGAATAATAAACCTCATATATTAGAATAATAAATGTCAAATTCTGGCACATGCTCTATAACTCAAAGAATGCCAACTTTATGTTTCTTTCTTTGAAAAAAAGGTTGTGATTAAGCCCTAAGGAAGTCTTTGTGTCAGTCATATTTTTGATACATGGCTGCTGTGCTGAAGTTTCCGTGCTCAGCTTCTATCACAATGATAAACCTCAGTTTTCACTCTTACAGTTCTACCTGAAGATAAACCTCCAAGGTCAATCAGCAAAATACACCAACACAATGACACTGATCTGTATCTATTTTATTAAAAGATTTTTTTTCTGTTCAGCCCACACAAGCATAGATGTTACAGCTGCACAACAACAGACATACAAGCGATTCAGCTGTTTAAAAAGAAAGTCACAAGGTGCCTTGTAACTTAAGACGTTGCCATAGGAGCAACCTATTTTACGATAAACGTATTTTACGCAGGCATTTCAGTTTATGACTGGTACACTGTAGCACTGTAAACTCAAACTACACCTTCCTATCTTTTAAACCACTTCTATTGCACTGTAAATATTTAGATGTTATACTATTTACATGTCACTGGATTTAGCCTGGTATTGTTTATCTTTTAAAAAGCAGAACAGGGAACAGGCCTGATTCAAGATTGCCCTAAATTATTACTGCTTCAATTAAGCCAAATTTTCAGCCTCCACCCATTTTAGTATCTTAATGACCATGAGTTAAATCATGCTTCCTTCTAACTGTGTGCATTTTGTAGCAGGTGTGGATATGAAGTTCTAATGTTGTCATTGCACTGCAATTTCGACTTTGATATAAAATGTAGAAAAATATGTCAAATGGGAAAATTGCAGAAACGCTGAGGATGGATCCTTATGAAAAGATAACAATGGAATAAAACTGGAACAATGCTGTAGCATGACAGCAAGATACAGCACCATGACTACATGAGTGATTGATTGTGTGAGAGAAAGCAGGGTTTTGTGGGCACCGCAGTGTGCATGTCAACTTGTCAGGTTAAGAGAGAGTGAGAAATTGAGTGGTATTATTGCATTGGTACTGTGAAAAATATGAAACTGCTTAAAACATTCAGCAAGGAAATATTCCTATTTTTGATAACATTGTAGTGTAATGGATTGCATTTATATAGCGCTTTTCGGGGCCCTCAAAGCGCTTTACAATTCCACTATTCATTCACTCTCACATTCATACACTGGTGGAGGCAAGCTACTGTTGTAGCCACAGCTGCCCTGGGGCAGACTGACAGAAGCGAGGCTGCCATATCGTGCCATCGGCCCCTCTGGCCATCACCAGTAGGCGGCAGGTGAAGTGTCTTGCCCAAGGACACAACGACCTTGGAAGGATCATACCTTCCCTACTTGTGCAAGAGTCCATGCAGGTAAAGATAGGAAGGCATGAATATTGGGAATTGAGCAGGAAAGGAAAGAGAAGATGGCAGCTTGCAGTAAGGCTGAATTTTTTATTTTAGTTGACAGAGTTGCCTGAGGTTTTATATTCTTCTTTCCTTTCATTAAGATTTTTCTTAATAACTGGCACATTTTCTTTTTTGCACATACTCTTGCCTTAAGAACTTTTTCTTTAATATTATTTCAAAGTTTTCTGGAGCCAAACAATAGCAAATATACCATGTTTATATGGGGTTTCAGAACAACAGGGCAGGAAAAGTTGTTTTTATAAACACTGAACAATTTAGAATAGAATAGAATAGAATTCAACTTTATTGTCATTGCACATGCACAGGGCAACGAAATGCAGTTTGCATCCATCCAGAAGTGCTTTAGTGATATAGATATATTACAATATATATTAGCAATAATATACACTCAACAAAAATATAAACGCAACACCTTTGTTACTGCTCCCACTCCCCATGGGATGGACGTAGAGACCTAAAATTCATTCCAGATACACAATATAACCATCCCTCCCAAACAGTGGTCACAGATCAGTCCAAATGTGTGGTAGTGGGCACATCTGCTATATTGAGATAATCCATCCCACCTCACAGGTGTGCCACATCAGGATGCTGATCTGACATCATGAGTAGTGCACAGGTGTACCTCAGACTGCCCACAAGAACTCCTGTTCTGGCGGTATGCGAATTGGTGGGGGTCCAGGGTGGGGGGGAGACAGGATTTGAAGTGTGCTAGGACCAGCTGCTCTAAGCACTTAGTGATGATGGGGGTGAGTGCTACTGGGCGGTAATCATTGAGGCAAGATGGGTTGGAGTTTTTGGGTATCGGGACGATGGAGGTGGATTTGAAGCAGGCCGGTACCACAGCGTGGGCCAAGGACAGATTGAATATGTCTGTGAGCACTCCTGCAAGCTCCCCAGAACACGCTCTGAGAACACGCCCGGGGATGCCATCAGGGCCTGCAGCCTTGTGGACATTGATCCTGCTCAGCACCGCTCCTACATCGGTGGGGGAGAGAGTCAGAGGTTGGTGGTCTGGCGTCACGTCTGCTTTGGTTGTGGTTGTGGGGTTCCCTCGCTCAAAACGAGCATAAAAGTTGTTGTTAGACAAAAAAAAAAGTTTGGGATACTTTCTATAGTTATCCTTCCCCAAATGTCACACACTTTTACTTTAGAGGTGCCCAAACATCCACACAAGGAAGGGTGTGCAGGAGGAAACATATGATGCCAAGTCATGTGTGTGAATGCACTTCTTTTGAGTGATTTCTAGAAAGAAAAAAAAAATGTTGGGGGGTCTCAGTTCATGTTTTTGAAAAAGTGGTTGTCCATGCTTAAGTCAATCCACCACTATATTATCAGCTGGATTCTTGATTTGTTCCCATAGTAATTATTGCGGAAAGTAATTGTCACTTGTATGGAAACATATGCACTTACTCTGCAACCATTATTGTTTTCCTGTTTAAATGTATCAGCAATAAAATGTTTAAGCTAAATGACAATATAAAGCTTTGAATAGCCAGAGAACCTCCCCTGATTGACAATACAGGATTTTATAATGAAAAACAATTTATCTTTATCTGACATTCATCATTAGATTTGCTATTATGGTTTCTGATTTTATTGAATTGTTGTACTGTAGATTTAAATTAGTACCTGGTTCCCTTTTAAACCATGTATGGTGTGTAATTGTGGTTGTATTTGTTCTTTGCTGACATTGAGAGCAAAAGCATATTTGGTCACCTTTGCAGTGATTTAGGGAATTAAGCAGCATTTACATTTTGATTGCTATGCAGTTAAACCTTGCACAATCTAACACAATAATTCAGTGTGCATTGTAACCAGTGTTGGGTGTAATGCGTTATTAAGTAACACGTTACTGTAATTAAATTACTTTTCCACTGAAAAAATAGAGTAACTAAATACTGTTCATTTTTAGGTATTTTAATTACAGTTACTTACAATGTATTTGCGTTACGAAGTAAACTCTGCCGCTTTAACATCGCTGTAGTGCAGGTGCACGTCATTTTGCACCAGTTTGCTGCATAGTCGTATTCTAAAGTGGAAGCTGTCGGACTCGGCTGAAGCGAGTGGCTGTTTTTTGAAATGGAAATATTACCGTCTCTTCACTTTTCTGAAACAAGCAGACAAGAACATTACGGTAATATGTAAGCTATGTCCTGGGGAGATAAACCTATCGGCCGCTTTTTTTTTCTTTCTTTTTTTTCTTTTTTTTTTTTTGTTGCCCGTTTGGATCTTTAGCCATCAGAATTGTTGTCTTAAGGCCAAGAAAGATGCCAAGCGGATTTATTTTACCAAGTGGATCATCATGGCCTTGCTATATTGGTCCATTTGATTGACCTTTATTATAATTATGTATTTATTTTATTTTATTTTCAGTTGCTACAAACGGGACAGACATGACTGGGGGATAGGACAGGGAGAAAGAATGAAAGAAACAGAGGGAGAGAAAGAAAAACAGAGGGGAGAAGAGACGGTGAGAAAGGGGGGAAGAAAGAAAGAAAAACAAACAAAACACCTGGATCACCTGTATGGAGAAAAAAAAAGAACAGAAGAGAAAGCAAACAAAAAAAAGAGCAACATAATAAATACAGCACCATCACAATAAACTAGCTAGCAGTAGATAACAGTAGATACTAAATATTAAACGATATTGTGCAGCACGCAAGATAGACAGCGCACAATGTGCTTTGAGGCAGCAGCCAAGAAAGCTGTAGTTCGCGTCTGTGAACACCCGTGTGTACACCTGTGTGCACACCTGTGTGGATCAGCATGCTTGTATTCCAAAGGTTTCTCCATGTAACGATCTGCTAGGGAGTGTGGGGAGCCATAGCCCCGTCCACCAGGGTATGAAGCAGGTATGGAGGAGATCCAGGCCCCAGACATCCAGAGGCCCCAGAGTACGAGGACCCGAGGAGGACCACCAAAAGGGGGGGGGGAACTGTGCCACCCTCCTGGGAAGAGCTGAGTAGAGCCCCAAACGAGAGGTCACCCAGCAGCTATGGAGCAGAGGCCAGAGGGGGTTGCAGTGGCGTGCCCGCGGGCTCTGCCGGCAGCCAGCTGTGCCAGAGAGGACCGAGCTTCAGGCCCAGAGGCCAGAGGCCTGAGGGCATCCCACCCCCCGGAAGGAGCCCAGCTGGGCCACAGGCGCCCGGCCCCGCCAATCGGCCACCAGGAGTGAGCCGGTACATACATGAGCGCCCAGCCCCAGACGACAAGGACCACCAACACACCAACGTCTGAGGGCATCAGCCACCGGCAGGGAGTGTGGTGAGGGGAGATAGGCCTCCGTACTTTGGAGGGCCTGAGATGTACCCAGAGAGGTTGAGTCTAAGACCCAACCTGACATATAGACACAGACGAACAGGCACACGCGGACACAGACGTGCATTCCCACCCCATATGCACAACCAAATACTCGGCACTCACCCAACGTGTAGACAGACACAAATAGACACTGCACAGACAGTCGCACTCCCCAAACATACTCTATATCCCAGGTCCAGGTACCCCCGCCCTCAGAGGGGCAAGCCGCACCTAGACCCAGGAGATGTAACCCTTCTCTCTGGGGTGGAGGCAAGCGGACCACCTCCTTATCTGCAGTAGCAGGGAGGCCCCGCATCCCAGACCCCAATCTGACGGCCAGCACCTCCTCCCAGCCCCCCAGCCCTGACAGCTAACAGAACCGGGGTGAGTGAAGACCCCAAACCTCCCTACGCAGGCTCATATGTAGTGTTGCTGTGTGCTGTTCTAAAGTGCATTTAAAACACAGGAGAGCATGGTTCCTGCTTCCTCTCAGAGGGCAGCACGGCTCCTCCCGAAAACCCTTAGTGTCTATATGCATTTAAAATTGAGGGTAGGGCACCAGCGCCAGAGGTGGGTTAGAATACACCTACCATCCTCTGGATGCTTTAAAACGTGCCCACCCCCAAGTCCCTATATGTATGTGTTATGTGAGAGTGTGAGTAATGTTGCAGAATAAAATTGAGGCACAGGCGGCCAGAAGGGGACAGAGGGGGAGTGCCTCCCCTGCACCCTGGTGACATACCTGCACCCCAAGCCCTGCGTGTGTGGGTGGGTGTGGTAGAGCGGGAATAGGGAGGCAGCTGAGGATGGGGAGGGAAGAAAGGGAGGGACAAGCTGTTAATAGCATGAGTAATCTACTGAAGCGCCTGACACAGAGCATAGAAGAACACTTCTGAGTGATCCTTGTTCATCACCCATGGATAACACCGCGGCAACTCTTGCTAAGCAGGCAAAACCTGATTTTACTTCAGCAGCACAGAAAGCGTCTGAAGGTGAGCTTAAAAAATAATTGCAGCCTATATTGTGGAAGAGATGCTACCGCTGCGTACTGTAGAGTCTCCGTCTTTAGAAAATGTATTTATTATTTAAAGAATTTAATTTCTATTGTTTGTCCACCCAAGGTTTATAGGGATTTTAAAAAGTATTTAGTTAAATTACTTATTGAGTAATTAAGTTACTTTTCTGACAGTAATTAGATAAGTATTTTAAATACAATATTGACTAAGTAATTAGTAATTCATTACTTTTTTAAAGTAACTTACCCAACACTGATTGTAACACTACAAGTGCCAGGGGTTCATTTTGTGATTTATCCAGTAGTTAAAACATCAGTTTGTGTTTATTATGATCGATAAGAGTATTCATATTGTGTAAGGTACAGTGATGGGAATAACGGCGTTACAAGTAATGGCGTTACAAGTAACGGCGTTACTTTTTTCAGTAACGAGTAATCTAACTAATTATTATTCCTATCGTTACAACGCCATTACTAACAAGAAAATGCGGCGCGGTTGTGTTACTGTGTTTCAACAAACAGACGCTTGAAGCTGTGTTCAGCTTACTGCATCTTATATCAGTTGCACGGAAGTAGCTGTAAGTAAACTGGGTGCTACAGCTTCAAGCAGCTGCGTGCTCCCGCGGACGGCAATCACTTTCTGGCAGACGATCACTTTTTGGCACAACACCTGGAGCTAAGTGGGCAAAACAATCACATGAGTGCTGCTGTTTGACTGAGGAAGAGTAAAGTAGTCGGGGTAAGCCAATCACATGACCACTTCAAGATGACAAAGCAACAAGGTGATATAGTTTAAATTGTGTTGATAGGCCACGTAAAACCAGAGTCATGATAAACAATATATACATCTCATCCAGGATCTCCTAACAGACCGTAAGTTTGACTTTTTCTGCTTGACTGAGACATGGCAACAGCCCAATGACTTTTCGCAACTCAACGACTCCACCCCCCCGGGGTTTGTTTACACCTGCCAACCTCGCGAGTCCGGCCGTGGTGGTGGCCTCGCGATAATCTATCGCGAGAACTGGAAAGTCTCGCCGCTGTCCGCCCCTACGTACAGCTCCTTTGAATCTGTTGTTTGTCAACTTTCAGGACCTACCCCAACTGTAATAGCTGTCATCTACCGCCCCCCAAAATTTAATTCTGTTTTTATCAGTGACTTTGCCGATCTGCTGACCAATCTAGCTACTGTCTCCCCTAATATAATATTGCTGGGTGACTTTAAAGTTCACGTGGATAACTGCGACCATCCTCTTACCAAGGACCTTCTATCCTGCCTTGATAGTTTCAGCCTTAAACAATACATAAACTTCCCTACCCACATTAAGGGCCACACTTTGGACCTAGTCTGCTGTTCTGGACTTACCCCCTCCATCTGTACAGCTGACGAACTGCTAATTTCGGACCATCTACTTCTCTCCTTTAATGTTCACATGACCCTCTCTGTAATTAACAATCCCCGTATTATCTCTTTCCGGAATATCAAGAATATAAATCTTGATATCCTTTCCTCTGCTTTTTCTAGCTGCTTGTCTTCTAACAACTTAGCTATTCAAGAGGACCTGGTACTTTTTTATAATCATAGCCTTAGTAGTATTTTAAATTCCCTGGCTCCACAAAAAACCAGAACTGTACTTTTTTCTCGCTCTGCACCCTGGTACACCCCTGAACTCCGGCTACTGAAAGCTAAAGGCCGACAGCTTGAACGTCTCTATAAGAAAACTGGCCTTACTATTCATAAGGATATGTTTAATAACCACGTTCTGTTTTACCAGGAATGTATTAGTCAAACCAAATCTGCTTATTACTCTGCTATTGTCTGCTCAAGTGAGAACTCTACCAAGACCCTTTTCTCACTATTCAACTCTTTTAACAGGCCACCTGATTCTCTCCCTGCTCATCTCTATTCATCTAACTTCTGTGATGCTCTAATGCTATTCTTTATTGATAAAATTCATAAAATACACTTAGACCTGGACCCTAATGCTCAATGTAGCTTCTCTGTCCTAACTTCTCCCCCTTCTCACTTCCTCTCTGTTTTTCAATTTCCATCCTTAGCTGATATTGCTGATCTCATCCATAAATCAAAGCCTTCCACCTGCCAGCTCGATCCTATCCCCACTGTCCTCGTCAAAGCCTGCTTACTCCCTCTCCTTCCCCTCATATCTGCTATTATTCACTCTTCACTCACCACTGGAACTGTTCCTGCTTCCTTCAAAGTTGCTGCTATTACCCCAATTCTGAAAAAAACTGGTCTAGATCCCAACAACTTTAATAATTTTCGTCCTATCTCCAATCTACCATTTCTCTCAAAAATCCTTGAAAAAATAGTTGCTTCACAAGTCCATCTTCACCTAACTGATAATAACCTTTACGAACAGTTCCAGTCTGGCTTTCGTCCTCTACATAGCACTGAAACTGCTCTTATAAAAATAACAAACGACCTTCTTATAGCAGCTGATTCTGGTCTCCTCTCCATCCTTATCCTTCTTGATCTGAGTGCAGCTTTTGACACCATCTCTCATCCCATTCTCCTTAGCAGATTAGCTTCTATTGGTCTCTCTCACACTCCACTAGCCTGGTTTAAATCATACCTATCTGATCGCACTCAGTTCATTCAATTAAAATCCTTTACTTCTCAGCTTTCTCCTTTATCCACTGGGGTGCCCCAGGGATCTGTCCTCGGGCCCCTTCTTTTCATCATCTACCTTCTTCCACTCGGACATATTTTTCGTAAATATAATATTCAGTTCCACTGCTACGCCGATGACACCCAGCTCTATCTCTCTACCAAACCTGACTCTACTCTTCCTCCACCCTCCCTCATCCTCTGTCTAGCTGAACTTAATTCTTGGTTCTCCTCCAACTTTCTTAAACTCAACAGCAATAAATCGGAACTTCTTCTGGTTGGCACTAAACGACTGCTATCCAGAATTAACAATTTCTCTCTCACCATCAATAACTCGCTGGTCCCTATCTCTCCCTCTGTGAAAAGCTCGGGTGTCATTCTCGATAGCACATTATCCTTTAACTCACATATCAATAATATTACACGTGCAGCATATTTCCAACTCCGTAACATTAATCGCCTCCGCCCCTTCCTCACACCTCACGCCACTGCCATTCTCATCCATAATCTTGTTATCTCTAGAATTGACTACTGCAACTCATTATTATTTGGCCTTACACAAAAATCTATCAACAATCTCCAACATGTCCAGAACTCTGCTGCCCGTATTATTACTAGGACTTCTTCTACCCACCACATCTCCCCAATCCTGAAGCAACTTCACTGGCTCCCGGTCAAATTTCGCATCCATTTTAAAATAATTCTGTATACATTCAAGGCTATTCATTCTCTCTCTCCACCGTACCTCTCTGACTTATTACAGATGAAGCTCCCATCCCGCTGCCTCAGATCTTCATCTTCTCTTTCTCTCTCTGTTCCCTCTGCTCGTCTGATCACAATGGGAGGGAGGGCCTTTAGCTGCTCTGCCCCTCGACTTTGGAATTCCCTACCCCCGGACCTCAGAAATATTAGTTCATTCTCTCTTTTTAACTCCACCCTCAAAACTCATCTGTTTAAAATTGCCTATTCTTAAATTTCTGTATGTTTTAACTTTTATCTTCTATTTTTATCATTGTGTATATTTCCAGTTTTTATCTGTTGTACAGTGTCCTTGGGTGCTTTGAAAGGCGCTATTTAAATAAAATGTATTATTATTATTATTATATGTGTGTTTTTCGCCACGTTTACTAAGGACAGCGCTAACAAGCACTCTCTGCTTATGAGCAAACAAAAAACAGCCAGTTCATGTTGGTGAAAAAATGCACCATGTCCACCAATCAAAAAATGATATGGCAACATTTGGTTGTTTAGGAAGAGGGGGAAGTGACGGAGAGAGAGAGAGAGAGCAGAAAAAAAGAGAGAGCGAGTTTTGAGATGTGAGAGATTTGTGAAGTTTAGCGTGTTTGGAGTGTGTAGTTAATGTGTAGTGTTGTGGATAGTTTTGTGTTGTGTGTCAGAATAATGAAGCGACTGCTGTCTCCAGGTAGAGAACAGGAGGAGTGATACACATCACAGCCTGATACCTGCAGGTATCAGGCTGTGATGTTCTCCTTCATAGTGGACAGAAATTGTTTTTTTGGAGTGGCACAAATAATTTGTGTCATCTTATTGAATGCAGAACAGCTGATTGTTCTGTAAATAGTCTGAAATGGTTATTTAAAAAAAAAGCTAAAAGGTAAATGGCTGCAAATAACTTTGTTGTTTGCAAAACCTGTGCATAGGATTTTAAAATTGACAATTTATATTTGCATTTAAAGTTATGAAATATGATTCATTAAACATGTTTGTGGTTGTTACAGTAAAAAACATAACTTTTTCTACTCGGATTTTATGTTTTTTGTCTGATTTTAGATCAATTGTGTTAATGCAGTATGTCAAAATGAAAACATAACTGTAAATTCAGAAACGTGAGGTTATGCTAAAAAGGATGATACCAAACAAGGCAAAGTAAATAGTTTTTAAAGGTAAAATGTGGAGTGAAAATCAAAAGTGGTTATAAATGGCCAATTATACCCAGAGGCTTAAAAAAAAAAATTAAGTAACGCAATAGTTACTTTTCAAATCTTGTAGCTCAGTTACTAACTCAGTTACTTTTTTGAAGAAGTAACTAGTAACTTGCCCAACACTGGTAAGGTACAATATGTTCATACATTACAAGAAATGTTTTGTTGAATTATATTGCTCATTTCATGCAAATGGATTAATAGTTAGAGGACAGAGAGACAACTTTCTTTTGTTTGCTTGTTTGTTTGTTTGTTTAAGGGGTTATTCAGCCTTTTGCTGAATTGTTATCAGTTTTTACATTTTTTATTTTTTATAATTTATTTTGGTCTACATTTTAATGCTGTAATGGTGTTAATGGAAATGTAAATAATTTTGTTGGGTTAAAACAAAATAAGAAATGGTTGAAATCTAAAGGTGAACTAGACCAAGATTAAATTAAATCTTGGGCCTAAAAAACTAAATTTGATTTAAAATAACACAGTGTTAATTCAAATAGATTAAAGGGTAAACTTGAACTGGGAACTTGAAATAAATAAAACAATAACCTAGGTTGAAAATAACATCCTTTTAAAGCCAAATAAAAGGTTTTGAGATAAATAGGATAAATTAACAGAAATTACTAAACTAAAGAAGTGAAAGAAAATATCTTGTTTTCCTTAAATGTGGTGTTGAATGTTTTATGTAATGTGTGTTAACTGTCTATTCTCTGTCTTTCGAAATAATAAGCCAGCAATTTAAACTTATTTTCTGGTCTGTGTTTTTTATTACACGCTACACTCATTACTACTCTAGTAGTCAAACCTAACTGGTCCTAGGATACTGTAACGACTCCAGAAGTGTTATATTAGCATATAATCTGAACAAATAAAAAATAATTCTGCTTACTTGCTATCTAAAATTAAAGTCAGTCGTGAAAATGGTGGTGCAAAAACACAACTAAAAAAGACAAAGTTTTTGTCCAACAATAGTCACAAAAAGTTACAATATGTGATCCCAGGTCTGAGGCTTTAACAGTCACACGAATTCAACATACCTAAAATATATTTTCCTTACCCTCCTTTACCTAACATCACCAACCAGGCTAAGAGGTCACGTGATAGTGTGCTTATCAACTTCATAAGCAAACCCAGTGTCTCCCAATCTACCCACAAGTGCATTCATAAAGAGGTGGAGTTTGAAAAGGGCTACCAGCATCAGAGAAATTGATTTTACAATGAAAAATAGAACTATAATAATAAAAAGATATATGAAGAAGTTAAGCACATAATACAGACTGAAAGCAACACAGCTGCTGCAGCCAAAGAGGTGGAACCTGGGAGACCATTAGTAATGCAATAAAGTCAAATAAAGTATTTGAAGCCAGGAAGGAAGGCCAGTAAAATCCAGACTGTGTACATTAACAGTCTTTTCAGTAGTAAAACGCTGTCATTAAGACAAGGAGAGTCTAACAAATTACAATAAATGAATATTTGAAAGTGCATAGATGTTTTTTTCCCCTCCGGATGCTGCATTAGGGGTGTTTAATGATCTAAGATTAAGTTTAAGGACTAAAAATAAAAACATAATCCAAATGTAAGCTGGACTTGCAAATTTGAGGTCAGCAACTACAAATAGGTGCCCTGTTTTAGGAGATATATTAAGTCTTATGGTACTTTTTTTTTTTTTTCAAAGAATAAATTTGTTTCAAAGAATAAATTTTTTTGTACTGATGCTCACCAGGAAAAGACAAGGACTTTACAGACTGTCTTTAGACTATCTTACTATCCATGACATACTAGGAATCTTCCAGGAATGTTTGCACTTTTTTTTTCTTTTCAGGAGAACTGATTGGTCACCGATTAAGAACTGATTAGAACGTCACTTCTTAGTTTAATATAACCTTCTCTACCAAATGTACTTAATGCCAGGGTAAGAAGTTTTTTAAAGAAGTTTCTTGTGCCTAAAATATAACTGCAGACTCTTCATTACACAGTGAACTACTTCCTTTGGCTTTGTGGGGTAATTTTAATACTTTGCCCCTTCAAGTAAAGAGAAAATGAAATTCAGCCTTAGCCCTCATGCAGTAAACATTCAAAGTCCCTCTACCTAAAATCTAACTGCCGCACAATATTGCATTAGCTTTTCTCATTTTGCTTTTTCTTCCACATTCAGTGATTTTTTTTTTCATTTATGATCTCAGTAAACAAAATAATGTAAATTAAGAAAAGAAAATCATGTATTTTCCTAATAAAACTGTTTTGAACAGTATTAATGCCTTATGTCTGCATTGTCAAAATAAATGATACATTTAAAAAAAAATGCCCAAGTAATGGGTAATTAAAATATGAAAAAAATCAAATTCCTCCTATAAACTCGACTATCTAAGCCACAGGTGTCGAACTCCAGGCCTCGAGGGCCGGTGTCCTGCAGGTTTCAGATGTATTCTTGATCCATCATAGGGGATTTAAATGGCTAAATTACCTCCTCAACATTTCTTGAAGTTCTCCAGAGGCCTGGTAATGAAATAATCATTTGATTCAGGTGTGTTGACCCACGGTGATATCTAAAACCTGCAGGACACAGGCCTGGAGTTTGACACCTCAGATCTAAAAAAAAAAAAAAAAATTCACATCACAAAAGGTAACTTGTGACAATTTCAGAATAGTTTTTAGTTATACTTCACAATAGTATACGAATACTGTGGAATAGTAGAATATTTTTCAACATAAAAGTCTTAGTCACAAAATTAAAGAAAATGGATTAAGTGGGTAAGGTGTACATTCTGTCATATTTGCACAATGCAGGATGTGTCATGGCGGGGTACACCAATGTGTTGTGAACTGTACCCAGAAGCACATGTAGAGAGTGGAGTTGCAGGTAGAACAAAAACTGAGCCTTTATTTGGCTGGAAGTCAGGAGTAATATGAAACTAATAAAAACTATGAAACACGAAGACTGTGGAGACTATGGTAAGTATAACAGATGACCTGACAATGAAACACAGAAAACAGAGGACTTAAATGCACATGAGGTGATCAGGGGAAGTGAGAACACATGGGGAAACAGCTGACTGAAACTAAACACAATGACAAAAGAACACAAGACTCTTTCAAAATAAAACCAGAAAACATGGAAACATAGACATAATAACACCAGCTTGGCACCTAAAATACTAACAGAAGAGATTCAAAGATACAGAATAAACTCAAAATGCTGGGTCAGACCCAACCTGTGACAGGATGAAATTTCAGTGAAAACAGCATTTCTGCCCCTAAAAACTGTTTTATTTCACAATATTGTGAAATTGACCTATATACCATTCAAAAATTGCTACTAGTTGTCTTATACAATGTGTTTTTATTGTATGTTTATTTTAGTTTAGGTTTGTTTTAGTGGCTTCTCAAATATGACATGTAACAGGATAGGCTGATTTTTTATCATATTTGATAGTAAGAAAAACTTTCATTGTACGATGGACCATTTTTCAACAAAATATGTCTTGAAAAGTATTTCATAAATGAAGTTAATATTATTGCTGTAGTTGTCAGTCAAACAAAATGCTACCAACAGTGGTTTTGTTGCAACCACTAGAGGGTGCAAGTCTACTATAGCTAACTAAGCTTCGAGGCATACTCCATCTCTGTACCCTGTTTTACCTATACCAACATTAAAGTGAATACATTTCACATTTTTAATGGCTACTGTTTTCTTAAAGGTGAGTTGTCCCCACAGAAATTGCAAGAACATATTGCAAGAGATTGGTATCGGTAAAGAAACATACCAGCTATATGCTTGAGTGCATCTTTGTAACTAAATGTAATTTTGTTCTCCAAACCGATGTTTAACAATGTGCCGTATTTATTCTCCACACCTGACAGTGCAATTTTCTCCCAGGTGTAACTATATTCTTCATTTGGCATACATTGATATGATTAACCAAACCAGGCACTTCATGCAGATGTTCACAAGATGGCTCTCTTTACCAGTTATTGTCTAACTCAACACCATGACGCTATAACTGTAACTATGACATTTTGGAAAACTAAAAAATAATCATTGTACACCAGCTGCTGTTTTGTATTGTTGATAATTTGTTATATATGGTATAATTTTGTTGTTAATATTTACACTTTCAAAAATTGCTCACTAGAGTGCGTGCTCAGTATAAGAGATATAAGCATTAAGAAAAATGGTAATGCTTTCAACATGGAGGTTATTATTCCATATTCTGCTAATATCAAACAATGTTTTCTCTTAATGATGTGTTCATTCCTTTCCTTCATGTGCATAACTCCAGTCAAACATTAAGCACTAAGGCAACAGATCAAAACACAGTTTCATCACAGGGTTTGTGAATTTATATGTGTATGTATGTTCATTTCTGTCTATTGAATTTGTGATAGCCTGATGGTAATCTCCCCCAGCCCATTAGTCAAAGCTTTTCTTTGGCTGATTAACACCAAAGAAGATGGCAGAAAGCTGGAAGGAGGACAGTAATTTGGTAAAAGAATGTTGCTGAGAGAGCGGAGAAAAGGAGAAGGGCATAAAAATAAGGAATTATAAATAGAGCCCTCATTACAGTTGTTTTTTATTTATTTATGTAAGGATTGATAGGCAGCAGCTTCTTTGCCAGCTGAGAACATAGGATTTTGAAAAACATGTAGCAGCACTATAAGTCTAAGGGACATGTGGAAAAAGTATCAATGGGAGAGTGCTGTAAAAATTATGAGTGACTTATTGCGACATGTTCACATTTCCATTCCCAGCAAGACATAAAGCAAATGGCACCATGAGCTTACTTTAACACACTCACCCACAGTCTATCCCGCTTCCCAACACCCCCCTTCCCCTCCTCTGGACCCCATATTTTGGGGCCTGACTGTGAGTCTGTGGCGCCACACTTACAACTGACAGCTTAATACTGCAGCAGAAATTGGTTTTGTGGAGTGGGCAAAAAATAGATGGGATTTTAAAAGGCTTCTTTTTGGGGTGGGCTTTGCTGCGCTGTCTTCCTCATCATCTGTCATATTTGCCTGTTTAATGATCTTTAATAACAGAGTAGGGCACAGCACAGAGAGCAAGATACACTGCCAGCTATTGTGCCTTCATCTGCCTGATGATGACTTGAGGTAAATGTTATGACGCAGAGGAGTATTTCCACTCACAGGCAATAATCGTTCAAGCCAAGTTAACTGTCTGTCAAACAGATTCCAGTCAAGAATCAGTTTCTCACCGCTAAAAGTATGGATTTTATAGGTCTCTTTATATTACGGGTTATTTCTGTGCTACTGTAAAAGTGTTCATGTAAAACTACCCCAATCCTGGTTTATCTTGGTAAATGGCCTGCATTTGTATAGCGCTTTTCTAGTCCCTAAGGACCCCAAAGCGCTTCACACTACATTCAGTCATTCACACACAGGCAATGGCAAGCTACATTGTAGCCACAGATGCCCTGGGGCGCACTGACAGAGGCGAGGCTGCCGGACACTGGCGCCACCGGGCCCTCTGACCACACGGGGTTAGTATCTTGCCCAAGGATATTTGGCATGCCGCCAGGAGGTAGCCTGGGATCGAACCACCGACCTTCAGATTAGTGGCTGACCTGCTCTGCCACCTGAGCTACAGCCACCCCAGCTGCACAGATGTCAAGCTAAAAACAAAGCATTATTATTAATATAGAAAGTCCACCTCTGCAGAAAGCACAGCTGTTTTTATTGTATGAGAGTGTGCTAAAACATGTGGATATGCATGTCTGATTTAGAATGCAATCTCCTCATGTGTAGGCCTTTCAATATGATATATGAATGTGCTTCTAAGAGAGCACATGTGAATTCATGCCCTTCAACACTCTTCAGCACAGTTGGCTCTTTCATTGCACACAGTTTGAGTCACAGAGCCACATAAATGCTTCTCTTTTCTCTTCACAATATAGCCAGGAGCCAGAGCCTAGCTACAGTTCAAGCCTTTAATTATTACAAGTGAAGCCTGTGGGTGCATTAATCATATTACCCAAAGTGATCCAAGACCAGTCCTATCTTGTAAATAAATGCCACTTTCCACAAGTCAGGAAGAGTGCAGACAGGTACGGCTTCCACATTGTATTGTCTTTGGCAGCAGGGCAGCTTTGTGCACAAAACCCTCTTTGTCTCACTCACAGAGATGGTACTTGAGTGGAAAGTGGGGTTTGCTCAGAAGCAGTAATGATGTAGTATCTGTGTTTTCCATCAATGTGAAATAATGTTGTAGTGGAGGCTTGCTGATGATTGCCATCTTTACCATTAAAGCTACATGTTACACTATTTATGTTCTGCCAGAGGTGCTTACAACCTCATAGCTCTGTCACAGTTTAATATTTTAGGCCCTTTTTTCATATTTTTTTTTCCGTCAGTTTCTAATTAACTGTATCTATATTTACCCATATTAGCTTCTCGTCAGTGACTACCTGTTAAAATAAAAACGGAATTTAAAATCCTTCTTCTCACTTTCAAGGTTTTGAATAATCATATCTTAAAGACCTCGTAATACCATATTGTCCCAATTGAGCTCTTTGCTCTCAGACTGCTGGCTTGCTTGTGGTTGAGTTTTTAAAAGTAGAGTGGCAGAGACAGAGCCTCCCTCTTGCAGGTCGTCTTCTGTGGAACAGCAGACACCCTCTCTGCTTTTAAACTTCATTTGCATATCGATAAAAATAATTCGATCCAAAGAAATGTAGACCAGTAAGGCGGAAATACCTCCCATCAAATCATGCTCCATATATAAGCATTTTTTAATACAACAATAAAAGGTTTCCCTGTAATTAAAATCTAATACCACTTTTGAATTTGGTTCCATCAGTGTCAGATTTTTTTAGTCTCATGTTAATTTATTGTGACTGCTAAAGCATTCTTTGTGGGAATGAAGAGTGAAGATCAAAGATGTGTTTAAAGGATGACTCTTTGTATAATAACTTCCCTTTGGGTATGAGATCAACCACATATTTAAAAGCAATGCTGAATGTGAGGAAAACCTATCCTCCTCTTTTTAATTGATTGGAGCAAAATGCAAATCTGCTCTCAACTACAGTACAATAAAATAAAGTGTCAGCAGCAGGGGGTCTAAGCCCTGCAGGTCATACATGTTCTTATGGTGTGGTTGCTTCATTTCAGTCTGTGCTATGTTATCTTCCTCTCTTTCTTGGCAATAAGATCGGATAAACGCTAGAATAAGACAAAGAAGCTCTGACAGGGTTTTGAAGTTGTTGAGTTTCTCAGTGATTCCTTCATTTGTCAGGCTGTCTTTAAGAGCTATTGTACTTAAATGTCTTGCACTGATTGTATTGTAATGTGAAGAGGGATAATCATCCATTTGTCATCTATTAGAAATCTGTTAGTGAGCAAAAGCCACTATTTTTGGTAAAGGTTTTGGTTTGTGGGTTAATTCAAATTTTTCATTTAAACTTGTTGAATGCAGACTTAAAACTTAAGCTATGAGAAAATACTTAATACCATACACTTTTGAAACAAATTAAACTGAGGTATTCATAAAGGTGCAAGATGTTTTTGATCATCTCTGGACTAAAGCCAGAAACCTTTGGAATATTTCCAAATAAGCTAAGATTTTGTTTCTCTCTACTTTTTGAACCGTGACATGCAGCTTTGCAATATGCCAGTGGTTCCCAAACTTTTTTTTGTTAGGCCCCCTTTGTTTTACAAGAACAATCTTCACCTTTGCCTATGAATGTAGAGGATCACAACAAATGATTCCTGATACCTGAGCCTGGCTCTGCTAGTGATGTGTTGCTATTAAAACAGAGGTCTTCCTCCCCTCTGTCAGCAGGTACTTGCTCAAAGCGGATTGTCACTGGGATGAGTGTTTTTAAACACAAATAAAAATGTGCATAAAGTTTAATTTAACTGAAATTAAAGTTTTAAATATTGTGTGAGTTACTCAGCATTACTTCTGCAGCCTAAAACATATTTTACCAGGGAACACAATTACAGACTAGACATGTTTAATTATTTATTTGTTGGATCGAGCAAGATTTGTACAAAATTAAGTATTATAGATAATATACTAGAGTGATTTAAACCTGCATTCTTTCTAATGGCCAAAATACAGTGACTTCTCCGGTTACAAAAACATAGAAATTACTCTCTGTTGATTTATTACTTCAAAAAATTCTCTATGTGACTTTATGGTTTAATTTTCTAGTTTCAAGTCTTCTCCAATATAATAGATTTTGTTAAGTATGTTCAATAAAATGGATAGAGCAAAACAAAACATGTGCTTTAGGTTATGTGTTGTTGTTGTTGTTGTTGTTGTTGTTGTTGTTGTTGTTGTTGTTGTTGTTGTTGTTGTTGTTGCGATTGACAAAAAGCTCATATATAAGGAGGTCCTTAGTTCATAGACTCTGCATTATGATAATGTCCTTGGTCTCATTACATCAGCTTTCAAAAAAATGAGAAAGAAAACAAACAACATGGTACCTGGAGGCCAGTGTGGAAGCCTAAAGACAGTAGTTCAAAAATCTTTCTTTGTAACATCAGCTATCTTTTAGCTGGGAAAGTGTAAATGAGCATGCTACATTTCTGATTGTTTTTTTTGTTTTTTTTTTTACATAGTGAGTGTTATTTTTGACATGCAGATATCCTTAAAACAATGTAACAGCTTAAATGGTCAGTTCCATTTTAGACTTTGTACATAGCCACAGGAGATGCCGTGATATACCAAGGGCACACGCAGCACTCCCTATAAATGTCTCTTTTTGTGAGAAAGAAAAAAGAAAATCATACGGGCCTAAAAACCACATTACTGTGGGAAAGAAAGAAATTTTTTTTTATGATTTTAATCAAGGGTAGCACCAGGTCACAAGTATAAATAAATATGTAGAAATATATAATTCCCAATATATTCCAAGTCATGCTTTTTTTAATTGCTTAGCCTGATTCATTTGTGAGCTCAGTGGTCATGCATGTGACTAACACAAATAAGTTACAGTTTGAAAAATATGAATCAACAGGTAACATTTTTATGCGAATCAATCAAATACTAGTTTTTTATACTGTTTTGAGAGAAGCAAGATTTTATCTGTTGTCCAGTATACTAAATAGAGAAAATTTATGGAGATAAATGGATATTAAGAGAGAAAAGTCACTGTTGTATTGTCCAGTGACGTTATACACATAATGAAAATGGCGTAAGTACTGTCTTAAGGACTGTAAGTACTTCTGTACCTCTTTCCAGTAGCAGAGTACTTTATTTTCAGTAGTTTCACTGCAAGGCGACCTTGCAACTTACTGCAGTTTGAGGGAAATTGTAAGGTTTAATCCTTTCTTTTACTATGAACATGACATTTTGCACTGAAAAAAAGCAGATTTTTGCTTGTATATGCTGTCACTTAAAAATAAATCAGCAGGCTGTTGGGTTAATCTGAGGTGGCTGCAAGCCAAATGCTGTGAAGTAAGCAGGTTCAAGTTTAGGCTTCATGACCCTAATATGATAAGGTGAAGGGCCAGGAAAATGTAGGGAAGGTATTGTTTTTAGAAATTCCAATAATTTGACCTTTTTTATCAGTTGGGGTTTGCACCCCCGACCAAGTCATCTGCACACTGTCATCACAGTAAGCACATATGTGCCAGAATGCTGGAAGAGTGGAGAAGAAAATGCAACGATAATAAAATGAGAGAGTGTTATAAAGGCAACGGCAGGGTGACTGTAATATAACTTAGGTCCGAAACATAAATTATGAGTTGCGCAATGATTGTGCAATTGGATTATCTATTATGAAAAGACTACATGTAGACTCTAGTGTAGTGAACTTGCCTCAGTGCCTTCATGCAATATTGTTTGCTTTGCCCTTAGAAGACAGAAATCCACAGTTAGGGGGCCACTGTGTAAGTTAATAGTTGGAGCCTTTTTCTGCAGTCATTTCATGTTTTCTTTTTTCAGTCTTTCATGCTGCTACAAAAGCTATGTTTTTCTTATTGCTACTGTCTTGTTACAGAAGGCACAAATAAGCCCTGGGTTCGCCTAAACATTAAGGACTCTCTTGTGAATCTATTATCTCCCCAAATGAGCGGTTAAAGATCCCAGGCTCTATCTGACCTGCTTTTGCCCTGATTTCCATATGTGCCGATAGACCACGAATGCAAGTACTGAAGCTTGTATCGTATGGTCTGCCAATATTCAACAACAGTTCACCAGAGAAACAGAACTAAAAACATTCAACTGAATTTACAGATGAAATTGTCTACTGACATTTGACTTTTGATTGACTTCTTTGGCTCACAAGAAGACATTCAGACTCCAGCTACTATGTTTCAATAAATTGTGCGTGTCTTAGTAAGGATTGTTTCATGTGCAAATAAACAGGGAAAGGCAATAAATAAGATGAAACGACTGTGATAGCCATATAAAGGTACAGCAGAACAATCTGCATAAGACAACACGAGTACAGATCTACCAGAATCAGTGTTCATCAAAGACACTGGCCCTCCCAAAGGATTCAACATCCGGCCCCCTTGGGTGCAGCAGCGACTCTTGTCCCGACTCTGCTCAGTTTTCTGTCATATACTGTAGATATTTTCAAGCTATGAGCTCATTTACAAATAATATATATCTCATAAGTTTCAAGTTAAATAGTAGAATAGGATCAATGCGAAAAGGACTTTTGATGTAAAGCATCATTTTAGTTCTGTCCCTTTAAGCACATCCATTTTCCATATGCATTTTCTTTCTTTCTCTCTCTCTTTTTTTTTTCTTTTTTTTTAACCTCAACTTCATGTAATTCCCGAGGCTACATGGCCACATTCTGAAGTGGGCCTCTTCTTGGAAACACACGTTTTTCCATTTATTTGTTTATTTTTTTTACCTTGGCTTTTGGACAGGCAGTTCCCCTTTACCCCTTTATTTTACTCTGCCAGTACCACAGAAACCTCATCCTTCTGTTTAGATGACTGAAGTCAATACAAACCAAAAAGCAAGAAGCCTATGTATAGAATGAGTCTTTGCAAATCAATGTAAAATTTTACACTTCCGGAAAATGAAAGCATATTTTGATCATAAAAATAAAAAATGAAAAATAACATCAACCTAATAAATCTATTTTTTATAGCATACATATCTTTGTCATATCCCGTAACGATTATGTGCATTAGTTCCATTCTTGTTGTTTAATTCATCCTTAAAGCCATCTATCATATTACAAAGACTCAGCCTGTGGTATGCAGTGCACTTGAGATGTGCTTTGCCATGCTCTTTTTCCTTCTGCCAATGTGATCAATTGTGGTGAGTTTGGCATTACTCTTATCCACTGCTGTGATGAATGGAAAAGTGATTCTACGGCATATGCCATATTGATTCAAATCAATACTGAATCTGAAGGAAGAAGGCAGCGGGCGCTCTCTCTCTCTCTCTCTCTCTCTCACTTTTTCTCTCTTCATGTGAATAGCAAATGTTATAAGAGAGATTTAAGCTATGTGCATCATACAAGAGCAACAATGATATAGAAAAAAAAGATTTCAGCATTGATTACGTTAGCTACTTTACTGCACCAACCAGGCTTGACTTTGCAGGTGAAAAACTTGATGTGTTAGTAAATATTCATAAACAAGTAATTATAACACAGGCACAATACAGGTTGAGAAAGTAAAGGATACTCTTTTTTTTGTTTTTAGCACTGCACCTTATTTATTCAGCCTGGCTTCTGTTGCACAAAGGAATTGTACAGAATAGCACAATTAATGTAAATGAATGAGTGGGGGAGTGGGCGAGTGGAGAAACTGAAGAAAATGATGATGCTATTCATTTTAAAGTTACATGTAAAAACAGATTTAAAAAAAACTATTTCACTGTCATCATATGTAACAGCAAACAAACAATTTTTCATTTGTACTAAGATAACAAATTGCCATGTTGGGTAAATAATTAAGCTGTTTTGTTTTTTTATTTTTAGTTTAGTTTAGTTTTATTTAGTTTCGTTTTAATTAACACCACGCTCATCAGAGTTACTAAAGCATTTCTAGCTATTGCTGCCCTAAATCGTAATTATTCAGTTCATTTATTAAAACCCTGGACTGCACAGTTAAATACCCTCATTCAATTTATCATTTTAAATAATATTATAGGCAGAGTCATAAAGTTTTCAAGGTTACTTAATAGAAATAAATATGTACAATAACATACATCCATTGGTGTATAATTACATCCAACAATGAATGCATTCTAATAAATATAAGCCATGAATTAAAACCATTAAAAGCACACAGATTTGGGTTATAGTTTATAGAACCTCCGTGCTGCACTGTGCCATGTTGAGTACAGTGGCCAAGATGGGTATCGCTATTCTGCCTAATCACATTTTATCTACGTGACTGGAGACTCGCCAGATGTATAGTACACTTTAGGGGTTATTTTTATTTTAAAGATTACCATTTTTTAAGTATGTACTCTCATAAACTGTTTGATTCCATTCACACATAGTATGAAGTTTTACTCGCTAAGCGTCCAGCTATGTTAGATCCACTTCAAAGAAAGTTTCACTAATGCTTCGTAACAACAGCCAACAAAAACCAGTAAAACCAGCAGTGCTTACCGACAGAAAAATTCAAGATAACCTCAGCAATGATCTACACAGTTAACTGACAGCCTACACTCAATACAGATGAACAGTGGTCCTACCACTGTTATTGGTCCTACAGTGGTCACTGTAGCTAGGATTATTCACTTGAATTAAGAAGGACAAGAAGATAATTCTGTTGACTGCAGTCTGCCATCTACCGACATCTACTGTAGCAGTGACATTTTATACACTGTAAAGAAAAAAACGTGAAAAAGACCTGTCATCAAAATTGAGTGATTAATTTGGAAATACTGTAACGGGCAGTGATAAAGACAGGACACTAACCAAAAAAACTTAAAGTGAGCTTAGGCAAAAAATTCCACTATTGCAAAGGAAACACCAAGAAGATCACTAAATGATCAGGCTAGGTAAGCAACCATGAGCCACAGGAACAAAGACAAACTAGTAAATACATGAGAGAAACACAGGTCTATAGCCTAAAAGGGAAAAGGACACCAGAGGAAACAATTGAAACAATTACAAGCATGGAGGCTGGGGAGAGACAGTAAATAGATAAAAGTTAGACACAAAAGAAAACTAACCTTTAACTTAAAACTGGTCATAAGCAAAGGGCACTAACACTGACATGAAAACTAACGCTTAAAAATGTGCCAGGCAAGGAAATACAAATAGACTGAGGCCTAAACACAGAAACCAAACAGAGAACACACAGAGAACTTCAATTACTCATACAACAAATAATAGCATGTGATTTATTTTTACTTTCGACACATGAAACAGGTATGGCACACAGCTGGAATATACAAATCATGGGGAGAGGTGGACTTTAAAAATTGCATCCTTTACAAATATGTGTTGATTTAGTTGTTTAAACAATTACATTCTCTTTGCATCTCTGTGCAAATAAAGAAAAAAGTTTTATATCTTGTCACATGGTGCCATGTTGTGAAAGTTTGCCTAATCCTTAACTAGCCCGTTACACTTACATCTCTAGTAAGAGTGACTAAGATGAGAGAAGTGTCGAGGAGTGGAATGGAGGACGTGCAGTCTGAGAAATAATGTTAATAATGTTAGTTTTTGCTTTTTGGCATGAAAAATAACATCATGTTTGGCAAAGACGGAAAAGCTAGAATATCAAAAAAACTACTGGACTGATAGAAAGAGACTTCTCACCTTAAACAAGGAGCTTGTATTGTATGTCATGCTGCCTCTTATCAAAATAGTTGTTGACAACATAACTTGATGTAAGTAAACAGAGTTAAGCATTCCTTTCATGTCTGGTACAGGCACTGATTTCATTTTCGGAGCATTTCAGATATTCACTTACCGCTTGCACAACATTTTGAGGGCAGGACAACAATTCACTCAGTCATGCATGCAAAAACACAGCTGTACAGGATTGGCAGAGACACACCACAGTGCTACAGGCACAGTGTAGATGTCTGTGAATGTTCATTATCCACGCTCCTCCTTAAGAGTCTCTGCAGGATGTAATTTTTGAATGCAATCCCACGGCACCCCACGCCCTCATCTGAATAATGTCTTATGTATTTGATACCAGTGCTTGTAAGTGCAACTCTTCAGGGGGCATTTGCCACACAAGCGGGTGGCTGTCAGCTTCCCAACAGTCTGTGCACATTTGCTGGGAAAGCAAACATTTACTATAGGAAGAGAAGAGCTGTCAAGGGGTATCAGAGGGAGGGAACGGGTAAAGGAGAATGATGATGACTTTATCAGCAGCTTTCAGGTTGGTTGCTGTAACTAGAATGGATGGAGGTTAAAGTGAAAAATAGACTGTGAGGAGTACAGCAGGAAATTGAAAGAAAACAGAGAGAAATAAGAAAAGAGAACAGAAAAGAGGGAGGCATAGGTTGAGTAATGTAGCAATTTACTTATCAAGAGAAAATCAAAAGCAATTTCAAGCAGGATTTACTTACTTTCCTCTGTTACGAGCATGCCCTAAAAGCCCACAGTATAAACTACAGATTGTTTTGTGCTTGCATCATGTGCTTGCAGCATGTGTGCAAATGGAATATCCATGTTGCACCGTTTCCAGAACTTTCAGTTTTACACTACAGGAAAGCCCTCACTTCCTGTCTGTTTACACACTTTTGGTAGATTTTTGTGATCTGCTCAACTGCTCCTTTTGGTCCCAGTTGTTTTGATTTTTGCTTTGGGCAGAGTACTCATAAGGGCTTGTGGTGTGAATGATATAAATCAACAAGGACAAAATAGTGTGTAAAAGAAAAAAAATATCATAATTATTTCATTTTATTTTTTTTCCCTTTCATCACCTTCATCTTTTTAACCCTCTTTATGTTGGCCTATATGACAGGATGTTGTGTCTGTTAAAATCATTCCTTTTCCACTCTTTATGTGCACAGAACTTCAAAACACAAATTTTGAATATAGTTGCAATTGTGGAGACAAAATGACCAGTTTTTGTAAATCATCCTTCTAATAACACAGGATTTGCTTACTGAATGACTGATAGACAAAAAGATAAAGAAAAGTAACAAAAATGAAAATGGAAAATGGAGCATCTCTACTGAAACTGAAAACATGTGATATGGTTAGAGAGGCAATTGGCAGGTTTTTAGTGAATTCAGTGCACATTTAACACAAATATACAGAAATTTGATAAAACAAGAAAATACAGTGCACATGTTTGTCTGTTGATGTTTGAGTTCAGCAAGATAAACAGGGATACTAATTCTTCAGTCTGATGCACCTAAACCACTGCAGAGAGCAATTTATGTTTGATTCATGGGAAGATTAAAAAACACTCTCTGGGTCCCACAGAGGTGGGTATTTTAGTCTGCTGCCAGTTTTCTCGGTTTTCTCCAATCAATCAAAACTTTTTTCTTTTCTTTTTTTTTTTACCTTAAGAGAAAATGCTGTGTTTGAATTCATTCTTTACTCTTCATGCATGTCTTGCTCAGTTTTCATTTTGTCCATGGATGTAAATGAAAGTAAAACTAAGGGGACTGAAATAGTACCGTGATCATTTTGAGGATTCTAAAAAAAAATTGAAAATTTACCGAAGGGAAGAAAAAAAAACATAAAACAAGGAGGGTGAGTGTTGCATATTTCCAGTGGCACCCTTAAGCCTTTGGGGCCTATTTAAAGAGCTAATGTGTGGGTCCCTACCCCAGCTGTATAAGCATAAATCACAACGTGAGCAGGCACAGAGAAAATCAAGGGGCCCTTACCCATCCAAGATCAGTCCAGGTTCCTAAACACATTCATCAAGATAAGGTAACACAAGTGTACCTACCTGAATGCACCACAGTTTAATCATACAAGACTTACAGATAATGTAACAGGCACTAATGCAAACATTAACAGCATCACATAACTTGGCAGAGTGCCCTCATACTCACATAAACAACCACCTGACAAATACAATAGCTTCATTAAGGTTTTCAACAGCTTGGCATGAGTAGAGTAATAGGGCCACAGGACACAATTTATTGTGGAAAATCTGCTGCATGGGTATGCGTCGAGCATCTTCACAAGTGATGATGATGCATGGGCAGTATTTGAATTGGCTTCTGCCATCACAGGTACCCTATTTCTGGCATGCAGTGGTTTATATAGTCACTGGAAAATAATGTGAAAAGTCACATGCTGCTGCTGACAGGGAAAGTGCTGAATTAGCAGTCACATACTCACATACTGACAATCATAATGACTGGCTGAGGAAGACCTTTTGGAAGCTGTTTTGTGCAGATTAAAACTAAATGAAAGTGTGTGTGTGTGTGTGTGTGTGTGTGTGTGTGTGTGTGTGTGTGTGTGTGTGTGTGTGTGTGTGTGTGTGTGTGTGTGTGTGTGTGTGTGTGAGAAGAAAGAAGTGAGGACTTCTTTACTTCCCTTTGTTATGTAGTCAAATAATAGGAGAATTGTTGAACTCTTGCTGGTCAGTAGCGGCTCTGAGGGCGAGGTCCTTTGGCTAAGGCCTACACTTGACATTTCATTCAAAGGCAAGAGCTTAAAAATTGGGGTTGCATGTAAAAGATTTGTGATGGAAATGATATTCCACCAGCAGTCAGCATTACGTCAGTGTTTCTTATTAACAGACAGAAGATTTAGGTAGGCTTCTGGAGAAGGTAACACATGAATTAAAGCAATTTTCTTTATCCCTGTTCTACATTTTGTTATCCCTCTGTCATTTTCACTCTCTGCCTAGTGCTGGAGGGAGTCCAAACCCTTTAAAAAAGCCGCTTGCATCATTTGCAAGAGCTGACTATTTGGGAATTTGGAATACAGCAAGCTGGTGATGGATTAAGAGATTTTAGACGCGGTCTCAAAAGGGTAAAGCACTCTTAGTTATCGATATGTTGTCATCATTGTGATTAATGAAGATTTAAGGAATTACATTCTTTTTATATTCTGGTTTTTTTTTGCTTTATAAACCAAGAGGTTTGCAGTCACAAAAGAGAACAAATTCAGTCATATCCAAATAAGGATTGTTTGCTATATAACATTGTGTCACAAATCTTGAGTATCTTGGGTATTATTATCATACCATTGTCTATCTTTCACCTATCACTCTGCTTGTGATCAGATGAAGTAATCTTGTTTACTTGTTTTGACTTTTTTTGTTTTTTTTTTGTTTTTTTTTTGTTTTTTTAGCTGAGATGAATCTAGGGACACAGGATGCAGTGTAGGAACCAGACCATTTGGAGAGCTATTTGCAGCTCATTATATGTTCATTAGTGTTCACTAGACTCATCATGCTGTGCCCCAGAGGAAAATGAAAGATTTACAGAACTTTGGCAGATGTTAAATTTTAATCAGAGTCTAGTCTAGACTTACACAACGCAGGAGTCCTCAGCTTAAAGAGGAAGATCTGTATGGTGATGGTCTGTATTGTTTCAATTTACTGGTAAATAGTGATAAACCATTAAACTATAGAATCCATGTCTGGCATCAACTACCCATCACCAGAAAAGGTACTAAAACAAAACAAAAAGAAAAACTAAAGAACGATGTAAAGAAAAAAAACTGTATTCTGCAAGTGCAATTTTGTTTAAGAGATAAATGGAGAAAAATAATTGCCATGTACAATATAAAACTTGTTGTACTTGTTTCTCTGCACATACACCACACAGAGGAACACAGCTATGCCTTCTCTGGCATGTGATTATTTAAAGTCCACTATATACCTACTCTTCCTTCTAGGAATAATCTTTTGATCTCTACATCTTGCTAAGGTTTTGAATACCATCATTAGACACTGGCTTCTTTTGATCTCGGCTTTATGCTTGGCAGGTAGCATGCAGCATGCCTGGTACAGTATATAAGCTTGAGGCAACTACTGAAAAGTTTTATGCTGTGGTTCAGTGAGGCTCATTTTAATTCAAACTTTTTACAGTAACTAAATAGTATAGAAGCAAGTGAAAGCTGCACCAAGCTTTAGAGTTTTTCCAGGTCCCACAGTTAGAATAAAAGTATAAGCAACAAGCAATAGTTTTATTTATTTACTTGAAATAAAATATCAATTAAACATCTTTTTTTATATAAAAAAAAAGTATAAGCAACAATTTCTTCTTTATAATAAAGAAACAGTATAAAACACATTTTATCGCTTCACTCTGTTAGAAAAAAACATGTAAGGGAAAAATAATTTAAAAAAAACAAACAAGGTACAATAAAATGAGAGTACTGATACATAAGCATGTGGAATGATAATTAATGTAATGTCAAACCTAAACTGCAGGTCCCTGCAATGCATATGCCTCCCTTCAATAAAACAACTTATTCCCCTTTTGTATCGTCTTTCACTTCTGGGTTGTGCCGTACAGAACAAGAACGACAGGTGATTGCATCCCAGCTAGAAGTCAGGATGAGGACCATTACCCAGCTGTCCTTGAGGGGAAGGGTGGAGGATATCCTTCTCCCACAAGAGGAGTGACATGGCCAAGTGAAGGTGATGATGTTATGAATGAGGGTGGTTGGCAGCACAAGGTAAGGCTGCATACTCTGTCACTCAGGGAAGAGTTGACAGGGTTTATGTATAGACAAGGAGACAGGCCTTGGGAATGCAGGCAAGGTTAATCTGAGTGATATCTTGAATGGATAGACTAACCATCCTCAGAACACAAGGATGACTATAGGGCACCACAGGGTGCACAGGAATTCCGCATTATTTCTTATAATGAATGGAATTCTGGCAATGCGTGTGTACCTGTATGGTATAGCAACTCACTGAGAGATAAATGTCTGAATCACATTTCAAACCATGGTTACCAGCTCACAAATAATTGGCATGTGGGAGAGACAGTAACCAGGCAGATATCCCCAGCAGAAAATCCTATTTTCCTTGATGCCTCAGAGGAAAGTAGATTTTACTCACAGCTAGCGAGTTTGATCTGCTATGTCCATTCGTTTTAATACCTCCCTCTGGCAGCACAGTTTATATGAGCTAAGCTGGTAATGATGCCACAGCAGCATTTTTCAACAGTCTGTCCCAAAGAACTGTTCCCAGTGATGGCGACTACCTGGACGAGAACAGGTCTACTGACTTCAGCAGCCATTTCACACCTAAAACTGTCTATTTGGGTTCTATAGCAAGAAGAATTAGATGTCAAGACTCAGCACTGTGAAGTGCTCAGTGGGCAAACCTTTCTCCGCCACCACTGCTACACCCCCCCACCCTCTTCTTCTCCTCACATGCCCAGCACTGGGTCCTTTGAGGTTGGTTAGCAAATGCTGAATGGCTGGCACGTGCTGGGTGTGGTGGAGACAAACTTGTCTGAAGCAAAAGAGGCAGACGGTGCCTGATTCTGATGTGTGGAGCCTGTGGCTGATGTAATTGAAGTGGGCAGAGTGAGGATGGGATGATCCCCCTCCCCCCTCTCCTACACTCCCCTCACAGAGACACACTCATCTCCCCAGCACTCCGTCCCTCTGCTAGAACCGCTGTGCAATAGAGCTGTCGAGTAGTGAGTCTACTAATGGAACACCCAGCTGGCTAGAGACTTCATCATGCTGCTGTGAATTATTCAGCTTCCAGAGGGCTCTCCTCAAATTATTTAAAAGCCCACTTTGGGATTCCAATGAACTAGACCGGGTCTTAAGGAAATGCACAGAATTTTGCACAAAATGCACAATTTTTTTTTTTAGGTTTCCATGAGTTTTACCTTCAAATGTCTAAAAGAGACAACTGGAAGGTTACTGAGACAAAGCTGTTTATTCAAGCTTTGAAAAACTTTAGACTGCTGAGTAAGCCACAGCCTGGCAGTGTCGCCATGTACACATCAGGCCACATGTATAAGGCAACACTGCCCCACAAGGCAAGTTTTACACTCTGTTGCTTTTATAACAATAAGTAAGCAGCGAATGTCAAAAGATTTGCCGACCTACCCTTCATATCTTTGGATTTGAACCATGTAAGACACTATGGGCAATGACAGAAAACAATCTTGACATACAGCCATTAATAGTGAAATCTGTTCTCTAATCCAGAATGTGAGGACCAGTTTCATACTGTTGCAGAAGACAGCCTCAATTCATCATGCTTTCAGGGTAGGTGTCCTGGCAAGATACACTGATTGGAATTCCATGTCCATATACATCACACTCTGTCTTCATCCACTCACCAAAGAGTGGATAAATCACTGCGTCTAGGCCGTCCCTCAGCAGGCCCCAGAAAGCCTTTAATAACAGGCACAAGCTGCCTGCAGTGCTGGTCTCTGATTGTTTTGAGTGAAAACAGATGTGGTTACTTGCTTCACAGTGCAGCCTGCTCAACTGAGGTTCTAAACAGGCCTCTGTCACAAGGCCCTTGCTGTCATATTGCCCTATTCAAACATCCGGCACCAATAGGAAGCCACCTTAATTCCCTCCCTACTCCCCATGGCCTCCGTTATTCCAGCACTTCCCTATTGCCACACCCTGTTTAAAAAAAAGATTTCAAACAAGGTGGAAACAGGCTTCCCTCCTCTCCCTCATAAAGACCACTTGAGAGTCTGGATGAACACATTAATGCCCCAAGGCTGTGATGAAATAAAACCCCAGCGCCATGCCCTTTATGTGAGCCAAAAACACTGGCCATGTTTATTACATCTGACCATCTGTGTTTTACACGTGCATGTCTGCTAGACAGATCCACATGCACTCACACAAATGTCAGAGGTCCTACAGACAGCCAATAGCTTATTAGCTGTATTCAACTTAAAAGCCAGCTACATGTGATTGCAATAATTTTGCAGCGTGGTTTTATGCTAGGAGAAATAATGTACAAGTACTTTGTCTTAATACATTGAGAAATGTCTCTCTCTTTCTTCCTACTTTAGCAAATGACAACATAGTCAATCAAATGGAGACAAATGCCTGTGCAGCAGGGTAAGAGACTGAATGACAGCAGGAATCCAAGTAACTGATATTCTTCACTGATTTGTTTAAACAGTTTCAAATTTCCTACATTCACATGTGGTGTGTGTGTACTTCTGGAGCCCCAAGCAATGGTCAAGAATCCCTCAAGGCCAGAAATTAATTGAAGCAGCATGGACCTTGCTTTTTAAGACAATTGACATACAGAGATCTTCCTTGGGCCAATCATCCCACTCCTTGGTACATTAAGAAAACAACCAACCAGCCTTTACTGCTTCTTTTATCATCTTTTTTGTTTTGTTTTGTGTTTTTTCCTCAAACAAGTCTGTCTGGCTCAGCCCCTGGAATCCAAAGCCAGTCTGTCCCACCCAGCTGAGCATGCTTTGCTGAATCAGGAAGGAAATATTTACCCAGTGACCGTGCAAAGGGGTTGTGACCTCCAAGTCAAGCTGTAGGTCAGAATGTGGGCGTTAAAGGTAAGGTAATATATAGCACATCAACCACAGGATGGCATGAAATAAATTATCAAAAGTTAGTGCATGGTTTAGTAGCATCATGAATCAGGGTTTTGTTTTTTGTTTGTTTGTTTGTTTTTTCACGGCAGTTCATCCAATGGGGTGAATTAATAACTGGCTGCCTGGTAATTTGCAGAAAAGACACAGGTTTGTTAATTTGGTTTATGGTATTGATATAGTCCAAAAATATGAAGTAGTAGAGTACTTTTGATTTTATTTTTTAGGCCAGACTATCACAGTTATTGTGTGCTCCAACTTTTGTTTTTTAATGTTATGTAATAGAATTTTTGGTATTCCTATTCCAAAAATGTTCAGATATTTATTCTCAATGAAATTCTATTTTTTGCAATTTGCATTTCAGCAAAATAACTGCGGAAGTTTGCAAGGAGGTGCTGGTTCCAGGGTTTGGATCATTAGCATACGTGCCACATGCACATATGTATTTTACTAGGTAAGTTTCATTTAAAAAAATCGACAGACAAAGATATTGTATACGGAGCATCTTCAGTAGTGTGGATACAAAGAATTTACAAAAAATATTAGTAGAGCTGATGGCAGCAGCTATAAGATAATTATATACTTTTGATGAAAGAGCAGAGAAATTATTTGACATAAGGTATAGTAAAGACACATGGCAAACATTATCAGTATTAAAGAATGAGTTCTTTATATTGCAGTGTTGGATGGAGCAAGGGGAGATATTGAAAATGCATTAAAAGTGAATATGCATGAAATATTTTATACTTAAACTGTATTATTTTTAAGTGAAGAATTGTTATTTCCCTGCATGGTGAATATACAGTGGGGCAAAAAAGTATTTAGTCAGCCACCGATTGTGCAAGTTCCCCCACCTAAAATGATGACAGAGGTCAGTAATTTGCACCAGAGGTACACTTCAACTGTGAGAGACAGAATGTGAAAAAAAAAAAAAAAAAAAATTCATGAATCCACATGGTAGGATTTGTAAAGAATTTATTCGTAAATCAGGGTGGAAAATAAGTATTTGGTCAATAACAAAAATACAACTCAATACTTTGTAACATAACCTTTGTTGGCAATAACAGAGGTCAAACGTTTACTATAGGTCTTTACCAGGTTTGCACACACAGTAGCTGGTATTTTGGCCCATTCCTCCATGCAGATCTTCTCGAGAGCAGTGATGTTTTGGGGCTGTCGCCGAGCAACACGGACTTTCAACTCCCGCCACAGATTTTCTATGGGGTTGAGGTCTGGAGACTAGCTAGGCCACTCCAGGACTTTCAAATGCTTCTTACGGAGCCACTCCTTTGTTGCCCGGGCGGTGTGTTTTGGATCATTGTCATGTTGGAAGACCCAGCCTCGTTTCATCTTCAAAGTTCTCACTGATGGAAGGAGGTTTTGGCTCACAATTCACGATACATGGCCCCATTCATTCTGTCCTTAACACGGATCAGTCGTCCTGTCCCCTTGGCAGAAAAACAGCCCCATAGCATGATGTTTCCACCCCCATGCTTCACAGTAGGTATGGTGTTCTTGGGATGCAACTCAGTATTCTTCTTCCTCCAAACACGACGAGTTGAGTTTATACCAAAAAGTTCTACTTTGGTTTCATCTGACCACATGACATTCTCCCAATCCTCTGCTGTATCATCCATGTGCTCTCTGGCAAACTTCAGACGGGCCTGGACATGCACTGGCTTCAGCAGCGGAACACGTCTGGCACTGCGGGATTTGATTCCCTGCCGTTGTAGTGTGTTACTGATGGTGACCTTTGTTACTTTGGTCCCAGCTCTCTGCAGGTCATTCACCAGGTCCCCCCGTGTGGTTCTGGGATCTTTGCTCACCGTTCTCATGATCATTTTGACCCCACGGGATGAGATCTTGCGTGGAGCCCCAGATCGAGGGAGATTATCAGTGGTCTTGTATGTCTTCCATTTTCTGATGATTGCTCCCACAGTTGATTTTTTCACACCAAGCTGCTTGCCTATTGTAGATTCACTCTTCCCAGTCTGGTGCAGGTCTACAATACTTTTCCTGGTGTCCTTCGAAAGCTCTTTGGTCTTGGCCATGGCAGAGTTTGGAGTCTGACTGTTTGAAGTTGTGGACAGGTGTCTTTTATACAGATGATGAGTTCAAACAGGTGCCATTCATACAGGTAACGAGTGGGGGACAGAAAAGCTTCTTACAGAAGACGTTACAGGTCTGTGAGAGCCAGAGATTTTCCTTGTTTGAGGTGACCAAATACTTATTTTCCACCCTGATTTACGAATAAATTCTTTACAAATAATACCATGTGAATTCATGGATTTTTTTTTTCACATTCTGTCTCTCACAGTTGAAGTGTACCTGTGGTGCAAATTACTGACCTCTGTCATCATTTTAAGTGGGGGAACTTGCACAATCGGTGGCTGACTAAATACTTTTTTGCCCCACTGTATTCATCTATACTTTGATTGACAAGTATAGGACATTTGTGAATATGTGAATATCACAAAATGTTTTTAATTACACAATCCACTTAGGATTAAATTGCTTAAAAACACTTTTGGCCAATTACTGACAATTGCTGACAATCGCACAATTGACTAATTAGCAGTATTATAGGTGAATCTTCCTGACTTGTTTTTTCATGAGAAATGAAGCAGAAAAAACATCTTAAGTGCTGAATTATATAGATTTTTAACTGCAATTTTAAATATGAAGCGCAAAGAGATATCAGGGCAAACCACTGATTACACTTAAGAACAAGATGAACAATATTAGACTTGACAATTGACAAGAAAACACACACACACACACACATAATCTTCACAGAACCTGTATCCATCTAAAAATTACTTGGGAGGATGAAAGTGAGAATAACTTGTAGCAGAATGATAGGAAGCAAAAAGCATGGAGAAGAGGGTAAATGTGGGGTTTCTTAAGTCATAGAGATTGTATATTCTCCAGTGGCCATGTCAACCATCTGATCTCAGCTGTGGAGCATGCTTTTCAATTTCATATTACATAGAAAAACTTAATGCAGAAAGACCTACAAACAAGCAGAAACTAATGTTGGCTTTAGGAAAGTCCTAACAGAGATTAGAGCATTTTCATTGACTGCAAAGGATTTTCATCCATATATTAAAACAATCCCAATAATTAAAATTATGGTAGTGTATCCAATTAATTTTGAGCCTTAAAAAATGTGGGAATTTATGTAATGCCTAAACTTCATTACATTGCAACATTTTTGTAAAATCCCTTGTATAAAAGTTAAAAGTCTGGACTTCAGTCACATATTGATAATGGTGTACAGTGGTAAAAAGGTGGATCTAACTGTACACCTCTATGGATGTTGAGAGCGAATAGGTTTTGACATAGCAAGACTCTCAAATATTAAAAGCAAATTCATTATGGATTAAGTGACTGCTGGGATGAACATGACCCAAATGACAAAACTGATGGAAGGAAGGAAAAACTACCTTGATTTAGAGTATAATCTAGTTCTGAAAATGAACACGGTAACAATGAAAAAGAACTCAAGAAAGACACAATAAGCTCATTGAACTGGGCCGTTACAGTTCAGGGACTGAACTGCTAACCCTGAGATGTCTAAACATCAAATAGGCTCATACATGTCCATGGCCTTGTGCCACAATTTATATGATGGAATGATGTTACATATCATTCCAAGACTGCAAACTTGTTTGACAAATGACCTGTCCACTGCCTTAATGGTGGAAATTTTATTTTTCGATATAAGGTGTAGCTTTTGATGTGAAACTGAATATTAGCAATATTTGAAAACTTTTTTATTAATTTATTTGAGTCTTTGTTAATTGTTCATTGGGGGGGATTTCGTTTTTTTGGGGGGGTTTTTTTGCATTTTGGATTTTGCATTTTGTAGTACCAGGATGGTTTTATATATATACAAATTAGCATGCATCACCAGTGTGTGAAGCCCTGATAATATTCATTATTGTGTTCTTGTATGATGGCATGCGCAGCACAAAGTGGTGTTGAAGCATAAAAAATAGTAAAAACAAACCCCTATCACCAGTGGCATTGTCCTGGAAGGTACCAGCAAGCATGAGAAAGTCCTGTTTAGGAGTTTAGCCATGCACTGCTCTCTTTCGATTGCTTTAGACTCAAAGAAAGCCAGGATTTCCTAATGCCCAGAATGGAGAGTTCTAAACAGATTGATCTGCATCAGGGGACTGTCCATTCTTTGCAAGTGAGCTAGCCAGGAAAAAAAAAAAAAAAGATTAAAAAAGAGTTTGTTGAGAGAACAGTCTGACATACATAGACCTTGTCTGATCTCCAGAACAAGTTATCACCTGAGAGTGGAAGACAGAATTCTAGTCTGTCTGGCAGAGACAGCTCACTATGGACCCCTTCTCTCTGGACGTTAGCATGGGTGAGTCAAGCAGAGGTTTTATATATCACACATCACAGTTTATTAGCAATAATAGAGTTTCCTTTGCTATGCAGAGTTGTGCTTGGCATATCAATACTACTCTTTTCTTCTTGTTTTATTTTTTGTGAAACGCATGTCTATGCATAGTATGCATTCCTTATCAAAATTCTTGTCTTAAGTTTGTTGATAAATCTGATGTGACCCAGCCCTAATTATAATTCTGACCACTATTTCAACAAAAACTTTCAAAGTCATTAAAACCTCTAGCAGGATTTTATAATGATTTGAAAGTAATTATAAATGACAGAATGTATTTGTTTTGGCACTGAGCCCTACACAGTCTTTGTAGTTCAAAGGTGAAAGTCTGACTTGGAGCTACTACAGTATATCTGTACTCTATTCCTGTTTGTGGAACAAAGCTGAGTTTGGGCACAAGTCTGTAAGGAAACTTTTGGATTTTTAACATCTAAAAAAAAGAAGATACAACTTTATACACAAGTTTTGGAACCAAGACTTGGCAGGATGGAAAACCCTCGTACCACAGAGAGGCTCTGGTGTGCTTGTTTGTCAAGTGAGACTGAAGATTATTGATTTTGCAAGTGTGTCTGTGTGTGTTCCTGTGTGTCTGTGTGTATGTGTGTGCATCTCACTGTATGTGTGTGTTTTAAGGGCAAGCTGGCGTGTAGCCCTGGAACACAAGTAGCTGATGTTGCAACAGATATGGTAACTTTGACAGCAGGCTACACTATACAGACTAAACTCCATGGCTGTACTTTTGATTGCCTCATACATATAATTTCCATAGAGACATTTGTACTGTAGGCGAAAGGTCAAAAATCTTCATTCTCATTTCTGGCTTTCCTGGTGCATCTTTAACAAAATGAATATACTTCAGTTTTGCATTTGCAAATTCTGAAAGTAATGTTTTGAGATGAGGACACTGTAGCTATTCATCAGCCAAAGCTCTGCTTTAATTACATCAACTTACTGCTAACTTTAAATTTGTGAAAATGTTCAACAGTGCCTCAGCACTAACAGTCCTCCAGAGATAGATATTTCAACACTCTAAAGTCAAGGTTTTTAAAGTTCAGCTGATTTTATTTGGTGTAGTTTTTCATTCACAATAAGCAACAAAAAAATGCATAAATGTAATTGAATTAAAGCATATTTAACTTCACTGCTTTTAATGTGTTTCTTCTCTTGCGAGTGTACATTGATGTACAGTTAAAGCTCAAGAAGCACTGTGCTGTAGCACAAATAGCATTATTGTATAGACTTGTCCAGAGCTTCCTAAGTTGAGCCCTATGTCAAAACTTTTTGGAAAGGCTTAAGCATTCAGCTTCTGAGCTATAAATCACAGACTTTGAGCAAGAATTGTTGCAACAACTTGTAACATTTGCAAAATATCCCTGCTTGCAACTTTAGCAGGCAAGAGAAAATAAATGTTGCATTTATGTGGCGCCATGGACAAAAAGCATTAAATAATTCCAAACTGTGGGAATTTGTGAAATAACTTCAACACTTCGCTGTTGCAAAACCCTCTGATTTGTTTTTTGTCACTGTTGCCAACAAAGTAGGAATGAACAGACTTTGCGTTGTCACTAAAAATGTTATTGTTCCCTCTTATATCCTTTGCCACGCTATCCTTTTACTGAGCCTCTTTGTGGTTAAGAGTACGAAATAAACAGGAGTGTGTTGCACTAACACACTCTGTCAGGAGGCTGTAAGGTATTGATTGCAGGAGTGTATGAAGATGATGGTTTTTGACAGCCCACTGTGTGGACCTGAGCTGAGTCAGACAGGAGCCTGTTCTGTCTTCCGTCCGTAAGGGCCTAGGGCCATGTTGGTGAATGACTGCATCATTCCATGCGCATGAATGCTTTCGGACACAGGCTTCAAGGCATCAAGGAGACCAGAACAAAAGAGAAATATGGCTCCAATCTTTAACATTTAGATAAGAGCATCAGCTAAATGTCGACCTTGCAGTGAGAATAATTTCCCAGCGTATAGCCTCACTGCCAGCCATCAGATTTAAAAATTGAATTCAGTTAATTCAGTAATAGAGTTGTGCAATCCATTCTTCAACAAATTCCTTTTTCAACTATCTCTAGAGAACATTAACATGAATTAATATGTTGGTTTAAGTGCACATTAGAAAATATTAAAATTGCCAATCTTACTTCCAGAGCCAACAGCACACCTTATTTTATCCAATCAACACTCCAAAACAGTCCAAAACCTAAATACAGTCCCGATCAAAAGTTTAAGGTGCATGGTTGAATCTTAACAAGCTTCCAAGTAATGTTCAACTTGCAACAAGAATAAATGGGAGTGAGACAAAACATTTTTTGAGCATGCAGTTTATTGAAAACAACACTTAAACAGGCCGTTTTGCGGCTGATCAAAGGTTTAGGACCACATGCCTTTAAAAGACCAAATCTATCCAAAAATGTGGATTCACTGTCATGACGTTCTGATGGAAAAGGGAAAAAAAGAAATTTCCTTTTTTAACGTGGTTGGTTGTTGAATTGCATAAGCAGAGTCTCTTGCAGTGCGCCGTCACTGCTGAGGTGGGACCCAGTAAGACAGTCATTTGGAATTTCTTAAATGATCCTGAGGCTTATGGAACAAAAAAGTCAAGTGGAAGACCCCAAAAAATTTCACCAGCACTGAACCGTAGGATCCAACTGGCTGTCCGTCAAGACACCAGACAATCCTCTACACAAATTAAGGATGTTACCGGTGCCGACTGCAGCCCAATAACCATCAGATGGCATCTGACACTGAAGGGCTTCACAAACAGAAAACGTCTTCAAAGGTCTTGTTTCCTTGAACGCCACAGAACTGACTGTTTGGACACCAAGAGCACCAAACATGGGACATTGAAAGGTGGAAAAAAAGTCTTATTCTCTGATGAGAAAAAAAAATAACCTTGATGGTCCTGATCGTTTCCAACGTTACTGGCATGACAAGCAGATCCCACCTGAGATGTTTTCTACGTGCCACAGTGGATGGGGCACCGTAATGGTCTGGGGTCCTTTTTCCTTCGGTGGAACAATGGAGCTTCAGGAGGTGTAGGGGTGTCAAACGGCTGCTGGCTATGCCCAGATGTTGCAGAGAGCATCCCTGATGACTGAGGGCCCTCGTCTGTGTGGTAACGACTGGGTTTTTCAACAGGACAAGGCTACAGTACACAATGGGGTATGGGTTATTTGGAGGTGTGGTCCTAAACTTTTGATCAGCTGTAAAACAGCCTGTTTCAGTTTAAGTGTTGTTTTCAATAAACTGCATGCTCATGCACAGCACATTTCTTCATGATCCAGCCATGCAAAATGTTATTGATTTTTTGCCATTTTTCAAGTGGTCTTAAACTTTTGATTGAGACTCTATATTCAATTTACAGCCCTGTTCTTCATTGGTCCACGTATCTATAAGGATTGAAGTAACTCAAACAACCCTGTACACTCAGAGTATGCCTACATTCACAATTTCAATAGATTCTCAGAAACACTGGGAGCCATGTTTTTCTAGGAAAGTACAACAATACTACTCTGAAGTGGATGTTAATAGCGTCTGGCTTTAAACCCTTTTGTGTTAAGGCTTTTCAATTCTATTAAAGGTAATGGTGGAAAATGTGTTTCTTATAGCACAGTGATGCAGTACCGTGTACAGGAATCAGAGACAGAGGTAGTCAACTCACCAGCTATGGGCCAAATACCCAAAGTCTGTATTTAAAGGTACCACTGCCCTAAGGTATTTTTGATACTTTAGTTCTGCATGTGGAAATGTTTAAAGAGAATTTCCAAGTGGATATTTGTTTATTACTGACAAGCAAAAGTTGAACAAAAAATCTTTGCTTTAGTCAGAATTTTGCAAATACTCACCATTTACCCTCAGACCAAAAACAGTGACAACTTACCTTCAAAGTAAAAGCAGTGCCTTTCATTCTCCCCTGCAACAAAATACATTTCAAAAAGCTTTTACTTTGAAGGTAAATAGTTTGTGAGTGTTTGCGCCTTCCATGCTGCTATCGGCAACCACAACAACCAGCAACTCCAATCCACTTGCTAGTTGCGGAAAACATTTTTTTCCCAAGGTGGTGGTGACCAGAGGGTCAGTGACAGGTCTCTCGCCCCACGTGAACAGCGCTTTAGCAAAGCAACCGCTTACAGCTGATTGGGGAATACACATTTTTGCCTAGTAGCCAATGGTTGCCATATGGTCGGCTACAAGTCTTCAACTTGTGTGAATAACCAGCAGGTTAACAATATTCTTTTCAATAGGATTGCTCAAATTATTACACATTTTTAAATTATTTCTAATATAGGCTTGGTGAAACATTGGCAGTGAAAGCTTTTTTTTTTGCTAGAGTTGCCTGAAATGCTACCCACATATTGCTTTTCAAACAGCAGAGTGATGTTGAGGACATGTGCTATGCTTTCTGAACATATTAGGTGTTCTGCTTTAGATTTGTGCTTCTACTGAGTTATTTATGTAGAAATAAATGAAAAGTAAACCCTCTGGCATTGGCGGCTCAGCGCAGGCCCACAGTGAGTAATCTCAGAATGTGTACAATCCAAGGCTCAAACTAATGAGCTGGACTGAATGAAAGCTTTCATCAAATCCACTTTAAACACTGTAAGCAGTGTTTCAGTCTGTTGGAGTCACTCAGCATGACTGGCTCTATAATGATCTCCAAATGTGTTTTGTGTGATTGCTGCCTTGCAGCCTCAGTCTGCCCCACACTCCCTCCTTCCTTTCACGCTAACCTCACCTCAAAGGAAATTTGTACTTACTTGTTTGACGATAAATATGTGGTCCGTGCATTAAAGAAAACCTGACTGTGGTGAATGAAAATATTATACCATTTCAAAAAAGCAAACCAAAAGAACATTATAGTTATTTGTCTTCAGCATGTCTAGTAACACTATCACATCTGTAGAGTGACAATCAAGATAATCTTAGTAAAATAAATAAACCAAAATACATCAGTGTGCACCGGCTAGCTTACATAACTATTCAAAATATTTAAAAAAAAAAAATGAAAGCATGCGGCAAGAGCTAAGGCAGGTTAGAGAGGGTTAGAGCAGCTAACTTGCCACAGCACCTCAACATTGCAGTTAGCCTGTTAATGATTTTCTGAGGCGCACCTCGCAAAGCTTTTTTTTTTTTTGTCATAAAAAAAAAAGAAAGAAACTCCAGTTACACAAAAGTACAACAGCAGCGATAACAGCCTGTAAACATGATTACATTGAAAATAGTAATATGTTGTAGATATAATGTTTACCCTGCTCAACATTCTGGTTTAGCTTGTTAGCAAAATGACATCTGTATAGCTGAGGCTTAAAGTGATGTCATAAATCAAAGTACTATATGCGTTTCACTGTTGACTTTGGTTCCAAATAATAAAAAGAATGATCAAAGTTATTGCAAATCACCCTGAGCTTGATATAAATGTGTATTTATGAATGCAAAAAACATTATAACAATGCATCCAGTACAGTCATTGTCAATAAATTTGACAAAGAGGATCTTCAAAGCCCATGACCATGAATGCAAATGTAAACTGTCATAGCAATGTATCCAATAGTGAGATATCACAGTGGCTTTGAAGAAGGAAAACAGTGTATATCAGATTTTTTTTTTTTTTTTTTTTTTGGGGGGGGGAGAGAAAAAAGAAATGCAGGGTAGGTCTTACTAGAAATTGACTGTTCACATGGCTCACATTCTGCAACCAACTAAAAGCTCACTTTTTTTCTTTTACAGAATAAAGATGCTAAGTAAAGATTCTCTCTTGAAGAAAACTGTTATCTTTGACAAGATAATATTGATCTATGATGAGCCATCACAGCTGTGATGAAGCATACGGTCTCTAGTTCTGCTGAAGTAATAGAAGGCTCTTGCTCATGCTGTGATTATAAGGAGTTACTGCAAGTTGACCAAAGCAAAAATAGAATATAATTTCATGCTGACAGCAATATATAGTAATAGCCATGAAGCAATGTGAAGGACAAACAGTGAACCCTGCCAATCAGTGTGATGAGGGCATTATTTACTGCTGATTTACAGCTTCTGTCTTTTTGTCTCTTTTGGTTATTTCTTTATGAATTGTGACAAATTAGACAGTGTCCTTGGTTACTTTGGAATGTTTCTATCAACTAGGGTCACTACTCATAAGAAAAAGGCAGTAATGGATTATATGTACAGTTTTTTTTTTTTCAGCTGTAAACAGAGATAAGGTCATTAACATAGACTTTGTCCTAGCAGTCACTGACCCAGTCTAAACAGACTTTCTGCACAGACTTTGACTCTTTCCGCAAGCAATATTAAAATGTAACTTTCTGCAGACATCCAATATTATTAATAATATTTTCAAGGTTGTTATATTTTAATGGCATCCCGAAGGTGTGGGAAACAGGTTTTTCTAATTCATAACATGGTCTCATGGGTGACAAACTGAATGGTTGAAGCACTGCACACCCAAGTGAGAGAAAAGAAGAGGCATGATTACTGTTTGAAGTGGGAATGTTAAAAAATCCCATAGAAATTCACTGTAATCCCAAAGAGTAATGAAGCAATTAGTCACTGCTCATTAATGACTATATGTCCCATATAGCGGGCTCCAGCTGTCACTGTACCAGTGACCCAGTCTTTTTCCATTTGACATCTATTTCTTATTAGAGAGTCAGTGAAAATTTACATTATAGGAAAGTTGTTATACTAATGGCATAATCCATGATATGAATATAAATAATACTACAGCTTTTTATTGCACTGTATAAAATTATTTGGGGATATCTGGGGATAAATAAAGAATAATAGTAAATGAGCAATATTATTTTACAGTGAAAATAACACACATTTAAAAACAAATAAATAAAATCAAATGGCCTAAAATAAAAAAAACTACTTGTTCCTTTTTTCAAAAGAAAAAAAATCACCTGGAAAAAGTACTCCTTGTTTTGGTTTGTTATGTGTTCTATTTTTTTAATATTGCTGAAAAAAGAACAGTGATGCTTAAAGAAAGAAAAATATAAATAAAAGTCAGTTGAATTGTCAGATATTTTTAACATAAATGTTAATGCGTGTTATACACTAGTAGATACCACCTACTTTCCGCACATTTATCCCTTAAGTACACAGTTTGTTTGTTTATTTATTTTGGGTTTTTTTTTATTATTTGCTTGTTTGGTTTTCTGCACCATACTTCTCTTCTCAATGATACATACTTTTATTCTCAGTTTTACAATACACCTTGTAGAACAGTGTCTGTTAAATACAACAGTTGGCCTTTAAAGTATGCAGTTTTCATTTCTGGTCAGTCTCATGGGTCCTCCGTGTATTTTTCTCTGTGGTTCTTTGCAAACAGAGCAGGCAGCAGGACACATGAGCAGCTCTCCAGTGATCTACCCCTGGAGCTCTCAGGTGATCTGCCTACAGTATGTGGATCCATTTACCAGCCGAGCAGCTGCCGTGGGAGGCTTGAGCCCTCTTAAAAGTCCACGTCAGGCTATGGTTACAAACTGCAAAGTTGGTGGGGAGGCGGGATAGCTTAGGGCCAGGCGGTGCTTGAGGCCTCCTGCTGCAAGTTCAAAGAGAGGGCTTCAACAGCTGTGGATGTTCAGAGGGCTATTTTGGCCGTGAGAAGAGTGGCATGTAAGGTCACATGGCAACTTAATATAACCTCAAAACCCAAGTTGGTGTATTTGTCTTAACTTCCAATTTTTCGAAAGAAAGACACACTTCTTTGATTTCATTACAGAAAGAATTAGGCTAATTAGGCCATTTTTCATGCTCTCCTAGAGTACAATTTATTTACTAGGCTACACATAGCTGTACTTTCTGAAGTTCTATTGGGTGCAAATATTGTATGCCACAGCTCTGTAACATAATCACTCAGTAATCAAGTGGGTTTACATGTTATTTTGCATGAAAATGGTTATCCACATAACCATAGTACTGGTTTCTGAAAACATTTTGAATAATAAATATAGGAAGTTTCTTCACAACATCTCAAAGACACGTCTCCATTTCAACAGAATTTGGCATAATTCTGAGGATTTCAACTGGCATTTAAAATTCATGCTGTTCCTTTACATGAATGCTGAATTCAAGGTTATTTAGCAGAGACATGAACAGTCTGTAAATGTAGTACTGTTTGTAGTCCAGACAAATATCCAGCTCCCTCTTCTTTTTTGCTAAAGTTTGGCACCAGCACATTTTATTTCCATTTTATTTCACTCTTTAATATACTTATTGTCTTCTCTGATTTGAAGAGACCCATGATTTTAAAGCCTGAAAACAGAACCCTGACAAGGTGTTTATCTACTTCTCAGACTAATTTCATACAAAAATAGGCTGTTTACCTCAGCTTTGAGTGTCACAAATAACAAATCCATTTTGATACATTTCTTTATATTAGTCACTGTGGTAATACTAAAACAGGTGATTTCAACCGGTATCAATACTATTTTATATGTGCCATCATCTGACATAAATCAAATAAGCGTACCCTAAAGCAGAGCTTCCCAAAGTGTGGGGCCTGCCCCCCAGGGGGGGCACAGAGCCATTGCAGGGGGGACGTGTTATGAAAAAGGAAAAAAAAAAAAAAAAAAAACGCTTGGACACTGCTAGCACGGGTGCACACGAACGCAAAGCAGGAGATGAAACATAGCTGAATATGTTTCCAAACCAACTTCATTCTAAGCCAAAGACTAGAAAATATGGTGAAGCATATCTTCCCTTTGGTTTCACCTGCACAAGTGCCAAGGTAGGTCTCCCCTGCAGAATTGGTTTTCCCTTCGTCGGGAGCAGCGCTGGGCTGTAAAAATCATGGACAAACAGTATCCCACATTCTTGATTTTTAGTTCACAAACACTTGTAATGACTAACTACTCCTGACATTTTGGAGATGTTAGCTCTTTATACAGTAAAGTTACAGTGGGATACAAATAATATCAGGCTGATCCTGCCGTAATTTGTATCCTACAGTTGTTTATGTTTTTGAACTCATTTTGCACAGAGAGGCATTTTTTGAAAAATGTATTGATAGCAATGTTGAATATTATTACACAGGAAAAAAACAACTACACATAAAATAATCACACCGTGATGCCTCTGCCTTTGTAAATGGAGGGACAGTAACTGCGTGTGTGTATATGTAAGCGTGTAAAAACTGAAGATCGAACATTTTTCTTGTAAAACAAAGGGGGGCTCAGCAAAAAAAGTTTGGGAACCGCTGCCCTAAAGTGAATTAAAGATATATTACTGCTGAATGACCAACATGGGCTGTGTTGTAGTGGCCAATCAATGAAGGCCAAAAACATTTTAGACACTATTCATCTATTTCTCTATTCATTTTCTTAATTGCTCATCCAACTCAGGTTTCCAGGAGACGTTATTGAACAAAATCTTTTCATGTAGACTTTCTTTTATATGTTTTTGTTGCAATCTTTCATCCACTCTAAATGTTCCCATGCCATGTTATAAAGATTGATGTGAAACATTTTTACCTAAAAGAAACTGATACCAACAAAAGCAAGTGTGCTTATTTTTGGACAGATGGACAAAAAATAAAATGAAAAGGCATGAGAAGAATTAGTAATGAAGATGTTTTCATGAAGTGCACGACACTCACATAATGCAAGCAGTCACCCACCTGGTAATGGACTGGATCTGCTGTTCAGAACTGCTTTTCCATTGCTGGATGAATGCATCCTGCAGCTGTGCAGTGGTCAGTGGTTGTGGCTGGCTCTGATGAACACATTGACCCAGCATCTCCACGGCATGTTAAGTTGAAGACATATCGAGACTAAATCCTGACCATGACAGTGTTTTGAATACTGTTTTCTTGTTTTTACTACTTTACAACTACTCTGGCAGTAGAGGGGCATGAATTTTTTGCTGAAACAGCCAAGTTCAAGTTGGAGCTCCTTATTATAGTATTACTTCTGTCTGTTGCAGCATGATGGGACTAATAAAAATGTTGTGCATATACAAATGTTTTTCATTGACTATAGATCAATAGATCAAAACCAAAAACTACTCACAGAATATGTTTGGGTTTTCTACTTGTTTAAAATTATATACTTAGACATGAACTTAGCCTGCTTAAACAAAAAGACCAGCTCTTTGCAGATAATTAAAAACCACTAAATACACCTGTCTTCAGTCATTGGTGGAGTTTGTGCTGCTGGGAACTTAACACATAATGTGTAGTACTACAATAAAGTATTCATTATGTGTACTGACTTTGGTTGATGGCAAGTGCTCTTATCTTCTCAGTTTTAACAAATCACATAAATTGTCAGCTGAGTGCATGGTGACGTACCTAACAGTATAACTGAACAGTATAAAAGCTTTCGAGAACTCTGCTTCTCACAGTATCCTAAAAAGAAATACTCTTTAAGTTTTAGGGATCACATTCATTAATGCATTTCCTGAACTTTGATTAGTGAGTGATCCAAAAGTAGATCCTTAGATAAAGTAGAATTGGAGTACATGTGTAGCTGACTTTTCAATCACCCTGCCTATTCTTGTCTCCTCTAGTTAGAATGTTCTAGTAACATTATACTGTATAAATATTTGTCCGACATAACTGCAGGCTCATTCAGCTTATCCTGTGGCTTCAGCTCAGGCACAATGGACCCTTATCCCGACCAAGTAACTCTACACTCACCTCCCTGGTCATTATTGATGGCCTAGTAAGTGTTACTGTTACAAAGCAATTACTCTGCCATTAATGTTAGATGAGCTGCTCTACAAGTACAGCTCGATGCTTATCAGTTTTCTTCTGTTGCTTGCCTCTTTACTTTCACTAAACTGCACACCTTCTACTGCACATCGTTTCAGTCTTTAATAAGTGGGAGGTGAGAATGACAGCTGGCAGTCTTAACCTCTATCAAAGGAAATTTCTCTAAGTTCAAGAGGTAAAAAAGTCAAAAGGTGAGCAACATGGCCCCAGTGTGACTTTGGGAAATCTGGTGACCCGGTAAAATGATATCACACCACCGAAGAGAAGAAATAGGCAGGAGGAAAAAAGAACAGCACAGAGGTGTAGGGATCGAATGAGCTGTACTGCCACCTCCACATGTGGTTTTACCAGTGCACAGAAACAGTGCATCTCCAGGTCACTGAAAGGTAGAATATGCACATGCACACACACACACAGCAGTTTTTTCCCCCCTCTGATGTGTGTTATGTAAATTGTGCCAGACAGGTAGCTTGTTTATCTTGAAGGCAGAGGGGAACGATGGTTCACATATCAAGTCGACACCTTTTACATATCAATCAGCAGCAAATGCTGAAAGAACTATTAACACAACTTCAGTAACAGTTTTCACTCATATTTAGTCACTCAAACTGAGGATGCAGTTTCATCACTTTGTTAATTTGCAAGGCTTTTGTTCAAATGGTAACCATTTTCAGCATCTCTCTAAACAATGTTGTTTTGGTTAGGTTAAGTTCATACTGTATAGTCTTTAATCAATGACATTGTTTATCACTGAAAGTGACCAGTCATAAAATAGCCAGTTCCCATGTTTGCTTCAACACACAAACTTTATGAAGTCTGGTCAACTCACATGGGCGATATTCGGCTTTATAAGGAAAGTTACCATTGAGAACATGTATTCCCTTCAGCACTCACCAAGCAGAAACCTTTGTGCCTGTAGTGGCTGCTTTGCGCATTATATGTGACCAGTAAAGATTTCCCCTTGATGATGATGTCCTTAGTGACTTAAATTATTAGTGATAAGTGATTTAAAAAGTGATTCTGAAATTCTTCGCTAAACATCGGTATCAAAATAAGTATTAAGCTAATTGAAAGTAATATGAATTGTGAAATCATTAAATGTTACCTATATTAAAGGTGTTTTTATCATTAAGAACCCTGATAGAGGTGTTTGAGTAAGATGGAGAAAATAGCGAGCTGACCATGTATGGGCATCCATCCTAAAAATAAGTAGTCCAGTGGGAGAAAAGAGACTCCAAACTCAACTATGCTGTCCTTTCCAAAGAATAATGAAGAAACAGTCTGACAAGATTGTTTTTCTGAAATCTGGCTACAAACAGAGTAGAGTTAAAGCCATTAGCCAATAAGAGTTATTTGCTTGCCTGGTATACATGGTACATACAAAGGCATTTAAGTACATGCCAAGAAAAAACAAAGACTTGCATACAGTTCTTATAATGTTAGTACGTTACTGTAAATTTACTTTTGTTGGATACAGTGTTCATCAATAGCAAAATATATTCAAAAAGATTCAATTTTTTCTTTTAATTAAATTCTTTTGGGGGGGAAACAGCTATAAATTGCACCATTCTGTCTCTCTGTGTGTCTCTTTCTATTCTTTATCTAACAGATGCACATAAGCACTCACACATTACCTATTTGTCCGTAGGTGGTGGTCATAAAACCATACATCAGCAGCTTTGCAGAGGAGCATGTCCTTAAGAATATGATAAAGAGGAAGCAGGCATTTCCTTCTCAAGAGGGATGTTTTCCGCTGCACGTCCTGTCTGATTAGTGAGACCAGAGAGTCTTCCTCTCAACTGCACTGCTAAATAATATTTTCTAGATATCTACACAAAAAGTGGTTTCATGTCATAGACATGCTGTAAAAATGATCTCTGGACCAAAAATATTTCTGTTACCCATAAATCTGTCCTAGCTTGCCATCTATCATGAAACTGTCCTGACAAAGGGCAGTCTCGTATTACCCACCTCCAGCCTCTACACAGTTAGCTTGCTTTTTTTTAATAAAGTGATTGACTTTAGTGCTTAGATTTAAACACTAAGGCTTATTGGCAGCCCAATAAATAGGTTAAGTTTCCCAAACCAGTAAAAAAAAAGCTAGTATTGCTGAACAATAAAATCTTGAATATTTTCAGCAGCGCATCATATCAACATTGTCCAAACTTTCTCCAATGTGAATTATGGGCTTATCTCCAATGAAAGACTTTGAGAAGGAGCTGTTTAGCTGTGGGAAATTTCCTCATCTCCTCTCAAGTCCATATGGGGGCTTTAGTGGCAGAGATGCATTATCTGAGTGTCCAGCGAAAGTAGGGGGAGAGTGGCTAGCTGAAGTTTATGGAGATTTATTGCTCCTTCCTCAGACCTTAATTGCCTCCTCCTCTGTGGGTACTCCAAGGAGGCCTGTGGTGAGCAGCGACCAGCACCAGGGTTCTTGCAGGTGGGCCCACCAAAGCGCTGTTCACTAAAACTTGTTATGGAGACAAATGGTGTCATGGAGCACTCCTAAACCAGACAACAAACAAAGGAGAGGAAGAGAATAGCACAGAGACGGACAGTTGGTTACTGAAAGGGCTCAGGACTTCAACTTGAGCTTCAGATGGAAAAAAAAAAGTAGAAACCTAAGATTTACTTTACTGGCAGCAATTAAATATCAATCATTAAGGAGTACGGTTATAATATAGTGGCAGAAAGAAACATCTGAGCTTCATCTCAGTACATAAATTTTGCAATGCCTAATCCAAAGCCAGAAATTAATCTTTTGCTTTGAAGCATAAATCGTTTCTTTATTTTTATTTTAACCACGTTTATTTATTCAGATAAAAGACATCTGGTGAAGAGGTCAGAATAAAAGGACTGTCGATATAAATAACTTGCAGTACCATCAAGCATGCTCATTCATTTACAAGTATATCCATTTTTTTAAAACACAAAAAAGCATCAGTGCAACCAACAATGTAGTGATTAAAATTTGATTTTAATATACTCAAAGCTATATATTCTGCTGAAATATAGCTTTCTACTTCTTTTGTATATTGTTGCTTGAGAAAGAAGCTGCATTTTGGATTTTTGTTGTTGTTTTGTTTTTGTTTTTTGTTTTTAATCAAATGCATTTAAACACCGAGTACCAGTATCTGTGAATTTTAATTCATTCCTGTTTTTTTATGTGCTCCATTACAGAGAGATTGATCAGAACACTTCTTTCAGTGATCATCTAGAAATTGGGTCTAACAGAGACTCTGATGGTTGAGGAGGAGGAAGGGACTATTGAAGTTTACTCAGAAAGATCAATGAGATATGCTGAACAATGTTTTATCTATGCTCTTACCTTGCAGTGACAAGTGATAAGTGGATAAGCTAAAAATAAAAACAAGTGTAGTCTAGATTGTGTTTTTCCTGGAAATGTTAAGTAAAAGTATAAAATAAGTGCTTAACAATAACCTAAGAAACTTAACCATGTGACTCTTCAGGAGCCTGCATAATAATTACTATAAATAAAAGTGAAAAATATTTTCTTCCTCAAACGTTCCACCTTAGGTTGAGCTTTATAGCCATTGGTTTTCCACCGTATAACCACATCTGTATTTTCCATTTGCTGTTCTTGTTGCTCTTCCTGTCTTATGGAGTCCAACTAGTGAGTGCAGCTATCGATGCTTGGCTGAGTCATTTGTTTATATTTGGGTCACACATCACCAGCTGCTAGTACCTCCTCCTTTGTACCCTGGTTGTACTCAAAGCTGTTTTGAAAGAACTTTGTTGTTTCCACATTTAATGGGAACACTTTTCCTGCACATTTTGCAAAGTTCTGTGCTTTTTTCAAGGTTGTAGAAGTTTCTCCCCCATAAGGTAATAAATTGCAATAGGAGGCTGATACCTGGCTCTCACTCTCAGAAATGTCCAGGCTTGCCTCTGTGCTACATGCAGTAGGGAAACTAAATGCACAATGTTTCTATAGCAACAATATTGTGCAGACATGGCACAAACCTACTCTTAGATATATCTTGTAGCCCTCAGGAGGAGTTTATAATATTTATTTATCTCATTCAAAATTCTCACATCTCAATAAGACTCATAGCACCTTTTTCATTTTTAAAGAACTTGAAGAGGTGGCGGTTTGTGTAAGGTGAAGGGATTGTTAGAACTGATGGGCTCATATTTATTGCACGAGAACATGTCTTGAGTTACTGGCTCTATGATGAGCTGCCGAGTGAGATGGCAGAGAGGCAGTAAGTGCACTAATGACTGCGAATAGTCTGGCCTCTTAAACCATGAATATTGAATGCCTATATAGCACAGTTATACCTCTCCTCCTACCTGGTTCATGAAGCTGATGATCTCAACTCTTTACTGAGTTTAGATCATTCACAGAGAACACCACATATATTGTCGTGAAGAGGGTGTGAAGAGGAAGGAATGGTGGAAACTGTGACAATAATTGACTGAGGTCTACAAACAGAGATAAGACACAGAGGAAAATTATTACAGTGACAAACTGCTGCTTCAGTATGGAATAAATGCATAATCCCCATTGGAAGAGTGATTTAAAGGTAAGAAAAAAAGATATTATTTCATAAGAAAACCAACAAATAAGTAATAATATGAACATTCAGTAACATTTATTTTGGGAAAAAAAAAAACAGGCATGCTTATCAGCTGCCACCTGGCTCCTCAGTAAACCTACAGCCCTAGAAAAATAACAACCTATTTCTGTGTTGCAAAATTCAGTGGAGTGGTCATTAGAAGATTAATCTCTGCCATTTTGTTTGTGTGAGAGAGAAAAAACACTCGGAACATGGACTAGGTTTTAGTTAATAAATGAAACATGTATATTGGGCCATCTGGTTACTTTTTTCCATATGTGGTGAGCTGGAGACTGGACATCTCCTGCTCCATTATTCTGTAGATATCTCAGATCATCATGTCAGGACAATTTTGACAACAGCTGCAGGAGCTAATTGTTTATTGTTCCCAACATAAAAAAGGTAGAAAATGTTTGTTGCACATACAGATTTAGTTTGCCAATAAGAAGTATAAATTTACTAAATTCAGTTCCCATTTCTATATGTAATTCCTTCAAGTTTACAAGACAAATTACGCAGTTATACCAAATGTCCACATCTCTTAAGAAAGGACCACCTCAGTTAAAAGAACATCTAATAAAAATAACCAAAGGTTGTGACCGCTCTTCAGTGTAATATTGATTGTACTTTAGCCAGAGCTTTTCCACTTTTCACCTTCAATGTGTTACATCACATTTTCTGGGCTATACAGAGGAAGTCTCCATCACTCACCACACTGTGTTTACTTCTAGGCTGGTCTGTCAGTGAAAGGATTTCAAACTACTTCATGTGGATGCTTTTTAAACAAATAGATGTTAAATGTCTGTATTTCTACTGCACTGGCTCTATTTTTATTTAAAGTGTCAATGGTCTTGCACCAGCATATTGAGGTAGATATGCATATCCATTTACTAATCACTCTTGACCATCCCGTGGTCAAAGCTTATTTCAAAAGGAGGTTGTGTCTCCGCTCCTGTTCCACAAACACAGACTCTGGAGTGATCTCCCAGAAATGCATTATACTTTTTTTCAGAGTCGCGGGGGGCGCTGGAGCCTATCCCAGCTGTCTTAGAGCGAGAGGTGGGGTACACCTTGGACAGGTCGCCGGTGTGTTGCAGGGCTAACACATAGACATGAGACAACCAGTCGCACTCACATTCACACCTAGGGGTAATTTAGTGTTTCCAATTAACCTATCCCCACTAACTGCATGTCTTTGGACTGGGAAGAAGCCGGAGTACCCAGGGAGAAACAAAGGCAAAAACAGGGAGAACATGCAAACTCCACACAGAAAGACCCTGGCCTGATCGTGGAACTGAACTCAAGATCTTCTTACTGTAAGGCAACAGTGCTAACACCACCCTGCTGATTAAATTTAAATATAACATTATTTAAATATAAACTTTACTTACTGCAATCAAGCATTATTTAAAATATGTTCATTTTTTGTTAGGAATGTGAACCAGGAAAGTTCAGCACAATTAGAGCATCGCTGTTAACATTTTGATTACTTTACCCATTTGGTTTATCTGAAGCTAAGTTGTCTAACTAAGTCCTTTAACTCTAATCAAATATTCATCGCCACAAATCTGAACTGCTACTTTAATTTCTAATCATATTAGAAGATTCTTACAAATATAGACTATGACAGGTAACATTGGCAGAAACGCAAAAATAGTCTTGAATGAATGAAAAACGTTCTCAGATTTCCAATTCTAAAGCACACCAAATACCAGAATATAAGGTTCCCTACAAGACAGCTTTATTACATATACATGTATTTTACAGATAGATATAAAAACTCGAGTGTTGTCTAGTGCCCTCAGTTAATCATCTACACATAAGTCCACAGCAGAGCTATTGAATAAGAATAGCAGCAGCCCTTATTCTAGCTCTATTCTCATTATGCCATAGTCCCTCTGGCAAAGAACCCCCCTGCCTTCCCCCCATTCCTCTCTCTAATGAGGACCAGAGGAGGGAATATCAGGACCTCAATCAGCCACAAGTCCACTTCACATATGTTTTGATGGATCTCTGCTTATGTGCCGAGTCCTCCCAGCTCAAGGGATCACACCGCCGAGCCTTATCGGCATTCCTCAGAAAGCACAGTCAACAAAACCACATGGCCTAACAGTGACAGGCAATGCCTTGACAAAGACGGGCAACATCTCAGTGTTTGATCATATGATATCGTAAGAAGTCAGAGCTTGACTGCATAGTGCAATTTGTTAGAAGGCTTGGTGAAGGCTTGGGTCTTACATTAGGGTTAACAGAGGATTTATTTTTCAGTATAACTCGTGTCATTGATGCAATTAAAGGTTCATGAGGACATTTCCCTTTAATTTAGCAATTATATTTTAGGTTATCTTTACTAATATTTTGCATATATATATTTTAACAAAATGTAGAGTAGTCTGCCTGGTTTGGCATTAAATGTGAAATGTTGTGAAGAGGTGATGTTTTCTCCCTTTTCTGTCATTGCACCCCAAGGACATATGTCTTTGGGTTTTTGATTGTTACCAGTTTTTGGAACACAAGTCTAATCACTTCTGACTGCAGGAGTTATTTCATAAGCAACTTTTCTCTCTCCTGATAAATATAATTGATCAACTATATTATACAATCAATGTATGTGTAGCGGGAGAGCAAATGTAAGATATCAGTTCTACATTTTTTTTAAATTGATCTTTTAATCCATTTATGATCTGGGAATGTCACAATAAAGATTATCCATTGGTTTAAGTTATAGATATGATTAAAGTTACAGAACATTTAAAAGGTTTGAAACAGACTGTTCTGCCTTATTGTGTTCTTGTGACTCAGCCAACAACCCCAAAAATATGGTGATTATTTTCTCCCATATAAACACTATTAAGCCACTAGGGGGCTAAATATAGACTGCTAAAGAAAAATGCATGTAGCCTGTCTAATATCGCACACTGGTTTATCAAGATCAAGATCAAGATAAACTTTATTATCCCCAAGGGGCAATTTGCTTTGTAGCCAGCAGCCTAGCACAACACACAGTTTTGACATGTTATGTTCAAGCAAGCTTAAAAGTCAGTATTTGGTATGACTGCCTTTATTCCTCTTGTATTTTTGTAATTGTAACAAAAGATTATTTCCAGATGTTACTGCATGTTTTTTCTGCATTCATAATTGCATAAATTTACACCACTGGCTGAAATGCAGCCCCAAAGCATCACAGAGCCTTCCACCATTAAGATACAATTTAAAGAAAACAATACTCTAAAAATGATCAGATGTAAGGGCTGTACCAAAAATGAGTGAAAAAGCAAACAGTTGAATAGACATATTTATATGTTATACTTTTTGTGCTGCACAGATGTTTAAATTAGCAGTATTGCTCATTTTCAGGGAATCATTTTCAGGGAATAGTTTTCTGAGATGTGTTACGGAGAAGAGAAGGAAATGCAAAGAGGAAAGAAAAATACAGAACTGATAAAGGGAATAATGAAGTGATGCAAAAATTCATTACTGTCTGCTCAGGTGGTTTCATAGGGCGTTATCATCAAGAAAAATCTGATTTGTCATATGTCCTTGTTGCTATGCTGCTATGTCACAACCTGCCCTATAATCCACAAGCGTTTGCATTTTTAAATCAGAACTTCATTAATTTCACCAGCAATGTAACGGACGGCTAATTAATAGAAAAACGGTGCTATTAAACAAATGATCGAGGCAGCACTGGTAGGATCGCGAACACACTGTTACTATTCTTATTCAATAGCTCTGCCGTGGACTTATGTGTAGATGATTAGATAACTGAGGGCACTAGACAACACTCGACATCTTGAGATCTTTCTTGGAAACAGGAGCATTATCTTTTGCATGAAGTATCACATTCATTTCTCAGCTTTGTGAAAGCACTGTAGCCTTACACATTCTTAGAGGTGTTATCCACAGAAGCACATTATACCACTGAATGACCTGTTCACCTTTTCTAAGTAGGAATAAGGCAAGTTCTGATGTGAGGGAAACATTCACACTTCAACTTGGAAAAACTTGAACATTTTCTTTATTATATAATATTAACATAACATTTTACCTGTACAAAAACACACATAATGGCTTAAAGACTCTCAGTGGTGCATTCTGTTTAATTACCCTCACATGTACACATGTATAAACAATATATACTTTATTTGGTTCTAGTCTAGAAGTGGCAGGCACATTTGAGAAAACAGGATGTTAGCCAACTGAGTGGTTTCTTTCTTTTGTCTGCACTGCACTTTAACCCATAGACGGAAATAGAGCTATGGAAAGTGTGACTTGTGCCACAGAAAAACAAAATGTTCAGAGCAAGTAAAAATAGAGAAAAAAACAAGCCGAAGGTCTGTTTGGTGTAACCAGCAAGAACCTTACTATAAGTAACTTTTTCTTTCAAATTCAGAATCTAAATTTTTAGCCAAGCAGTTAAAAAAAAAAAAGTTTCTTGTGCATTTCAGCTTTAATCACAGAGCCCAAGTTTTAGCCACTCCTGCTGGATTTCCACAAAAGGAGGCGAGCTGAAGTGAAACCGCTGTCTCTAGCACTCTGCATGGCTGCATGCTGTTGTGCAACAGTCACATACTCTATTTACTTTTATTTCCTCTGCCAGCTTGTTATTTTACACTTTCAACATCCTGCGTGCCGGGTGCCACGAGAGGCTGACACTGCTGTTTAACTACTGCTTAATTTAAAGTTTAAACCTCCTGCTTATTATAACAAAACCTGAACAGAGGAAGTAAAACATGCTTAAAAACAGTTTTATTAATAGCAATTTTTTTTGCTGTCCTTTGTGAATATTCAGTGTAACAACACTGTGATGGCACTTTGATGGCTAAGAAGTAGAAGACAAAAATGCATGCAAACACACACACACACACACACACACACACACACACACACACACACACACACACACACACACACACACACACACACACACACACACACACACACACACGCATGCATAATAGAGATGAGTGCATAAGTGAGCCTGCAGATAGAGGTCAGAGTCTTCAGTAAACAAATGGTTATTTAACCATAAACAAACCATTGTGGCTAAAACAATGAAAGATGTTACCTTGGGTGACATTACTCTTTAGGTTTGCTTATGCTTCCTTAAATAAACACTGCATCTAAGCATTTGTTACTATCTATCATCTGTAGCCTAGACTACAATTACAGTCTAATTTTCTGGTGTCTGGCTGTGTTCTCCTTGTTTATACTTTCCACAAGCATTAACTTTTTTTTTTTTTTGTAGAATTGGACCCAGCAATTTACTTTCAGGCTCTAAAGAGTTACAGAACATCCTGTACAGCTTTTTGAACCTTTTTATGGACGGAAGCCACAATAAGATGATTGTCATCTTAAAATAGTATATGGCAACGTATGGTGGAAGCATTCAGTTCTGACACTTTCCACAGAGGATGGTACTTGCTCGCAACTTTTACAAATGTGTGTCTGTGGTTGATTCTATGTGGGAGTGTGTTTCTGGGGTGGAAGTGTGGCTTTTTTAACTAGGCGGTGCTAGTGGGGTTTTTGTGAATAGAGCAGCGAAGCGCTAACTTGTGGTCATGGGGTATGTTTGCTGTTTATTTTGTTCTGCTTGACTTGGTGGACGGGGGTGGCAAAGGGCACAAGGCTAGGAGGTCAAAACAGGCAAGACTCTCCAAATGTATTTCAGTCCTCTGTTTGAGTCTAACGATACGCATGATCATGTACAAAGAATCACTGCACATCAAGATACTTAAATATTTGGTGGACTATAGTAATTACAGTTGTGGTCAAAAGGTTACATACACTTAGTCATGGGCATGAATGTCATGGTAATCTTCGGCTTGTAATACAGTGGTCCCTCGTTTATCGCGGGAGTTATGTTCTAAAAATAACCCGCAATAGGTGAAATCCACGAAGTAGTCAGCTTTATTTTTTACAGTTATTATAGATGTTTTAAGGCTGTAAAACCCCTCACTACACACTTTAGATATTTTCTCAGAAAGGCATGAACATTGTCACAGTTTTTTCTCTTGTTTAAAAACTCTCAAAGTTCAAACCTTCGTAGAAAAATAAGTCCAGTATTATAGAATGAAACCAAAGATCAAACCCTGTTTTCAGGTCCAGAACATGGGAATAGAGCAGCTGCCAGAGAATTCAACATTAATGATTCTATGGTACGGAAGTGGAGGAAGCAAGAAGAATGAGTTGAGTAAAGTTTGACTTATCTGACTGTTTTGTTTCATTTAATGCGCCTTATAATCTGGTGTGCCTTATGGTCCAAAAAATACGGTAACTTCTACCTTCCTTCAGCATATCCAGAAGTCCAACTTTTTGTGCAGTGGTTAGCATCTTCCTCTGCCTTTTGGGTGCTACCATAGGTGCCTTTAACGGTGCCAAACCTTTCGTGGACAGTGTTGTGTTTGTTGGGGAGACAACTTACAAACATACAGTACAGCACTTCAGAGTCACACTGCTAGTGATTGAAGATTTATGTAAATTTGACAAGCTGAACGCATTCTGTACTGTACAGGAGACACGGCACGGAGGAGATTGATTGACAATGGTCTACAGCCAATCAGGACACAGAACACAATGCAGAAAAAAAAAGCATGCAAAATTGCACACAAAAAAAATCGACGAAACCGTGAGGCCGTGAAAGGTGAACCGCGTTGTAGCGAGGCACCACTGTACATTCTTTGAACTTTAAGTTATTTTTCTAGGGACAGTGATTGTGCAGCATGCATCTTTAATGACTTTAAAAAAAAGAAGAAAAAACCTAAAACTTACAAAAAAGAATTGGATGCACAAGTCTGAGTTTTCTCTAATCCACACAGGGTGAAAAGTATAGACTCAATAAGTTCTGTACACACTCACTTTAATCTTTTAATAAGTGGTGCTGAACATTCTACAGTGTCTTTTAACTTGACATTTGTGAGGTCAGATGTTGGATGAGAAGGCTTGACTCACAGTCTTTACTCTAATTCATCCCAAAGGTGTTCTATCAGGTTGTGCGTTTTTGTGTACTGGTGCAATGTCATGCTGGAATGGGAAAAGCTGTCCAAACTGTCTTGGTATGATGAAGCATAAAGAGTTTCTTTCAGTGGAACAAGGGGCAGAGCCCAGTTTCTGAAAAACCACCCCACACCATAATCCCCACTTCACCAAACTTTACACTTGGCACAGTGCAGTCAGACTCTCCTTGCAACCGCCAAACCCAGACTCATCCATCAGATTGGCAGACACAGCCAGACGGCGTCCCTCCAGATAACATATTTCCAGTGCTTTAGAGTCCAGTCCTTTGCATTGGGCTTGGTGATGTAAGGCTAAGATGTACCTGCTCAGACACAAACCCATTCCATGAAACTCTGTACACACTGTTCTTGAGCTAATTTGAAGGCCACATGAAATGTATTGGTCTGTAGCAACTGAATCTGCAGAAAGCTGACAACCTATGCATGCTATCCTCAGCAGCCGCTGACTCCACTCTGTGATTTTATGTCGCTTGCTGTACCATTTCATGGCTGAGCTTTTGTTGTTCTCAACTGCTTCAAATTTGCCGTAATACCACTAACAGTTGACTGTGGAATTTTTAGTAGCAAGGAAACTTCACAACTCAATAGGTGACATCCTATCATGGAACCAAGCTGAAGTTAACTGAGAGCTGAGAGCTACCCATTCTTTTAGAAATGTTTGTAGAAACACTCTGCATCCCTGGATGCTTGATTTTATACACCTGTTCTCATGGAAGTGATTAGAAGACTTGAATAGAATTATTTGGATACCTATTTGCCTATTTTGCCTATTTATCTGCATGAATCACTTTGGAGCTGACAGATGGTCGCTTCCCTACATTCCCGTGTCCAGTTGCCTCGTTGACTGCTATATGTCAATAAATGATATCTTGCACTCTCATTGATTATTTATCTCAGGATTGCTCACTTTGCATCAGAGGTGTCTTGTTGGCCATTTGGCTTGATGTCACCAAATATCATTGACTTCCTGGGGTCTCTGTTAGCTAAGTCACTGTAAAACATGTCCTGTATGAACACACCTTCAGCCATTTCAAGTCTGCATTATCTATTCTCTTGGCAGCTTGGTTGCAACAGAAAGAAGAAAACAACACTGTCATTTATCATCTTTTGGTTAAAATGGCAAACTGGTTAACGAATGAATTTACATATCAAGCTGTTACAGAGCAACATCAGCGTTTATTTGGAGCCAAAATTGTTTCTCATAGCTAGCATATTAACTGTCTTATAAATGTGTTTGATTTATGCCAGCTCTGTTGGTAAAGTACTCTTTCTGTATCTCTCCTCATAATTTTATCCCTGTGAAATGCTCTGCTGCTTAGCAGAAAATATCTGCTTGATGCACCTTGACTGAAACAACACTTTGCTAAATATTACAGTGCACATATATTTTGTATAGTCTAGATCACAGACACAATGAAGCCAGTATTTTCACTTCAAATGGTGAAAGACCGACATAGCTCATATAATGTTATAGGAAGAAGAATCCATCAAGGACTCCGGGTGCATCCAAACGTTATTCACACGTAAGGGTGATGCTGGTGAGGGGAGGGGAAAAATGAATATCCTGTACTGTTTTTTCACCCTGCTAATGCATTATTTTTTTACTTTTGAAAATAAATACTTTTTTGTCACCTACCCCCAGGATTATGTTCATCCTTTATTTGCATTTTATTGAATTTTATGCTTAAAGCCCAAATTTGTCCTCTTTAATTTTTGATAATCATGTAATATTTATGCTCCATAAACAAAAAGGGGGAAAAGACGAAAACAAACTCTAAGACCCCACCCCTGAGGTCTTGAATTATCCTGTAAACAATGAAAATACAATTTCCATGCTTCTTGCTGATTGTCCTTCAGGCACCTTGCCAAGGCATGCCTGGCCTGCGTCCTGCATTGTCAGACAAAATGAGTGGGATGACACCAACACCGATGTGACCATGCCGCAGGTTTTTGAAACATACAATCACATCATAAATCAACCACCAAAGCACAGAACTTTGTTGTCTAAGAATCCCACTGAGCTTCAGCTAATGCTTGTTATGTGTCAAGAAAACACAACAGGCGTTGTTCAAGTGTGTAGGAGATGTGAAAGAGTGCAGCTACTGTCCAAAAGTCTGGGGGATGCTGTTGTTGTTGTCACAGTCTATGAGGATTTTGTGCTGCAGAGTTGATATTGTGGACACTATGCTCTGGAATCATACAAAATGTAGAAGGTTTCTCAAAAAATGTTGTATAATAATGATAGTAATTTGCTTTGGACTGATCCAGTCTGTACCGTAATACTGTAAAGATAGAAAAACAAGCCATGTATATATATATATATATATATATATATATATATATATATATATTAGGGGTGCAACGATACACAAAATTCAGGTTCGGTTCAATACTTTGGTGTCACGGTTCGATATTTCTTCGATACAAAAAAAATGTTCATGCCTTTTTAATTTGTCATTTATTAAACTTATAAATATATATTTTAACTCAAAAGTACAGTTTTTAAATTTAACCCTAACCCTTGTGCGTGTTTTTTATTTTGACAGCGAATGCGCACCTGCGGACCACTTATGTGCAGCCCTGGTTATTTAGCTCGTCATATTGCAGCCACAGAAATTCTTTTGTCCATGAAACCATAAAGCTGCACTTTCTTTTTGCCTTATAGTCTGATTTGTCATAACTTCTCCGTTTTGTGGTAAGCTTTTCTTTGGCTGTCACTTCTTCACCCTGACCTGTCTTATTTGGCTCAGCAGAACTGAAATATATATCCTGCTGCTTTTACACACGCACTCACATAAGCTCAGCGATTCTCTGCGCGATCAACCTCTCACATGTTTAAGCTTGCTGCGGGAGATTTCACTTGTCATGTTTGCATAGTAAGCTAACGATTAATAAGACGATGTCAGAGGAATTGGTGCACAAATTATCATCACTCACAGATCAGTGCTGTCGCTCTCTATACACAGTTCGCGCGATTGCAAAGTGAAAGCAAAAAACAAGCGCAAATTCAAACACGATTTCAATATGTCACATATTGACAGTGGCTCACCGATGCCAATGACATAATTATCCAGCTACATTTCTGAAAGAATGCAAAAGCATTGACATATATTTTTCCTTCCTACAATAGCCTGACGGGCAGGGCAGAGATAGATTTTGGTAGCCCAACTGGAAAAATCGCTAGCCCCGGGACGTCGGGCTAGCGATATTGCAAGCCCTGTATCTGATTGAGGAATCACTTATCTTTGGAAAAGAGAGTTTATTACAGAGAAATGGCTCTTTCCAAAATAAAAGCTATACTATACGCTTTTTCTGGGCTATATTCTCAGCAGCATATTAAACATATCAGGTCCCCATAAGGAGAATCATGTGCTAGCGGCTGTCTAAATGACTCGGGTAAAGTTTGTAGCATGCATGCTTGTTGTTTTTGTCTGCTTCCACTTGTCTTTGCACTAGGATGATGTTGGCGTAAATGTGCAGTCATATTCGCTGTGTTCCCACTAGTGCTTTCAGGTTAATCTCGTTAAAATGACCTTAACGCCACAACACAGCAAATCTCCGTTAACGAGCTACCGCCGATCGCCCCGTGCATGGGGCTGGACAGCCAACATGTTAACGAGCTAACTGTGCTAACGCACTAGTTCCCACCCATGTAATTGAGCATTGCATGGCACATCCAACATACTGTTTTACTTTAGTCCATGACGCGCTTACCTTCAGGGTCATACGTCACATGAAAACCAAAATAATTCCAAACGCCAGATCTGAATGAGGGTGGGGGAGGTTCAATTTGCCATGTTGCAAGGGGAGCTTAACTTCTGTCTGCTAGCTTGCCCTGCGCTCTTCCTTCTGACGATGCTGTCTGTGTTGAGCGCTCAGTGGATCTGCGCTCGACAGTGCAGCCTAGGCGGAGTAGTCGAACGCAGATTCACTGAGCGCTCAACACAGACAGCATCGTCAGAAGGAAAGTTGATAAAATAAATTACAAATTTTGTATTGTTCGACACATATGCGTACCGAACCGAAAGCACTGTACTGAACGGTTCAATATCGATACGAATATCGTTGCACCCTATATATATTAGGGGTGCAACGATACACAAAATTCACGGTTCGGTTCAGTTCGACACTTTGGTGTCACGGTTCGATATTTTTTCGATACAAAAAAAATGTTCATGCCTTTTTAATTTATCATTTATTAAAATTATAAATATATATTTTAACTCAAAAGTACAGTTTTTAAATTTAATGTTGCTGAAACAACAAAGTAATAAAAAATAAATAAATCTATCTGATCGAGAAATCACTCATCTTTGGAAAAGAGAGTTTATTACAGAGAAATGGCTCTTTCCAAAATAAAAGCTATACTATACGCTTCTTCTGGGCTATATTCTCAGCAGCATATTAAACATATCAGGTCCCCATAAGGAGAATCATGTGCCAACGGCTGTCTAAATAACTTGGGTAAAGCTTGTAGCATGCGTGCTTGTTGTTTTTGTCTGCTTCCACTTGTCTTTGCACTAGGATGCTGTCAGAGTAAATGTGCAGTCATATTCGTTGTGTTCCCACTAGTGCTGTCAGTGTTAATCACGTTGAAATGACGTTAACGCCACAACATGGCAAATCTCCGTTAACGAGCTACCGCCGATCGCCCCGTGCCTGGGGCTGGACGGCCAACACGTTAACGAGCTAACTGTGCTAACACACTAGCTCCCACCCATGTAATTGAGCATTGCGTGGCACATTCAACATACTGTTTTACTTTAGTCCATGATGCGCTTACCTTCAGGGTCATACGTCACATGAAAACCAAAATAGTTCCAAACGCCACATCTGAATGAGGGTGGGGGAGGTTAAATTTGCCATGTTGCTTGCCCTGCGCCCAGTGAATCTGCGTTCGACCAGTGTTGCCAACTCCTCAGTAAGGAAAATCGCTATTAGCTTTCCTAAAAGTCGCCAGAAGTCGCTAAATGATGTCATTGCCTAATTTGCATAATTTGTCATACTAATGTAATTAGGGCTGCTCGATTATGGCAAAAATGATAATCACGATTATTTTCACTGAAATTGAGATTTCGATTATTTGACGATATTTATTTAACAATAACAATGTATTGAATTATGACTATAAAGATTGTCAAAAAATAATATAAAATAGTGTGCAAATACTGATAACAGTGCAAATGTTTGCAATATAAAAAATAAATGAAAAATGTAAACATCTATGTTAAGTGAACTTTGCAGTGTTGCTCTGTGGTGCAACTACGACACTGTAGCAAAGTTTACACACTATTTCTACTTGATCCATGTCTGACTCCGCGAACCCATAATGTTTCCACACCACTGAAGTTTTTTTACCTCTCTTTTCAACCAACGGCAGTCACTCTCCTTTCCAAATAACTTCTGCTTAGCTTTCCGAGCTTCCCTCGGGTTCTCTTGTTGTGACATGTGTTCGAAATGCAGAGAGGTGCGCTCGATTTGCCACACGGAGCAGCGCGAGAGTAAAGCATGAGGGAGGGGCTAATAATCGGCTCAGTCATTTTTAATGATCGTTGAAAGCCCAGATCGTAATCGTGATTAAAATTCGATTAATTGAGCAGCCCTAAATGTAATTGTAACCTACGTTGTTGGAGAGAGAAATAACATTGTGGAAGAGACATAAAGTGAGTAAAAAACATCCTAAATGCAGTTAGAATTTATTTAGAACTACAAATTAAATTTCTTTTAGCAATTATAAACACACACACACACACACACAAAGTAACTCCACCAGAGTGCCAATTTCAGGTCACTTTTGCCGGTCCAAGCCCGAATAAAGGAGCAGGGTTGGAATTGTGACATTAAAAAACAATAAGTAGTTTTAAACCTTGTGATCCACAAAACAACATAACAGTAAAAGAAGAACTGAGTGCGTTACAGTGAGTGCAGGAGCAGCGGCTTCGCTCCTGTGCGATTCATTTGCAGTTTGGATGCATAGGTTTGAACGTTTTCTGCCCTGATAGCAGCTGGGGGAGGACTATCCTCCGCCCGTCAGCGCTTTGGCACAAGTGAGGTGCCCACAGCAGCACCGCTGCTTGTTGAGAGTAAGAGCATCATAAGTCATCATAAATAAGTCTCCAATAACAGCAGAAAAAGTCGCCAGATTTGTCGCTAGTTGCTTTTTAGAAAAAAAGTCGCTAAAGGGGCAGAAAACTCGCTAAATATAACAACAAAGTCGCTAAGTTGGCAACACTGCGTTCGACTACTCTGCCTAGGCTGCACTGTCGAGCGCAGATCCACTGAGCGCTCAACATAGACAGCACTGTATCGAACGGCTCAATATCAATACGAGTATCGTTGCACCCCTAATATGTATATGTACATCTCATTGAAATTGTTCTGTTTTATAAAATTATAAAATAGAAGCTCACCATTGGCCCCATCACTCTATCACCAGTTTGCTGAATAGCTTAACAACCTCTTTATGCTAAATTCATTGAGATGTTTTAAGGCCATTTCGTTTTCTTCATTTTCCATCTATTTATTGACCATCCACTTCTACTTCACTTCACTCAGCCTTGCATCATCTTCAAGCACACTTTGATATGATGCAGAATTCATACTTGAATCAATGGCAACATACCGCCTAGTCCCAGCAAACCACCCCCCAAAAACCATAACATTTCCACAACCATGTTTGACAGTTGGTATGAAGTTTATCTCCTGAAAAGTTGTCTTTGGTCTGCAACAAAAATGTCTGCCGCTACTGTGAACAACAATGTTGATTTGTTTTTCCCAGGGCACATTATTCTAAAAGACTTGATCTTTGGCTTTATATTCACTATAAAGTTACAAAATAAAACGGTAGTTTTATCTAATGTTCTCTGAAAAGCAGTTGCCTTTTCTCATGGCAGGTACGTTTTGTGCAATCGTTTTTGATTGCACTTTCACACAAAAATGCCAACATAAAAAGCTTCCATGTGATGCCATTGTGGGGTTCTTCTGGGAGAATATTTTGGAGGTGTTTTTGAAACTTCTGGCAGACTCACAGACATTCACAGCCTGATTTTCTGTAACTCTTGCTGTGATTACACCACATATTTCTGTAGTGAAGAAAACACTAAACCTTGAATGCTCCATCTTTAAATAAAAAAAAGATCCACCTGGGATTCCTTAAAGGGTGTTTTAGCCCTCATTCCCGAGCTGTCAGATCCGAGTGCCATCGAGCTGAGCGCAAGTGGAAAAAGGACAAACTACAAGTGTCATTTCAGATGCTAAAGGACTGTTGGCGTCAATATCAAAAAACTGTAAAAGATGCCAAAAGAAAACACTTATCTGACATTATTCTGTCAAACTGTCACAACCTGCGTGTTTTATTTAAAACTATTAACTCTGTTCTTAGTGCAACACATACTGACTGTATTGAGCCCTCGTCTGAAGCCTGTGAAAATTTTTTACACTTTTTTATTGAGAAGGTCTCCTCCACCAGGGCTCAAATCGCTCCTTGTGCTCATGACCCCTCAGTCTCTACTACCTGCTCTGCTATCTTTGACAGGTTTGAGCCGGTGACTCTGTCCTTTTTAAAGGAGACTGTTGGTCGTTTTAAGCCTGCAGGATCTCCAAATGATGCTGTCCCTCCTCAACTCTTAAAAGGGGTGTTACCAGCAGCTGGACCTTTAGTTCTCAAGCTGGTAAACCACAGTTTGAGCTTTTCTTTCCGAAATTCTTGAAAAGATAGTTCACAGCCAATTAATGACCTTCCTGGAAAAGAAAAATGTTTTAGATTTTCTGGTTTTAAACTCGTTCATAGCACTGAATCAGCCCTTTTAAAGGTTTTTAATGACATATTTTTAGCTACTGATGCTGGGGACTGTGTTGTTCTGGTGCTTTTAGATTTGACAGATACGTTTGATACAGTGGATCATGCCATTTTACTCTCTTGTTTGGAGCACTGGGTGGGCATTAGGGGCACAGCACTGGAGTGGTTCAGGTCCTACCTGGCGGGGCAAACTTTTTGTGTCAGTCTCTGTGACCATGTGTCGTCCTTTGCTCCTCTCTTGTGTCGTGTCTCACAGGGTTCAGTTCTAGGCCCCCTCCTCTTTTCTTTATATCTGCTCCCTCTTGGTTCTATACTGAGAAAACACGGCATTGTAGTCCACTTTTATGCTGATGACTACCAGATCTATGTCCCTCTAAAGAAAAAAGGTGCATATTCCACACAGCCATTACCTCAGTATCTTGATGACATTAAGGTTTAGATGTCTCTTAACTTTTTAAAATTAAATGATAAAAAGACTGCTGGCAAAAATAAAGCCAATTCTTTCACGGCAGCACTTTTAGACCGTTATCCACGGCTTTGTTAGCACTCATCTGGATTACTTTATATAGGGGTTAGTGCATCATACATTACTCATCTACAGAGGGTGCAAAATACCACAGCTCATCTTTTAACTGACACTTGAAAGTTTGAGCACATTTCCCTATTTAACTTCACTTCACTGCCTGCCCATTTCTTTTAGGATTCATTTTAAAATTCTTTTATTTGTTTTTAAAGCTCTCCATGGCCTAGCCCCATCTTATCTCTCTGAGCTGCTACAGCCTTATATGTCCACCAACTCTCTCAGGTAAGCTGATCAGCTGCTCCTGAATGTACCAGGACTGAGCATAAACTTAGAGGAGATCGTTCTTTTGCTGTAGCAGCTCCAAAACTGTGGGACAGTCTCCCTTTAGAGATTAGACAGGCTTCTTCCGTACCTGTTTTTAAATCACTCCTGAAAATCCACCTCTTTACCCTGGCCTTTGACACAATGTGAGATGTTGGTTTTTAGTTTTAGTTTTATTTTAGTTGTTTTTAGTTGACTCTATGCCGTTTTATCTTGTTTTTTAATATAGGGGTGTTTAAATTTTTATGTATTATGTGTTTTATTTATTTATTTTTGCTGTTTTCTGTTATTCTATTGTTTTTAACTTATTTTCTGTACAGCACTTTGGTCCTGTCCTGGGTATCTTAAAGTGCTTTATAAATAAAACTGGATTGGATTGGATTCTAATTTGAATGTAGAGAGGGTATTCTTCTATCTGTTTGTTCTGTTTAAAAAATCTGTTTGTTTATTTTATTGTATAAAACTGACTAAAAGCTATCCATTTTACATCTTATATTTTTGTGTATATTAGCTTGATTTCATCATTATTCATTCATTCATTATTATAATTTGTGATTTATCTTATTGATTTAAGTCATTTATCATGCACTGTCACCTTATGGCTAGATGGCTTCGAGTTCAAATCTCCTGTTTGCCTGAGGCCTTTCTGTGTCAAGTTTGCATGTTCTCCTTCTGCCTACGGAAGTTTCTTCCCACAGTCGAAAGACATGCTTGCTATGTTAACTGGGCATACTGAATTCACCATAAATGAGGATATGAGTGTTGGGTTGTCTGTCTCTCTGCATTTCGGATAGCATCTCCATAGCTGTAAGAGAGATGGATGAATTTGTGGATTGTTGGTGAGACAAAAGATATTTCAAGGTATCACACTGGACTCCAGCACACTGTGGTGCACACTTTAAAGCTTTAAAAGACTGATAAAACAATAAAATAATCAGCTTATTGTATAGTTATGAAAATGGTACTTAGTTAGATTGTTGATGACTTCACCAAATACAAAGGTTTGGGTTTTTTTTTGCCATTTTGCTTCTCTTGGTTGTTGTTTGCAGTTTGTCATTCTTGACATTTGAATGCTCAGGTTTGAATCACACCTCCAATGAGGTTTTGACACAGTATGAACAAAGCGACAAAGGCTAATTCCTAAATTACACATCACATAACCAAAATTAAACCATTTTCCTGAGTTATCAAGTGCAGTTATACAACTATCTAATCAATGTCCTTTATTTTTAAGTAACTGCCTGCCGCTCTCATTTTTCCTCTCAAGAAAATGTCAAAACAGAATGTTAAAAATACTGTAAGTGAATTCAGAACTGCTATGAAAGTATTTGTAAGCTCCAGAATTATTATTTCCATTACCGTTAGTATTAGGTTAAAATGGCCTAAGCGAATCGTTGAATTTCTTATGTCCTAGTTAGAAAATAAATAAGTCCTTGTTGGAACTGTGCTGTCTCATGTCTATTTTAACATTAAAAGGAAGATTCTAACAAGGATTTAATCAGTCATTCATTCAACACAATGCTTTTTCTTTTCAAAAACACTGCTGCATTTTATTATCTCTTTCGTGTCATCTGGGGTTGTACTCTGTGGTTTTAAAAAATCAAAACACAAAAGAGAGAGAGACAGAGAAAGAGAAAGAGAAAACAGTTCTGCAAACTGACTTTAAAATGAGTCAAATGTGTTACATAACTACAGTACTTTTATAATCTGTTCAAATAACACTGCCTATGAAGAGTTGTTTTTAGAGCATGGGGCTTATTTCTGAGAAGGAAAAGGCTTTCACAAGAAAGTAATAAATGGTGTTTCCATTTTGAAATCCATCCTGTGCACACCTGAGTGGATGACAACCAATGATAAGGTTAAATAAACAACTATCCGCTATGAGTCACGGACTATTAAAAGTCAAATACATGCTAAACACCCACATACACCTAATTCTAGACTTAGCTGAACCACCATGCACCGCCATTTGCAGCTATTTGTTTGCTATTCAATGCCACTTTCTGTCAGCTGGTTCCTACCCATATGAAGATGTACCTGAATGGATCTGAGTCTGTTTTAGTCATTTAGATAAAGTCATGCTACTATAAAATATATATTTTTCTTGTTAAATCATCATATTATGTTAGCTAACCTACTTTAGTGAAAAGAAAGATGAAAATGTAAGCTTAAACTTGCTATTTTATTTGTTGGTGTGTTCTTTGCTGTGTTGCATGGTGCAGTATGTGCAGGAAAAATGCACATTTAACCCTAGTGTTTGTTTGTTTTTTGTTTTTTTGTTTTTTCAGAAAGTAGGGGCTGTGAGGTTTTGAGTGTGAAAGACAGTAACCTTGTGGCCACAATTTTTATTTTTTTCACACACACGGATTAGTAGTTTTGATGCCTAAACCAAACCAAACAGTGAAAATGGAACTAAACACTAAGTAAACAAGTCTTAGAGCAATGCTCCCAAAGAGAACACATACCAAATTCTCCTGGGTTACAGTTTTATGATTTACAACCCTCTTCCAACCATCCTGTCTTCTAATATGTTTTTGTCAGCCTTTGCACAGGACTGTTTGCTTCTAGTGTCTAATATAATCTCATCTAGTGTTTTCAGGCACTGAGGTGTACCCTGAAGGCCAAACTGTGTATATTCGATGTCATGCCAGTGAGAAAAGTTTAGGTATTCCAAAGGCATTTAGTCAATTTTATCCTTTGGTCAACGTGGATAGTTACAAAATTTTAGTTCAATTTGTATTATATTTTTTAAGGTATTTTAATAAAAACAACCAAAAGAAATGTTCTTAAGGGTTCATGACAATACTGAGATATGGAGGCATTTTGGTCTTTACATCCAAGTGGTGGGCATACCAAAACACCAAGGCACTTTTGGCTAAAGTGAAAATCATGGATTTTGCTGTTATCTTTACTTCTGTATGCATGAGGGACAGGAATTTAAAGTCTTTTATAGTTTTGGAAAAGCTTTGGCAAGCTGGTCGGAGTCATATCCAGTATGCAGGAGCAACACCAGCTACGATGGGAAGCATGAAATGGGATTTTTAGCAGCTGGTAACTGCCAGTCTCACCTCTTCTGCACCACTGCCTCTCATAAACTATCACACCTTGTTGAGAACTGCTCCAATCTTGCAAAGAGAAAGTTAGAAAGAGGAAAGGAGGGAGGAGGTGGAAGGGAGGGAGGGGAAGACGAGCAGAGGCTTCCTCGCAGAGCCTGGAGCTGTAACTGTGAGAAAAGACTGTTACACTATCTTCACAGAACTCCCTAGACCGAGGAGGGATTCTATCTCTCAGTCCTCTGGGACTAGAAAAGGCAATAGAAGGTTATTTCCTGAGAAGTGAAGCAAAGCTGAAATGAGTGGGGAGAAAGAGAGGGAAGAAAGAGCTGGGAGAGAGGAGACTTTCTGTATTTGCAGGATGGAAAATGAACATGAGTAAAGGAGCAACTCAAAGTGACAAAAACGCGAAGCAACAACAAAACATAAACAAAGCCCATTGTGGTAACCCTCTGTCCCACCTTTTCACACTCCAATTTCCACAACAAAAACATCCTCACTGCGTCTGAGGCACTGCTAGGTCACCGTCTAAGATACACAGAGTTAGTCTCAGTGAAAGAAATACGGTACATGAAACATTTTTCAGACTTTAATGTCCTGCCACCTTCATACAAAGCTTTTTTTTCATAGTCAAAGCCACACAGAACAAACAGCTATCAAAGGAGAGTTGGGAGGCAGAGGCACAACGAGAGAGCGCAAAGAGAGAAAAAAGCCTTCAAAGAGACCAAAATGCATGGACCCGGCTTTGGATCCGGGTATTCCTTCTTTCCCCCAGCTACATACTTTACACAGCCTCTGGGTATACCCTACCCAAAATCACTTTCTTTTTACTATGTGGTGCATAATATTTACAGTGACTGGTTTTATCTGTCCAACGTCAATGTATTCAACATATAGGGCTGTCAAAAAAGTCAACAATGGACCAAAAAAGTGGCAGTTTATCACTACTTTTTATTCACTGCTAATGCTCATGCTATAATCCTCACTGTGATGCAAATGAAATAGCCAGTGTTGTATTAAACTAATCACTTGATGTCTCTAGTGTTTATAAGGTGAAAAACTTAGTGACTTTAACCTGTTGAAAGTTGTACCTCATCCAGGGAATTATGGGGTTTAAAGAGTGTGGATTACCTGTTTTCAGGAGGTTACTGGCTGGGCAAACGCGAATGGAGAAGAAGGGAGAATGACTGAGTTATGGGATCACATTTAGGATGATTATGGATAGAGTCCCCTTGGATAAGTCAAATCCCAAATTAATTAGGAAAAGGTATTAGAGATGTCAAGTTATCATGAGCTAACAGTTCAAAAACCACTGACATTTTTAAGACCATCTGCTCTTTAATCCACGTTTAATAAGCAAGTTGTGCTTTTCTCAAAACTACTGGAGCATCCGGTTCTTGGACATTATTGAAACCTACTGAATTTGAAAAACCAAGCATAGCTGGCACAAATATAAACACTAAATATTGCTATGAGTAATGTTTTTTGTTGTTGTTTTTGTTGTTGATGTTAATAAATCTCAGCTACTGTTGGCATTATTTTTTAATATATCCCTTCTTTCAGTAACTACAATATTTGCACAGCATTGTATATTCAATATATACGATCTAGGTTAGTTAATGTTAACATGTAGGTTAGTTCAGGCTGCAACTGGGTCTAAAGTTGATAACAAGAGAAGATGACTACCTATATCTCTTTCTTTTGAATCAAATTGGTATTGCAATATCAACATTAAATAGCCTTTGATCTCAAACTGAAAGTAATGCAGAGAAACACTTAAATGACAATTACAACAATGTAACACAAGTTATTTATATATTGCAGATCTGATTTAAATTTGCTCACTATTGTCTTCAAGGCGGTCTCCATATGAAGACCCATGTCCCATTACTGATAGTAGCCCAAAGACAAATACTTTTGTCTTTGGGCTACTATCAGCCTAAAGAAGCTGCATTGAGTCCATGAAACCAAAGACTTTGCTTTCTATTTTTTTGACAATTACAGCATGAACTGAGCAATCCCATAATAACCTACCAGGCAAAACAACCTAGTAAGCATAGAAACCTAAGTAAATAAACCTAAGACCTATGTATTATTGCTAGCTAAACAAAGCATTGTGGTCATTTTCAGCTCCTTATTTTTATTCTTGGACTCTATATTTTCAAAATAATTACTAAAAAAAGTTTGTTTTGTTTTGTTTATATTATTTGCTTATTTGTCCTATTTGCAGCAGCCCTTCACAGCTGGGCATTTTGCCTGTAAATGTCCATCTTGTCATTCTAATTTCATCTGATCCACGAACAATTGTTGCCTAATTCTTAGATCGCTTTTTAACAAAAATTATAATGTTTAAATTATTCCCCGGAACACTGTTTTTTTAATACATTTTATTAATTATGGGACCACAAAATAGGTCTAAAAAATTCAAAGGTTTTCAGAACATGTGACAATCCTGCCAAGTTATCTTGCAGATTGCACTTATGGCAAAGAAAGACATCCAATAAAATAACTATATAGCTAACAAAACTGCAATAAATGTTATTCCGGTTCTGAATGGTAATGTTGACAACACTGATTTTCAAAGAGCTTCTGTTTTCTCAGCGGGTAAGATGCTTCATAAAAGACACAAATATACTGTGGTGCAGGAGTATATTTAGCAATTTGGGAGTAGTTTTGTGAAACATTCAGCTGCCATCACTTTGCCTTTAAATGTCATATTCTGGAATGATTCAGAGTTTTTTGATAAATACTGTATGAGTTTTGCATCACAATCACAATTCATCACTTAAAAGAGCTACAAACAATAGGAAAGTATGAAAGTTTGCAGTTTGGGTTGAATTTACAGCAGTGTAGGGCATGTGTCTGTATGCATGTGTTTAGGAGGAAGGGTGGGGGGTATCACCCATCTATTTCTTAACATCCCCCTTTCCTTCCCACTACACACTGATATCCTGAAGCAAGGGTGACTTTGAGTGGGAGATTTACTGTTGCTGCCAGTAGCAACGCAGCAGATGACAGGGTGCCGTCTCCTTTCCTCGTTCATCAGAAAGAAAAATGGACGGGAGCAGTTGGGTGCAGACAGAACATTCATCTCGGCAGTAATTATGCACAAAGCTTCTACATGTCTTCTTGTTGCTCTTCCTACTGTGCTGGGATCAGGACTGTGTGGATGGATGGAGTTATGGTCACTGCTTTTTGAGCATGAACACCTCCACCCTATAACTGTTCAGTCATTGATGAGAAAATAAAAGTGGGGGATAAAAGCGACCATGGTGGGTGCGCCATTATGTTGGATGACCCGCTCGTTTAAATCTGTTCGGTAAATCGTTTATTATTTACTTCTCTGATACTCCTCAGTATCTCTGGGGTCTTTCCAGTTTTAACCAATATGTTGGTTATAGGAATATTTCACATCGGTTGCTTGAACAGCAACACCTATGTTTCAGGAAGTCTGTGTTATTATGATTTAACATTGACTGATACATCAATGTATTATCATAAGAGCTATGTGAACTTTTTTCTACTCTACATAACTCTATAGAAACACAGTCCCTGTATGTATGAACATATAGATATTATGGCATTTTCTATCTTCAGTATTTGAAAAGCAGATCTATTTTCATGAGGGGATGTAAGACAGAAATACAGAAAATTCTCCTTTTTTGCACCTTTGCTTTATGCATGCTGTACTATATGTGAGTTTCATGAGTTCTCCATCCCTCCACACACTGCTTCGTCTCTGTACTATTCATTCGCGCAGGCTTACCAACCATATGTCCACTGTCACACTTTAGAGGAATTTTCCATATGTTTGTTGTGTGGTTTGGGTGTCTTCCCTTTGCAGAATATTGAATAAAACACTTCTTTCTGCATGGCTGCTCTGTTTTTGAAAACCCTACTATATAGGATGCTACTTGCCAACAATGAGCAGACACTCTGTGGTGGGCAAACAAAAGCTTGAGTCAAACTGTATGGGAATTCAAATAGAACTATCCTATAAGGTATAGGATAAGGTATATTCGCTTCACCCCCACACTGTAGCACAATCTTTAGAAAGAGGACAGCAGGAGAAAGAAGATGGGTTAAAATTCTGCCATGTGTTTCTTCTCTGGATCCTACCACAGAAAACATGATTAGCTTTTGTCCGAAAGTCCTTGTGCTTGAGTTATTGTTCCTCTGTATTATGGCTAATCTTCTTTTTTTCCATTTCTTACTATTCTTTCAAAACATAAGAACAAAGGAAATGTGATGTATAAACTTCAGCTTTTATCTTTCTGAGCATTACATTGTCTATTCGAAGAATCTGAAATAGGCAATGAGATATTTAGAGTGTAAGAGGTCAGGGTTGAACCATGTGGCTGATACAATTAATACTGTGCATTTGTTTCTTTCTGTATGCCTTAGATGGGTGGAGAATGGGATGTCAAGGCAAAGACAGGCTTCCGAGGATTTGAGTTATTATGCATTTGCAGAAAGTGCCTACAGAATAGATAAATATTCCAAACAATAAACTGGTAAAGCATCCTCTAAAGTAAGTCATTCTGTACATATATTTTTTTAGCACACATGGTTCAACAAAGCAAGAAAATGAGAATAAATTAAACAAATACGGTTGTTGGTATAGCAAAAGGACTACAAAGGACTCCAGCCCCGCAGAATATCTCTACAGTCTGTCTCTGACTAATTTAATTGTTTCCATACAAACAAAAGCAAAACAAAAGAATAAGTCCGACTCCCTCCCATGAGCTCACAGCAGGCGAACACAAGGGAGACAGCAGCAATCCATGGCCTCCCTGGCTGGATGCGCAGCACAGGGTCTGACACTTTTTTTAATCTTTTGAAATTAAATATTCTCTCTCATCCCTGATGCGGAGCTATAAGCGCTTCAGGTTGAGAGTGGGGAGGAAGGGAAGAGGATACAGTGTGCTGTTTTTTCTTCCCCTCTTTAGAAAACCAGATATATTTAGAAGGTGGTACATTAAAGAATAAGCCCTCAACACCAAAGACACAAAACACTAAAATCCCATCTCTGATAAATCACATTATGAGAAAACACTGAGTAGAAAAGAACACCTGGGAGGGATATTTATACACAGACTGAACGTTTAGTCCATCTCCTTTGAAATCAGTTCTGTGCAGGTGCCTCAGTTCTGGCTTCTACAGCTGCTAACGGACCTTTAGCCACATATGTCACCTGGCTAAATTTGCTGACGGCAGATGTTTAAATAATTTTGCATTCAGTGTAACTGTGTGTGATCTTTTTCTTGCTTGTGACTCCTCAAGACATTTAGTTGCCTTGTGTACAAAATTCCCCTTTATATACATTGGTACTCCGACAATTAATTTTATAGCCTCATTTTTACAGTACAGTTAATTGAAAATGTTGGTCTAAAGCAAGCTGTGAGTATAGGCCAAAGCTTGTCTTCCTTCTTTGGGTTACATAAGGTTATTTAAGCTTCTCGCAGAGCTGGATTTACACTTTCACATCATCCCATTTGAAGTTTTTAAAAGGGATTACCTTGTAAAAAGTACCGTTTAGATGGTAAACTTCATACAGTGTAGTAATTTCTAAAGTATGAAGATAATTTAAATATCACCATCATAAAAATAGATGTTTTCATTTTGTTTTTGTATCTTTTAATGAAAAATAGAATATCTGATTTAAAATGCATGTTTTGGGGGTTTTTTGGTAAATAAGATGAAGTTCTGGAGAAAGGCACAACATGCAGTATTCATTTTTTCACCAGTGGAATTGGTTTACTTTATAAAACTCCGTTCTGCAGCAGCCCATATTTGCTTTCAGTATAAACTGCTTCATATAAAGTGTTGGGAATGACCTATCACATTACATAATGCAAGCATGGAGCTTGTGAATAATGAATGTTTCTGCTCCAACTGACTTGATGCCAGAGGTGGAGCACGACCGCTTTGTGTCCAGCTTTGCACCTCAAGTTGTCATTTTTTTCCAGCATCCGTCAGCTACACAGCCAAAAAACACGTTAAATAACGAGACCTCAACATGACTCCATGTTGTTTTTATTAATGTTGTTTTGTTGTTGCTTTTTTGTGTGTGTGGTTTTTGTCAAAGCTCGTATTGTGCTGTTTTCCCCCTGTACAGCAAAATAACAAGAAAGACATTTGCTTCACACAAACTGAGGAGTCATCTTTTAATCCATCATGCTGTTCCCATCAGACTAACTGTCTATGTTAATGTTTTATTAGCCCTTTTGGGGCCATTCATCACCAGTCTTTGTCTGGATGCCAATGAGGTATCAAACCATGGGAACCCAGTGTTTCTATAGCCTCAGAAGCTACTTGTTGCTGGTATCTGCATGAACCTGAGCTTTATTAATAAATAAAAGCTGACGTGTTTGTGACCTTAGACTCTAAAAGTGACCCCCCAGAAGAAATTTGCCACGACAGGAGTCGGGTAGTCACAACCACCAGTGGTTTCATTAGCTCTGGAGCAATGGATCCCAAACCAGCCCGGGGCTGCTCATCAGTACTTGTCACCAAGTTGGCTTCATTACTCACTGTCCAGATGACAGGAGCTCTTGTAAAGGATATCTCACCCCCTGTGAAGAGCCAAGTGTCCTCGCAAATAGGCTGCTGACCTCCAAAGCGTCTCAGGTCCTGAGGGTGCAGAGTGGGGAGGTGGGAGAGCTGAAGATAAGAACAGGCTAGGAGTTTGGTGGTAGTGGGGTGAGGGACTGCAGACCACAGGGCAAAGCCAGGCCAGAGCCTATCCTTTCTGGATAAGCCTGGGAGCTGACCTGTCCCTGACCCCATCTGTACAATGAAATTAGCTAACTGGTGACTCCCTCATACTCCGATGAAGTGGCTGATTCGCTCAGAATAAAAGAGAGAGAAAAAAAAATCTAGGGGCCCCTCTGAAGGAGAACTGGATACCCAGCAGTGACATGCTAATCTGCTTGGCTGATGATTAGGAGTTGGGGTGAGGAGAGCGAGGTTGAAAAGGCAGAAATGAAATGATGGGAGGGGAAAAAAAACTCTTGGCAGCTTTTTGATGTGTCTGCTTTTGATTCTGTCTCTCTGGTGTGCTGTGTAAATGACAGCAGTGCTGTCAGAGTAGAGGTATCTGTCCAACAAGTGGAAGCATAACGGGTGACGCTTTGATGTTGAGGTTGTGTCTGGCTCTTCAGTGAGACATGGTACACAAGTGCTTTTTGATATTCATTTAATCCACTTCTTTACAATTGAGTTTACTTTCACTGAAATACCAGGAACTTTAATGGTAAGGTAAAATCAGACCAAAGAATGCTCAGCTGTAAATTCTTAACCAATTCCATTCATATCTTGGTCAATATTATTTTGTTATGTGACCTTTGTCAGGGAATTTTACTTTTCTAAAACCTGTCTTTGATTTTGTAGCTGTAGCGTGAGTTGCGGATGAATAGAAGAGCAACGAGTAATTCTACAAAGGGTTTACAATCACATAAGATTGCACTGTTTTACTTACCGTACCATTAACATTGGTTCCAGATTCAGCACTAAACAGCTGTTTTAACCAGAATCTTTTCAAAAGCATTACTGTACACTTCACTTATAATATACTGGAAGTCCTGCACATGACAGTTCTTGTAGAGTGAGAGAGTGAGAGGCGAACAAGACAAACAATAGGGGGTAAGAATCAGAATAATACAGCAGGCTGTTCTCTGCCCTTGAAGTAAAACACATGTTTTAATATATGTACTCTGTGTGCCTGATCGCTTGCACATTAACTCGAACCGTCTCTTATTAATGTGCCCCTTTGTGCCTGCCACAAATAGTGTGCACAATCGCATTATCATTACAGAGGAAATCACTCATATTAAGCCTATGCGCTGTCACTTGCCCTGCAATCTCAGCTGTGAGCTGCCAAGCAAGCATGGCAGGACACAAGACGCATGTGAAATGAGATTTGCATAAACACTGTTACTCTGTCATTTATTTATTTTGACCCCACCCCCACCCCATCTGAGAGAAAGTAAAGAAAAGATGCCAGCTGTTTGCTGTATATGTTCCCATGGGGTGCATCAAACAGGTGTTGTTACTGGAGCTGGGACGTCATTGACGGCATTATCGGAATAATGACATAATGACCTCATCACACTTTCAGACGTAGGTGGTGAGGTAGGGCAATTCAGGGGGGGGCAAAAAGAGCATGTGAGCAGGTGGCATCTCATTCTTGGGCCCTTTGAGTGTAAATCATTACATGGCTAATGGGCTCATGACATCAGTGTTTTTCCTATTAGCAAAGGAAAGGTGGGAAAGAGGGGGCGTGAGCTAATTTCTGATCAAAAATTTAGACAGCAGAGGAGCATGACTCTACCACCTACACCTAACCACACTGGGCCTTATTTATAATGGAAAAAAATGACATGAGAATTAGTCATCAGGATGTCCGTCATACACTGAATCTCTAATGCTTGGATGTTTGCTTTCAGCTTTGGCATGCTGATAATGTTTTTGCTCTCAAAACCTGGAGAAATGGATTTGTTAAAGGACATTCAGGCTCTGCAGCTTTTTATATGATGTCAAAGTCCTGTAAAGTCAATAGAAACACTTACAGGGACTGCGTTGTTGTTTGTTTATTCTTACCTTTTTTTCATTATCACCATCATCGTACTTAGCTTTTTTTTTTTTTCTTTAAACCTTTCACAAAATAAATGAATAAATCAGTGGAATGATAGCGTTAACTCTTTGGCATTACAGTTGTAGTGGAGTAGATGTGGAATATTACCAAAATAATATATTATAAAAATTCAATCACTTTACAAAACAGATTTTAAATATCACACTGCAACAAGGTTAAAAAGAATAAATGCATAGGAAATAGATTTAGGAATACTTAATGCATTAGACTCTTTAATTGTTGAACTTTTTTTGCTGGAGGTCATACTTGGATGTTGTAGAATAGTTGCCTCATAACTGTTTAGTCTTGTGCAGTCTGTATACAATATCTACAGTAGCATCAACAGGATGTCCTATATTGATTCGGGCTGCAGATATGTTATCCTGAATGTGATTCAAATAAAATATTTTGAACTTACAAGACGTAAAGTTCATAGTACATATGCTTTCTTATGATGCCCTATTGTAGTCTAAAATTTCTGTTAAGCAGGTAGACAGACACTTAATATATACAGGAAATAGTACAAACAACCATTTATTTAGGCTGTGTTATAAAAAGATACATCTTGATATAAAATATTTTTGTTGAAATCCTCTAGAAAATGTGCATCACGTTAAATGTTAAACATTAGCACATGCTAGTTAAAAATGTGATACCGTTAAACTGGTGATTTCAGTGACTCCATAATGGAGTGGTTTACACATTCACCTAATAAGTGAAAGATCCCCAGTTTGATCCCAGGAGGAAATACAAATCCCTTTGGGATTCTGTCAAGAAGAGCATCTGGCATATAAAAAACAAATCTGCCAAATCAAACATGTGGAGGTACCTGCTGTGGTGGCCTCTTATGAATAAGGGAACAGCTGAACATAGTTCTTGTACTGATGATTGTATTCAGTGTAGCCATGCAGGTTGATAAAGGCATTTGTTTAATGCAACTAATGTATATCAAATCTTCCACAACCAGTTAATTATTACCAGCCAACAAGCCATACCACTGTAATATTTTGACACTTTTTTAATAGATCAGAATTCAAAGACATTTGACAGCCACAGCTTGATTGGCCATATAAAGTTTTTCAAAGAACGTTACATCAGTGTCCTCAGCTGGAACCCAATATAAAAAAGCCTGACTGACAGCAAGGAGATCAAGCATCTGTGTGTGCTTCTACATTATTAATGATTGCGCATGTGGGTATGCGTACATTTGAACGTGCATGTGTGTCTTTATGTGTATGTGTGTGGGTGTGAGTAGGCAGGTGGTCGTATAGTTAGCCTCCCAGTGTCCTTTTGTGCGCTCAGGGATGATTATTATGAGTATGTGCTTCATTTGTGTGTGTGTCTCCTCTGGTCATGGGTAGACTGTACAGGCTGGGACTTCAGCTGGAGGCTCAGGCTATGGTCTGCTGCCCCAGTTCACTGAAGGACCCGTTTGCTGCTGACAGCACACCCTCCTCCCTTTTTCATCTGAAATTTCATAGATGTATTCGGGCAGCTCAATGACAACATGTCTTTATTCTGGCTCTGAAAACCTCCCCGCACCAAGCAAACTGCCTTGCTAAGCTGCAAATTGGCATGCTGGGAATATCGTTTCACTCATCTTGAAGAAGTCCTCTGGTTCTAAATCCCTTTGAAAACTTTTTTCTTAAATTGTCATTGGGAGAAAAGTTTTTTTAAAGGCTTTAGCTTTTATACCTAGCATATTGCAGGGGAGGAATGCTGTAACTCCTCAGATTGACTGTTTTTTTTTTTTGTTTGTCTTCACATTATTTGTAACTATTTATTTACCCACAGTGTTTACAGGTCTGAAACATTATGTAAAGTTTAGCCTATGAGCCTTTCGGGTACCATTTTCATCCTTCTATGAATACTTTTACTGTTTTGCTGTTAAAACAATTTATACATTTAGGTTTCTTTTTTCTCAGTTTTAACATCTGACAGCCATAATCTAACATTAATGGTTATTTCTTGCATGGGGAAGGAATGGCAAATCTGGAGGGTTCCTCGCCTCAGAGGTGTGAAGGAGGCCCTGCTTTTCCCTGCAACAGGGCCTCTTTTTGGGGGGAAAGGAGACAGAGTTTGGAAGCTGTGTGTAAGGGGTTGTGGACAAAGAGGAAGAGGGTTAATCATGTTTGCAACAGGACAGGCTTCCCCTTGAAATGGGAGACAGTGGTAGGAAGTGTCCAGATTTATGGTTCTTCATAGCCGTTCATTGTAGCTGCCTTTACTGTGGCAGTTGACCAGCAGACAGAAGGGGAGAGCGTGAGAGGAGCTATAAATCACAACGAGAGTGTGGCCCAGACACACACACACACACACAAACATCGCCTAGGCTCACAGTTCACAGGCAGATAATGTGTGAAGGAAGAGCAGCTCTCCAGTAGTCAGCTGACAAGATAAAGCTGTTTTTAAATGAAAAGTGTGTGATTGTTTCTTGTTTTCTTTTTTGACTTTTGAAACTTTAAATTCACTATATTGCCACTGAGTAAAATAACTTGTTCTTTACTAAGTCACTCTTACTTTTACCAAAGACTCATGATGTTCTTAATTTTTAATGTTACAATGATACTTTTAAGGATTTTTTGGTGTGTATGTGTGTGTGTGTGTGTGTGTAGCTAGAGTCAGAACTGAATCAAAATATGAGTAATGAAAGCCAGCTATACTGATTGGCTTATGGTCTCCGTGACTTTTGAAGAATACCAGAATTCCTTCAGGGAAGAAAAAGAAAGGCTTTTGCACAAGCAAGAACTGTGTAAAATTAACCAGTTAGTCAGAGTCATGGCCTCCGGCTTATACCTACCAATTAAATTTTTTGTTAGATTACTGTAGTGACACATGCAGACAAAATGCCAATGTAGTGTTCATATATATGCAAGTGTATGGATGAAGAAGAAGGGTTTTCCAGCAAATTACCCTGCGATGTATCGAGTAATAACTTACATTTTACCCATGACTGGACATTATAGGATAGAAAGTGGCTGCCCCTCAACATACCACTGAAATAAATCTGTATAATTGTATGTTAAAAATTGCACTGAGGGAACTGCTAATTGTGTAAATGAAATATTGCATGTTTTGTGTGTCTCTTGCATGCTTCTTGATGTTTGTGTATGGAATGTGGAAGTTTGTTTCTACAGCAAAATCTCTACAATACAGTTACTCTCTGTAAATAGGTACTATTTGTTTTTCTTTTCTTACTGCATGTAAAAACAGTTGACTTTATGTAACTTAGTTTATAAGTTTAGAAATAAATGTCATTTTAATTTTGAGAAATATGTTTAAACGTAATAATTTCCAAGAAAAAAGTCATATGTCTTAGTCTTAAGCAGTGTTGGGGAGTAACGGAGTACATGTACCGCAAAATATGAGTAACTGTATTCCATTACAGTTACTGTTTAAAAAGGTGGTATTCAGAATACAGTTACTTTGGTGAAATAAAGGGATTACACAGCGGCCTTTTCCTGTTTCATATATTAGGCTATGCCCTCTCTATCTTTGGTAATTCCACGCCGGTGGAAACCCAAACAAAGCACGCATTAAGAGGCTCAAATGCCTGTGTCTCAATGACGTGAGGAAATATTTTTAAAAATGATTTAATATGAAGGCAATAGCAGAGCGTTACAGGCATCGTCCTAAAGAATGTAGCCTCATGGGCAGTGTAGTCCATGCTGCAGGGAGAATGGACTGCCATACCCGTTATGTGTCTGTGAGCGCCAGGGAGGGAGAAAAAGGAGAGTGGAGTTGTCACCGGGCAGAAACGGGAGCTGGAAGCATGTAAATATAATAATAACCACTGCAGCCAAAAAGAGTGCCTGATCAGCCCAGTTGTAAGTAAGCTATTAAGACTCGACTGTACGCTGTGTTCGTGTTTTCCTCCGAAACAATAAGTTCCTTTGCAGCAGCCTTTCAACGCCTCTCTCTGTGTCTCGCTAGCAAACTTGACCCAGACAACAAAGTAAAGCTAGTTCCCGGCTACAAGCCCGACACGAACCCGACATGTTAGCCAGAGGTCCCTTTACTACGGTTCGGAGCCGCGGACCTGTTTTATATAAGTGCGGAATAGTTTCGCTGTCCACCCTACTGTTACTCATTTTATATTAAGATTTAAAATCTAGTTGATATTGCTATGGCGAGTAGTTTTCAGTAATAGTAATAAATCACATTCATGTAATTGAAAAAAAGCATGATAATATGTTAAGTAATCCAAAGTATTCAGAATACGTTACTGTCATTGAGTAACGTAACGGAATACGTTACAGAATACATTTTGGGGCATGTATTCTGTAATCTGTAGTGGAATACATTTTAAAAGTAACCTTCCCAACTCTGGTCCTCAGTGTGTTATCTAAAAAGCTCCTGAGATCTTGCTGCTTTGTTTGTGGGTGTGTAAAGCATACTGATATTTTGGACAATATTGTTTACTTGCAGTATATGTATTTTATTATTATCATTGTGTCATATCATTTTATCTTAGAATTATACTGAAGAGAGATAATGATCCTTTTCTGTGTACTTCAAAAGAAAAAAAGAAAGGAGAATAGACAGCGACTTACTGAGAAGAAGCTGCTTGCATGTCTCTTGGTATGTTTGCCTTGGCGCACTTGGTTGGGGCATTTCTGAGACTGAGCTGTCCCTCCCATTTCATTATTTTGCAACTAGAGTTACTGTTGCATCAGTGCCAAAGGAGACCAATGAGGAGACACAGGAGTCCTCTCCCATAACAGCATCTTTTCACCTAGACATTACACCCTTTTTTGTTGCTCTTTAATCTCGTACCAGTTTTGCATAGATAGATGGATAGATAGATGGATAGATGGCTAGCATCACTTGGCTAACTGGACTACCCACACAATAACACTGAGGCTTATCTCCACAGGTTTCCTTTCAAACCCATGAAAAATGACTTTGATTTTAGCAAATAAAAATGTATTATCGGTGTCACATCCACCACAGTTGACTCACAGGGGTTTATTATTAGCTGCAACTGACGGAACTGGTCTGAAGGTGAGTGTGCAGGAAGCCAGAGAAGAGGGGTCCTATTACTCCACTTTATTCTAATGTTGCTTTCAGTGAAATGACTCTCTTTCAAGCACCATTGAGTCAATTTCCTTGACTGGGAGTCTGAGAATCTCTCAACGTGTGATGTGTGCATTTTGCATCTTTGTAAACAGGCATGTATAAGCAGGCAATAGGTGTGGAGCAGACACATCTATACCCCAACCAAAGCCTGTATCTGTTCATCGGGGCTTAATGGTTTCAGCAGATGGGGTGGTCTCTCGTCATATTTTGACTGTTCTGGCCTTGTTATACCATCCATCCTCACAGCGCTGTGAGGCCCCCCTTGCTGAATGTGTGCTGTGCCCTGTGTGTACACAAGATCTCTGGCCTCAGTAGGGAGTGTTTACCCAGCTGAAGTCCAACAGAGTCACACTCTCAGTCAGCTGTACTGTGCTGACTGGAAAGGAAGTCACTTTGAACACATAAGAGTTTCGAAGAGGGTTATAGCCATATTAAATAATTTGAAAATGTAAATCCTAGCTTTAGAGCTAAATATTTATTCATTCCACTTAATTGTTATTTTTAGATTGTAATGTGTCCAAATCTGTGTATTCAGTTACCCCACACAGCAGCTGCAGCATGTTAAAAAAGTTATTTGTCACAAAGATTTTAGATACAAGTATTAAAAAGACTGTTATCCAGCTAATCAAATTCCACCTCCAAATTATTCAAACTGTGTGGGACCTATGCTTTGTTGCAGGACATGCTCTGATTTCTAGTTACAATGCTGCAAATCAAAGCAGGATTAGGAAGCAGGACTGGCAACAATGCGACACGAAGCAGCCAAGCTTTGCAAAACAAAATGGCAGCATTGCATTGAAAAAAATCCTTTTGCAAAATCTGTTCAGTGAACATATTAATGCTGCAAACAACAAAAAGATGTGATGGATAATATAGTTGAAATAACTGCTGATCTAGATGGCTGTCAGATCTGCTTTATGAGTCTGTGCAGATACTTTTTACCCACACTTCTTAGTTTCCTTGCACAAAAGACAGACGGGTTCTCTGTTTTGGATGGATTGCTGGTAGAAATGGGACATCCTGCAGGTGACAGTTCATGCATCTATGACTAAGGGGAGAAGGAACGAAAATATGGCTTATTCTATCAAAATAAATTCATATTTTTTATATTTATTGGAAAATAATTAAACCTCATCACTGAAAATAAAATCTAACGCATCTATTTTCTTATTTCGATCATCCTCATCCACACCATTACAGAGGAAGAAGGGGATGGTTAAAAAAAAAGAAAAGAAAGAAATGTTTGACTACACCTTCAACCCTTTGCACAGCCATAATTTAACCTCTCAGTCTGTCGGCTCCAGGAGCACAGTAGCTCCATCATCATGCAATAATGCTGGATTCAATCGCAGGTGAGAAGATGATGCTCTTCAGGGAAGGTGATTCTCCCCTCCAAGATAAAACCTGTTTCGGCCAACTGCATATGAGATTTATCATCATGTCTGTTTAAATGTAGCCAATTTCACTTTAATATGATATTAAAGAATGATGCATGTCTGAGCTTCAGACTGTTCCATTGAGGGAGTTTCATCTGCCTTTGGCAGCATTCAAAACCCAGCATGGTAAAACAGTGATAGAGCTGATGTAATGTTTAGTATTGATAACAGCCCTTAGCAGAATGTGCTGTAATAATTTAAGAAAATACTGGGGGGTTTTCTACCATTTCTTGGACATATGCCTAGATTCATTCCATCTATCAGTTTGATTTGATGGGCCGATATCCACGAAGCTTTTATCTACCCCAATGAAATGAAAATAGAGTGTTGAAAACTGGCAATGTATATATGGGATGAAATGAGCACTGCAGACGTACGACTGCAACCCAACGATTGTTTCAAAATAGGTTTATGTTTTCATTTGTGATTTGAAAGGAAAAGTGCATTATGAAATTGCTGAATCAACATCGCTGCTATCATACACACACACACACACACAATGTCCAACTGTAATCCTGGTACAAATGAAGGTAAACGTAATGATATATGTCTTGTGTACATCACAAGCATGACTCCTTTTTTGTTTGAACTGTACAGAAATTATGGTAAAAGGATGGATATGTGCACTGAATGTAATGCCTTCAAACATACACACACTCTGCTGTTATCCTTTTACACATTGCCTTAAAATTTGTCTCATTTTTTAAAGAGAAAATAGGCAAGATTGACCATGTACTTGCTTCTTTGTGTGTATTGGTACTTCTTCCTGTCTCTGTGAGTGTCTCCAGCCTTCAGTGTGTCAGCTGCTCTTGTTGATTTCCGCAGGGGAAGTTGCCTCAGTGCTATCCTCAGACAAAGCCCTGACCCTGAGGGTTAAGGAATGTGAACCCGGGGCTGTGACGATCAAGACCTTCCCTTGGGGCGGACAATGCTGAACACCTCAGCAAACAGGCTAATGATCTAAAATGCTTTTGTGTTCCTCGTAGCACCCCCCCCCCCCCCCCCACTTAATTGAAGTCACATTTTTAAAAAAGAGAAGTCACACGTCCTCCAGATAAGAACAAATTCTACTTTTTGTGTGGCAGCTTGCTTTCTTTTATTTTGTTAACAACCTTGGTTTAGTTTTTTGTTTATTTATTTCACTAGTCTTAAAATATTTAGTTCCTTTCAGACCTTCAGGATCTGATGCTGAAATGTTTCTCAGCATTAATCATTTTTGAGATTTAAAAAAAAAATCTGTATATATCTGTACAATCTTCAGTTTTTGGTATCCATGTCACTGCCACTAAAGGATGCCATAATAACTTTTATGGATGAGTTTGTTGTGAATGGTCATACTATAAAGGAGACCTTGTCTCATTTATCACTCATTTCAAGGGAGTGGGAAAGAGGAGGGGGGCTGTCAAAGCAACCACAGCAGAGTGTATCATATCAGTGGTGGTCTCTCATCCCCTGAGGTTCAAACACATTGCATAAAGCGGAGAAACAAAAGCAGAAGGCAAGAAGCAAGAACTAAACCAAAAGATATTTAGAGAAAGTGTATACTCCAGGCCTCTAGGAGGAGAGGTGTGACAACTTTGGAAGAGCCACAACAGCCTCCAGAAAATTTATATGGATGAAGGTTAAGGGTCAAAGTGCTATTAATCACAGCCCAAGCTGAGGATTAAATAGCCTGCTCTAGCGGGAAGATGAGAGAACCCAGCCTGATCGAGGTGTTTAAAAGGATTGTGTTATGTCTGTCTTATATTACACAGTGAAAGCCCAAGGCAAAACTGTCTACTCAGCTAAGTACAAACAGGATGCCCAATTGCTCTCTCCAGCCCCTTCAGGTGCGCATTCACCCAGCGCGTCAACTCACTTAACATCCTCAGCAGTTATCAATAATCAGATGGAGCTGTGTTTGCATAATGTGGAAGAAAGATGATAGAAAAATTCACACAAACACAACGGACAATCTTCTGGGTAGTCCCCCACCACCCCCACACACAGACACCCCACCCAAGCCACTGTACACCTACACAGAAACATAGACGTTCTCTTTCACACACGTGCACAAACACACCTCGAATCAGTGCCCAGTCAGACTTAATTTCCCTCTCCCTTTTTTTTTTTTGCACAACTGTCTTTGATCTTTGATGTGCCATGCATTGCATTAATTATGTATCTTGCCTCAGTACAAACGTGGCGAACACCTTCAAGTTTGTAACAGGAGCAGGCTCATCACAGAGGCCTAGAGGATGGCTGCAGGAGGCGTATGCCTACATTCCACCGCTCCAATATGCACCACATAAGGGAAAATGCAAACCTTGCATCTGAGCTACTCCCCCCTTTCAATCTGTGCCAAAGAAAGGACATTTTTCACCCTCCTGAAACATGTTCCTGGTTCATGTGTGAATGTTGAGGGGGAGGAGGAGCACACAAGGTGGATGTGACATGAATCCACTGGCACTGCACAGATATGGCACAGAGAACAATAACAGAGGAATGATCTAGACTGCACATTGGGCTAATGCAGTGAGGGTTATGCAAATGAGTGTGCTACTGCTTGCTGTAAAGCTACAGCCTAGAGGGGATTCTGTGACTCTAACCTAAACTTTTTTTGTATCTGTGATAAATCCATATTTTGTCCTTTCTAATTTTTCCTTGTTGGAAAGCTAGAGTAGGAATTTAATACATATGACCAGATGTACAATGGAAGGAGTTGAGGGAAGTAGTGAGAAGTCTTTCCTTGCCCTTTTTTCTTATTGGCCTTCACGATGTATAAATATAATAACTCATTGTTAAGAGTTGGAGTGTGTAGTAATACTCAGTTTCCTTTTTTTCACTGGTTAAAATTTGATTTGTTGAGTATCTAGCGGCAGGAGAAGAAATCTATGGCTTTGTTGACTTTTTCATTCACCATTTGAATGCGCAGAACATTGAAAGAAGAATGTCAAATGTCCTCTTACCAGAGTTCCAAAAAAAGTGACTTAAATCTATAAAAGCACATATGAGATGGGACTTAGATTGGTTACAATTCCACCAAAATCCCAGTTCCGGTTGTGTAGCTCAATGTGCTTTTCGTGTTTTCATTTCGTGTTGCCCTCGGCAGTGAGTAAATGCGGTTGAAAAATGTGTCTGCTGAGCCAATAGCCGAGGTTCAACACGTGTGACCAGGTTAAAATAACAAGAGATAAGCGGTGAAAAAAGTAAGTAGCTGCTACTCAGCTGCTGAACTGATTCCACTTGATTTCGAAAACTTTCATATTCGGAATGGACTGCGCCGTGCGGTCTCGTCCACCCTTCTTTACGCGCTGCTCATTTCAAAGTTCACGCAGCGAGCCTCCAGTTTCTCTCCGTGTCGCTGCAGCCCGGTCTACGTTTGTGGGAGTACCCCCTGCGCAGGTCCCTTTTGCAGTGCAGATCCAGTAGTTGGAGTTGTACACTGAGCGTGAGAGGGAGAGGAAAGGAGTGTGAGCGCAGCAGCAGAGTGAGCAAACAGAGGTAGAGACATTAGGTTATCTTCGGAGACCATCACACATCGATCTGTCACTTTTACCGCTTTGAGCAAATTCTGTCTTCTTCGAGAAGTCAACAGCAGCAGCAGCAGCGCCCTGGTCTGGTCTATTCGAGCAGCCGCCTGTAGAAAAAAACAGAAAACTCCCAAACGCGGTGGTTTCAGCTGGCATGAGCTAACCTACGAGTTAGACATGGAAACCAAACCATTCTTGTCATTGGGTAAGTTTGTTTGTTTAATGACATTGCATCGTTTTAATATGAACGCGGTAGTTTTGTGATCGCACTTGAGTCCGTATATTAGTGTGCAACGTGTCTTCGCTCTGCGTGTCTTTGTCTTTTTCTCATATTTTTTGCCCCCTTTTCTGTCTTTTGACAGCGCGTGGAGCGAGTTGCCAAAATGCATCTACACGTTTGGGGCTGTTGACGCGGCGGAGCGGCCGTGGCTGTACAGAATTTTACCTCCGACGCGGACTTGTAGTTTATCTTTGAGTCAAAGCAGACTTATCCTCGCGGTGTTGCGCTTATAATTCAGCCGTTTGAGCTGATGACATTTGGCTGTGATACAGATGACAACGCTCGCTGTAGAGCGCGCATTCCTCGCGTGCGCTGCTGTGAAATCAACTCTAGTAAGAAAAAAAAGAAGCAAGAAAACTTTACGCTTTGACTTTGGCCGTCGACACTTTTGTAAGTTTCATGAGGGGAAAAATGCACACCGAGGTGAAGCTTTAAACTATGCCCGCAAGCAGGTATTGATAAATTATACGCGTAACAGACACATGTACCTTTTAAAGGACCGGCAATGTATTTATTTGTTTATGTTTTTTTAACTTATGTTACCATCCTTAAAGCAGTATATGCCTCGCTTTTGCGTTGTGGAAGTCTAGTGGTGCGTTGTGTTGAAGTGGCAGTCCTTAATAAAACATAAAGGAAAACAAAAAAACGTGACTTGGTTTACCTCGCGGCTAAATTGACTTCCGTTTGTACTTGTGGTTTAAACAGGCAGTATAAAACTTGGCTCCTGAGCTTAAAACTCTCCTAACATTGCCTGACATCTCCTAGCACACTGCTCAGGTAAAAGAACTACTGGCAACCTGAGGCCAGGCACACACAGGTGACACAGGTGTAGGAATGAACCTCTGAGTATAGTTTTGTTTGTGTTTTTTAAAGGAGGTGAATTTTCCACTTAAGGTCTCAGTTTGTGAAGGGTCCTGTATGTGACAAATGTCACATTAGTCACATTAATTTTCCAGAAAGTACAGGAGAACAGGGTATTTACACAGGAGTAATAATTTCTAGTAGCTGATGCAACATATTTTTAATAAGTGCCTGTGTTTTTGTTTAGATCGAATGTTTAAATATTTGGGTCATTTGCATTTTTAAAGACACGGAACAACATAAATCATTAATTATGACTGCTACTGTAAGTTTGTCAAAGTGAATGAAACAGACCCTTGTCCCCTGTTCCAGACGGGCACAGAGCTGTAGGCGAGCCCTTTTTATTGTGTCTGCTGCACTTTCATGGGGGCATCGTGTTACACCTTGACACATATCATCAGCTGCCTGTATGCACCAAGGAGATTCACAGGGACTTCTGAGGCACTGGGCGGCTTTCTTCAGTTACAGGCCTCGCTTGCTGACACTGTTGCCACAGCGCCCTTTATGTGGCTTCTCAGAAATACGCTAAACCGCCAGTGTGACACACACTGACAGGCTGTTATTACAGGTGCAAGTGTATTGTGTGTCCATGCTGAAAGTGATTCAAGTTTCACTTTACCTAATTGAGCACCAGAGTGGTCCGTGGAGCGTATATGGAAAACAAAGTGGTATCTGAAAGTCTGTGGTATCTGGCTGGTGTAAGGCTCGACACTTTCCCATCAGAGTTGGCCCACATCTTTCCCTTCAAGCTGCTCTACGTGCTGTATCAGCAACTTCTTCATCGCCTATAGTCTTAATCTGTGTGTCCTTAAATTGCCGTTTATTTTTGCACTTGCTCTATCAAAGGTCCACTCAAGCGCTGATTGTTAATTCAAGGACGCCGTTATCTGCAAAGTCCTTGAATTTATTGATTAAGCGCTTACCCGGGTAATTATCTGTCATACCGCATTAGAAATTGTGATACTGTTTCAGATGACACACGGTACATTTTACAATTATAGATCGCTTGTTGGCTGCGATGACGACACCTCTCTTTGGCACCGTATGCCCAGTACCGGATGCTCATGCGCTGCCTAATCCCACTGTCTACCATCCTCCATTCATATCTGGCAATAAACTGTGGCGACTGAACGGATGACATTAAAAGGAGAATGTGTCCTTTTGTCCGAGAATTACTGGGCTTAGAGTCTGTCAGTGAAATAAACATTTTTCCTGTGAAAGGAAAGGAGAGGTTTTTAACCATGCCGAATTCAAGTCTTTTTTCCTCTCCAAGTCATTTGCTCCATAAGTATTGCGTGTCTGTTTGGTTGATTATTTCATGGCTAATATGTCAACATCTAGGAAGTTTTTCTTAATGAAATCTCACCAGCTAAATGTTGTGCGTGTCCAGCTATTATTGGTCATATTGACTTTTGTTTATAATTAATTATATCAGTGGTTGAAAATGAGAAGGTGCTGTAGAGTATGTTATTCACAGAGTAGTGCATTCAGAGGCACATTTGGACAATTAAATAAAATTGTCCTGATTACAGTAAGTCACAGACTACTGTAAGAAATGTAGAGCCATATTTATAATTAATTGTGTATTTGATGCATCAAATATATAGCATAGCATCTTTACTTATAACGCACTAAAATTAAAAATAATATAATTAATAAGAGACATCAACAAGTCCTGCTGTGCTGAAAGCCAAGGTAAATAGATATGTTTTAAGACGTGATTTAAAAACAGCAAATATGTATATGATTTCATCTGTTTCCAAACAGGAAAAAAGTCTTTAATAAAAGAATTGATTTAATAAAAACAAAACAAAACAAATTGACAAGTATATCAGTTTGTGGTTTTCACATTTACCTATCAAGTGAAAGATTCCTGGTTTGATCGTGGGAGCTGTTCACAAAGTGTGGTGACTCTTTGTGAATAAGACAGGGATAAAGTTCCTTTTTGCTAATTTTAGTCTGCCTTTCAGATCACTCAGATCAATTTTTTAAGTAATTTTTGGCCCGCTTCATTTTAGATGTTGTCTGTATAGTGAGTTGTGCTTCAAGCAGATGCAGAATTAAAAAAAAAAAAAAAGTTTGGTGATAGACGTTGCATGTAAGGTGCAGGGTGTTACTTTTTATAATGAAACTTTGTTTTATTCAGACATGGTAGTCAAATTACTGTCTGCATGGTAGCGATGGTGTAGAACTGAAAAAAAGTTCAGTCAGACCTGTATTTCAAACAAAGCTACCTGGGCATACATTCCCAATAAACACAAGCATATTCCTAAACTATGTTGATGTAAAATTCTAATTTCCCTTTGTAGTCATTAATGGGACTAAATTTGATATCCTTTATTTAAAGCCATGGTTGCGTGATGCTTTGATCACAGTGCACACGTTTACATTTGGGATGGACTTGACTAGCTGCATTCTTTTCCTAATTAATAGGTGTCACTGCTAACAATAATACACTACTGCATCGTTGGAATCACAATAGAGAGAGTAACAATATGAAGTACATCATTCAGACACACACACATCTTTAGGTTTTCAACAGTTTTCTACTAAAAAGTCTCATCTTTTCCAGCTGTTGCAGCAGTCTCCCTCCACTACTCATGCACCGTTGCCTTTGCGCCACCTTTTCTGCGCTCGAGGGTTCAAAAATTGGGAGATATCTGGCCAGCCGTAATCACATGGTGGCAAGCACAAACTAAGCTTAACACTATTGCAAAGCGTCTGATTGCTCACTCTAGGCCTACTGAAGAGGTGTTTGTTGTTTTTCCCGAGTTCAATGGAGCTAAACTCTTTGGTGCTTTCTGTTTTAGGGAACATAAGGTACCCCCATCATACATAGTCACAGATGTGCACAATCAATGAAGTTCATGGTGTTTGATGAAGAAGTGAGATTTGCAGTGGTAGTGGTTGATGAGGAGGCGGGGTGGGGGTTCTGAAGGCTACATTCCTTTTCTGGCAGTAACTCAGGAACAAAGCGAATACTGCAAGAAGCTGTGCGTCTGGAGGGGTGTGTGTGTGTGTGTGTGTGTGTGTGTGCGGTAGTGGTGGTGGGAGTGGGCTGATGGAATTACACTGCCAAAAGCATTTGGCCAAGTTTGTCTTTTACGGCCGTCCAGTTTTTTGTTCCTGATGTGATGCTTTTGCTCCCCTTTTGAGGAAAAAGGGGCTGCAGCTGTCATTTTTATTGGAGGGGTTTTATTGCAAGACTTAATGGCTTAAAGTGACATCTCTCTCTCTCTCCAGCTCCTTTCTCTTTTTCTCCTCTCACAGTCTCACCCACAAGGCCTCTTACTCAAGCAAATCAAAGAAAATGTTCTCACCTTCTACGTGCCCGCCCTTCACTTTCCCACCCATCACCCATGCCATCATCCAAACCTAACTATATGAGAGGAAAAAAATAGATTTATGTTCAGTTTTGAGCGCACCAAACACATGTAGACCAGAAAGTGTTTTTTTTTTTTTTGCTTTTTTTTTTTTTTAAAGGAACATCTGTGCTGATCAGTAATTATATTTCATGACTAAGAAGCCACACTGGCTTCAGATAAAACCGTGCATATTTAGTCTGTCACGCTTTTCTCTCCATCTCTATTCTGCAGCCCACACTTGTTTATGTTCTAAACATAGTACGAATCAGAAAGTGCTTGGAGCCTTTCTAATGCACAAATCATGGAATGATTCAAAGGCTCGTTAATTATTTGTGTAAGAAGCTCCGTGCTCACAGGAGGTCTTTATTGATTGTGGCCACACTGAACTTTGCACCACAGACCTTGACCTTTGCTCCCCATATACTTGATCATTTAAAGAATTTGCCTTTGGCATTTGATCTGGCCTTTAAAAATTTTAAAGACAGTAGCGCGTAGTTTTTCTTTATTTTCTTCACCTTTCTTTTTTGAGTAACCTTTTCTTCATTTTTTTTATATTCCTATCTTTTTGATAGGATCTTAGATCGACTAAGGATGAGTCTATTTATAAAATGCTAATAGACGAGTGCCACAAATGCTCAGAGCCCAAGGTGACCTTGACCCACTGCTTACATGTTCTACTCAATCAAAGAGCAGAAAGGTCAAAATATATATATATATATATAAGCAGTAGCAAAAAAGCACGTATTTTAGTGCTTGAATGGGAGAATATTTCTTATATATTATTCATGCAGCCACTAACTGCTTAATTGTTGTTGATTAAATCGACTTCATCATTTACAGCCACACTTTGTTCAGAAACTTGGTCGTTGCTGTGAGCACTTATGTGTTCTGTATTGCAATCTTGTGAGCTCGACTGGTCTCGGGGTTTATTGCAGGTCCTGAGAGTGTCTGAATGGCTTTTCTGTGGGCTGGCATTATTCAGGGTGCGTACAGCCACTCTTTTGAAGTGGAAACGGAGTCTCTGTGGGGATTTGACCAGATCACACTCATAATTCGAATTGAGAGCAAGGTCGGTTTGCCCTACTCAAGCCAAAACTCTCTTTTCTGTGTGCATCGCAAAAAAGAATAGGAAAAGGACAAGAAAGTCAATGCAGGCCGAGACAGTAACAATTAAAAGAAGGAGTAACAAAAAGAGCGCTGGATGTTAGGCTTCTGTTATGAAATTAAGATGCTACGAGAAAACGGGGGGCTGTCAGAAGCTAACTAGCCTGTCCTCTTCTGCGCATCCCTCAAGTTGGCATATTTGCAGTAATGAAAACAACTGTCGACTCTGCTTCTGCGATTGCAGTAATGCATGAAAATAACTTGTCTGTTTAGCGGTTATGATGTGTTTATTAATTATGCTATGAGCACACATGCTTTGATGAGTATTCGCTCGGGAGTGAGGACGAAAGGAGAGAATCCTAGATATGCTGTGCTCCTCCGTGTCCTTATACTTCCTCGTGCCCACTTGCTATTCCTCAAGCCACTAGTAATTGGCCCCAATGAGAACCACAGAATTTTTATTTATTTATTTTTTAACAAATTGCTTAATTTGTTGAGTTTCATTTATACCTTTTTTTTTCCTACAGATCTTTGGATGGGTGTATTACCATTCATTTGTTAATTGATCAATAACCAAATGTATTTGCGCAGTCTTTTTCAAACATGTCCCACATGCGTCCGTACGTATAATATGTACATGTGCACACAGGCTGCCACAGCAGAAACGGAGTAAGATGATTAAGATTGTCTCATGCTGCTCCGTCGCAGTTTCTTTTGGAGGTCACGAGCAGTGAAAGGTGTCCCAGCGTGTCCCACGCTCTCCTTTCTCCTCTCTCCTCACCAACACCATCACCAACCCCGTTACCGTGTCTGTCACCTTGCCAGATACCATGGGGGTGGACTTTCATGCACTGCTCGGCGCAAGACCACGGAAATCCCAGAGCATGCGAAACTCCCTGGTTATGTTCTGTAGGTGCAAGTATGACTCTGTGTCAGTGGGCGGATGTTTGGGTGCAAGACAAGGCAGCAGTTTTGAGAGCAAAGAGTGAGAGTTATGTCCATTCTCACCTGTGCACCATCAAATGCGTATCTTGACTGACATCAGCCACCTCCGCTATCTACTTTCTTGTGCTTGGGATCGCCTTGCTTGGCTTGTTTATTTTAAGCCCAATGTTCAAATGCTGTATTTGCATATGTTATATGCATAGGTGATGGTTTTAAGTTTGTTTTTAATTATTTGTAATTTTTATTTCTTAAGTTTTTTTACTTTTAAGTTTACTACACTCTGTTCAATGCTGGTTTTGTCAGCATCACTAGCAATGACAGGAATAGCTGGGATTTTTGCTGCAATCTGATTTTTTACAAAGTGAAGACATAAATGTATGTATCAACTGGTGCTCGCTGAGACTCTTAAGCTGTAGTCTTAAAAATGAAACTGGCGATATAACCATTACTTTCAGGCAGTTTATTTCACAAAATACTTAAAAATATGAGTAACACAACATTTCATGAAGCTACCAGCTGACTCCACACTACTGTCCTCTGAACCTTGTGCTACTGACTGAAACAACCCCAAACATATTATTCTACATTATGTCTTGTTAAAAAATATATAGTGTGCATGTGCATTTATGATGCATCAGTGTTATATTTTTTTTTAATTAAATATAGAATATAGATAGATATTGGTCTGATCCTGATTTACAAAAGTAGAAAGTTTGGGCCTACAAAGCTGCACATCAGCAGTAGGTGCAGGTGAGCTAGTACAGCATGGAGGGTGACGACAACAAAAGGCTGAAAACAGTTTGGAAATATTTCATGGCGGCATTTCTTTTTATGCTTGCAGATTGAGGTTAACTAAGTTGACACGACTGAAAAGCTCAGACGATGACACTTTCCTCGCCGGGCTTCTCTCTCTATCTCACTCTCTTTAAAATGGGAGTAACACTTTTTTTACACTTAAGATTACATAATGAGTTTTTGTCAACTTGTTTAATGTTATTTCACTTCCTCTGTCTTTTATCAGCTTCACTACACACACGGCTCATGTGTTGGAGAAACAGTGATAGTAGTGAAAAGAGAAAGGTGCAGGTGTAAATAACAGTCGTAGTCACTGCAGTAATGTGACTCCCACTGACTAAATATCAATTCACAAATGTATGTGTTTGGATATAATTTATATGTATATATTCACACATAAAAGAATGATCCCCAGATTCTAATTTGAATCACAAACTTTGTCCCTCAGTTTTTGTTCTATTCCCAGCCAGGTAGTACTGCCATGAAATGAAATGAGCCAAGCTGGACTCACAGTGTCAAATCTGAGACAAGCCTCAAGCTCAAACTTCAAATTTAGTAATTTCTTCTTTTTCTTAGAGAGACAGAGAATCTGTATGTGCTTATTTTGAACACACGGAGAAGCTTTTGAACCTGGAAAATTAACTTGTATGCGAATAGTCACAATATAAAATAGGCCCAGACAGAATAAGGCATAGTGGCCCATGGGTGCAAACACGGGTACCTTATAATAGCCAGTGACTCACTTCTCTAACATTGTGTTTCTGCCGTCTACACATTTTCAGGGAACCTCATAGATTTAATCTTATCCCAGTGTTAATCAGAAAAAATGGTATTATCAAGTATGGTAATATTCCCAAAATAAAAGAAAAGTTCTGAAGCTTATTTTCTTCCCTTTCTAGAAAACTCGTTAACTCCTCATAAGCCCTTTTTATTTTAACAGTTCTTCACCTTAGGAGCTCAAGCATCTTTTCAATCAACTTTTATTAGGATTTATCCTAAATTTTAGGGGGAATTGATGGAACATTGTATTATTTTTTTGGATTTGCATCATTAGCACTAATCGAAGCACTATGATGCCACATTGTACAATCATATTACGAGACCTACTCATTAATAATTTGTGCTATTGTATCAGAACAAATGCTTCTGCTTACTTGACAAATATGACATTATGGGTTTTATTGGTCATTTGTTTGGGAAATTAGCAGTGGTCACTGGAAACAATGAATGTCCTCATATCAGCTAAATGACTGTGCTTGCTGTTCACAACCGCCTCAATTGCAGAAAATGATTATATTGTTGATAGTGGCAGTTTTACAGTAGCCACGAGCAAGACTGTTCTTTTTTCCCTGTATTGATTATTATACATTAATAATATATATACATTTGCTCCCAGTTGCCACGCACTCCAAATGTCCACATTTGCATTAACTGCCATCCTGTTCAGTTTCTCTAAATATGAAGATTACAGCACTCTATTTTCTTTGTGTTATTGTACAATATAAAGAGCCTTGATGCGAATGTTGTTGTGGTTTGGTGTTCTATAAATACATAAAAACAAAATTTTTGAAATATAATATAGAAATATGTAAAAATCGAATTCCATTGAATTGAATGAATCTTAAAAAATAAAAGTGATTTTATATTGCCAGTCTTGTGATGCCAGTTACTTACAGAAATCTGTAGTTTATTATTTTTGTCTTTTTGTTTTTCTTTTCCTTGGAGTCTTTCCTGCTTGAATTGAGGATAGTTGAAGCTGCTGTCCAGCTAGAGTAGTTCCTCATCCTATAACTGTGAGCTCTCAAAATACCAGGCATTAGGAAGTTTTGTTTGACTTTCATGCCCACCTTAGAATAAAAGAAGTGGATTTGGGCACAACTTCTGCAGAGGCCCTTTAAATCTGCCTGGAAGATTAAAGGCTGTGACTGCAATTATGATAAACAGTAGATCTATTACAGGAACTACCTTCCAGTCTGTGTTACTGATGAGTTTGAAGATATGGAGGAATATTAGCATACGGAAGAAGATTGACAAAGGTCAGCTCAGATTTAGACTCGCAGCCTAAATATGTCTAACAAGTTGGAGCTTTCGCACTATTGCCACAGATCAGATCTTCATGCATGAAAGATACAAGTGCAGAATGATAACATGTGAGATAACAGGGCCCCTCTGTAGGCTTTTCGTCAGCCTGCGGTAGTGAAAGACCGATTAACTGTTTGTTGACGCCTACAGGTCTAGCATGTTCATACATCCGCCCAGACTGTGGCCTCCTGGCTTAACAACACGCACCTGTGTGCTTGTGCACATGTAGACATGAACATGTGCGGATAGTCTGGAGGGTTTTGTCACCTGTGGTTACAGACCATGCTACAGCCGTCTGGTTTTAGGAATGTACTCAATGGTGCAAAGGTGGAAGGCTGTTAATAGCGCAGGGGGAGGAAGGGCTGTCTATCTAGAAAGGATTATAAAACACACACATGCACACACACACAAAGGGCAGTGCTAATATCACATAAAGACAGATGGATTTAGTGTGCTAATTATTCCACTTTTGAAAAGCACTGCATGCTTTCAAATATAACATTTTTCTACAAGTGACATTTCATCAGGAGCATTTAGGTGGCTGTTCACTCCCTTCAGCCTCAATATTCAGTGTATTTATTATAATCTATTTTAGTATTTTACTGTCCCATTTGGGAAATTTGCTTTGCAGACAGGCCTCGCAATAAAACCACACCGTAGAACCATTTAATACAAAACAATGAGGCCGCATATAACTAGACAGCCATGAAACGCATAGTAAATTGCTCTAATATAAACCCATCTTGACCACAGTGAGTCCACAATGCTGGGTGCACTTATTTCTTTTTTTAACTGAGCAAGGCTACTTAGCTACTCTAAAGTAGAATGAATGAATGCAGAAAGCGCATCAAGTGAATACAGAGTTAAATGCTTATTTAAAACCCCCTCATTGTGCAACCAAGGAAAACATTCAGGATAATGTAAATGGATTATATACATGGCTTTACATCTCTGCCTGAGTAAGGGAAGTAAGGTTTTTTTTTTTTTTTCCTCTTTCACTCTCCCACATAATCTAGAATATTGTTTGTGCTATTTAGGGGAAGAGTGTTGAAAAACCAGGTTTACTAGACAGACAGACAGGCAAGCGTGCAGGTGCCGGCCGTGTCTTTGTCGTCAGCATTCTGCATACCAAAGTGCTGACAGTTGCCTGCATGAACGGCTCTGACAAGTTCAACTATCATTTGGGATGCGTTCTTCTGTTTTTAGCCCAGAACTGGAAACAGGAGAAGGCTGACGATTGAGTTGTTGTTATTGGCAGTGTTCAGCTGTTTAGATGTGTCTGTGTGCGCAAGCATGCACTTGGTCTTCAGCTTTCATATCAGATATTTTTCACTATATACATTGACTCATGTCAGTTTTTCATGACGAGCTGAAGGTGTTATTCTCGCCACTTTTTAAAAAATACATTTGAGGATCCTAAAGCGGTTTCTGCCTGTGGTTGAGCATGCACATTTCATTGTGTACAAGTCTACGCATGTTGGCTTTTGTATGCCGTCGGGATGATTAACTGATGCTACAGCGTGTATGTACTGCGGGTGGAGTCCCCAACGCTGATTCATGAAGTGGTATATGTGGAGCAGATGGGAATCAGTGTGCTGTCTGGGAGAAGTAAGGTCAGGGGTTGTGGCTGGGTCACACTCTGTGGGAGAGGAGCATGCTCAGCAGAGATGACAGTGATTGTATGTAAGTGAGGGGAAGGGAGAGGTGATGGTAAGGGTGAAAATGAAAAAAGAAAAACAGATCAGTGTGAAGTCAGGGAAGAGAAAGCAGGAAGCATGTTGCCTTTATTTTGGTCCTGCTTTGCTCAGTGCATGACTTTTTTCCTCATCAGTGCAGCTATTGTTAGTAACAGAGTTAATTGTTAATTGATCCAAAGAGTGATTAAAAAGAGACAGCTAATCTCCGTCTCTGTGGCGCGCGCACACACACACACACACACACACACACACACACACACACACACACACACACACACACACACACACACACACATATGGACTGTAGAGAATGAGAATGGATGTTTATTGCAGGATCTAGTGGATGCTAAGGTGCCGTGGGGGCTATTAAAGCCCTAACTTAAAAGGGACTATCAGGGAACAAAGATGTGTGCTGCTTGGAGGAGGAAGGGGTAGAGGGGCTGGAAAAAAAAAAGAGCGAGAGAGAGAGGCCAGGCAAAGAAAGCAAAGTCCTTGGAAGAGTGAGCAGAAGGAGGGAATAAACAGAGTGAGCACATCTGGATTGCCTCAGCAGAATATTTGTGCAACATCTGGAAAAATTCCCTGGAATTTAAGGCTCCCCTCCTTTCATTTAATTTTTTTCTGCTTTTAACTTCTTCTGTGTCCTTTTTTTTTTTCTCTTCTTCTTTTTTGCATCTTCAAAGTCTCTTACCTTCTTGCAGCATGCATGTAAATACTCCCAAAGTAATGCATGTAGAGCCCTTGTAGACTTTATAGCTGCCCAAATTGGGCCCATGTGACCAACTCCCCTTTGTGCTGAGCTGGGCTAATTAAGTGGCAGAGAAGTGAGAGGGCACCCGGCTGTGGATCCAGACTCAGGCCAGACCTGTGCCAAACACAGCTCCTCATAAAACTGAGGAAAAAGGAAAAGCATTCCTCCACTTTTTTTTAACTTTTACTCGTAGTGCTTAAAAAAATACCATATATATGTATATAAATAAAAGTGTTGATTTGTTCTCACCCGAACTAGCGTACTTTTCTGATATAGCTGTGAAAGGGCCACTGTGTGTGATTACAGAAACACAAACAGGCTTTTGTTATTTGAAAAACATTTTCTCTTTCTTTTTTCTTTTCTTTATGTGGTTTGTTGTCATTGAATAAAAAATACGAAGAATGATTTCACAAGCCTTCCTTTCAGATGTAGTATCCCAAGTCGGCCCGAAAGACCTTAGTATTTAATCAACGCCTCAACTTGCTTTATATCACTTAGTTTTCACAGAGTCTGCAGTGCTCTGTTCAGCTAAGAGGCCCTTACAGTACATTACAGATGCACAACCAGGCTTTTGTCTGTCTCCTCGGTGAGATCACAAGAGCGGTTCTCTCCCCTCTCATCACTGGTGAAGCAAGCCTGTGTTCATTAGTGATTAAGATTCAGATGGGCTCTAAGCACCTTCTGTCTTACCTGAGCAAGGCTCCTCATGGGTCGGCGGCGCTGACAGGCAGGTAGCTCTCTTAGAGTGCAGAGGAGAGCGCAGAGGTACATGCTAATGTGGCAACTGTGCTGATCAAAAGGGATGCATCGTTGGGCTCCTTCTGATGGGCTTACTTATGCGGGGCCCCCTTGAGAGCTACAGTATGTACAGGCAGGAACAGAGCAGTGATCAGTGAAAGAAAGGAGGATAGAGGAAGAGAGATGGTGAGTGGAGGGGAAGAAAGAGATACTTATAAAGAGGGGGGATAAATGACAGGCATTTCATCCTTCATCAGGAAAGATGAAGGGAGAAATATAGGGAATACAGAGCAGTTAGCCTCCAATCAGTAAGGTAATGAATCAACATAGTCTTTGACTGAACATTTCTCAGTTTTAGGCCTTGGAAATAATCATAATTATTTGTTAGAGCTATTACAATCATCTCGCTCAGCCTGTTTTTATGTTGATCTAATTTCCTTTATTATCTGGTGTCTGACAGCAAATACGCTGTCAGTCATTTGTGTTTCTGTGAGGACTGTGATTTTGTCTTCTTTTTTCTCCTCGACGTTACTCTGCAGCTGAGCTACATCTTTCTGCCTGGCTGAGCTGACAAGTTGCACGTCCTTCTAGGAATGCTGATGTTGATGATACTAGTGTGTGTGTGTGTGTGTGTGTGTGTGTGTGTGTGTGTGTGTGTGTGTGTGTGTGTGTGATGTTAGCTTACAGTGCATTCTAATACTTATTTTAAATATTGATATCATTTCATAGTGGAGGAACATGTAAAAAGAAGGAAAAAATAGAAATGTAGTGAGTTTAGTTAGAGGGTTGTGCTTTCTTTAAAATTTGAATCTAATGGCCGGAGGGACCGAGGATTATTGGATATACACACTACCTTGACATCAAGCTACACTAGAAAACATTGTCCACGTGCCTTAAGGCCATTGTATTTACACACATCTCTGTGTGGTCCTGCAGAATGACCTTGTTTTGGCTTGTCCACTTGCCCATCCTTTGATCCAAATTAACTTTGCTCCTTTGGACCCCAGTTTTTGAAAGGGGGCACCACTGCTCAGCACTAAACAAATATGACGGTCTGTCTCTCTTGGTCAGTAATTGTTATTTGAGATAAGAGTTTTTACCCTGGAAGGCAGATTTAGTATTTTTGGAGCAGTCTTGCGCTTCACTGGCTCATCATATCTTGTGGTTTCTGCAGGTAGACATGCGAGTGAGGTCATCCATGGCATTTAGGTAGCTTCCGAAAGGTGCCTCTCACCTATTAACCCGGAGCTCCCCACGCTATCAAAAAGGGGCTTTGTTCTTATTGATGTCTTTTTTTGTGCACCTTAGGGCCAGTGCTTAAACACACATACAAAACACACACACGGTAAAACTGCAAATAATTCTTTTAAGGTTAACCAGAGAGTTTTACTTTTACATCATAAATGACTCTAATATATACACAAAGTCAAATGATTGTTTAGATTTGGGGTAAGTAATTAGTTATAAACCTTAAATTCCAAGGCTGTACACGCTGTGAGGTGCAGAGCTGTGGAAACATAAACAACGTCAAAATAAAATATTAGATTATATCTTGCAGTCTTATTTAAAAAAAATTCAAGCAAAAAAACAAAAAACTCTGATTTTCTATTCTAGTATCCCTGTTACAACTAGTGAGTTTTTGTGTAAGAGGCTTAAGCAAAGCTAAATTCCTCATTAATTTGTTGGAAATTATCAAAATCTAAAAATAGATAATTACACTTTGTACCATTTCACTTTATTTAGAAAGAGAATTTAAATGGGCTGGCACTTATGAAGCACTTTTCTACTCAATTTGAAGTTCTAACATTCACACTGTCTGATGATCAAACCACCAACCTTCTGAAACGCCCTTCTCTGTCTCCTGAGCCTCTGCTTCCCCAAATATTTGTGTCAGATATGTCACAGATGAATCATTTATTTGCTGTTGTTGTAGATCTGATAGAAAATGCACAGCGCTGGGCCTCTGACCTCAAAACCTGAGGGTCAAACCGATCAGAGCCAAAGGGGCACATGTTGTTCTGGATACTGGTGTTACATTACATCACATTGATTGGCTTTCATTTGCTGGAGAATCTCCTGTTAGACAGGAAGTGACAGATTTCGGTCCATTGACCAGCTTTTTTCTCTCTCTCTCACACCCACCCACACGCATACATACACACACGCACACACTTATGTTTCCGCTGTGTATCTCCTCTTCTCAACCGACCACAGAGTCACAGTGAATGAATGATTGGTATTCCACATACTGGGCTTCAGGGGATTGACTGAGCTTATGACCAGCTTAGCCTGCAGTTCTGTGCTTGATTGGCAGCTGCAGTTTCCTCAGTGGAGTAGGGTGGATGGATGGTCGTGGAAATGACGGGTTGATGGGGTACTAGTGACATTTTGCATCTCACGACATGCCATCCTGCATTGCTCTATAAATGTCTCACTCATACTATTGCATTCAGACAAGCTCCGAGTAATGATGATGCCAGATCACTATTGAAATGCTTAATTTGGAGCCTGTTTTGCTCAGTGAAAATTTCACCAACTTTTATTTCCACTGTTAACTTCTTAACCTTCTTAAAAATTATGATTATGACTAGTTTTGACATTTTCTTTTATTACTTTTTTTGTGGCATCTGCAATTGGTTTGCTAGTGGGCAATCACTTTGCTCTTATTTTGAAAGTTAAATTACCTCGACCCAGCCAGCCCCTACCTGCAGCCGGACCGGGTTCCTGTTGTGCCGACCTGCGGTGGGTGTGCCTCCTTCTGCACACACATACATGCAGGCACTACTAGAACGGACCATGCTGTTTATGTGGTGTGTTTTGCATTTAGCCTTCGATAATATGAGTATGAATCAATATATTCCTCAAGACCTCGTGTTCAGGCTTGCCGGCACACTTTTGCTGTCACACTGTAAGTGGTTAAAATACGTGACATCTTTGTTTTTGTAACATTTCACTGTCCTTTGCATTTACCCAGGATAATGGGCAGTGTATGTTACAGCCATTAGCCTGTCACAATGGAACCATCTCCTGCTGGAACCGTGTCCCCTCCTGTTATGATCATTTTCATGCTATCGCAGGCTTTCGCTTTGTTTCCTGTCTCAGAGGGAACGGCTCGCTCAAGTCTTTAATGCTCTGTTTTTGTGCTCATTGAAAAGCCTCGCTTCCAACCAGCATACAGAGTAGCTACACACTTGCTATGCTGAGCCTCATTCCCCCATGGAAGAGAAATAATTTATAAAATGAAATCTACATTTGTTGTGTAAATGACCACATGCTGTAGGATATTTAATCCTGCCTGTAGTCAATCCCAGTCATGTGACTTGACCTAGTTCTCTATGCCTCCCACTGGCTGTCTCTCCCCCTTTTTCTCTCTTTCTCACTTTCCTTTTCTCCATTGACTTGCTCTCCCATTGTTTTTTCGCTGTCTGTTTTTCACTTGTTTTTGCCTCTTCTTTCTCATTTTATCTCCCAACTCGTGGTCCATCCACGTGTTGGCAGCTGCTCCTTTACATGACTGATCCAGTGACTTGTCTTTTCCTTATGATGTGTTAATATCTTGTAACAATGTAGCTGACAACTTTGTCCTTGATTATGGACTTAAAACAAACCAACTTCAAAAAATGAGACATTTCTCATATAAAAGATGTGACACCAACTTAGAGTTATTACTGAATTTATGACTTGTCCTTGACAGCCTACTAGAGTTTTTACCAACAGTTTTTTTCTTTTTCATTTAACTTTGTCACTACAGGTGTGTTGGAAACACACTTTTCTCCATGTTTTCTCCTTTTTCTCTGTAAAAGCTAAGTTGAACTGTACACTTCCATCTTCCCTTAAACAGTATCAATAAGCTTGTTCTCCATTTGATTGTCATGCACGTGCATGCAAATTGAGGTTTGTTTTCTTATTCATTTGTAGACATTTTGTGCGTGTTGTCAGTTTTACCTGTGCTAAGCTAAACATTGCTGTCAGAAGCTTTTCAAGAGAAAAAGGAAAGGGGTGGTGTTTTTATTACTTTTCAAACAATACCATTTAGATTGGAGGATATGATAGATGGATAAACTGACACTTATCTGGATGAAAGCGTAATTCCAGCCAGCTTGGCATATCCTCAACTGGAATGATTTGGTTGCCTCTTGGAATGTGTGGCATGCATCTGTTCCTGAAGAGCATGAGAGATCACTCAGGCTTTGGAATAATACTCCAACCCATAACAAGCCTCGGCTGTTTTACTCACCCATGGAGCACTACACACTTTACATGTCACTGAATGCATGGATATTTCCCATGTGCTCCAGCTTCCTTCCAAAGTCTAAAGACATGCATGGTGAGTTAATTAGTGATTCTAAATTGCCAATAGGTTTAGCGTGTGCTTGGTGGTCTGTCTCGTTCTGTTAGCCCTGCAATGGCCTCACGACCTATCCAGGATACACTCCACTAATGTCAGCTGAGATCTACAAGCAAAGGAGTGCAATCAGTGGGTTGACCTACCAAGTCTGAAATGACGTCTAGAATTAGAGATGAAGCACAGAAAAAATTATGAATCGCATGCAGTTGTGGTGCTTGTGGCATGAATGTAATATTTTTCAAACCATTCCTATAAAATGTAATAAAAGTCATTAAGATGAACCTGTTTGCAGTTGAGAGTAAGCATTTGACTGCTGAACCGAAAGACTCAGCAAGGTTGGGTTCCTCATAGTATTTCACAAGTTTTTACATAACACGTTAGGGCTGCACGATTTTGCATAAAATGAGAATCACGATTTTTTGGCTTAGAATTGAGATCACGATTCTCTCACGATTTTCTTTTCCAGTATAAATATTTATTGCACTTATTAACTGCACATCAACTTCCTAACAGTTGAGACTGAACATAAAAACAATAAATAAACATAAAAACAACAAATGTCTCACGTTTTGTTGTTGCTGCAAAATGTTGTACTGCTTGAAATTCGGTCTCCACCGTTGCTCGACGCTGCGTGTATAGAGCAGGTAGTGCAACAATAGAAAAAATAGTTGCGGGACGGCACTGTGTAGCGTTTGTCTAGGGTGTTGATCATTTTCCTAAATCCCTGGTTTTGCACAGTGTTGATGGGAGCCATATCTTTGGTCAGGTGATAAGTGATAGCCTCCGTAATTTCTTTGTGCCTGCGGGAGTTCGACGTGTATAGGGAAGCGCTGTATAAGGTTCCCGTTATTGATGTTTGGGTGGTTGACCGGGACGGATTTTCTCCTGTCACTTTCTCGTCATCCCTGACGTGCTCTCCGTTGTTTTTCCCTGCTAATTTTAGCATCACACGGCACAGTGGTATAAGGCTCCGCCCTTGTCATTTGTTGAGCAGGAAGAGTGAGCGCTTGTTTTCATGCAGATTACGTCCCGGATCAAAATGCGGTACAATCGTCGTCGTCGTTTTTTTTTTGTTTTGTTTTTTTTTAAATCGTTGTCATTTGGAAATGAGATCGCACATAAGTATGAATCGAGATCGCGATTTTCTAACGATTAATCGTGCAGCCCTATAACACGTGTAAAGATCCAAAGAGCAAGTTGAGATCTTTAGCCAGAGCTTTCCTGGAAAACTGAACCTTTCCAGGTATTTGGTAAAGATCAGAGGATTACTTAAACCTTTGGTGGAAAATCAGTTTCATTAAGGCTTTCCAAAGTTTTTATAACTGTTCATATATGAGCACAGACTCTATTATATACTTATATATTATATATTTACATATAAAATTTATGCATGAATGAAGAACTATGATTTGCTATGAGTTTTCTGGTAATTCCAGTATATGTGCATTTTTGCTTTTCCCTAAGGTTCAGCACACTTAAGGTATGTCCATAATATCGGACCTGATGCATGAAGGCTTATACTGGAGAGAGCCCCGTTGTCTCCACTGGTTATTTTGGCCTAAACTCTTCATTCCAAAACTTGACTTTTCTCCATAAGCACTCTCTTCCTGTCCAATTCTTTCTAAGTCCAGCTTGGGTCTTTCTGAAATATTGATACTGAATGAGAAGTGTGTATTTTAGAACTGATTTCATGTTGAATTGAAAGCCTGGACAGGATTATGCAAGTGTTTTTTTTTTTTTTTTTTCTTTCTTTTTTTTTTTCTTTTTTTTTTTTTCAATCTGGAGTCATTTGGCCCTAATGGAGCTTTGCCGTCAAAAATCTGGAATCAGTATTGCTGGTTTTGAAATTTGCCATTCATATTTAATGGCTCCAACTTAAAGAAGCATTTTAGACAAAGAGTGCACTTTATCCTTGTTTTTGAAACTGTCTTGCAAGTGGTCTGCCTTGTGTAATTCTTATTCTACTGTATTATGAATTTCACTGTTTTTTTTATTGTTATGCTGGTTTTTGGTCCACACCCATGCAGAGCAGCTGGAGCACCAGATGTTTTTGTTTCAAGTTTTGAATTATGTACTACTTCACATTAATGTATTTCACATAGGAGACTCAGTTTCTCAACATATGTATGTATTTTTTTGTTATTGAAGTATTTATGAAATGTTGCTATAACTTATTTTTTAAACTGATGTACTTATTCATGAGGGTCTAAAAACCTCCAAATTACCTTGTGTGCGTGTTTGTTTGTTTGTTTGTTTTTTAAAATGCTTTTATAGCAAATTATTTCACTGATGATTAAGAAAAAAAAATGTGAGGACGTACAATCTTTTGGTTGTAGGCTGTTAAAAATTGAAATAATAATTTCTGGATTGTTAAAGGCTTTTTACACAGTCTTGTGAAACACTCCATGCTTAACCTCTATTATCAGTAATTTCAGAAGTAAAAGCTTCTTGCTGGTGAAAAGAAAACATAAAAACACTAAACTTTTCGCTGTTGTTGAGTTGGTTAGAATTTGACTGTGTCAGCTCAAATGAGACTGGAAGTACCAATAACAGAGAATGAGAAAATGCTAATGCAAGTCTTGACTTAAGCAAGCGTAAAGCTTGATTGTTGAATCTGGGTCAGAGTTATAAAACATATTGTTCAGAAGAGAAGAATAGATGACGTCTGTGGCAGCACAGGTCCTTCCTTCTGTTTTGACCATCGTTGTTTGTACATGTTTACATCCTCGGCATGTGGGTTGAAGATGTACTAGGCTGAGGCAACAGGAGGTGGTTAATGGGAGACTGTGTGCTCCTGTAGAGATGGAAGCGTGGGCGTGTGGAGACAATTTAGCAAGCTAACAGGAAGCGTGTTCTGGGACCTTCCGCTAAGACTCAGGCAGACAGTGAGTGGGGCACAGGTCGCTACACAGTACCACACCTTCATTTTGCCAGAGAGCATCTCTGTTCAGCTGTTGGTGCGTTAGATTTTCCCTGCAGAATGTTCATCTGTGTACCATTGTAACCCAGGTCCCACGTAACTATGATAAAAGCTAGAGTGTATCATAAAATGAAACTGGGCTTGAGTTTGTTGTATTACTAATTTATACCAATACCTTCTGATTAAATTAATCTGTATTTTATGCGAAAAATGTATCTCAACAGTTATTTATTTCTGAAGAAAAAAAAAATAACATGAAGGAGAGTCACTCTTTTTTTATGAAATGAACTAAAATACAATTAACCAATGTAAAAATTAGTGCATGGGATAAAGATTTTCAAAATAAAACACCAGGTCCCTTAAGTTCTAACCGTTCTTTCTTTCATAAACAAAACTGTTTCCTTATACCTTTAAAGTGGAGAGAATTTCACCTTTTGAATGCATATGGGTACCACTAAAACAGTTCTCATCAACTTAAACCACATCTGTACCAGTGTGCCTTGACACACACATTTACTTGTCCAAATTAAACCTGAAGAATAGTATTTGTTGGCCTCAATGATAAACCTTAGATGCAATCCACAATGCGATGCCTCACGACATCTTCTTCGGACATAGCTTGTGTCCGCTCCCACAGGTTCAGCCTTTACCACTCATCGATTTTATTACCATGAACTGCTTCTTTTTTTCAATTTTTTTTATACACAAATCTGAATAATTTCAGCCATTTTTTTTTTTTACATTACTTTCTAACATAATTTTCTTTGATCACTCTAAAATGTCAACTATGATAAGGAAAAATAAAATTGAGGCCCTGAACTTAGGCCAGAACCGTGTCCAATTGCAACTATTAATCATAGCTAAAAATAGCACTTTTGATGCTACACTGAAGCCGTGCAGAGCAGGGTGAATACTGCAAAGTATGGCCTGAATTTCCACCCATGATCCATTAGAGGAAGCACATAAAACAAAGTTTTATCTTTCCCTTTCTGGTGCTAATATTTCACAGCTGAGAAAGGGCCAGTGTGTGCTTTGCCAAGGGCTGCTGGTGTGGGCAGATAGTCCGTCATGTGAACGGCTACTGTAAAGATCAGCAGAGGGATAGTAGATTTTTAAATGCTTCCTTGTGTCCTTCCTGCGTGAAAGGAGCCTCTTTTACCCTTACAGCTTTTTTTTGAGTCCAATCACACAAATTTGATTAGAGTCGTTTGCCCAAGGAGCTACTCTGGCTGCTGGGCGGCAGTGAGGCCCTTGTTCCCCTATTTGCCCCGGAGAAAGGTTCTGACGTACACAAGTAGCCTTTGAACCCCCCCCCCCCCCCCTTTTTTTTTTCTTCCCCTCTAACCTCATTTACCACACTCTTTTAGTTTTTCTTCCTGCCTCTGTCTGTCTGCTCATCAGAGGCCTTCTGCTGGCTTCATCACATCACACTAAGTGAAACCTAGAACTCTTAGATGTGATCATGAACTGCTGCATTTGTGTCCTCTCTGCTGAACACTACTGCTTTGGGATGTTTTATGCAAAAATGAAAGAAAGAAAAGAAAAAGAAAATTGCACATGCCTGCCTGTTGGAAGCTGTCAGTTAAGTTTGAGTCATTCTATAAATATATTGGCAAACAATGCATGGCTTTTATTTTGGGTCTTTCTGCAAACTTTAGTCCTGCAGAATTCAACTCAACAAGTAAAGAAACATAAACCAGAGTTGCTGCTTGTTGTGTTGAGCTCTGGTTGAGAGTTATGTGCAGACAGTGATGTACATTCTTATCAGCATGACTAGCAAATGTCATGACTTGTGATTATAAGGTCGATATGGAAGTAAAAAAGCAAAAGTATTCTAGTCCAACACATTTAAGAGCCAACAAGGTGGTGTAGATTGTAGTGCACACTCCTCTGCAAATGTACTGGCAACCAGCAGCTGTTGGACTGGTGGTAACTGGTTAGAAACCCTACTGAGTGGTCAGGTGAAATGGAGGCTATGCCTAAACACTTCCACCTGTCATTTGCGTTGAATTGTCACACAACTCTTGTGTCAGAACATTAAAGTTTGTGGAAGGAAAGTATGGCATATATTGAGAACAACAATCAATCCAACAGCTTGTATTGATGGAGGTGGTGGGTTTGATTACTTGTACCCAAATTATGTATAAATGAAAGGACAAATAAATATGTCAGTTATTGCTTTTGGTTTTGTTGCTTAACATTCCAATACCAACTAATGCAATTACCTGTATATTTTACCTTTCTCTATTGATTAAGCAAAAGTTTTTTTCCGTCAATTATTTTTAGAGAACAAAAGTTATCAAAACTAGAAAAAGGCTATAGGTTATAGACAGACAGGCTTCTCAATAACAGCCCTAATGTTACTGTTTTAAAAAAGGTCATTCATGTCAATTCTACCTTTTCTATAGAGGCTTTGCAGCTTCGAATGTGACACCAGGGCAGCTTCATTATCCTGACTGTGTGAAAGTGCAGACTCAGTTTCAGACAAAGTAGGAAGGCATGTTTTTTTGGGGGTTTTTTGGGGTTGTTTTTTGTTTTTTTTATAAGAACCGTTACAGAAAGGTGCTCTTGTTCATTTCAAAAGCACCTCAGTTTAGGTCTCACAAAACACAGTCGCTTAATAAGTCATTCAATAAAGCTGTCCAGTTAACTTTTTTATTGCCAGCCCAGACCTCAGCAGCAGTTGGTTTTGTGACTCACAACTTAAAAGTAAAAAAAAAAAAAAAAAGGTGTTGCAGATTTTAGTCACAGTTTTTTCTTTTCTCTGTTGTTGTTGTTGTTGTTGTTTTTCAGTTATGATTAATCAACTTCCTTCCAAAGGTAGTTTTGCTACAAATAATCTAGGCTTTTTGTGGCTGAACCTGAAAATTATGTCTTCCTGCCAAGGTCTTCACAGGTCTGTGTCAGCAGATTTTGCCTTAACCGTTCATTGTGACTAAAATAAGCCTCATAATCGGAGGGAAGAGCAAGTCATTAACCTACAGAATCTGCAAATTTTTGATTTAGATTTCAGTTTCTCTGCTTATAAGCCAAATCAGCACTGATAAAAGGAACTTATTGTTTTAGGCTAGAAATTAAATACATAGCAGAGGCCTGCAAATCCTACAAGTGTGTGATAAGGTCTTTCACTGACCTCTGTCTGGTTCAGATACTCAGGGACCCCTGAGGTTTCACTAACAGGGGGATTATATTCCAGGGAAGTAGGAATTCCTCTTATGTTTTTTCTCCCCAAGTCCACTTGAGGTCCTGCTAAAAAGGCGCATGTATAGTGCCTGTTCAGTCACCAGACGGTAAAGGTTAGACAGAGGTCTGCTCAGAAGCCTGCATTCACTAAAATGTACCCACTTGGACCCAAATGGGCACTTGCATACTCAAGAATGTGGAAAGTTTAACACCTGTCTAACGTGGTCGAAGCTGAGGTGAAATTTTAGCCCAGAGGTAGTGTTTCTGAAACTGAATGAGGGCGTGTAATCAATACAGAGAGGCATGTAAAAACAACAAGTGCATTATTTCCAAGTTTGTAAAATATGTCATAGCTATTTTTTGAACAAGCATCATGCTATTATCAGCAAGTAGGTATGGCTTCTAGAGATCATTGATTTTTATTTTTATTTTTTATTTTTTTTGGCTTTGTTGTCATAATAGATCTGCCCAGACTTTGCTCTGGCTGAGATAAATGCAAGTTTAATGACATGTTTTTGTACGGCTTCCTTCTTCAAAATAGATTTCATCTAGTGGGAGGGAAGACAGTTTGCTGATGAAGCAAATACACGCAGGGACAGGCAGGCCGCTTTCCATGCTGATGATCAACAAATAAGTGCAGCATTCCTGTCATTTCTGAGAGGAATGCTTCACTCAAGAAATGTTTGATTATCAGTGGATGGATCCTGCATCTTATATTTCTAAACAGATGGAAAAAAAAAAAGATTTGCGTCTGTACACAGGATTTGTTTTATTGAATGGTAACTACAGGCATAAGGAGGCGATGTAGGTGGATGATGGAAATCAGATGAAAGTAAATAGCTATGCTTGATGTGTGTCATTTAAAATGTAAACACAGTGTGTTACAGTAACCTCTGACATAGTGCTAACATCAGACTGGGCCAATTAATTTCATGATTAATTAATAAATTAAAAAAACATACATTTATATCATGAGCACAGAAAAATTTAAAAAAAATTTAGCTTAAGGGGGGGCTTCTGCCGGTATTGCTTTTGTAAAAAAAATTAAAAATCAATAAACTGGTGTAAGACAAACAAACAAATAAACAGGAGGACACTTGGAACAGCATATCAATGTAATTGTATGCTATTTTATACACAGAGAATTCAGTTAAATACATATCTCAAGTACATGTCGGCAAACACAATTGAACAGTTGAAATCTCCTTCTGTGCCGAAGGTGCCAATCATGATGGTAACAGTAACGGTTGATGGCCCCCGCTGTCCCATCCTTCCAAGCACTCTATCAGGATCTTAGCCCCTGAAGTCCCATAAAGGAAGGGCTTTTTTTTATTGCACCTTGGAGATGCATTAGCAGGCCAATGAACTTTGACCTTGGGCTTGTTCACCCTGGCAACATACTGTAGGACATGAACAATCCTTACTCTTCAGGAGAATTCAGCTAGGAACCCTTAAACTCATAAATGCTCGAATGCATTTTCTTCAACAGGCCCCAGTTTGTGAGGTCTTGTAAATTCTGGAGACCTAGTCATTGGTTTATCTGCAGTAAATAAAAAATGTGCTTAAATGAAAATGGTGCAGATTTCACCTTATCAGTGGGTTTTGTTATAACGCCACATTTACACACCTTTGTTTCATTAGAACCTTGTCATTAAGCCTTTCTTTTATTAGCTTTATATCAATAAAAAGCCCTTCTTTCATTAGCAGAACATCTCAAAGGCTTGCCTTCATTAGCACAAGGTTGTAAATGCTGGATGGGATTTCATTAGCAGGCTGTCTTTAATGAGGAAACTCCCAGCGTGTTTACATTGCCCTGATCCCCCATGATGGCTGGAAAGGATAATGCCGATTGGCTGTTAAAGGAAGGTTTTGAGCTTGTCCCTGGAAGATTGGATCATGCAGTTATTAAAGCCAATGAGATCCTTGCCGCTTAGAAATGAAGTGCAAGATCAAACACTTTAGTAATCAAGATCCTGCTTGAGTATATGAACTAAGGCATAATGATGCAGTGCTGGAGAAGATTTAATGACGAGACATGTACCAACCTTACCTTTTACGACAGCAGGTCCGGAACCTGCACATACATGTCGTACACTTTTATCAAGTCCTTCAAGGTTTAAAATGTAAAGCCCTTCACTCAAAATGATTTATCGAGCCAACAGAAGAAAAAAAAAAAAAGACGGATTCCTGTCAAATGTATCATTCTTGAAGTATTTTTACAGCTGCCAACTAAACATTTGATGATTCATTCCTTTTAATTATGTTTTTTGAGATTTAAACTCAAGTTGTTTATCAGTAGCAACGTAACCAACTTAGTTTTTCTTCTTTTTTTTTTTTTTTTTTAAAACCATTTTTTTGATATATGGTAGGTGTTTTTACAATACACATTGAGGTGTTGAGATCATTTTCAGCTTCAAACGAATTTGTCTCTCTTTTGTCTTTACCTCTTCCTTATTCTGTAGTGAAATTTCAGATTGCTTTAACATTACTTTGTCCCGTGGGAACATTATTCCAGTGGATTGCTTTCAGAGTAAGGCTTTTTTTTTTTTGTGGGAGGTGGGTGTTGCTGTCTCCTTAGTTTACTCCTGACATTGGAAAAGTGCAACTTGACTGGGAGGTAGGGCTCATATGGAAATTCCTTAATGTTTAGTGACATTACTCGAAGCACTATACCATGTGTCACTGTTTGGCCTCCAGCCCCTTTCTTCAACCAGGAGTGTGTCGTGTTTTTGAAGAACTTAATTTGGCAAAGACGGGGAAAATATGGTTGAGTATGGCAGAACTATTGTGTTCCAAGATTCACTCCCTCCCCCTCTCTTGCACCCTTCTTCTCCCTCTCCATGAGTCCTGACACAGTTCCTTCTGAAGAACTACTCTTGTGTGTATGTTTGGTTTAAAAAATGGTGTGGTTGATTTATTTTGATGTCCTTCTATTCAGCTTGGAAAGAAAATAAAAGTCATGTTAATTTATTTCATAGTCTACAATAGAATATTCTTATCTGTAATTAATAAGGCCATAAAAGTGATTTGAGTCACTGTGTTAGGGTGGTGATGAGATGGCTTGCACAAATCTATAATCTGGTATATCATATTGAAATGATCTTAACTCATACTTGGCTTCCAAGCTAAGAGTAAAAGATTTAATTGCATTATGGTTTGAACTAATCCCATTAAATTGACAGCGCACTTACAAATCAGAACTTACACACACACACACACACACACACACACACACACACACACACACACACACACACACACACACAGAGTCTGTTAGGGTATTGTTTTCTGAATCGCAAACATTTGATTGATGCTCATCCAAGATGCCTGTAATCTTCATGGTTCCCATAAAGCGGGGCTCGGGACTCTTTGCTGTTATTTTAAGATGACATTTTCCAACATCTGATGACAATGATATGATGCTCATTAAACAGTGAAATAAGTGATATGCGTGACACGAGAATAAACAGGCTTTATTTTAGTTTCATGTGTTCCTCTTTGCCTGTTTTATTTAATTTGTGATATTCTTTGCTCTGACTGATCCAGACTTGAATTATCTTGCCAGTCCCTGAATCATCTGTAATACTAATGAATGTGTTGAATAAGAAAGCCCCACCTGCTCACATGTCTATATGATTGCACATGCACTTCCACGTGGTACACCCTTAAAAGCAGGAAAAATAAATATCAGCATCTCAGACATCTTATCATGGGGAACTAATTCAATATCTCTTTGCCAGTTTTAAATGTCATTCTCTGAGCTCATCTGGAGTGACATGTTTTTCATGGTGGTAATAAAGGAGCTTTATTGGGCTCAGACAACAGCGATGGGGAGGGCTCTTCCGCTTGCTGCTCTTGATGTTTGCAGAAAATCCAAAAGTCCTCCTAAGGAGTGAATAAAGTTTGGATTTGCAGAGGTCCTCTAATGCCAATAAGATCTGCTTGAGCTACCCTGTCAATAAAGATGGAGCGACTGCTTCTCTGCACACACAGGTTTTCCTTTTGGCTGCGTTGTAGGTGAAGCAAAATACCACTCATATTCCACTTTCAGTCCATTTATAAGAAATAATAAAAAATGGTATCATCATCAATCATAAAGGTTAGTGCTACTCAGTCTGGGACATTTTTGTAATTTGATATTAATAGATTTGTAGTTCTTTAAGCTCCATCATGAATCTCTTGTATTCTTCTCTATTTTGTTTTAAGTTCATCAAATTGAGGACTTTGGGATAGTATTAGGGTTCTATAATTCAGGACAGATTTCTCCAAACATTGCTGTTTTGAACAATCTAGATTTGTTTGTTGAGCTTTTCTTTGCTGGATGATGTCAGTGACTTGTGAGCACTTGCCTGGAGGGCATACAGCCTCCTCAGTTGCCTTATTGTGTCAGATAATGGCTTCCCTATTGAAAATGACCACTGCGACCCCTGAGACAGACAGTATGACGGCCTCCTCCATCCCCTTCAGGCACCCCAACTTACTCTGGCATTTTGACCACACAGAGCTGCTAACCTTAGTGCTGTGCCCAAAAGCCTTTTGCCTTTCCACAAACCAGCCCTAGCCAGCGCTCTGCAGGTTCTGTCCACTCTGTGGAGCCTTCAAGGCTGGATACAGACAGTGAGCATTGAGCTGGCTCAGTGCCACAAGAGAGGTGTTTAGGGTGATGTACACCTGATTACAAAGCTATACATTTTGAGCAGTATGCTGGTTCTGATGGTGACCCAATCACTTTTAATGTCAAAGTTTAATCTGCTTTATCATCTTCTCCATATTCCTCCTGTCCTTTGTTTAATTTCTCTGTATTTCTTTCATTACAGGGTTCTTGAAGCCCCAGTGCTCTCTAGCTCCTCCGATGCAGCGAGGTCGCTCAGGTGACGCTTGTTCCTGTTTTAGCGGTGTGTGCCCCCTCCATGACCGCCGTCTATCCTCAGGTAACACCAACTTGATAAACTTCTTGTTGATACTATGTTTCTTTGTTTTTTTGTTTGATCTTGGGAAAAATATGAGGGAATACACTGTGCAATCTAACAGGTAAGAAGTCATCTCCAAACCTGATGCACATACATGTATACGCCTCACAACCTCTGGTTTGAGGTGTGGCTCGGGGACCCTTTCAGGAGGCAGTGTTCCGTCTGGTTTTTATGATTAATGGTGTCTTTGCATGTGGAGCCCCAATGATGGACAAGTTAACAGAGGTGCTCTGAGAACGGCCCCCTTCCTCCCACCATCTCAGTCGGCCCTCTCAGACAAGCAGAGGCTGACATCAGTGGGTATTCTGAACTGAACTGTCTGGTATGTGGCTAATGAATAGGGGTCCAAACTGTGCAGAACATGTGGTTAATGCTGATACATTTATCATTCCATCCCTGAGGCTCCCTCATTCAGCATTATCAGTGCTGTTACCAGCTGAGCTGCCTGCCTTGTGATGAGAGCATGACTTGTGTGCTAGGACAAAGTCACTTCAACATACACTATAAAAAAACAAACAACCTCTGAGAACATCTGTTTGATTCTTCTGCACAAAGTAGAAGCGTTCTAAAATCGAAATCTAAAATTTTTTATTAGTTCTGAAACAATTTTCCTAAGCAAAAACCTTCATATTTTTTTTTAGCCTTCTGTTGTTGGAGAATACAAACATTTTCTGAAAGAAATCTGTTTCCTTTTAGAAACAAATTAGCTCAGAGTTTTGATTATTTTGTTTCATTTTGCACTGAACTGCAAATTAATCATAATTCTTTCCTGTTTTGTTTGATTGCCCCCCCCCCCCCCTTTTTTTTCTTATTAAGTGCTCTCAGATGCATCTGAGGAATTCATTTATTGAGGTGGTATATTGGATTTAAAAAAATAACGAGTAAATCTTATTAAACATTCGAGCACTGTTGATACGTTTTCAAAGCTAGGGAAAACACCTCATGTCCAAAAACTCAAATAGTTCTGTAATCAGTAAATTTGTGGGTTTTTTTTCCTTTTTAAGGATTACCAACACAATTCGAAACAAAAAGTTCAAGGCTTTGAATCATAAGTTTTGCTTAACAACAAAATCTGATCAGTCTTGTTGTACAATCTGTGCGTGATAACCAAAGATAGTATCCATGCATGTTTCTTTCAAGTCTGCATCAAAATTGCCTTTAGGACTTTCCACATTTTAAATCATCTTATTATATTTAACAGTGAGCCAAAAGAAAAAAAGATGCAATCAAATTTAATAATAAGATTACACTAATTTAATTCATTTCTTTGTCTTGTTGTAGTTGTTACTGCAGTAAACCCTTTCCCTTGAGAATGAGACGCATTGTTATCCTTGAAACACTGAAAGAGCTCAAAAGACGTGAAATTTTGAATGGAATAATACTGTTCATGTTGTATACAAGATTTATACCTCAATGCTTGTGCAAATTGTGACCTAAGCTTTGTGGGTTTTGTTGTCCATCTGCATGCTATTCTCATATTATTGTATTTCTTAACTGATGCCATGCAATTTAGAACAAACAGTCACTTTAACTCTTGAGGGAATGCTTAGATTTTCCTCATAAGCAGTCAAGGTCACTGTCACCTCATGTCTGTCACACTCTTGTGCAAACCATGAACGCCATGGAGAGAATTTCATTACATCTGGCATAAACGTACACCATGTGCTAAAAGGTAAACGGGTTTGAATTTGGTGGTTAAAGGTCAAGGTCACTGTGACTGCACAGTGTTGGCAGTATTGAATAAATTATAGGTGAATTCTTGCAAAATTTTACACTGCTAACTATTAAAGTAGAATCTTGAAGAGATGGTATTTTATATCCAAAGATTCACTGGTCAAGTGTTTTTATATTTTTTTCAAAATCAATAGTAAATCTTAACTGTCTTCTTTTCTCTTCCTGCTCTGTGAAGGGGGGAGAAAATGAGAACCCACTACCCTCTCTTTCACAAGCAAATACTTTCATATGGACAAGTTTCAGCACGATGAGGTGCACAGTTATTCTACCAACCTCGCCCCCATCTTTGTGTATTTTGCAGAGTTGTCTTGATTGATTGCAACATATTTTACTGTCAGAGTTTAATAATGAGGGTGGATGTGTTTTCCGAACAATTGGGACCATCTGGATAAGTTGTGTAGTCTCACTGAAATATGTTAAAGGTTTTACGTCTTTGTGTTGTGGCTATTTTAAGACTGGTAGGACACCAGGTTACAAGTAACATTAGATTATTTTGTCTGTGTCAGACTCAGGGGCAAATAGAGAAGAGAGGAGGAGTTAGGGGAGTGAAGTTTCTTTTCTTGTTGCTATTCTCGCATGAGTTGTTAAAGTAAATCGGTGGTGTGTTAAGCAGCCAAGAGCACTGGATACCTCTAGAGAAAGTTACCTAACTGTTAAGTCATAGCAGCAGAGGGGTGGCTAGCCGCTCTGGAGTCTAAGTTTATAGACTCTGTAATAATCTGTGGATCTAATTATGGAATATGTTTCTATAAATTCACCAGTGCCCCTAGATTGTGTGATTGTCCTCCAATCATGATGTTCCAGCTGCCCAACTATAGCCACAATGACAAGTTGCTGTGGGAGGCGTGAGGCGTGTAGGGGTGACCAGGCAGCAGGTTTCTGGGAAGGCTTGCGAGCCTCGCCCGGGGGAGCTGTATTCAGCAGTGATCTGCTGAACTCCGGGCAGCACACTGATGTGGCTCGGCTCCGGTTTCAGTGGTTTTACATTGTTTGGGCTTTTCAAAAACAAACTTTTACTGGAAAGGGACCGTGAGAAATGTAGTATTCAAGACCTCACTTTTCCACAGGATAATGTTAGAAAAAAGGCAAAACATTTAGGGCCTCTTTTCACTTTTTTTTTCTGTTGCTTTTTAATGAGAACAAGAAGTCATGATGGGATTTTTTTTTTTCTATTTTGGAAATGTGGTGCATGAGGTGAGCGAGTGTAAAAGAGAGACAGCATTGAAAACAGAGCTTTTTGAAAAAGGCCTTCACAATGCAAGCCTTGTGCTGTGATTTGGTCTGTCCTCACCAAGCTGAGCAGAGGAATGGAAAAGATTATCCGCAGGAATGTCTGGGGTGCCCTCAAACGGAGCAGGCCTCGTGACTGGCCAATGGGAGCGAGGCCTGTAGAGCGGCGGGCTAATTTTTTCCTGATGAACTCAGCTGCCTGTTCCACAATGCAGTCTGATTGCCAGGGCTGAACTCGCATATGGTCCGTGTTTGGAGGGTCCAAATGACAGGACCAATTCTGCCTGGAGAGAAAAGGGGGTGGGGATGTTGGACATAGATGATCACGACTGGCTCCCTCTCTTGTTATTTCATTAGTTCTGGATGTGACTGATGCACCAGAAACTCAATCTGAGTATCCGGCACTACCTGCAGAGATTAACCCTCCAGGTGTATTGTTATCTTGTGATTTCTAACTCTCTATTGATTATGTTTTAATAAGTAACAATTACACATAATACCAAGCAGCATTAGTGTTTAATGCAGCCCTGTTTCATTGCAGTGCCTCAGAATTATCTCACTGCCTCACAAATCCTGCCAATTCATTTGGAACCCGTTTTCTATTCTGACTACATGGAAAGAGGCTTCATTATCCCTCCACTTAGAACCAGCCCAGCGTAAACTGTAGGGCTAGTGACACAGCTCCATCTCCTTGCAAGAAATATGTGTTTACTTGCTCATTGTTTTTTCTGTGTGTTGCTTTTTAGAATTAGTTCTGCAGAAATACTCCATGTGGTGGGCCTCTGGAGAGAGGCAGCATGTGTTTGTGGACCTTGTGGTCACACAGCAGGGTTTTAGAGTAGCGGTTGGGGTGGGGAAGTGGGGTTAATGTCTAGTTAAAGTGGCTCCCGGCTCCTCATATTTCCCATCGTGGGGTCCTGAAGAGGTGAGGAGGGTCATAGGGAGGGAGCTCGTTAGCCTCAGTGTGCTTCGTGCTCCCTGCTCTCTAATTGGCTGGCTGGAGTCAGTGCTGTTCCCGGCTGCTTCCTGCTAGGTCAGAAGCCAACAGGGCTAGAAGCAACTAAGCTGCAGTTTATGGGTCCTGAACCCCATTCATCGGGACAGACAAGTTATTTTTATATTTTTAATACACAAATTCGAAGAATCACAACTCATCTCATGCTAAGCCTAGTTAATTTCTGCGTGTTTTTAGTTGTATGTGGTTTACTTATAGCCAGAGCACTGGTGTTTGTCCTCACTACGATAAGAACTGCCAAACTTTGGAGTTAATTAGATGTTTGAGTTTTTGTGTGTGTGTATGCGTGTGCGTGCGTGCGCGCGCGCGCGCGTGTGTGTGTGTGTGTGGATGAAATGCAATTTGTGAAATTTTTTGCTGTACACCATGTTAAGACTAAAATATAAAGAAACTAAAATTCCCCAGATAGCTAAATAGATTCTGGTGTTAAATTTAATTCCCACGATTAACACCTTAATTAGTTGAGCCATCAGTTCCCCCATAATTGATATTTATGTATTGATTTTTGTGACAGGAGGTTTGTGTGTGTGTGTCCTCACATTTGCCCTTCATGTTCTTTTTGTATTGCTCTCTAATAATCTCTCAGCTAGTCCTTTTATCTAAGGAGGATTCACTAAATACTGTCCATCTGGTCCCATGGGATTCCCTAAAGTGACATGGCCCCTGGTGGCCAGCTGCCACAGCAGCTAGGATGCATCTGCAGAGGTGGAGGTCTCTGTGCTGGTACTGAATGCCATCCGCAGCCATCCTCGGTGGGTCACTAGAAATCAGAGTGACTAAGCCTTTGATAACTCTCTGAGCCCTTAATCCCAGAGCAGCACCATCAGAGTGAAATGCTAGCTCATTGTTACAGCTCAGACCCATTGGAGAGTGAAAAGAGTGGGCAGCCGTGGACATGGGGGATGGACAGGAGTTGTCATATCGTCGCTGTGGTGCGGTCATTATCATCTCCACAGTGGAAATATGGGTGCTGGAGTTGAGGACTGGGAGTTGAACTTGAATAATTACCTGAGCTCAGATTCTCAAAGGCTCTGAGTTTAAATTTAAATCTTGGTTGTGCACTGGAAGCAGCATTTAAATGTAAATTATCAGGAGTACAGAATAATTGAATGCCTAATTAATCTTACAGTGGAATACAAATTTATCCATTGTCCCCCCCCCCGCCATTTAAAAACAGTGAGGAGTTGAGCAGAAAGCACTTGGTTTTTTTGTTGTTGTTTTTTTTAATTTACTGCTGCATTATATTTAGACTATAGATAATATATTCTCTCAGAGACAGTTTACGTCGATACTTCATCCTGCCAGCTGTCCTTGGAATTTATTTTGACCCCTTGAGTGAGAGTAACAGTACAGTATGTGAGGCTTTGCATCTGCATGAAAAAAATGGAGGAAAAAAAAAAGAAACCCTGCATTTTTTATTAACTTCAATTAAACATGAATAAGCAAGTTCTCATTCTTGAGGCCCCACGTTGCCTAACACAGAACAGTATGTTAATGACAGCCAAGCACGTCGGTTTCTTCTGGAATATATGGGCAAATTAACCAATGGCATGAATATAAATGAATGCGTGCATCTTGACCCAGATATCTCACTCCTGATTGTATCTCTGCTATGGCTAGCTGATAGAAACATCTGAATCAGCCTGCAGTGCAGCTTTTCTGGATCCTTGAGCGTGATCCAAAGTGCCCTGTTTATATTAGACAGGCTGACTAAGTGTTGAGGGGCACTGGCCTCATCTAACCATGCACAAACATCAAAGCACCAAGATACAAGAAAATTGCATGTGTCATTTACAAAAGGACACTTAGCCATTATTTACTGTACTATACTCTTCAAAAAAATCTGTGATAATTGTGTTCTTTATGTGCAGAATAATATGTTACAGCCTTGGATAAATCATGCAAGTACAATGGACAAAAAAGATTTACTCCCAGTGGAAAAAAGCCATGTTTGATAGATAACCATAATAAACAATGAGAGTGAAAAGACATGATTTTGAGGAATACCATCTGTTGTGGCGCCTGTTTTTGTTTTTTCTCTGTTTTCTAAGATGATGAATAATCTTGAAAACTACCATTTAGCATCTGGATGAACCTAAGATATTTGGATGAGGCCAGACAGAAGGAAGAGGTCAAAAGTCTTATTTTTTTCTCTGGGCCATGGTTTCCCTGTTCCTATCCTTCGCTTGCAACATCCAACATGGCTTAAGTCACGATTGAAAGTAACAAGAATGCAGAAGCGTTTAATAACCTGTAATGTATCTTTGCAGTTTCAATGTAGAGTTTGACTTTGTGGAGGTAGACATTCTCATTTTGTCTGTTTTGTCTATTACAAACATCTCCATCATAAACAAAAATGAGATCCAGCATAATGTTACAGCAGACTTATTCACTTCTTGTTTGTTCACTGGCCTGTTTGTCAACGAGGTGGTGAGGGAGCTCAGGTGTCCTTTCAGAGTGCACTTGGGGCTCAGTGCTGTCAGGGGCAGTTCTAGCCTTTCCTCTGCTCACTATGGTCAGTTGCTTCTGTCCTTGTCAATGGGATTTTGGAAAGGCAGTGGCAGCGACAGATCATCCCACTCTGTGTGTCCCCCCTCCACCCCCAGAGGAGGATAAACAGAGGGGAGAGAAAGGGAAACGGACAGTCAGGGTTGTTGGGGGAGAGAAAGCGAGGGGTAAGGAGTTAGCAGGAGAGAGAGGACGGGGGAGATGACTGTTGGTATTTTGATGCTAAAGTGATTCGACATGCTTGGCATTATAGCTGGCTTGGTGGTGGGGGAAGGGAGAGGCAGTGGAAACGAGCACTTGTATCCGAATGTCAATGAAGCCGATCTCATGAAGTGGAAGGTCAAAAATGTATCACTTGCCACCTCACCTCGTGCAGGCTCCGCCCTTGGACTCCTGCAAAGGGCAAAACAAGAATTGATGGGTGTAGGTTAGAGAACGAAAGGCCAGAGAGGTCTGTAAAAAAATGTCTGTTTGTATGTGTGTGTATGAGGATGGTGGGTGGAGGCAGGGTGGCAGAACTCTGATATCTCAATGTCACATGTCCCCACTGCACAGCAACAGGCCCATCCGAGTGTGCTAATGCAGCCCAGCACATGCTGGGATGTGAAAGGTGGAGGGAGAAGTGTTTGCAATCCTCCGTGCTTTCTCCACAGAGAGCCACTTCCTGAGGTGCATGGAGAAAGCAATTGACGGAGTGATGGTAATGCAGTGCCTAATGGAAATGTCTTGTTGGGACATGGTGTTGGTCTGAAAAGCTGGTGGCCCTCTAGGAACTGGCTTTAGCAGCACTAAAGCTTTAGCCCCTGTTTTGCCAAACAAACAGAACAACAACTGAGATGACGTCTCATGAAGACCATGGTAATTGGTTTGATTATGAGCAAAATCAAAGTATTAAAGCTAGATTATTACAATTACCGGTAACATCCCAGTTCCATCCCTCAGTTATGTACTCAGCAGAGACTAGAAGAACAGGAACATAATCATGCATGTTGTAAACACTCAAACACTTTGGCCAGCTTACTCAATCATTGTGGTTGATGGCTCAACAAGCAAGCTGGTGGACTTTGTGCACCTAAAATGCCATAAATTGAATTAACAGCCATACTCTTACCCACTGTCTTTGGGCTCTGAGTGCTGGGCAGACCTGAGGCATTGTTGCAGAAAGTTGACCTTTGGTGTCTGCCCGTGCAGACGGGTCAGTCAATGTGACTGTGATGGAGTAGGGACAGTGGGGAAAGAGCGCACCAAACGCCATGGGGGCATTGTGTCCAAAAGTCCATTACAGTCACTGACATTGAGCTAATCGACTGGTGTAGTTGTGCAGCAGTGGTGGCATGACTTTATACAGAGGACGGGCAAAGGAAGAGTCATATTAAGAGCTGGTGGCAGAGTCGGTGAAAGATTGCAGAGTGAGAGTTGAAACTTGATGTTATTTATCAGGTGGTTTTGCTGTGCGGTTCAGTTAGCCAGACCTTTATGAATCACTATAACAAGTTCACAAACATGTGGGGAGATTGAAAGGGGCAAGCTAAAGCAGCGCAATGAGATAAATTAAAATGGGTAATGTTTAAAAAATGCAGCAGATCCAAAACAAGTGCCACGTGCTCATAGGTGCCTGTGTTTGATTTAGAGTAGTGGAGAAAAGAATGAGGTCATTCATTAAACAGAAATTGGAAACAGTCACCAGTCCAGTCTTCTCTGTAATATTGTTTTGTGTTTTTTAGGGGCATAGGGAGGTGGGGTTTGGGTGGGTAGTCAAAACAAGACAAGGCATATTAAGGCAATCATTGTAACTTCTGCTGTTTTGTTTTTCTCCTTTTCTGACACTTAAGATGTGTCACGGGTGTCATATCACATCTTATCCTCTCATGGCTGAAGTAAGAAGGAGTTAATCATTTACACAAGTTTTGCGCTAGATATTATGAAATAATCTAGAAGACATGGGGCATTTAGTGGCCATCTATTAATGCTGGTCAAGTTGAGAGCTCCTCAGCATCAGAACAAGAGCTTAGTGCCAGAAAGAAAAGCACTGCAGGCCTAATGCTTTGCTTTTTCCAGGATCAGTCGCTGTATGGCTATGGGTGTCTTTGTGTGCTTGTATTTATGTCTCTGGACTCAAATGTGCATGTACACCTGCATTGATGTGCTGAAGTACTGTATTGTACTCTATTGTATTTACAATGTTGTGTTCCTTTCATCTCTTTGCCAGCTGTGGCAGATTGCATTTTAGATTTAGCGTGTACCATTCAGGGGAGTGATTAGAACGAGCTGAGCCCTCACATTATTTAACCCCAACCGTCCACTCCCAATACCCCGCTGCATCCGAAATGACTTGTTTGGTTGCCTTGCTGTGATTTGGTTTTCACCCTTCTATGTGAAGTGTTCATCGGGATGCGATTTTATAGGACATCTATGTCAAAGGCAAAATGAGCGGCAGCAGCTGCCTGTAACCCAAGCTGATAATGAGCGTGTATTTGTGTTTATTTAACACCCTCCCCGCCATCTGTTCCATGTATTGTGATACACAGACGGGGCACGTGTGTGTGAGCCTGGTGATTACACAACAGCCGGGCTAGTTTTGTGGTGGCACTGTCTCATCCGACACCAGCACGCCGCCAGTTCCATTATTCAGACTTTGCTCAGTGGCACGACGCGCAAATCGAAACAAGACAACCAAACAGACTATTGAGTGTCAAAAACACATGTATCAAAAGAGAGAGACACAGAAAAGCTGCACACAGAGTGTAAGTTTTATGCTGGTGTGCGCGCGGGTGCATACACCAGCATAAACACTTGGAGATGTGCTGAATGTGAGCTGAAGTATCTATAGACATCATCATGTTTAATACAACAACAGCTTGCTGTGCTTTCTGGCTTCCATCTGCCTTGCCAGAGGTCACAAGGGTTAAAGGAGCATTTAGAGCTCATGGAAAAACAAACAGGTCTATTATCACCGGTTTTGTTTTGCTGTTATTCAAGCATTTTTGCTTCTGACTACCTGTCCACATAATGGTTATTTTTGAACGCAACACAATTAGTATGTGGGAGTGCAAAAATTAATGCCTAACCACAGCAGTCCTGCAGGTTACATAATGAGCACAACCTTATTCTCTGAGCAGCATGCTAAAAAGTGTATTTAACAGTTTTACAGCACTTTGTTATCTCACTGCATGAATTATGACTTGAGATATTGATATTATCCGAAGAAAGTATGAGAGGTTAACTTTGACCTGCTCTCGGTGCTGTGAAACTGTGTTATTGATCTTGTATTTCCCAGAATATGACCTAATATTTGTCACAAAACCTTATGCAACCTGTAGATATATACTCCTTTTTACTTATACTGTCTTGTTTACAAAAAGATTTCTGACATGTTCTGTACTTTCACAAAAGCAGATTTCACATATACTGTACGTTACTTTTAAAAGTAAGTGCAGGGTTCTGTGAAATGAGGGTTAATATCTAACTTTAGAACATGTTACATTATTTAAATATGATCATTGGCAAGTTCTGTTAGTAAAAAATAAATTTTAAAAAATTTAAAACAGATCATAGTCTAAAATCAACATCAGGGAGATCATGTCTGACATCATGTTTGCAGTGGTTGCAGAGTTTTTTTTTTTTTTACTTCATGTTTGATCCACTACACTAAGGGTAAATAAAAAATAAAAGGAAGTTTTTCTGTTTAAAATTTTAATCGTCAGGTACAAAACAAGATTACTGACCTTACTGTGTATTGTTGCTCAGAACTGCAACAGTGTATTGTTGAAGGCAGGAAACAGAATGAACAGGTTGCTAATCCATCATGGGGCTACCTTATTGCTTTTATTAGATGCTAGTTATATAAGGGTGTACTAAAATCAATTTTGAACAACAACCCCTGAAGACTGATGTATGGTAGTGTTTATACACAATTGCAAATTCGCTGGTGTCAACGTAACAAAGAATCCAAAAAGATGCAAAAAAAATACTTTTGCCTTGTAAAGTTAAAAAAAACATGCTAAAGATGGAATTCTTCTGACATGAGCAAATAATCTGTTATGGCTTTCCAGGTGCTTTCTGTAGCTCTGGATCATTACGTCAGACATCAACAGGATCTTAAGACAAAAACAGCAGCAGCAGTAAAATATAATTTTTTTTCAATTTCAATTCAATTCAATTTTATTTATATAGCGCCAAATCACAACACACCTCAAAGTGCTTTATATTATTAGGTAGACCCTACAATAATACATACAGAGAAAAACCCAACAATCATATGACCCCTTATGAGCAAGCACTTTGGCGACAGTGGGAAGGAAAAACTCCCTTTTAACAGGAAGAAACCTCCGGCAGAACCAGGCTCAGGGAGGGGCGGCCATCAGCTGCGACCGGTTGGGGTGAGAGAAGGAAGACAGGATAAAGACATGCTGTGGAAGAGAGACAGAGGTTAATAACAGATATGATTCAATGCAGAGAGGTCTATTAACACATAGTGAGTGAGTAAGGTGACTGGAAAGGAAAAACTCAATGCATCATGGGAATCTCCCGGCAGCCTAAGTCTATTGCAGCATAACTAAGGGAGGATTCAGGGTCACCTGGTCCAGCCCTAACTATATGCTTTAACAAAAAGGAAAGTTTTAAGCCTAATCTTAAAAGTAGAGATAGTGTCTGTCTCTCGAATCCAAACTGGAAGCTGTTTCCACAGAAGAGGGGCCTGAAAACTGAAGGCTCTCCCTCCCATTCTACCTTTAAATACTCTAGGAACAACAAGTAGTTCTGCAGTGTGAGAGTGAAGTGCTCTAATAGGGTGATTTGGTACTACAAGGTCATTACGATGAGATGGGGCCTGATTATTTAAGACCTTGTATTTTGAATTCAATTCTGGATTTAACAGGAAGCCAATGAAGGGAAGCCAAAACAGGAGAAATGTGCTCTCTCTTTCTAGTCCCTGTCAGGACTCTTGCTGCAGCATTTTGGATTAACTGAAGGCTTTTCAGTGAGTTTTCAGGACTTCCTGATAATAATGAATTGCAGTAGTCCATATTAGGACATGCGCAACCACATACTATCTGCTAACATGTATTTGTTAGTGGATAAGTGGATTTCCAAGGAATTGTCACTGATTAGAGTGAATTTAAAGAATGACAAGAAAACATATCAGTGCTCCAAGAAATATTCAAAATGTCCAGTAAGTATGGATGATTGTAAAAACTCTACTGCTGCTTTTATTGGGTGTGCCATATCAAATATTGAAAGATGCCAGGAAAATTTCACATAGCACAGCATGCAGTGAGGCAGACCATCATCTGGATTATTGGCAAAAAAGATTTTACTAAGTAAATGGGGAAAACCCATTTCCCGCAATCTATTCGGCTGAAGCCCTGTAATGGAAAACATATATATTTATCAAAATGTGATAAAAATAATCTGTGAAGAAATTTGAATCAATGTATTTTCATTCGCTATCTTCTTGTGGATATAATTATTATATTTATGAAGCAATCATAATTTATCAAGCAATATTTGTTCATATGGCTCAGCTAAGATGAAACTGAAGTTCTTCTGTGTTTACCCACCCTGCAGTCTTTTTAGTTGTGCAAATTTATACATAAAGAAAAGTGGAGGAATATACTTTCAGTCTCTACTTGAACCTACATCCTTACACCCCCCCCCCCCCCCCCCCTTCTTTCCATCTCGCTTCACCTCCTTCCCCGTTTCTTTCCTCTGCCTCTTTTTCTCCATATGATTAGTCCTGAATCATGTTCCAGTGGATGTACTTCTCGGCCAACTAAACTAATAAATACGCTCTACATGATTGATCCTTCTGCCTGTCCTGTTTACATAGTGTGCGCTCCCCTGCGCCAAGAGGCGTTGACCTTTCACACACAGGGCAGCTCACCCTCTTTATCTCGCATCATTGTGCAGCTGATGAGTAGATTGCAGCCAATCAGGTGGGAAGGTTTCGCTCACTATAGCAGAGGAACACACTCAGATCTGCGCGAGTGGGGATGACAGGGGGAAGATGGGATGTTTTCCTCCTCTGTTCACAAAGGAATACTTTCACTGCCCCTGGCAGAAGGCTTCTTTATTAAAGGGACCAGATGTGGCAGACAGCAATGTGTTGTAATGTAGCCACTGTGTCATGAATCAACTGCTCTGTTGATCTTGTGACCAGCCGTGCCCCCCGGTAAACTCCAGAGTTCAAAGGTTGTCTCTCAAGCTTGTCTCTAATCTGCACTCCAAAAGAGAGGAGAGGTCTAAATTGGCCCTCCGTTGGCATTACACTGGATGTACATTTCTGGGCTCATGTTTGACATTTTCTGGTACTAGCTCACCAGCTGTGAAGGGTTTCATGTTTTTCAAATTGTTGTCCATTTCCAGCTGTCACCTTAGCTCATTATGGGTATTTTGCACAGCTTTATAGTATGAGGAAGTAGTCAATGACAGTTATTGTTCTTTGAAAATTTGACCCAAAGAGCCCCTTTTTTCCCTCCTTGAAGGAGTGTTAACAGAGAAATAGAATAGCAGTGATACATAGCTCAAATAATGGAAGATCAGTGACACTTTAAACTGTCAAAGTTCTCTGAACTTTGACACAAGCGATTGGAGCAACAACCAGTGGGAGCTAAGTATACTGTTGATTGACATATGACAGAGTAAGGAAGGTTACCTACACAGAAATGTCTGTTATAGCAGCTGTTAGCGGCAAAGTGATACTTGACGGTGGAAAAAGTCTTACATGTGGAGAAGGTAGGCGCACAGTGTTTATTAGACCTGCAGTTCTATGAAACCATTGTAGAAAAAATCTGCTTTCCCTTTCCCACCTCTGCTTTCTCATCTCTGGTTTCCCATCATGACATCAGCTATTCTTCTGACACCATCCAGCCCCCCCAACATTTGACCTGGTGACAAAAGGAGCCTGTCCTTTTCATCTACTTTTAATCTTACCCTCAGTATTAATATGACTACTTTGGACGTTTGCTGCTTTGAACGGAGGTGACCCTCTGCCAGCGGCCAGTCCATTCACATACATATTTGAAGAATGTTTCTGTTTCTTTATTTTTCCTTCTAGCAATCTCCCTAAGGTATGGAGGAAATGGAAAGACTGAGAAGAGCAAAAAAAGAAAGTGAGGGAGAAAGAGAGAGCGGAGATATTCTAGGGGGGATTGTGGGAACCCACTGATAAAGGCGTGCATCTTAATCCATCCTAAGGCCTGTCTTATGCTGTGCTATAAGCTTTTATGTGATCATTAGGAGTGTGTGCCCTCACGCACATCCACATGCATGCTTTAGGTATAAGTGTGTGTATGTGGCTTTGCATATTTGATATGTTAATGTTCACTGATGCTGTGGTAAAGTCTTTTTGAATCTTGTATATCAAGGCTCCTCGAGATCCTTACAGTAGATGTCTTCTATAGAAACATGGCACACCCACTCGTTTTCACAACAAGGTAACAGTACTACAAGTGGAGTGCATAATGACTTGTTTTATAGCATATGAGTATATTAAAAGTACTAATTAATGCTCTGCAATTCCTCTCTAATGCTTTGCACTAGGTAGGGATTTTCTGTGTGTGTCTCTCTCTCTGAGGTTATGCCTTCAGCTCCCTTGTTCCTCCTTGAGCTTTAGTGGAATTTGGCTGATGTGCGCCGAGGGGAGGAGAGGAAGGAGGCGCTCATCTTGTTTCAGTGCTTTATGAGTCTGACGTGTTCGTCTGTAATTGCAGTTATGGGTGATTAAACTCTCAATGCCCCTCAGGATCCACAGCCAGCTATCAATCAGCGTCGGGCCGAGCTGCACAGCACTCAGATTGGTTCCTCTGTCTGTCTGTCAGATATCCTGCTTCATGCCGCTCTGTAACATAGCCGTATAGCGGAGCTGCAGTTTGCTATTTTCAAAATAGGCAAACACATGTTGCATTTCGAGTTTAATTAAGTGATTGTCAGAAAAGGGGAATGAACTGCAACTTTTCCATGAGGTGTCATCCTCCCTTGTTTATATTTTTCTGTTTAACAAAGCTGAGGCTTAACAAGCCTTAAGATAAGTCGGTTTGTGAATTCTTGACTTTACAGGTCACTTGCCAAGCAAAGTAGCCACTTAATGGTTAAAAATTGTAAACATTTTCCAATGTATTTTTAGTAGTTACATAAATACATAATATGTCATGTGCGAATAAAATTCCATTGAATAAATTGAGTGATTAATTATTGTTTTTGCTCTTTTTTAATATCCTCCTCATCTACAGTATGTGTTTCAGATACTTGCTGAAGCATATATGCGGGGCAAATCATCTTTTATAATTTAACTCTAAAAGCCGATGTGTGTGGGTGGGTGTACGTGGGGCTTTTGAAATTAATAATCTGTTGATGGCTTCATGGTTTCTTTTATGTTTATGTATTCATACCCATGCTGTCATGCATGGCAAATCATTGCAGTGTGTTTGCATGTGTGGTAACATATTTATGACTTAAAACAATTGGTGGGTAGATAGGGGGATCGGGGGGTTGGAACTTAGGCCTGCTACTTGCTCGTCTAATTGGTGAGTGTTTGCATCTGTGTGTGTTTATGAAAAATGTGCAACTTATCTACAGAGGCAATATACAACCGCGGGAGTCTTGTCCTCCTCACTATCCTCCTCTGACACTCCAATGGCAAGAGGACAGCATTTTCTCAGCTGAGAGAAGATGGCAGCCAGGCATCTGAACATTCCCTATCACAAGGATTTGAGTCCAAGCAAAACACTTCAGTATGTGTGTGGTAAAGAGGAGTGTGCCTGTTTGTGCAAGTTATCTTCCAGTGGCCTCCTCCCATTAGTTTGCTGATTTGGTTGAGCCCTTGTCTTCTGTTGAAGATTGTGTGTTTTCATTTCTTTGTCTCCTCCTCTGTGTTGTACTTCTGGATGCAACAAGGATAAAGAAAAGAGTAATTCACACCCTCGTTGCCTTAAGGATCCTTGTTAGATATGGCAGAGTGACCTCACAGTGGAGGATGCAGTGCCAAGAGGGCAGGAAAAATAATTTTTCTCAAAGCAAAGGCAGAAATATGAAGAAAAGAAAATAGATTGAAGTGAAGAAATGACTCCTCTTGCACCACATCTAAAGCCTTTGGCTAGACTGGAGTATCTGTCTGGGTAAAGGGCGAAGTCTGTAGAAGTTGCATACTGATTCATTTGTGAAAGCCCACATGGACACTAAACAGTATGAATACACTAAGACCTCATACACAGTGCCATTTTATTTTTTGCGTACTTGTCACACTAACATGTTTTAGATAATCAAACAGATTTTAGTATTAGACAATGATGACCTGAGTAAATACAAAATGAGATTTTAAATGACAATTTCCTTTATTAAAGGAAAAAAGCTCCAAATTTGAAATTGAAAAGCAATTGCCGCTATTGTTAAATCAAAGCTAACCACATTTGTCACAGACGTGTTGATTCAAGAAATCACGTACATAGAACCTGTCTGGTAAAGTGAAGTAGGCTAAAAGATCTCAAAAAGCAACACATTATGCCACGAGCTAAAGAAATCCAAAAACAGGTAAGCAACAAAGTCATTGGCATTTGTCAGTCTGGATATTTCTGGGACTCCAGCAAACTACAGCGAGAGCCACTGTTTGCATGGATTTAAAAAAGAAGGAAAAAAATTAGGGACAAATACTTTTCACAGTACTACAGACTTGGTGTATAAGTGAGTATTTAAATTTTGTTTAATAAAAATAAGAAAACATTTTAAGTGATCGGGTTGAGTGGTATATTAAAAGCTTCCAGTCAGCTAATGTTGGTCCATCAACCGGTAATTCCCAGTGTATTTGCCAACAGCTAATGTATTTATCCTCTTAACCCTAGAATGCTGGATTGTTATCTCAATATGAGCATTGCTTCTGCATCTTATGAAGACTTGAAGTTTTCTTTTAAATGTTTTTTTTTTTTTTTTTTAATATTGCAATTTGTGTTTTTGAGTCTATCAGTTTACTTTGGCTTTTCAGTGGGCAAAGGGGAAAAAAAGCCCTTTAAGTTGGTGGAAAAACCCGAGCTGAAGCCTCTTTTGAAAGTTTTGCTGGGCAGCATGTGTTTGTTGGCAGACTGCCAGTGAAAATGCAAGAGAGGGGAAGTCAGCAGACTGGCTGTCTTCTGTTCACTGTTGTTCAGATTGACTCTGTCAGGCTGGCCTTTGAGGCCTGTAATCCAGGTGGTCTGTTCTTTGCGGCGCCCGCTTCCCTCCTCATCCTCCCTCTCTCCCTTCACCTCCGCTGCCCCATGCCCACAAACACGCCTGGCATCAGCGGCTTCCTCTCTGAGCAGTGGTGTCTTCCTTCCACCAATCACATGGCTCTGCATTTATGGGCACATTGGTGTAAGCCAATGAACGACACCTGTTTTTCTCAGGAGTGGTTCTACATGCCAGTCATAACACCCACTTTATTTGGCCTCTGTCACAAAGCCAATCTCAACACGTAATTCACGGGCATCCAGGCCATGAGAGGCACAGGCAAGAAGAAATATGGATTTTAGCGATGGGGAAAGGACTTTCTTGAAAATTACTTTCCCAGCACAAATGTCACAGAAAATCTGTGCTGCATCATTGCATCATCGGAAAAAAGTATCATGCAGTAAAGGAACCTTTTGATAGGACTGAGGGATCATTGTTCGGTGGTAAGAGTGGAAGAATGACTCATTTTCTGCTTGAAAGCCTGAAAACTTTTCCCATGTTTCTGTGTACACCTGAGACTAGTCGAAGGGATCACATGTTTTAGCTTTTCCAACATGTATATGTTTTATTTTATTACAAAGATTTTCCTTTTTCAAGCCTGGTTAAAAAACATATAGTAACTGTCACTTAAGAGCTGCTGCAGTGTTGTCAGTCGATGCCATTCAGATTTCTTTGCACTGGCCAAACACAAACAAATTCCTGATAGTGAAGGAATAGTGAAGCTTTTTCAAAGCTTTGAAAAAGTCTTTGTGCTTCACCAAATAGCTTGTTATAAGGGTTTATTGTCTGTCATTGTAATTTTTTCTTAAGGTCAAGATTATGTATCAGATATCTGCTTTTACACAGTAATTTTTTTTTTTCTTTTCAATAACGTTAAACGAAAGCAACCTGTGAATTTATGTGGTAAGTTTACCACAACCTGGCTCTTCAGCCTTCAGTTTATAAAACTGTACTAAAACCTCACTTTAATAATACAAGTATTAAAGAAAACATATAAAGTGTATTTCTTTACCAAAATGGAGAAAAAACATTTGCATTAAAAAAACGATCCTTTTTTGTGCTTAAACTGTTGATTAAATATCTGACGCCATTGTAACCAACTCAATCTCAAACAAGACTTAATTTGAACAGGCTGCTTGATGGAGGTCATGGTTCACTAATGTTATGTTTATAGGTTACAATTGAAAAGCAGGGCTGTGAATCTGTTGGAAATAAAGAAGCACTTGCAATTGTATACAAGCATTATTGGAGGTTCTGCTTTAGCTTAACTCCCCTTAAATTTGGCTGGTCTTTGGCTTTTTCATCAACATTACACATTGTTTTTGGTGTTGGTCTGCATATTTTTTTTACATTGTTCCTTGAAAGCCACAATCTTCTGGACTTTCCAAGAATGATGTATAGGAAGGCAGAGAAATAACAACCTATGTGTGATTAGTGCTCTATAGGGGACTTTTTTGTAGTTAACATGAACTTTTTAGAGTCCATTGTAACCTGGACCAAAATAAATATTCAATGGTGATTTTATATCTTGTGATTTTGATTTGAAAAGAATTCTGCTAGAGTATGGTATAGCAATTGAAATATGCAACAATATATTTTTGGGGCTGTTGTGGATGACAAATAAATCTTCAGTGACCAAGGGCAGCTACCGGCCTTGAGTTGCTGAAGTTGATAACAGTAAATAATAGTCCTAGTTGCATGAACATAGCTTTTAGAGTCATTTCTATTACATTCTTGTAAAATAACCTTGACTGCGCGCTTTAGAAAACATGCAGAGCATACATAAGTGCATAGAATCAGTCAGTGGCAGATTCCTCTCCAATACCTCGAGATGCATCCGACTCGTTGTGTTTTTGTTTTGCTGATGCTGTGTAAACACAGGCTAGTAGTGGTAGTCGCATCCCTGGCAAAAGAAATGGGTTTTATAATGAAAGAACATGTTCAAAAGCACAAACATTAAGAAATAGAGAGAGAGCGGGAGACAGCGAGGCTTGGAAGCTGATCGAGGTATCAGTAGAGAGGAAAAAGAACTGGCAGCACTCTAACCAGTGTGTCTTCCCAGGACATAAAAGACTTGCTGCTCCGAACAGGGATTATCCTCCACCTCTGGGGAGTCCCTGTGATGAGCAGCAAAGGCAGAATAAAAGATGTGGAAAGACATTGAAGGAAACAGTAACAGAGGAGAGGAAGTATGGGGAAAAATTAAATGTGAAAGCATGTGCACTGGGGAGGGGTAAGACACATGCATCTATAGACTCTGATCCACATATATGTCAGCTCCACTTAAGGACCTGCAGATGCTCGAGATGCTTCAGTTGACCGTGTTTGTGCTTTCTTCTTTTCTTTTCTCTTTTTTTCTGCAACCTCTCCTGACCCCATGAAAAATGTCCCATGCTGGTAATTCAGCCATGAGCCATATCCCTGTTTGATCTAGCATCTTCCTGAAAATCATCTCTCCAGGCTCAGACATTTTAAATCAAATGTGATCTGTCCTTTCTAGCAGAAAATACTTGTTGGAGATGCAGATTACAAAGGTCTACACTACAAAAACACAGATCTTAAGGATACCTGAAGAGAAATCATTTTGTGGTTAATGGTTAATGGGCTCTCCAACATGTCAGTGAAATTCAGCATATTAGTCTTTGCAAAATCTTGCTAATAGGCAGACAAAAACACAGCACACGGCCATGACAACAGCGTGGCTTTCACCTTGATTTAAGAACAATTGTCTCTTTCATGAAATTTCCAAAGTTGTCGCTTGTGTTCTTCTGCAGCAAATTTGCTACACAGGGCGGTGTTTAGATTTTCACTCGCTTAAATAAAATATGAGTTTTAGAACCAGCAGTGTCACTAAGCAGCTCTTTTGGAACTTGGCAGCTGAATTAATTGTTGGTTTGAAATAAAGCATTCAGGGGAGAAACATTACGCTGTTGACACAAGCTGTTTGAGTTGTCCATCTGACTTATTTTGTTAATAATGGGCCAAAAGGTAATTGATTTTGTGTGTACTGGACAGACTGTCTGTGTGCAATAGAGCAAAAGAAGGGGGCGGATGGAGGCGTGGGGGTGGTAAGGTTGGGCCTCAGTCAATGCAACTATATTTTCATGATTTTGCTTGTTTGTCTTGGATACAGCGTGCCTCCGATCCTCTGGCCTGCAGAATTTTGTGTTTGTTTTCGGTGAGTCAATGCACTGATCCAAAGTACACTCCTCCAGTGACAGAACTGACAGAACACACACGCGTGTTCTTCAGGACACACAACCTCTGGTCTTATTGGAGCGCGTGTGTTCCCACCCAGTTTGCGAGGCCTCTTCCTGCAGCACGTACACACATAGTTTCCCATCACCCTCCGAGCGGCCCCCAGTGTTATAAGCTTTCTCTGAGAGACTTTCTCGCACTTTGTTTTCCTCCCCCATTTGAATCTCTGTTATCTATTTATGAATCTCTAGCCGCTCATTCTATGTGTTCATACATCGATCAGTCCATCTCTACCCATCATTCCCATTCCCTTCATCTCTGGCTTGTTCCCCAGAGGAAGGAGAAGGAGTGGGGGGTGGGAGTAGGGCAGTTCCAGCTTACGGCCAGGAGCCAGCTCCTTCTCCATTTGGATTTCATTACAAACAGACCAGCACCTCACAGCTTACAACAAAAGAATAATAATCATAAGGGGAAAAATGAGAAAATAAAAGGTGGGTGGAAGACATCTAAAAGGCTTGTAATACAGTCAGTATATTTAATCTTTCCGCTGGGGCGGGAAATAAAGCTTTGGTGTTGATTCTGTGTCTCAGAACTAAATGTGAACAATCTACTTTTGTATTTTTGTATCTAGATTTGTGTAAGAGGACGATTACCATTTTTATAGGCTGAATACTGACTCGGCAAATGAGTGAGGGTGGACATAAGGCTCTGTGTGGGTCAACATCTGCCTTGGGCTAATTCCAGGTGTTGCAGAGAGTAAACAGCCACATAAACAGAGCCTAGTCACACAGTGTTCAGCTTTTGAAGTGTTTCAGTGGTTCCTTGACACAAATGGAAGTTGTCAATCGCCCACTGTCTCCAAACACGTTAGGAAGTGACAAATTCCTCATCCTGATGTCACCAAAGGGTAGGGACAGTTTGTTTTTGCCGTCGTGGTAATTGGTATAATTAGTCATCAGTCACTGATGGCTTTATGACTCCACCGTAAATACAAGACACACCTAACATTTTCACTTCCACTCCTCCACATATAATGCTGAATTTTTTTTTAATCTGCATTTACATTTATTTTCCCTGCTAGTGGTGTTTGTATTAGCCTTTTAAAGACTGCTCTTCATTATTTACTTAGTTGTGATGGCTTTTTGCTGACTTTTATTGCAAAAATTGCAGAAAAAGATCAGTTAAAGTTTCTGGATTCATTTTTGACTAGTCTGAAGGTGAAATACAGAAATCCATTCAGCTGTTTAGTTGGTTTAATTATATGGCTTTATTATTTGTAGTGTGGCTTGCAGTGTTCTTAAAAAGAAATACTGGCCACACAGACCTCAGATAACTTTAGTTTGTGTAGTTGCACGGCATCATCGAGCAACCATTTATTATTTTAATTGTTGACACTGGTGCTTTTAGGCCCCTCTTATAGTCTATGTGCAAAAATAAACCACTTTGTTCTCTAATATTTTCTGAGTGTATAATAAATATATATATATATATATATATATATATATATATATATATATATATATATGTGTCATGCAAAATTTTCAAGGTTTGTTTTAGTGTTTTTCTTTCTTTGTCGTTACACAAACCATTTTCATTGTATTTCATAAGCGTAACCTTGCAGAAACATGACCCTTGTTTGAAATGATGAATGCATCATTGTGCCTAGCTATGTATGAAAGTTTAAAAAAAATTGATCTGATTCTTTGTACCCGCTGTTGCTAAATTGCATTCAGTCATGTGCTTTGCTGTCAGCTCATTATCTCTCTGTGTTTTGTATATACTCGGTCGTGCGCCTTCAAGTGTGTTTTGGCAGTGAGCAAGTCAGATAAGGGTCTGTGTTGTGATATTCATCTCTGGGCTCAACAAAAGAGGAAGTTCAATGAATCAGAAGCTTCCTGGCTGTGTTGTATTTCCCCAGTTACATGTATTCATAGCAGTCTTGGCCATGAAACCTTACATGTCTTTAAAAGGTTTAAATACTTTTTTCTTCTTTTTTTTTTTTGCTTTGCAAATCTTAATCATAGAGATTTATAATGTAATAAAGCAGGTGGTAAAGGTGATGTTTTCTCATCATCTTTTGTCTGCAAACTTCAAAAATCGCCTCCAAAACCTCCACATTATCTGATTAAGGTCACTCAAAAAGCCTGTCAGTCTTGACGGTCTTGAATATTACTGACCTCTTTTGACTTACTAAGCTGCTGTGGTAATGAATACTCAAACAGAGCTGAAGAACATCAGTTGCAGTGTAATCTTCTTCACCCGACGGCTGCTCTGCAGGCTGCAGAAGTAATTATCGCTCAACGCCATGTCTTTGATCAACTGGTATTGTCAGTTGATGTCTATGACATAAGCCACTGACCAAAGTACAGCAAGTGAGATATATTCACTATGCTGGCTGTCATTCATTTGTTGACTACATTTCCTTTCACAGTAGCTATGTTGCTTTCATTCTTTGTGCCTTTGGCCTTTTTACTCCATTTGTTGCCCTCTTCACTATCTCTTGGTGTACTAGTTTTCTCCTCACAGTGAGAAACGTGTGTAAATGAATTTGGTGTGTAAATAAAGCTACCTACTATAGGTAGTACTTCGAGTGTGTTTGACTTTCTTCAAGTAAAGCAAATACAATTAACTTCAGCTCAATATTTAATCATCAAATTATAATCCGTAACCAGCTAATAGTCCCATATCTGTATGTACCTTGAGCAGTTTTGCAGCCAGATTAGATATTAATGATCCTGCACTTGTGCAGGCATTAAAAACAGAACAAAGTAACCCCTTTAACATTCAGAACTTCTCATCCTTCATAGTCATTGGAGTAGGGGTGGAGAAGTATTACTTTGGGGGTGCTAAGTCTTGTGTATTTGCGTGTGCAAATTTTTTGTTGCTTTTTTTTGTGGTTTTGTATAGCAGTTGTTTACATTTCTAACTTACAGACAATGAATAATAAAACATCTGGATTTGCTTCCTCGTGATATTGGCGAGATTACGTTAAATTGAGGGTGTCTTGCTGTTGATTTTTCAGAGTTCCTTGGGTTAAATCTTTATGGTGTCTGTATGGCCCTAGTTGAAGACATGTTACAAAGAAAGCTTTCCCTTCTCATTCTAGCAAATCACTGAGCATGACTGAATTTACAGTGCAGTTGACAAACAGCCACCAAGTAATTCCATACTTAAATAAAGCAATATGGGAAGGATAAGGATAAGCTTGGTGATTAGTGGCATTCACATGATGAGCAAGGTTTCTAAAGTGTGTGTTTACCCAGTGAGAAATATGTTAAACTAATTTTGATGCTCACATTTCCTTTTGTAATTTCTCAGGTTGTTCAACCAGTTGCATTTGGCTTTGCTTCAAACTCTTCAGATCTGCCTTGTTTAAAGGTTAGACCAGAAAGTTACAAGCAGTGTGTGAAATGATCTGTACATAAGAATTTGGCCCAACCTCAGTCAATTGTATCTCTGTGCACGAGCTGGTTGGTGCTCTGCGTGGAGCTCCCAGGGAGACATGGTATATCACCTCAGAGCTGAAGAGAACAATTAGGCCATAACAGCAGATCATAGTGTTGGCAGCCGGGGCACTGTTAGCAATAGTGCCAGTAATCTGTGGCTTAGCTGGCACCTAGCCACATCTAGCCACAGCTTCATGGCCTCTTCAGACACTTAAGAGTCACTGAGGGCACCAGCATGCCCTAGGAGCTGGCTCTTTTATCCACATGCTATCAGGGAAATGAACTGAAATGGGAGGAAAATAAAGCCTGTGAGAGACAGAAAAGAGTAAAAGGGAGGTGGGAGGGAGAGAATTAAGTCTTTAATGAGGGCAGTTGTTTCAGCAGGCAAAAAGAAGCGGGTTATATCAACACAGTGTATCAAATGATGGCTGTTAGCAGCCCACCTACTGTGAAATTATGGGTGGCCTGTTTTGGTTCTTTTCTGCCACTTATCCCACATTAAGGCCTTTATCTGTTGCTCCTACACTCTCTTGTTTAATCTACAAGTTGGTTCATGAATCCCAGCAGATGTGGGCTTAAACAGACAGTATAAAGAGAGTCTGGATACTTTTGATTGGCACTGTCATAAAGATCGAGGTATAGTTGCAGCTGGCCTGTCTGATCATATCATCTAGTTCCTTGATCACCATGTGGCTTCTTGCACTGTCCTCAATCCTCACTTACTGTATTGAGGATGGAGGACTTAACTAATAAAAACTGAGATGACAAAAACATGTAAACATGGTATTTTGTTTTATCTTGTAGCATAGTGTTAATTGTGCAAGGAGTATAATAAGCACAAAGACCACAGGAAACAAAGGACTAAGAACAAAAACCCATTTAATGAGCCTATAATACACCTTTCTAAATTCATAGTCAGCAGAGATGCTGATAAGATTCTTTTGTCTGCAACCACTCGTTTCTAAAAGTAAGACGGCGTTAAAGAAGTAACACTGAGGCATGTGTGAGAAATACCATCCAAACTATTTTTAAGTTATAAATGCTTACAAAGCTTTCCACTAAGATTTACAAGAAGTACATAATACATAAATTCTGTTATTATTTATTGACTCATTTATTGCATCAATCCCACTGGAAAACACAAGGCCAAGTTCACGTCAACAGAAGAAAGAGGGTTTATTTCAGGGTAAAATATTTGGTATTTGAAAATAAGTAATATTTTTAAAAATCTGCTTCAATTAGCTACAATATAATGACTAACTATTTGTTTCACCAGTGATTATTTAGTTAACGTTCTCTTCTGCTTCCCTTTATATATATATATGGCGCTAAATAATAACAACATTTGCCTGAAGGAGCTTTATATTGTAAGGTGAAGATGTTAGAATAATAATGGATTACATTTATATAGCGCTTTTCTAGGCACCCAAAGCATTTTACAGTTCCACTATTCTTTCATTCTCACATTCACACACTGGTGCAGGCAGACCACAGTTGTAACCACAGCTGCCCTTGGGAAGACTGACAGAAGGCTGCCATATCGCGCCATCGGCCCCTCTGCCCAGCACCAGTAGGGTAAAGTGTCTTGCCCAAGGACACAACGACCAGGACAGAGAGAGCTGGGGGATCGAACCGGCAACCTTCCGGGTACAGATGAGCTTCCCAACCCCCTGAACCACGGTCGCCCCTAATAGAGAGAAAGCAGCAACAATCAAAAGGTCCCCTTTGAGCAAGCACTTGGTGACAGTGGAAAGGAAAAACTTCCTTTTAACAAGAAGAAACCTCCGGCAGAACCAGGCTCAGGGAGGGGTGGCCATGTTCCAAAACTGGTTGAAGGTGAAGGGAGGAAGACAGAACAAAAGACACTGTGAAAGAGAGTCAGAGATTAATAATAACTAATGATTGGTGGAGCTTATCCCAACTGCCCTACGGTGAGAGGCGGGCACACCAAGTCACCAGCCTGTCGTGGGGCTAATAGAGAGAGACAGACAACCATTCACATTGTTGGGCAATTTAGAATCACTAATTAATCTAAGTCCACATCTTTGGACTGTCGGAGGAAGCTGGAGTATGCTGTTTTAGACCGAGGACCTTCTTGATGTGAAGCAACAGTGTTAATCACCACGCCACAGTGCTATATGAACAGCTAGTGCTTTTATTTATAGCTTAAATTACTTGCTTACTTACATTTTTATTAGATATATGAAAATTCCTCGCTTATCCATATTTTTTGCATCACTGCAAACAGAAATTTTCAGATTTTTTTATGCTCCAGAGCCAGAACAGGTTGTTTACTAGTGGAAAATGCGAATAGGATTTTTTTCCGTCCAAATTTCAGAAATTTTATGAACATAATAAGTTTGTAAAACAAAACCTTTTTAGTAGTGTGCGCCGATTATATGCATAACCGGTTGATATTCCATCAGCCAATCACAAGCTTGCTCCCTACACCATCTTTTACACACAATAAACATACACACACACACACACACACACACACACACACACACACACACACACACACACACACACAAAACCCCACTTCCTCTCTCCTATCTACAGAGTAAACATATCAGACTCAGATATTTACACTTTGGACATAACTGAGGGCACCAGATTAGTCTGTTTATGTAGTGGAAAACAGTAGACAGACATTTCCCAATTAATGAGCACACATGCACACACACAGAAAGTGTGAAGCTTAATGGAGAAAAAAGAACAATGAATAATGATCTAGTTTTTGAAGCGCATACACAAAGTGGTTTATGGAAGACTGAGAAAAATATCAGCCCGCTGTCGTCATGGCGATAGAGACATCAGCAGTAAAAACTCTAAAAATGAAACCGTAATACCAACTCCCATGTTATTTTGGGCTCTGTTTTTTTTTTCTTCCACAGCCCACTGAATCTCCTGGGTTATTTCGTTGAATCTCTTTTTCCCTCTTCTCTCTTCTTCCTGAACACATCCGGAGAAATGCTAATGACTAGTGTTTCATTCCGGCTGCGCTCTGTGCCACTCTGTGCTTTTCAAAAGTGACTCACCTAGACGATGTCCTAAAACGTTGTTCCGAAGAATTTAAAAAAAGAAAGAAAAAGGGAAAAAAAATACTGCTTGGTGCCTCAAATCAACAGAAGGTGTGGGGTGGAGGGGTGCATTAAAAACAGGGCCCGTGTTATTGTTGACATGCCACCCTTTTATCCAGTTTTTTCTTTGGAGCTGCAGTTTACTAAAGTGCCACAGTGTAGGTGCAAGTGACTCATGACTGCTTCGTTTATTGCAAAGTCGGTCTGTGAAATGATCATTTGTTTCCTGGCCGGTCTCTCACCTATGCCATCATTCCCCAACTTAGCCATAGCCAATCACGGTTAGTATAGAAAGCACGTCGTCTGTGCAAAGGATCTACATCAAGCCCATTTGGATATTTTTTTGTTTGTTTTTGCATTTTTTTCTGCACTGAAAGACTGAACAAAGTCTTCAGAGAATATGGGATTGGACACAAGCTATAGAGGTATTAAACTAAAATTGGCAGTGGTGTATGCACAAACATAGAAAGAGAGAGCATTATGATTTTTGCCTACTGACAGTCAATTCTGTTGATGATGATTCAGGAGATTTAATAGCTAAAAGGCAACTGGACATAAAGTATGTGATTTACTGAGATTTATCTGTTCTCGCTTTCTGTTTTTGTAGCATCCCACGCCCTTGCGTTATACTAAATCTCCACTGTGGCACTAGTAGATGAATAATAGAGGAGCAGAGTTAGGCATGGAATGAAAAATGAGCATCTGTCTGCCTCTGTATAGGCACATGGCTATGATTGTGAATGTGTTTTTAAAAAGGTTAGACAAAACAGGTTGTTCCGAAGTAAGGTGAATGAGACGCTGAGAGGACAAGCATATGAAGCCAGAGAAGTCATTTGTGAGACAGCAGTCTAAAGAAAGGAAAGACACACTTTTCATCGGCTCTCAGGATTGTTCCGACTATAGTGGTGCACTTTCCATCTATAATGCATCATCCCTTGCTGGTGGCAGGGGCAACACAATCTCATGGGCTCGTTAGGGAATGCAACCAATGGTGTTAGCTCTAAAGGCAGCTGAGTTATTTGTAGTCTTTATGTGAGAACAGTGGTTGCTTATCTTTTCGTGTTGTCACAAGTTCTTATGTGCATCAGCTGCTGAAAATTGAACAGCGAGGGTTTTTTTCCTGCTTGATTGTTTTACTTTAATGCTAACAAGCAGACTGATCCAGCATGTTGTTTGAGATGCTTTGAAAATGTTTAAATCCAAGATGTACACACAACGTAGACAAGTAAACTCATCAGATGTTTTATCAGGTAAACCTTGCTAGCACTGCGTTAATCCCCCTTTTACCATTTAGAACTGGCTTTTCTCTTTGTGGCATGAATTGAACAAGGTGCTCTGAACAGTTCCAAACAGGTCCACATGGTTAGGATTTCTTTATATTTGAATACCTGTACCTCTGAGACATGATTTCAACTACCAGCAAATGGAGCAACCATCCAAAATTTAAGCGCAACTTCGTATGGTGCAATATAAGTTATAGATTTCTCCAGAGTAGGAGTGGTTAAATTTATGGAAGTAAAGGTGATTAAATTAAAATATTGACTGTTAGAATGAGACTATATGAATGTCTAAAATTACAAAACAATTTGTTAGCTTAAACGAATTAATAAAATGTGCTGTCTAGCGTGTGCAACCAAACCCATCTCTGCGCCAGTTAAATCGCACCCCTTTTAACATCCCACTCACTTTAATCCTGTACAGACCAGAAATTCTTTGTACTGTTTACACCAGTGCTGTTGTGCAGATAACAGATGGTGTCATTTTTTTTCTGGAGAGAGGGTGGTCATTAATCACAACTGCAGCAGCTCACCTGTCAGAAAAAATGTAAACAGGTTGTTTCCAACATGTTCCTGTTTTTGCATTGATCTGTCATCTCGTTATCCCTTCTTATCTGATTCTCATCCGTTTATCATCTTTAAACACACAAGTGAGTAACAGCTAGATAATAAATTGGCAAAATTTCCCCCTTGTAATAACACTCAACAGTAGAACGAAAGAGCAAGAAAGGAAAGCTAAAGGGAGGGAGGCATTGTTTAGATGTAGGAGACTTTTGAATGGAGTGGAGAGGTGATAAGTGGAGAACTTTGTCTCTGTCAGCAAAACAAGCTCTAATTTGCTTATTTGTAGCTGTCACTTGTTTTTGTGTGCCCGGCGATTTTGACAAATTGACAGGGAGAGCCTGCAGACGGCAACGCTCTAAGTGGCTTACAGCTGTGAGTCACCCTTTTTTCTAAGTTGACGCTAAGAGAACCTGGACAGATGCCACTCATTTCGCGAATGCTTCAGTATGCTTCACACTCACATACTCACTGCATGAGTTTGTGAGTGTGCTGAGCAGCTCCTTTAGTCAGAGACTGAAACACTCTCGCTGCAGGAAGGTCGCTTTCGCAGATCATTCATCCCAACAGCAGTTAGACTCTATTACTCCTCAATCACGATGTCATAACTCACTGGACACTGTGAACATCCACGGTCACCACTTCATGCATAATGGACCTTCTATGTGTATGGACATGTGCAGATATATATGTATGTATAGGTATACATATGTATATTTAGTGTGTATATGTGTGTGTGTACATGTCTATACATAGGAATAGTAGTGGTACAATAGTTATGTTAAGCTATATAGTTTGTCTTGCATAGTTCCACAACCATATCCATAATCACATACTGTGTGTGCTACCGTTGTATATAATGTATTATCTTACTTATTTTTTCATTGTTTGCACTTATTTGTATTTTTTGTATTTCCTTCTGATATCTGTACCTGAGCTGAGGTAACGCAAAAAAAATCCCCGTCGTGGGATCAATAAAGTCTTATCTTATCTTAATTTTTATTTTTGCTCTTACCTGCCCTGCCCTTTTTCAGTGATTGGCTTTACAGTCACTCTTATCTTTTGAACAGGTTTATTTCATATCTTGCATACAGTGCAAACGGCTGCCAGAGGTTGTTTTTCCAAGACTGCTCACGAAGCATATTCCCATTTCCAGTTTAACAGGTTAAGATGGAATTGGCTATATGAAGAAACGCAGGCAGGAGTGGCAATGCTGCCCCCCCCCCCCTTTTTTTTTCTCCACTTCTTTTTCCTTGATTAGTTGGGCTTAAAGTCAAAGTGTTGGTTGAAGATTTAACAGAGATTCTTTGAGTTGTATTTTTGTATCCACATGACGATATTTATAGTTAACTGATAACAGAAACTGGAATTTGAGATCTTGTTGTATGAGCCGGGACTTTATCTCAAAGGAGAACTTGGCAAAGCTTAATTTAAACCTAAATGCACATGTCTTGTGTATGTACAGAGGAACCTTATTTCCATCTTGCTCCTTGCTTACTTTTCTTGTCCAGTCTAGTCATTTCTTTCCTTTCTTCTCTGTCATTCTTCTTGTTTTGTTTCTTCTTGATTCCCCTTCTCTCATTGGATCTTCCTTTCTGCTTTTTTTTTTTCCTTCTCCACTCTTCTGTCCTTACAACCACTATTTGTTTCCTTATCCTTTCTTTCCTTGTCTCCTCTACCCTAATTTTCTCTTCTGCTTTCCTCTCCGGGGAGGATTAGGACAGAGTCCTTTTCATCCTGCTGTAATCCTACACTGGCAACCCAACTCCAACAAGAGTAAACATACACACGCATACTGTACACTCAAACGCACACACAGATATTTCGCATTGAGAAATCTTTATGTTCTGGGAGCTTTGTCCAAACAAGACCATCCACATACAATCCAGTGTGACCACATGGTTCGCTGCTTGGTCATAAAGAGGGGGAACATTAGAGGGGAAAAGTGTTCTGCTTTGGATTTTCCTCTTCTCTAAAAGCTGTCGGAAGAAAGAGGGACATAAAGAATGAATGGGAGGGGAAAAAAGAGACATAACAGGCGGATCTACCTCCCAGCCTGTCTCTGTCATCCCCCCCTCTAGGTGGGGCCTTGCTGGGATTCTGTTTGCTGAGTCCCACTCTCCCCTATCCTCCACCCCCACTGAGAGCTACAATGGCAGATTGGCAACTCTAATACCGCCACTCGTTTTATCTGCTTGAATTGAAACCCAGTTGGAGAAGGGTTATGGGAATTATTTTGGAGCTATGTGTGTGTGGGCACATATTTTTGGAGGAAAAAATCTAATCATACAGATAGAAGCTCAAGAAGTATCAGTCATGGGATCCAACACTGAAGTAACATAGCTAGATACAGAGCTGTTATTAGCCCCTTTTTTAACAAGGCTGTTTGTTTATTTTCCAAAGGATAGGGTGTTTCTGTGTGGGTGTGTGTGTCGTTTCTAACAGGAAGTTCTTTTGAGTCAAGCAAGATGTGCAGGAAGTATTTGGTTTGACTCAGCTGAAAACTGCACTGGTACTCAGTGCAGAGTGCTGCTAAAACCAGTGCTCCTGCAAATGTATTTTGTAGCATTTTTTTTAAACGATTTGAGTTTGTATGGCTATTACTTTGGCTACGTAGCAATAAAAAGGATGGGGAGAATTCCTAAAAGAAACTAAAGTTGCTAATCTCTGCTCTTAACTAGTTTAGCTATCTGCTTTTTTCCACTGTGCAGAAAATAGAGGAACCTGGTCACGTACAAAATGTGGGAGCGTGATAGACAAGCCACACTCCAACTCATTACATAACATGTGTCCATGCTCCCACTGCAGAGAGCAGACAGAGTGAACTTGCAGTGTCAAAATAGGACAGGGTATAAAGGAGGGTATTTAAGGACAACAGAGAAACTGATGTGAACCTCAGCTCTCTAATGCCAGCTATAAAAATGGATCGAGAAATTGTTGTAAATTAAAATACAAAAATGAGGGAATGTCTTTGGAGACACTGAGATATGTCACTATTATTATTATTGTCATTATTATTATTATTATTATTATTATTATTATTATTATTGTTATTATTATTGTTGTTATTATTATTATTATTCATGGGCATTTTTGCAACATTTAATTGTTCAGCATTTTTCTTGCAAAACTAATTATGTGAATCAGTTACTGATAAGGCCACTGTTGTTTGATAAATTATAATGTCTATAAAGACATTTATGTTCAAAAAGCTGGTGTGTCTTAACGGTGTGTCCTTTGTGGGACATTTAATGAATCAAAATGGGGTCGATGGATGTGAGATTATAAAAAAGAATGATGGAAGCAAAGGCAGGCTCAGTCATAAATGGAAAGTATGCAAGACTGAACTGCAGTGTTGAAAGTTGAGACAGGAGGTTTGTTATCAGTGCACATACAACAAAGTTGCCAAAGTCTCAGTGACATAGCACAGTATATCAGTACTTCTTTGCTAATGTTCTCGTCTGTCTCATATCTTCTCTGTTGACAGCTGATGGAAAGATGGAAAGCTCAGTCAAGATAAAGAGTGGCTCTGATGATTGGGGGGGGCTGTGAGCGCAGATGAGCTTTTGTACACATGACCTTATCCTTATCATTCTGACTTCAGTCTCAGTCACTGCAGGATTCTCCTCAGCTGTGGTGCAAGGTCATGCTTGTCATTTTCCTGAGCCCACTACTACCCCATTCATAAGCTATATGCAATATAAATCCAGTGTATATCCCTGACCTCGTAGATGCCTCAAGGAAGGACTTCAGTTTACCAGAACGAAGCAGTCTGTGAGAGAGCAGCAGAACTGCTATGTAAAGTTATACAGTCTTTTTAAGTGTTTACCACATCCATGGCCCCCCATATCCATAAGTCTCTACTGTCTTTTATTTCTTTTAATGTCATACTTGTTTCTTTCCTTTGTCTCAGTTTCATTGTATATCTACGTTTGCCTTTACTTCACTGTGTGCTCTGCTCTTTGTGTTAAGCATTATACACATAGCTGAGAACAGGATTGACTGTTAAAGAGAAGACCATAGACAGTATAAAAGGGGTATCTTGCCACCAGGACATCACCTACTGGTTTGTGAAGTCCCACTTAAATCTGTGATTTCAGCTTTTTGGCCATAGCCGTCTTGGAAACCAGATGTGGTGACTTAGGGATGAATGAGATTGTGAAACTGTGCACTCGCTGGCTAATGATTTATGGTTGACAAATCATTAGCTAGCAAGCCTTTCCTGGATTATTCTCCTTTGTGACTCTTAGAAGGACCACAGTTTAACAAATGGATTTAATCTTCTGTTCAGTTTGACCTGAGACTAGCAGGTGAGACTCATCAGGAAAGTGTTTAATGAAGTTGCAGGTTAAGAAAGCCGAATGTCACTTTCCATACACTTCTAAGCAACCACAAGTCTTTTTTGGAACTACATGAGTTTAAGGCACTTCTACGCTGGCTTCACTTTTCAGACCTGGAAACTATGTCCTATGTTGGTACATTAATTGGAAGTTTCCCAGGATATGTTAATCCATCAAAAATGATGGTGGAGAAAAACAGCAGAGTAAAGAAAACCAACACCCGGTTCATGTACACAAGCTTTTCATGACATTCTGCCCATACCCACAACCCTTCAGCCGCTGACTTTGTGGTTTTTCCACTATTGGTGATTGTTGGATTTAATTGTCTTAAGTGTTTTTTGCTGAATTGTCCATTTTCCTGCACAGCACTCACATTAAAGAACTGCCTTCACACTTTACCAGATGTGCTAGCCTTGCGGTGCCAACGACCCTGGCTGGAAGAAACCAAGTGTGAGAGCGTTGTTTTGAAGAATTCTAAGTGTTTATTCAAAACTTAGTTATCAAAGTGGCTTTTTGGTCCAAATTGTGAAGCCTTGCATCAGGTTTTTCCTGTCTCATTTTGCTTTGAAAATCTTATGAAGGCAAAATCAAAAGACCTTATTATCATAAGAAAATATGACGGGATGGTAAGAATTACCCGTGTTTATTATCAGTGATTTTCTTTGCTCATTGGAATCGTCAAGATAAAATGTGTAATCTTTCTGTTTTTTGTTTTTTTTCCTGAACAGATTCATCAGGCCAGGTGACCTCTTCGCCCTTGGGATCACCAACCTCCCACCGTGGAATGCACCCATCTCTACTCAGCCCAACGTCCATGGGGCCCTCAGGCCCTCTCCACTCTCCCATCAGTACGCTGAGCTCTCCAATGAATGGCCTGGCTTCACCCTTCTCTGTCATCAGCTCACCCATGGGCCCTCACTCCATGAACTCGCCTGGCATGGGCTACGGTCCTAGCGTTAGCCCCCAGGTGAGGCCTGTTAAGAGACACTTTTAAAAGTTTACATTTTAAGGATGATTATATAGAGATTAGTAAGCATACTGACAACAAGTTATCTGCTCACTTTCTGATAAACCAAAAGATATATTTCTTTGATACTCACAGCCATAGCTGTTGCTTGCACTTTCTAATACCTGAAATAGTTTAAACCTGGAACTCTCGTGGTTAGCCCAAAGGTTTATAAATCTGTGGGGAGATGTCCCCAGATGGGGTAATGAAGTTTCTCATGTGATTTGTTGTTAGCAAAAATATATTTATTCCCCGACTAGAAAGGAACCACTACTGTTAATTGCCCCTTGGGAATAAATAAAGTCTTTCTGATTCTGATTTTGGAACTGGCTGGATGAATTTGGTCACAGAGAAGATGCTGGACCGAAGACCTCCTACTGATAGCTTTAATTGCTAGCAGAGTTTCATGAATGTCTGTAGTTTCTCATGTTTGTTTGCAAAAGCTTGCCAAATATTGGCCAAGCAGCAGTATTACTAAGAAAGTGCGAAAGAACGGGTTGTGAAGTTGTGCCAGCATGTTTCAAAACTTTTGGTTTGAAGGCAAATGGTCTTCGTTTCTGGTTTATGTCACACTTTTCAAAGTTTCAGTATAGCTTGGAGAGCTTGGACGGTGTTTGTAGACAGATCCATCACTTTCATTCAAATTATAGGCGAAAGCAATATGCAGGTCTTATCTTCCCAGCAACTTTTGATCAACCTTCAGCGACTTGCAAGTGGTCAGGGAGTGCTAAATTATCCCTCACAGTGAGCGGTTGCTAGGTGGTCACTGATCAGTCTGTAAGCCAGGTGCGACTGGGACCTTATTCACTACATCTTACACTGTCAGCAGGATTTTCACATCCAAAATGTCCAAAATGGTCAACAGGTGTGTGGTCTGCAAAATGTCAGTAGAACCACTGCAGGGACAGTGTGGTTTATTTTTGTATCAAAAGGAAAAGGTTTGGAGAACTTAGACTGCTGTCTATATGTTGTGTTTTAATAAAGAACTGACAGTTTTTTGCACTATAGATCTCTCATTATAGACCAAATTCTGATTTTCATTAGTTTTAATTACATTTTCATTTGAGGTTTGAGAGTCATGCACATCATGGGTTGCTTTTTTATTTTAGGCAAAGTACAATATTGCAAATTTACAACATTAATAGAATCAATTCCACCTGTTTCCTCATATAGATTTAAATATGATGTTACTCCAAAATGCATTAAGTTACTTTGTAATTTTATTATTGTGCTTTTTAACAAATGTTTTTTAAAGTTAGCTATTTTTGGAAGAAATGTGATGAAGGAAATTAAATATCCATTACCATATATCCAATATCCATAAAGTGGATTTCATATATTCTATAATTGTAATTCAAATTAAAAACAAAGAAATAAATGAGGAAAAAAGTGAGTTACTAGTAGCTGGTTGTTTTGTTGGGGCCAACAAGAGGCACTTACAAAAGGCAAAAATTTAAGTTAATGACCCTTCCACCTTTTATGACTCTTAATTCTTCTATATAGATATTGTTGACCAAAGGTTTTGCTACTGTCCATTTTTAGCGAGGGGCAAAAGCAGATCTCTGTAAATGTGAGATGTGGACTGTATTTATTACACAAGATCAAGAAAAAAAGCCTCGTAGCAAGAAGCTGTAGTGTGTTTAGGGCAAAATGAACATCCATTAATGCTACATTTTTCATACTGTAAGAAACCAGAAAGCCTTCATCCTAGGTTTCATGAGGTTTTCTCTGTGCTCCCTTTCAGATCACAGAGAAGTGCAGCTGCCCTAAGCCAACCAGAAAAACCATTTACGTATATCATGTCTTGCAAATTCCAGTCACATGTTTCAAAAGTGCAAATTACAGTCAAAACTTGCACACTCACACATATATGCACACATATCATTTTCGTAAGCCAGGCCCCAGCAGACAGAGACCCTGCTCTGACCCTGTGGCACAGTTAATCAAGTCCTATTCAACTGGGATTCCACACTAGTTTAGCTCTGTCACTCTTACTTCTATATCTGAGGCATATTTTTTCCCTGCCATATCTTACTCTCGTCTCTTTCTATTCATCCATTCTTTTTCTTTGGCTGTCCACTTTCCTAGTCTTGTTCTATCCTTGTCTCTGTCACAACATCTCCATTTTCTCCCTTTTCTCTGTTTCTGTCATTTTTGTTCCATCAATAAGCTTTGGTTTCTTTGCTATTAAATGCACACACGCACACAATTAAGACATCAAAGCATACAGTGGCCCATTTTCAGTTTGGTGCCATATCTAAAATTGAAATAGTTTCCCCCCAAAATGTGGTTGCTGCCATTCTTTATGTTTGTTGATTTATTATTTTTTTGGATGGGCTCTCCTCGCTATTGTTGAGCTTATCTGTGTCTTCTTAGTGAAAGTGTCCCACATGTAATGGAGTTTAGAGTGGATTAGGAGCACTTTGTGAAAGCAGCCAAAATCTTTCATTGCTAGAAAGCCCCTCGTCCTTCTCCCCACCCTCTCCTTCTTATTCCTGGGCACTTTATGATTCCAACACTTTCATCTGCACTGCCATTTCTGTCCTGGAGGGGTATTCTTTATTTGCAGGTGAAATTTTTAGTTAGCAAAACACTTTGGTGGGTTCAGCTGAACCTGCAATGTTTTTCACTGATTTACATTGTGATGATAGTGAGGCACACGTGTGGGGGTGGAGAGCTGATATTAGACTATGGTGGATTTTTAATTTGTCCAATAGTGGGACAGGAGACTTGAGAAAGCTGAATGACACTGAGGACCACACAACAACCAACTGAGCAGAGAAACAAAAAAGGCTAGTTAGCAGTTAGCTCAATAAATCCTGAAATATACTGAAGCAACTGTCAGTGTACCAGGTTGTGGGGAAAAACTGCTCTGTCTCAATGAATCTTTTACACGTGCTTTAGTGTTTTGATATAACTTTTTAGGTGTACACATTAATCTTGAAAATATGTTTACATTATGGCATTCATGAAAAATATCCTGTGGTGTCAGCATACAGGGCTATTTTTGTACCGCCTCACAGCCAATCCCACCATTTTTAGTAGCTGTGTCAAGAACCAGTAACAACTGATTCAGTTAGTGCCAACTGTTTTAATACTGTACTTACAGTAATTATAGCTGGTTTAGTATTTACAGTGCTGTAGTGGTTCATTTGTTGAAACAGTTGATGTGAGGGCAAATGCGTCCAACAAACCAAAGGTTACCGTATACTGGTGTGATTTAATTGTTTCTTTATTATTCATAAAATAATGAAAATACATTTTTTGTAATGTTAAAAGATAACAAGAAAAAAAATCATTTTGGCTGACTTTTTTGATTAGTCTGTCTAAGAGAAGCAGTATACACACAAGTATTATGCTTAACTTAAGGTGTATCTGCATACTATCATTATACTGCAAAGCTTTAAAAAAAATATTCTCATTTCATTAATGCTACAGAATAAAGAAAGGAAAAACAAAAATGTTATTGTTGACACCTGTGTTTTACATATTTCGAATGCCACCCAAACCCAAACTGTACAGGTGGTCTTGTAAACGGTTAACTATGAGTGATTCCATAACCGAGATTGTTGAGGCTTCTTGCTGCTGCTCAGCAAAGGTGGGGAACAGTGGTTTGATTTGAAAGTGCAGTGGCTTAGAGCATAAAGATGGTGGCACTGCCCTGTGGTCGTGAGGCGCGGCACATCTGATAAGACGTGATTTGAGTCAGACGGCATATGCCACTTACACTTAACACTCGGCTGACTTGCTTTTGTCAGGAGCAGTTAACTGGAACGAGGTCACAGCTCAGCCTTTTTCACTACTTAACCGCCCAGACCAGTGTGAGACCCTGCCTAAGCTAACGGCTCACAATGCACAGGCGTGGACACACACCAAACTGCATATACTGTACTTTCTTTCTAATGATCATACATGCATATGTAGTATTATAAAATACAATAATCACAAGAATACCTTATTTGACCATCAGCTGCACTCAGCAGCATCTTCCAGTAGAAAGATTACATTTATAGATGGACATGCACGGTCAGGTGGTAATCGGGCTTACCTACTTTGCCCTAAAAGCTATATATTTTTCAATAAAAAACAGTGTATAAATGAAAAGCAGCAAGGTTTAACTATCCTCTACATCAAAGGTTTAATTGAAAACATGATGAAAGCTTGGGAAAAGATGAACAAAAGTCCTATTCATACAGGAGTCTCACATCCTCAGAAAAAAGCTAACCACATGTAAAGAGAGAGACAGTCCTTTATTATCAGCCAGTTCTTACATCTTGAACAACAGTACTTCCCCTTCAGCTCTGTCCCGAGCATCCAGACACAATGACATACTGCGGTTATGTTCTTTCTCCTTTTTTTTTCTGTGTGATGAGGACCATGCATTGTCAGCAAACATACTATACATAAAAGATATTGTGTGTTATTTGAAACACATACTTTGTCTTTTATTTCGTGGTTTTGCCAGGGTTGTCAACTCATATTTTCTGGAGTTCTATGAAGGGAGAGGTTGCAAGACATCTTTTGAGCTATATGCTCTGGGTGTGTTGGCAAACCGTAGTCGTGCTTCTTAGTATCAAACTCATCAGTGGTTATGTCTGTAGGCTTGAACTTACTGAGAAGACAGACCGTCCCCCGATCACAGACACCGCAACTACCCAAACACATGGAAGGGATTATAGGCAGTGGTTGGAACACAGTTCACACTTGCAGTGACAATGAGGAGAATTGTCTGGCTGTTGGGAAAAAGGGGTTCTTTATCATAGAACCATGGCTGGCTACCATTTTCCAGACGCAGTGTGTACCCCTCTGGGTTCTGTCCTCCCACTGAAACCTCGCAGCAAATCCTAAACCAACAACCTACCAGTGTCTCACAGTAAGGCTTTCAAAATAGTAAGCTCGACTGTTTCTGGACTCAACAACACAAATGTGAAAAAGGTGTAAATGTTTTACAAGAAATGGAACACGCGTTTAATAAATTATAAATGAGCGGCAGCCGTGATGTCATGTGCCACTTTTCAGTACATCGTGTTTAGGCGTTTGTGTTGCTAGGAGCCTGAAACACAGCACATTCAAGTGAAAGAGAGAGAGAGGTGGACCTTAGCCCCTTTCTCTGTGGGAGTAATAAAGGTCCCTTCCACTGCTGTGGTCTTTGATGGACTTTGCATGACATCATGGCTCCATGGCTGTAGAAAAGAACTGTGTGTAAGGTCTTAGGGGAGCAATCAAGGCTCTCTAACGCCAATCAAAGCTTAGATGTGTTAAAGAAAACTTTGAAAACAATTTAGCGCTCACTTTTTCCCATAGCACTATAAAGGTAAAGATGCAGTGCAGTTCTGACGGAATTAAAGCAAATGATTAATACATTGTGTTGATGGGGAGAATGCAGATTTTATAGAAAATAGTTCGACAAAGAGTTACGTTAAAGCCCCTCTCCTTTGTTTGCTTTTTATTAGTGATCTTATTTTTCTTATTTTTTCCATAACTTTTTATTTTACAAGCCTTCAATAGCTGATGGATTGTTTGATAAAGCTTGGGCCTGTGTGTGTTCTGCTTGTGTCGTGCCACACAGGAGTTGGGCCATTTAGGAGGTAGGAGCTATAAGGGATTGAAATGCTAACGTTAGGCTTAAGTTTCACGGTGCAGCCTCATAGTGCAGGCTCTAGACATTGTCGTTTGAATGCCTTGAGGGCACACTTTTATTTTAAAGCTTGAAATAATCCCTTCAGGGCTTTAATTGCATCTGCTGGTGTGATATTACAGCAACTCAATGCAGCCTGTGGACAGACATGTACGCTGTGGTATGTCTGTGAAGTGTAATGACACTTTCTGTATGACTAATTCTACTTTTGTCACTGCCCAGACGCCTGTAAAACTTGAAGTCATGCACAGATATTAGTCATTTTATATTTATAAACTCTTTACAGTCCTATAATAAATTATTTTCTTCAGCATTCATAACTAAAAATGAAAGATGTGTTACACAAAGAAGGCAAGGCTGACATTTTCTATGAAAAGAGTGTTGAAACAGATTAGTTTAATCTTGCAAATGTCAGATGTTCAGTATCAAACCTCATTCTGGCAGAATTGGTGTTGATCACCCAACATCTTGTTTAGGATTAGGGAGCTAATCAGTCGGAAACAGTCATCAATAAAGTACTTGTTTACTTGTTGTCGGCCATGGAAAGTAAAAGGGAATCCAGTTGCCTGACACTAATACTATTACCCAAGTAAAAGACTCATCATTTAAAAGCAGTTGGATTTGTCATCACATTATCCGCCAAATGGTGGAAAATGGAAATGTAACTAAATGACTTGCAAAACACTGCTAAATTCATTGGTGGTTTTACACTGAAATGGTCTTTAAATTGCTGCCAGATTATGTGTTATTTGATAAAAGACATATAATTTTGTTCATTTTTATGGTGCACAGTAGGAAACGCCTAAAAAGCTACGCTGATAACGTAATCACTAGAGCATTAATCTCTGGACTGGTGCCTGTCTTGAAAGCAAAAATATGTCTTTATCCATCTCGAAGTGAAATGTAAGATAGTGACCCATCTTTACAACAAAGAGGACATGCCAGTGTACAGTTTTTGAAATAGTTTCTCACAAAGAGTGTGATATGGGAATACTGAATGGCAGACAACTCAAGTGCAAGTGCAGCACATTATTCATACATTTTCTGTAGAAATGCATCAGTTGCAACTTTCTTGCCAGATTTTGATAATAAATCTGATAATTTGATAATTCAATAATTTTGAAGTCTGGCCTGCTGACTAGATTAGGAAAAAAAATCCAAAATACATTCAAACTTGTGCCCCCATTTCCTGTTTTTTTTATTTGATGTCACAACAGTCATTTTAATATTGCAACAAAGAGAACAGCTCAAATAAATCATTAAAAGACTTTGTAGTCACCTACGTTTATTTTCAGTGCTATCAAAACGAGGAAATAGGAAATGCTACATTGTTAGATAATTGGCTGTTGGCATTCGCAGTTTACATAATTCAATTTGTGTTTAATTTTTTGTCTTTTGCACGGCATATTTCCATCTAGCACAGATATTGCAGTTGTTGTGACATATTTTCCTATATTTAGTTACATTTCTGGACAAGTGCATGTCAAGCTATGACTGATTAGCACAGAATCTTTATCTAAGATTAATCAGCCCATCACAGCCTGTCAAATACATATGATTCTAGTTGCTGGGTGATCATTTAGTGCATCTCTAATTTTCAATAGTCAGACAGTATTACAGCATGTAGCTCATTTTATCAGTTAGAAATACATGTTTATTCAAAGGTTGCAAAAACAGTGGGTTTTTTGTTTTTGTTTTCTTTGTTGTTGTTTTTTTTCCCCCTTGGAATAAGACAATTTTATCATTGGCCATTATAAATGTATATATGCAGAGTATTTGCATTCTAGGTCACACACTAATCAAAAAATAATAATTCAAGTTTTATGCTGCATATATCTTCTGAATTTCATGCAAACTCAATCAAATTGATTATTAATTAAAATAATTATTGAAACTAAATTCTGGTGGCTCTGATTAAAACATCGTTGGGTGGCACCAACAATTTCTCTATGCAGGAAACACCCTGGCTTTTGCTGTATGCTCATCAACACCCACGCAAAGCCAGAACGACACACTTACACATGCACATGGAGACCAAATGATAATGCACGCTTGTGCTTGCATGTAACTCCAGAAATTCATATATCCACATAGACACATAGATCCACTCATGCCGTGAACCCACCCCTGTATGTGCAAAAACTCCAATAGATTCCAAAAACACTTAGACAAAATCCGTGCCCAGCAGTGCCATTCTGAGGTGAGACAACAGCTGCAAGTTACTGTGTGTATTCCAGCTTCACTGCTGCAAGGCTCACTGCTTCCACAGCACTGATAGGCTTAATATCCTCTTTTTTTCACTGCAACAAAAGTTTCTGTCAAAACACGCACACACACACACACACAAGCTGGCAGTGCTTGCGATGATTCATTTTATCTGCTATGGCACAGCATGGTGCGAGTGTTAGAAACCTCCAAGCTGTCTGGAATAATGTCTGCTTCTGCTAAATTCTACTGGGAGAGAGTAGGGAGAGCGTTTTAATAGAGCTTAGTGACAATAATCACGGAGCTATTTTACAAAAAGACATACTTAGGAAGGATTTATATTTTGTAACCAAAGGCTTTATTTAATGGTTGATAAATAATGTATGTATTCACTTAATAAGCTATTAAAATACATAAATTATGGCCACGTTGTGATCCCATGTGTAAGTGAGGGATCCTTTTTTATTTTTCATTGATTCCTTTCGTTCACTGAGACTTTTGAGGGAGACTTAATTATTCACTGTTATGCTAAAAGCCTCCATAAATACAAGGTTTCCACATGCAATCACCAAGGCTTCAGCTAAGTAAGCAGTTCAAAAAATAGTCACATTATTGTTTCCTGTTATAACTTTTTGTTCTTTTTGAAATAGGCCAATGCAGTGACTATGTAGGTGTGAATATAATGGTAACACGGTGCTTTTTAATTACTGTGTATTTAGAAAGCTTAATGTAAGTACAATGTAAGTACACATTTTGTACTGCAGTCTGTAGAAGCATAAAGTATACGGACATTTTTCCATTACATAGGCCAAAAAATGTCTTTTTGACAGTAATTCTGAGAGTGCTGGATGTAATCATGATGGTCATACAGTGTATACTGTAATAGCTAGAATTTGCCTTTCCTTCCTGTTTCCTCATCCTGAGCGTGACTCATGTAATTTGCTGTTACATGACAGGACCTATTTGCAGAGGATCCCAGAGTTCATCCACAAATAACTGCATGAACTGTGCTGTGCATGTGTCCGTTGATTAGTTTTTGTTATGTGAGCTGTTTGCGTTCAAAAAAAGTGTCTTTAAGATCTCTCATAAGTTATCTAACTGTGGCTAAAGCCCACAGGCTACAGAAGAGGGGTCCATCACCACATCCCCCCTGTGTGAAATCTGATACCCCGTCTCTGTTGATGCATGTCAAGATAACGCTCACACACACAACACAGCGATGAGAGGAAAGTTCTCACTCATTCCACCCATGCTTTGCACGAGTCCCAAGATAAGTGTTCTTTTAGAAGGAAGTGATTGTCACAATGTGTCAGAGGTGAAAGGAGACTCGGGGTTATCATTAGGCTAGATCATTACCTGATCCCCTGTCCTCACCTCTCAGTCGACAGCTGGTTAGACTTCATCTCGTGTCAACAGCAGATTTGTATCAGGTCCACTCACACTTCCTTGCTTTTACATTCTAGCTGCAGATAGTTTCAGTTTCATGCCTTAAAGCAGAAATAAATTAAAGTTACAAAAATTAATAATTCTTAAGCAAAGCACAGTAGAGGGAGCGGAACAAGTGTCAGGAGTGTGATCGGAAACAGTGGGTTGTGAAGTAGAACATTCAGTTCCTGGTCATGTTGTGCCGCTCTTTAATGGAAAACCTTATGAAGAAATTCTATAAGGGCGTTTTTGAAAAGACCCAGTGAAGATAACTTTCTCTGTATTAACAAAGGTGCCCTTGAACAGCAAAGTAACTGAAGTTCCACATGAGGATTGTGCATTAAGGAGTGGTGCACGAGGATTTGATGTCTCCTTTTGAAGTATCTTTACAAGCAAACTCTGTGCTCTGACTCTCTGAATCGAGCTAAGCTCATCTTAAGCACAGGCCTCTACTGTCTCTACTCTTCTTTCTCTTTTGTCCTGTGTTCGCTCAGGGGACGCTCCTTTCTTTAGATTTCCACCGCCATGTATTGTCATAGAATATTAATAGTTCACAGGGGCTGTTCAGCTGCCAAGAATATTCTGTTATTTCTGTTAAAATGAATTATGAGTAATGTGAGCTGCACTAATACACTTTTTTTCCCCTTCATCGTTATTTTGTTGAACTATTGTTTTTTTCGTTTATGGTTTCAATAATAAAATATTATAATTTATTGTATTGTCATTTATCTTTTTGTAGTATATTTAGTTTTTGAGATATCTTCACTGGTTCATGATTGGATTTTTTGTACTTTGTAACTGGAGTATATATTAGTGTAATAAAGGCCATGATGTACTGTTTTTGGCTGCTGTCACATAGTAAAAAATTGGTTTTGCTTAAAAATGAACTGATTGCAGTTTTATTGGCGAATTCCAATTTTTATTTTCAAAATAAAATGAATTATTAAACTACAATTTGTACCGATTTATGTAACTAAGCAAATGTCAGGTGCTTAAATCATTTTTCAGTGAGTTTATTCCTTTAACAGATAACAGGGCAGGTGCTTCATTGTCAAATCTTTTCTATTTCTCACTTGTTTCTAAATTTGTGCTTTCATCCTTTGTTCTTACCACATACTTTAGGTTGCTGGCTTGTGTCTCACTTTGAGCTCTGGATAGCTTTAGTTTTAGCCACTTTTCCTTTGTAGTTTCTTTAAAATGCAAAGGGGATGATCGGGTATGTGGTTTGTTGGTTTGAGCGTTTTTGTGGTGATGTGCCATAGATTACTTTGGGTAACTTCCACACTAACATGATAGTGTGTGAGATTTACCTGCACCATTGTGTGCATGTTTTGCACCCACAAAATGGACCAGTTCATAAGTGTCCATACTGGAGGCTAACTGGTCGGAAATCGTCCCATGTTGGTCCCCGGACAGTCGATTGGTGCACCTCTAGTTTGTTTGGTTTTTTTTTTTCTTCACTGTAATGACCCACACATATCTGTTGCTATCATGACCCAACATAAAAAAACACTTGTTTGGCATAATGTGTCATAGTGTTTTTGTAATTCCAAACCAAAGTAACACTTATAAATAACTTTTTATGCGCTGTTTTTTTATATATTTCCATGCAGCCGCTGATACTTTCTGTCGCTTTTCCATTCATATTTGTAGAACTATTAATTCATCACCTTTAGCCTAATGTTTGAATGTTACAGCAGAATGCTGGAGCCAGCAGGTGGCACAGAACATATAATCATGCATATCAGTTCAGTGCAGAATCTGACACCCTCAAGCAGACACAGACCCCCACTGTACTGGATGTATCACTGGAATGCCCTCCACAACATGTTATGTAACACCTGCAGAGAGAAAAAAAAAATGTGTAATTTAGTTAGACCATTTCAGGTCTCTTTTGTTTTGTACATTGTTCTGCAGGGAATCGTGTGTTACGTTGAAAAGTCTTGGATTTTAAATGACCCTCGTCTGTTTTAAGCTTTCTTGTCCTTAAAGTGTCTCTTTGGTGTCTAAGGAGAGGCTTGTTAGTGGGGTTTCCCAGAGCTGTACACACAACTGGCATACCTCCCTGCAATGGTTCATGTGTGTGTTGTAAGGGCGGGTGCATATATTCTATTTCCAGAACTAGTCCTGAGCCACTTTAATCTCCCTGCCTTGTCTCCATCGCCATGGGCAGAAGGAAAAGAAAAGTCCCCCCCTAGCCTGCCCACCCCACTGTTGGGGAGCAGTGTTGCTGAGATTGAGTTGCAGGTTCACTGAAAATAGATTGTAAGAGGGAAGAATCTTTTCTGTCAGGGAGAAAGAGGGTTTGATAGAGACTGTCTCAGTCAGGAAGACAGCTCTGTTAGTGCTGCACTCCAGGGAAAAGGACTAGACTCAGGCGTTTAACTGAGGTAAGACCTCATGATGTGGGTTTGTGCATGCATGTGGATAAACTTGCATAGATGTGGGTGTGTTCACGTGCTGCCAAAGTGATGCAGGTATATCCCTGTACCCTTTTTGTCCTGCAAATTTGAGGCTATATCCAAACGAATCTTTTCTATTTAATTTTTTCTTTCTCACAGTTACCACTAGCATCAACACTAGGTCTTTGTTTTAGGACCCCTTAAACCATGGTGTTCCACAGACTGTGTGACAGGCCCCCTGGTGGGGCATTGAGCCTCAGTGGGGAGTTGGGTTTTTGGCTTGCTTGGATAACCAGGGGAACGATATGAAAAGAAGTTCATCTGAATGAATATCATCTAATGATGGAAAACAAACGGGATGTTTTTCTTTTAAATCCAGTTTTGAAGATATTTATTTTAGTAAGATTCTGCAAGGATTGGTGGGACTGGTGTTGCAAACTTTTTTTGGGGGGGGGGGGGTATTTGAAAGTTTGATAAGCTCTGCTATAAGTAGATACACAATGAACACTGACATTTTTTTAGCTTGAAAACCAGATGCAAAAATTATACCAACTTTTTCTGGCTGATTGCATCTTGTAAGCCACTGCATATCCTTCATTGATTCGTCACGCTCCTATCACGTGGCCTTATACTGGAAGAAAACAATGACATCAGCTTTGACTCCCAGGAGTTGATTCAGATATTGAATTGCATGCATTGCTGACCTTTAGTGTCCCTTGAAATTCTGCATTGTATTGTGTTTTTCTACAATGTTTCCTTTTTAACCTTTATTTGATGTCTAAAGTACTATAAGAAACTGTGCAAGATGGTAACCTTTTTTTTTCCAACTGAGGCTGTCTGTGTGTGCCTCTGTATGTGTGTGTTTGTTTGTGTGCATAGCTCAGGCCAGTGGTGAGTGCCAGGGTGTAAACTAAACATTTCCTTATGGTGAAAGGGGGTTTAGCCTTTTTAACTCACTCATCCCTCCCTCCCAAGTTAATCCATCATTCACACAGCCAAACATTCTAACTTATGTAAGCTATAATTTTGAAATTCAACTCAGTTCCCCAAGTTCCCATGACACCCCATATGTCATGCAGAATTCTCTGGAAATATGTGTAAAATGATGCAGGAGACATCTAGTATTTCCTATTTGATGTGATGGCAAATCACCATGGGCTTGAATATTTCTCTCAATGGAAGCATGGTGTATTGTAGCTTCCAGCAATATGTATGTATTTGGCACAGCTAACATTTTTTTTCAGCGTTAAAGAGGGATCAGATTTTAGGGTGTGTAAGCTGTTGAAGGTGACATGCCACAGTGGCTTGTATACAGTTTGTGTGCAGTGCAGGTAGTATCTTGGCCATGTGTACTTGCAATTTGAGTATGTAGTTATTTACATATTTACATATAAGCTGCATATAAAAGTCTTTTTGTATGCATGTCTTATCTGCCTTATCTTTATGATACATGATCTGTAAAAATACATAGAGAAATAAAAAGAAATTAAACTGATATATTGTCCATGGTTCTAGAGGAGCTTTGTTCCTTGACTTTCTTTTCTTATGAAACATGCTGATGAGTTCAAATATGGGAACTCTGGACTGGAGGGTTGTTGGAGCTTGACCCTTCACTAAAAGTCAGTATATCTCAGCTACAGCTCCTTTGATTTTCAGCCCGTCTGTTTCTTTTAAGTTTTCAGTATGATTTTGCTTTTAACAATATGTGGATCAAAAATCCATTTGGTGCTCACCAGGACACACGTGTGTATCCAGTAAATGTGATTTTGCAAAAAATCACTTAAAACATTTCTTCTCTTTTTTTTTCCTGAAAGTTTTTAAGTCTACCACCTTTACTCGTGTACTCTGAATAAAAACAGAATAATACCCATTTTAATTTCAAGGCATTTTTAGCTAATATCCTAATTAGTTTCATGTATAATCTAAGTGATATTTCTATGAATTGTAGCAATGTAAACCTGAGATTCTGTAATTCCCAGTTATAAAGATATTACACAGCTACAACTGTAGTTGTGTAACCACTTACCAACATGCATATTAACTCAGTGGCTGTTTGGTTTATGTAGTGTGCATCTAGTGTTTGGTTTATGTAGTGTGCATCTAGTAAAGGGCATTGTTTGCCCTGATGTATACTTTTCTATGTTCTTCCATTATGCTCTTAATGTACTTTTGTCAGATGAGTGTAAACACAGCTTAGGGTGTGTTTTAGAGTGACAAAATATGTTAGCCTTGTCATTATAAGATGTAAATGGCTTTTCTGTCATTCCTAATCCCAGCAGATATAGACAGGGTTTCTCTGCAACAGTATGAACTTAATTTTAACTCAGAAAGTGTTTGTGCTATAAGACATTTCTCATGTGTGGTAACTTAATAAAAACACATCTGGCTCTGCTCTGCCAATAGTGTTCTGTCTCTCATCCCTCTGTTATGAATGTGCCTGTGGAGAATCTACTTGTCTGACTATATGCAGTTTTCCTTCCCCCTTTCTTACCATCATGTAAAATTACTGTGGTTTTAGCACAGTCAATCAGACTAGTGCTTTTACTTTTTTTCATGAAGTAATTTTTTTTCCACTAATAGTTGGCTTGTTTCTGTTCCATCCAGTATATTTAGTGAATAATTTATATATTTCCCCTTAACGTTTATCTCCTCTGGAAACAGCGTGTAGCTTGTTATAATAATTAGCCTCCCCCTTGCTTTTCACTTTCAGCAGAAAGCAAAGAGGGGTCATTTTTGGATGAATTGTATCAAAGCTCCTTCAGAGAGAGAGAGACACAGGCAACTATTGAAGTTAGACTTAGGGCTGCAGTTGCGCTGCTGCTAAAACAAATGCTGTCTCTTTATTCTGCTGTACTGTTCAATTTTGCAGTAGAGTTATGCTACCGCTGAACATTTTGGAGCCAGCAGGGCTTGTTGAGAGCATGAATAAAAGAGTTCCTGGGGTTGAGTGGTGCAGGATCCTGCTGCGCCAGATTTAGATCTGAAAATGAGGGGAACAGGAGGGAGGAGAGTGAAAGGGAGAAATGACAGAGGAAAAAATAGGTGTTGCTAGGGCTGCTGACCATCTATATTACGCATCAGTAGTCTTAATATGCCTTTTATTTTGTACATTTCAGATTGTTCAGTACTCCCTGAGTGACATGACTCCAGTTTCATGTAATGTCCTTATTGTGTATAATCTTCTTGGTGAATTTGACCTTAAGCTTATGTGATTTATTTGACGGTGCTTGTGCGATTTTGATGTTTTGAGTTTAGCGGGCTGCATTGTGACTTGTCGGCGTGTGTGTTTCTGTGTGTTGATGTTCCAGCTGAACTCTCCAATGAACTCTGTCAGCAGTACGGAGGACATAAAGCCTCCACTGGGCCTCAACGGCGTGATGAAGGTGCCTGCCCAGCCCTCGAGCACAGCTCTGTCACTCACCAAACACATCTGCGCCATCTGCGGTGACCGCTCCTCAGGTGAGTGACATCAGACTGTGATGACTGTCTGCAAAGGAAGCATGAAAATAATTCAATGTCAAAATTGACCTTGTCAGAAATCTTTTTGAGAACTGGTAATGGCTAAGGTTATTTTCACTGGAGATTACTGTTTTTAAAGGTAGGTGTGCGAAGGGGGAAAATCAAAACACAGGAACAGGAAACTTTCACAGAGCACATCTGTGCAGTGAACAGCAACACCAAGTTCACTTGGGAGGATGTCAGTGGAAATGGATGGGGCTTTTTGGACTACACATTTTAGAGAGAAGCTTCAAATTGGAGTATATGGGTTTATAAGAGCCCTACACCTCTGGGATAAGAAGGGGTTTACAAGAGTAGAGGGGAACAAGAACCAGAAACACACAAGAGAAGATCCTGAAATAGGTAGTTACTCAAAATGGGCCTTCTGATGTCTGCCCCCAACTGGGTGCAGTCACATCCAACTGGATGCAGTGATCGGAATGCCATTGTTCATCAACGGATTGATGAACAATGAATGTTGCATCTCCTGCATCTAAAATTTTTAACAGCTGCTTCAACAGTGTGCAGCAGACACAATGGAGTCACCTCTACACTACAGTATTTAAAATTCTGGGAAATTCCCACTAATCATTTAGAACTCCAGATGAGCGGTGAAACGTCTCCATGTAAGTCCATTTAGCACTGCTTAGCACTTAGGTGACTATTTGAACATGTTCACAAATCACTTCCCAATCAGAAATTTCTAAGAATTTTATGCAGTTTTCTAAAAGATTGTAGGGAGACTTGACATGGGATAGATTATTTAAAAAAAAATCTAAACAGCTTAGACTGGATAACATTGCACTGTTTCCAATTAAAATAAAACAGGACTACACAGCATCTTGCCCAAGCCTGGGCTCTAACCACATGGAGAAACCTCCGGAGAAGATCCACACATGAACTTCGGTCAGAAAACGGCCCCACAGTATGCTCTGGCAGAACTACACACTGCAGCTTGTTGGAGTGGGAGAGCTTCCTGGAAAGACAACAGTCATCAGAATTCTTTAAAAATCTGGGCTTAAATGACAGGGAAGCCAGAAAAAAGCCACTCCTGAAGAAAAGCATGTGAGGGCAGCAACAGAAACGCACATGAAAGGAACCTAAATCATGTGGCAAAAGATCATCTTGATTGGATGAAACCTAACCTTGAATCGCTTTTTTACTGAAACAAGAAAGCGCTATGTCTGAAGGCGACCATGCGCAACTCATCATTCATCCCTACTGTGAAGCAGTCAGTACAATGAATAGTGGCACAAGTAGAGGCAGATTTTGGAGTTTCTTGATTTTCATTTCAACACAGTTAGAGTTCAGACACTGGAAAATTATATTCAGATAGAGATACAAGATATATTCTACAGTGTGTTCAGGAGAAACAATGTGTTTTTTGTCTTTATCGTGGAACACTGGACAAGCTGCTTATCCTCTTCGGGATATTCGAGTGTGCATGGGAGTTTGCCCAACCAGAGCCTGTTTAGTGGATTTTCAGGAGGAAGCACTGGGAAAGACCTGAAACTAGACAAATTACATTTCTCGGCTATCTTGGAAATGCCTTGGAGTCTCCCTAGAAGAGCAGAGACAGGGACCAGGAAGAAGGAGGCCTGGATGTCTCTCCTTAGACTCCTGGCCCCTTGACCCAAACATGGATAAGCAGTAATGGACGGATGGATGGACGGATGGGTGGTCGTTTAAGGCTATTTTTTGATTAGTCTCTGAAAGATGGTAACGATAACAATAAAGCAAAGTCAATATAACGTGTTACAAGAAAAGGCATAAAATTCCGTTTAAGTCTGGCACCCTTAATATTTCTGTAATCTTTTTTGTCCCAAATCAAACTTTCTCACGTAGCACTTTAGGTTGCACAATAAATAAAGATTGTAAATAACCTTTTTGGCTTCTCAAAGAACAATAGCTTGCTCCAGAGTTTTCTTAAACATTGGCTATCATTTGGCCAACTTCTAGCTTAACCACCTGAACCACAAGAACATTAACCCTGGGTGAACAGATAACCACGGGTTATCCGAGGAAATGACTCTCATAGCACTCATCTTTGTAGAGTTGTCTTAAATCTCTTTTTTTCCCACACTGCCAACAAATAACCATGTGTTTCATTTTTTCTGGGGATAACCATGAAAAGTTTGTAGCCTCTGGATAAAGGTGGATATCTAATTCATTGGACAGTTTTACTGTCATCCTGCGTCATTGGTGCTGTGTGCACCCAAGGGGGGAAATCAAAACAATGTTTAATAGCAAGTCATGCTTCATTTAGCTGTGCTCGGGGGCTTTATTTATCTTCTCTGGTGGTCTGACCCAGCAGAGAGCTAACAAAGAAACAGTTTGGTCAACACTGGAGAAACCAAATGGACTCCATCCGTCATAAATAACAAAAAAGAGCTGTTAGAAACAGGGTCAGACAACACCATATTAGAATGCCCCCCCCCCCTCACATATTCCCTTTAGTGAGCCTCTCTTTTCCTTCATCACCAAAGGGTTAGTAGAAGGGTCTGTGATCATAATTTTTGTTTTGTTCTTTCAAAGTGTTTCCTGTGTATTTCTTTGTGTTATTGTAACCACAGAATGGTAAATAACATGTTCATGAAATCACAGTAAATTCCGCGAATGTGTTGTAGTTGGTAAGGTCATAGGTGTGTACTAATGAAGAAGCAGCAAAACAGCCAACTCAGCAAATTCCATGTGTACTGTGTCACCTTATGTTTCCAAAAAAAGGATCAAAAACTAACATTAAGCAAACAATCTCTTTTCCCTTTTCCTCAGGTAAACACTATGGAGTCTACAGCTGCGAGGGCTGCAAAGGTTTCTTCAAAAGGACTGTCCGCAAAGACCTGACCTACACCTGTCGTGACAACAAAGACTGTGTCATTGATAAACGCCAGAGGAACCGCTGTCAGTACTGTCGCTACCAGAAGTGTTTAGCCATGGGCATGAAGAGAGAAGGTACAGCACATACCGTTGAGGATAATGTCTCACTTTCCTATTTCCTTATCTTTATTAATCTTCCTTTTAAAAGGCTCAATTTTGGGGAAGTGAGTAGCCGAGGAGTACATTCAGAAGTCCATATGATATGTATTTTTGGCATTTCTGTGAGTAGAAATATACTGAATTTTGAGATTCCAGAATTTTGGGGTATTCTGAATTTGGTTTGCACTCAAACTGCTGGTGCGTTTGACACTGGTGCAGAAACAGTATCGGAGTCATTACTTGAAATGAAAGTGCAGTGCATAACTGTTGCATTATTCAATATATCAGTTTCACATTACTCATCAGTAATGTGTTAACAGTATAGTTAACGATATAACTTAAGCTACACCAAAACAAATCCCTATTCTAATAAGGACACACATACGATCTTTCTTTCAGTATTTATGTATGAACACAAAGCTGAAAAAACAAAGCAAAGTTGAAAAACAGCCCAAAGACACTTCAAAGCAATTGCCACAGCGATTCTACTTTAATTCTATAATGCACAGGCTGAAAAGGAAGCTGCAGCGCTGCAAGCGTGACTGCTCATCACTGCCTTTGTTACCTGTTGAAGTTCAGGGCCTGACTGCTGGGCTGGGGCCAGCACACATATCTGGGCTTTAGCTTTGCGTTAGCATGCTGGTTGTGCAGCTTTTTTGCAAAGAGCCGAAGTTATGTTAGTAGTACAAAGCTGTTGTTTCTTTCCTGGATGCAGTAATGTCCATCTCCACTCATCAAAAACTGAAGACCACTTCACCATTTTTCTGCTTCTAGCACACAAACTGAAATGATCTGATTGTAGCACAAGTTCACAGGAAAAAAAGAAAGTTTGTTTGATGTTTTATGTTTCCGCCTTTCTATCTGCCTCCCATGTAGATAGCTGAAGAACTTTTAGTAACAACGTCATTTTAACTTTAATCTAATGATAGAATTTAGTACAAGAGCACGTTACATTACTGTGTTACTGAAGAATGTAATTTCATTATATACATTACTTTGGAATGGATTACACCCAAGACTGCACACAAATACTCATTTAAGCTACGACTTCATTAACGACAGAGCTTTCAAAATACCCTAGAAGTTGACATAAAATACTTTGACATGTCAAATGTAATCCTTCCTTTTCTTTGCAAAGTTTCCACTTCTTATAGGCCAAAGAAAACAAAAAACAGAATACTTTGATAAACTTGGCAAGTGATGCAGAGCTGCAAAGACCAACTGTATCTCACCCAGCAAGCGATGTCAAGGGTAACTGACGTCATATGTTAGAGACGCATCAAATTTTTAGAAAACCCGGCATCTCAAATGAGAGAATTTTCTGCTTGCAGCATTAGTTTTTTAGAATGCATTCATCTGTTCAGCGCCATGAATCAAACATGGCTGTGCGTGGAAACCAAATGAGGGTTTGTGAGAGCAGGCAATCCACACGGAGACTTCAGCAATGTAGACTGAAGAAAAACATTCTCGGTTAAACTATGAAACTATGCGAGTTTATGTTTCCTGTATTTCCTGGAATCCTTTTTTGTCTTCTCCTTCTAATGATTTTTGGAAATTTACATGTGGTGTGGGGAACAGCTTACCTAGTTATTGTAAGCCACCTCATTTTTCACACAGTGCAAAAGATGGATGCTGTACTTATGTTGCAAGATATGTGAAGTTTAATACTCCAACTGAGTACTCCAACTGGATGATGTCTTGTAATTGCACAGCACGATGAAAAATTTGCACCACATTCCTAAAGTTATAAGCTGCTGATGGTGTGCACATAATGCTGTCCTTTTGGAAGACATTCAGAGATTCGATCAGCCACATGGGACGAAATATAGGGCCTATTATTCGAACCCAGTTTAAGATCATTATTCAGTTTCTACCATTATTCAGTCATTTTTCAGTGTTAATGTTATTTTAAAAGGAAACCATTACCTACACATAAATAGATATTTATTTTACTGGGACTGCAGACTTTGACCAGAGACTTTGAGCTTTAATTCAAAAGGTTTAACAAAAGTTTTCTTTTACCTGTTTAGGAATTACACTTATTTTTTTCCATAGTCTCCCATTTTCAGAGGCTATTAACATGGACTGGGTCTGTGCAAATGCAAATCCCATCTTTCTTGAAAACAGAATCTTCAGCTCCATCTCCTTTTTTCTTCTAAATCAGACGTTGGTCTTTAAGACTAACAGGTTTAGACGTCTGCAGTCAATCTTTGTCGGGGTTACGGCATAACCGACGTAAGTAGCTAACGCCGTTGCCATCATTCATGCTTCATTTCCGTGGTGTTAATTGCCTTGTGGTCGAGCCCCAGTGCTTTATATGTGGTGCCGGCCACCATAGAAACAAATAAACTCACAAGACGTTTTTTTTTTCCACCCTCTTGGGTGCCAATTCTTTGTTGTTGTTGATTTTTTTTGAAGCAAACATGATTTTCCACTTCTTTGTACTTCCAATAATTTTGGCAATTTCCCTCCAGGGATTTGCTGACATCTGTGAGTTCTTATATAAGGCAATGATTATTAATCTCTCTGATCCTTTCAATAATGACAGTAAAACACTGACAGAAGTGCATAGAAGGACTCCATAGTACTGAACAGGTGAATCACAGTCACATGGTAGTTGTTGCTGTTATAGCACACAATGAAATGAAGACTATCAAGTTCTGAATTGGAGCAAGAAACCGATGTGCTGCACATAGTTTCTAGCTATTTCTCATTTTTAACCCTCATCCCTTGTCGGGCTTTTAATATTCACATCACACAAACATAATTACAACACTTAATTATTCAATTTCACATGACTATCTGGTGTCGTTGTGTTTGGATAATAATTGCCTTTTACTTCCAAGTATTAAATAGAAAAACCACCCCAAACAAATACATAATACAACTTAGAGAAACACTGACTCTTCAGTTCTCATTGAGATTCTGGGATTCGTTTGCACTTCAAACCAATGGATTTTTTGGCTGCAGGTTTTAACCTGACTTATCTTGACTTTGGGGTGAACCTGGGTACTCTGGGTTCGGCTTTATTGCCCGTAATCGTTCTTGTTCAAAGGAGAATCATTTTGATGATCCGTTTGTGTGCTACACTTTATTCCCTCTGTTTTACCAGTTCTCAACTTTGCCTTTTTTTTGCATTTCTTTTTCAGAAATAGATTAATGGCACATCTTGAAACATGTGTCTGCTGCATACTGCCAAACCTCACCCATGCACTTGTTTTTATATCAAGTTCTCATGTCATCTTCAGCTTCTTCTTTTTTTTTAATATGGCTATATTGGCTCAAAGCAGTTCAAGAAACCCAGCAACACAACGTGAACACTGAGTTGACAGATAACTTTTGTAATTCATTATGGAGCAGCACAGTAAAGCGTCTCCAGGGAAAGCTTACAGTGGGGTTGAAAATGGTTCTGTTGTCTGAGGGGAGGAAAAACATTCTGTGAGGTGTGAATTTTAACACTCCATCTAGGTGTTAAAAATATTAGCCCTTTCAGCAGTGCTGTTAAGCACTCTTTTGCACGTTGAACAAGCCAGTTACTGCCTTTCTTCATCAAGGCAACCATGTTTACTGAAAAGAGTGCATAGATTACACTACTTGATGCTTGGAGATGGCTAAGAGATCTAAGGATGCAAAAACAGCAGCATGTGTTAACCAGGTGTCTGTGGGTGGTTACTGAAGAAAACGCAGTTAATGAGGAGAATAGGTTTCTTCTTTTCATCGGTATGTTTTGGAGGATATTCTATCTAAGGCCATTTTTTCCTGACCTTTACTTGGCCTCCCATCTCCTCTCTCTTGTTTTTATTTATGTCATTGTTGGGCTCTTTATTCCTTTCAAGGATATTATCATTTACTGCCTTCTGCCTCACTTGCAATGCTGCCTAAGCCTCCCCATGCAGCCCGGGGGCTGTGGTTGGAGAACATGGCAACAGTAGCCCAAAAGGCTGAGCGAATCCACAGAAAAACAGGATTAAATGAATTTATGCTCTCCCAGTCAGGAGAGTAGAGGAGGAGGAGGGGAGAATAAAGCTAACATGATTTCAGCCCTCCTCACCTCTCCCTGACTCCAACACAAGTATTCTACCCTTGAGCTGACCTCCACTGCCAGACAGCAGTTCCTCTAAAGTGGGGCCCCTTTCCCTCTCCTCCTCTAACAACCCCTGCTTTCCTTTCCCCCCACAACAAGACCACGGCCTCTCTGATTCGGGACTTGGAATAGAAACCAGAGTAAGGGAAACTCAAGAAGACAGATCTTCAGTCAGATCTGAAACCCCATTGTGTGCGATAGTGTATATCTGTGTGTGTGTGTGTGTGTGTGTGTGTGTGTGTGTGTGTGTGTGGCAGTGCAGCTCTCCAGGTGTGTGTATATAAACCTGCATGCTGACTTTAAATTTCCAACAGCCCTTTATTACAAAACACGTTATGTCAAGAGCTTTTTATTAATCCATGGCTGGAAGAAAAACATATTTAAAAAAAAGCCACAGTACTTTTTTCGGTGGTGTTTTGAATTAAGTGAATTACAGCCCTTTGAAAAGACGGAAAACACACAGACATGCGTCTTTTTCATTCTCACTTGAGGGTGGAGGTGCGGTTTCTCTTGCCTCGGCCGCAGTGAGTCTCTGTGTCTGCTCGGCACACAAACCATTTCCTGTGTCTGCTTGCCAAGCCAATCAGATGACAGAACCAGCACGGTTGCATTTGAATGTGTTTTTAGACACGATAAAGTCTTCATTGATTTGTGCTGAGACTTATTTTTTTAAGATGTTCTGGCTTCCATTCATGGTGTAACAAAAGAGTGACAGGCCAAATGTTATTTATTTATCTAGAAATGATCTGTGTATGCTAGTGAGCACTACGTAAAGAAGACTTATCTTTGATAAGGAAACTGGAAGATGTCCTTGGACATTTCCATGCTGCTTTGTTGTACATAATGCAGACCCAAGGTCTTTCTGTTTTCCATCCTCACTGCTGAAGCAATTATTGATGATTAAACTCTCTCGGCTATGTTTTTGCTGGCATTGTACATTCGGAGTTATGAACTATTCAGTTGCTTACCAAGATGCACTTAATGTCGAACACTAAATTACAGACTCAGGCAAGCACAAGCAGCCATGAACAAGCACCAGATATGTATTTAGTTCACTACCGATGTCGAGCCGAGTGTGGACAATTATTCTCACAAACGCAGCAAGAATTCAAGTGATTAATCAAAGGGGAAGATTCAGCACTGAAAACAGACTCAGGCTAGATGTTTGTTCACTAGTTGCAGGACTTGCAGTGCACAGTTTATTTATCACATTGAACCAAATTGTGAATGTGAACCAAAACAGCTGCTAAGCTTCACAGTCAAAACCCTATTAGCTTGCATTTTTCTTTCTTTCAAAGTGTGTTTTTGATCACATACTGACCTTGTAAAACAGCAGTAGTGACCGAAACCAGTTTTGTTACATGCAGCCGTTCAGGAGGAGCGCCAGCGAGCCAAGGAGAAAAATGAGAATGAGGTGGAGTCTACCAGCTGCGCCAACGAGGACATGCCCGTGGAGAAGATCCTGGAAGCCGAGGAAGCAGTAGAACCTAAAACCGAGACCTACATCGAGACCAACCTCGGTGTGCCATCAAACTCGGTGAGTTTTTTTGTGTAATGCAGATTCAGATTATATGATTTTATGTTTATATTTACACTCATAGGAGCACACACAGTGATTTATCTAGACTTACTTTGGATGGTGGGTCAGTTTTTCCACCTATTTAGTTCCCTCCATTTGATACGTGGTTACTGCTTTGAGTTCTTTTCTCGTTCTCAGTATTTTACTCACTTGACAGGATGATTATCTGTCAACTGTTTCATCTTGGCTGGCTTCACAGCTTCAGTCACGATCACCTGAAGACATTCAGTATTCCAATGGTGTTCTCAAGAAAACCAAACTCATCCAACTCATTCAAATGTCCAGACTGAATAATCTCTCAGTTTAACTGGTTTGGGTTCATCGCAACTTGAGGATGTGAACTTATTCAAATATTTCTCCTTCCTCACCGATTAAACCTTTATTATGCTTTCCATGTCTGTGAGTCTGCTCGGTTCCACTTGTGTCCAAGTGCCAGAAATTTGATCATCGGACGTGACCGTGAGGGTCCGTACGGACATCCGAGTGCCCGTCTATTTTTTGTGACCTGATGGACTTTTCTGCAGAGAATTTAGTTTACAGCTATGCATGTGCTCCAGTCGGTGGACTTCAAAGAAATATAACAAATATAACTACTCCACCGTTTCCAGCTATCTGCGTCCATGCCAGCAATGGAATATAATCAACGCATTATCCAAACTAAGCAGTAGCAGGAGGAAGGGTTTGTTGCAGTCTGGCTAAAGTGAGTGAGTTCATGAAAGATTGATGTGTCACAATCATATCAGAGTTTCTCTTGGTCCAAAGCCAACTTGTGTGTGTTAATGGACACCATAGGCTTGTTTTCTTTGAATAAGCGAGACCCATCCAGTCATGCACTGTTTAATGATATAATACATTTTTCTAATTCATTTAAGTTAAAATAACTGGCAATTTTTATTGAAATTGTCACTTTAAGAATAACAATACTGTGAATGCTTTTCAGCATTCACACTAATTAGTGATATGCACCATTGTTATACCAGTGGTACTAGTCATACTTAAGTATTAATTTCTGATTAGCTGGAAATTAGTTGTCAATAAAAATGCCTTAGCATTAAGCACAGGTTGATTCATTTATAGATCTCCTCTACTGTTTAAATTATTGTCAAAATGTCTTTTTTATTGCATTTATTGCTTAACACTATTGTTTTCAACATCTTGACTGGAAGCTTGAAAAACACAACATCTGTGTTCTGACTTCTTTCTTTCTTTTGTCATTTTCTTAAATGTGAAAGCTTCCCAACAGCTTTCACTTAGGAGCTCCTAGGTATTGGACAGTAAATACAATGAATCTCAGTTAAAAGGCAACTTAAAATCTCTGCATATGCATGCTAAATACTAAATGTAGTGGTTTGCAGTTAGTATAAAAGAGCTGTTCACTTTTAGATTTATGGCTTATGAGTTATATTTTAGAAATTTATGCTTCAAAAGACTCACTGGAGCTGCTCCACCATTGTCCACAAGTTGTTTTAATTCTTTCCATGTGTGAGTGCTTCATGTATTTCAGTTCTGCAGTGAAGAGTGCCAAACGTATAAGTCAAGTCAGATTTGCCTGCATGTGGATATGCTTGCTGTAGTAATGTTTCACATCAACCATGTTTCAGATAAATTACACATTTTAGTTCCCTGTTTTTTAAAGCTTGCGGCTGTTTTTCTCATCTACCTGCTGCCTGATGGTAAACATGTTACTGAATATCAAATATAAATACCTTTGTTATCTCCTTCAGGGCTTTTTAGGTTACCACTTGTGGACTCAGGAACTAGCTTACCTGGTCTATTAGCTCCTTCACTCAGCTGTGTGTTTCCTCATATATGCCCCTTAGTATCAGCTGGGCACTGTGGGCTGTCTTTGACACAGTGGAGACTAGGAGTGATGAATAATGCAACAGGCAGACTGTTCCTGAAAGCATACCACAAAGCCTCAGCTTTCTCAGGAATTCTGCTGGGAAACATGGGAAACAGAGGAGCTGTGCAGAAGCCTACCAAAGGAGGCGGGGAGGGGGGAGAGATGGGAGAGTGAGACTGAATGAGGGAGGGAGAGAGAGGGGACTTCTTCTGGGATTCATCTGCTTCGGGGGAAGGAAATGTCTTGTGAAGTAAAGGTAGAAATGTGAAGGCTGTTATGTGAGTAAATGGGAGCTATTTTCGGGGGGCCAGATGGAAATGTAGGAGATGAGCGTTGGCATTATAGGGAGAGGAAGGAGGAGTAGGGATTCATGGGGGAGCGGCTAGCAGCTCAGACATACTAATGCACTGAGTGTTTGGGCTCTGCCACGCTGGGTCCCTCGATGCCCGCTGCCTGCCCAACACCAAGAGGAAGATTTCTAAGGGCCTCCAGAACAGATTAGAAAACCGCAGTGAAAGTGTTTAAAGGCTTGCTTTAAATGTATTCTTTGCCAAGTCCTGAGCAAAATCGTATTGGAAATCATATGAATATGCTGAAAATAGTTTTAAAAATTAAATGTAATGCATTATACTGATGAATGTATCAAAGGCAATTTGGGATTCAGTATTCTGCCCGAGGACACTTTGGTCATGTGAAGTGAAGGAGCTGGAGATCAAACCACTAACCTTTTGATTGGTAGTCGCCTTCCTTTACCTTCTAAGCTACAAACAGATATCTGCCTGTTAAATACACAAATATTCAGGGTCATCAAGGGTCAAGAGCTTTTTGGTTTCTTTTTGTTGTCTGTTTGTAGCCGAAGTTTAATCGATGCATGGAAATAAATAAAATAAATGTCTGCATTGAAAGCAAAACAGAGGAAAGGTATTTATCGAAATATAATCTCGCGAATATTATTGTTAGAGATTTAAATATTTATCAGCTGAATCTGCTCTCATGAGCAGTGAGTGGCTAATAGAATAGAGTCCAATATCCTCATGCTGGAAGCCGTGAAAAATCCCCACTGCCCCCAGAGGCAAAGTCATCATACTAGTCAATGGGCTTAGCAAAAAGATAAAGTGTAACAGAGTCTAACAAGGCTAAACACTGTTGCCAGAAGAATAAACAGAAGTTGTTCTTTAATTATCTTCAACCATAAAAAATCTTTCATAATGTTAGCTGTGTTTGCACTTAATGTTACCAAGCTACTGTAAGATATATGTGAATATATATATATATAAGTGGTACAGGGCTTCTTCATGATGATGAAAGCAGCGGAAAACCTCTCAAAGGTGAACTGGATTCCAGGCTATTGGTAGGACATGCCCAGCAACAATTGGTGTCACTCAGTTTGTCCACCAACCAAGTATTGGTAGCCTGGGCTGTGGTGGGCATTTAAAATTCTTAGCCACTACTGTATATAAAGCCTAAACCAGGACATTAAGTATAGCTGGATATGACGAGGAATAAAAAATGAAATATAATTTTGTTTTTTGATTTGAGTGAGCGGATCCTTTAATTGAAGTGAAGCCTGCAATGTTGGCAGAGGCTTGGCATGCATTCTGTCCTGACTACAAGGACTCCTCTGCTATCCAAATGCTGTTCCCCTGCCTCCCCCCTACCAGGTCTCCATTGAGAACCAGTGCTCCATGTTGTAATTAATCACATGACCTGGGTCATGAGTGTACACCATGAATAGGCCACCGCCACTGTCTAATGGTCGGGGTCTGGCCAAGCTGAATAAAGTGTGTTTATCTCATGCTGACCTAGAACAGGAGTTAAACAGTCGTTAGTAATATGCCTTTAGTCAGTGAGAGAGAGGTCTTCTTCTAAGTAGGAAGGGCAGAGGGGAAAATGTTATCATTCACTAATCCTTAGGGTTTACTTCCATTTTATACATCCCATTTTCTTTCTTTTTTTGTGTTATTTCTTGCTGTTATTTCTACTATATTTGAATTACTTTATGGAGAATTTTAATAAAAGGTCTTATCTTTCTGTTAACTGTAATTATGACATATGAAGAAAGGCTTTTTTTGTTGTTGGTTTTTTTTTTTTTAAATCTAAAAAGTGGGACACTTGAGTAATTCATTTTTATCCTGATCTGTGTGAGTACCCAATTTTCTCTCTGTTGTCACTCTAGTACAGTGTGGTTCAAGCACAATAATGAAAGACTGAAGGGCAAATCTTTTGTCTCCCCATGAAAATTTCATAGGGAAGAATGCAAGTTGCTCTAGTAATCGACCGCAGCAGTGGAAGGGTGTCTTGCTAGAAACACTTTGATTTGCCTGGATTGCAGACAGTTTTGTTTGTGGCAGACGTATAAAAAAAATGCCTAAATAATAGAGGTGGGAATCACCATACATCCCACGATACGATATTATCACAATACTTAATGCACGATACGATATTATTGCAATTTTTAAAAATATTTTGCGATATTCAGATTCTGTACATAAAGGTAAACTTTATCAATATTCATTTTATCTAATATCAAAGTCTCACACTCAGTCTTTCTCTCATTTCAGTCAGTTTTATTGTTGACAAACTGAACGGTTTGTATTACAGTCTAGTCCAACTTAACTGAATGCAACCATCTGATACAATTATAGCTATTCTGAACTATGCAATTTATGAAAACTATGCAGCCCATTCAGCAACTGAAGAATGTGAAAGTAAATTAAAACAAAATATAATTTTACATTAAATAAAAAAAGTTTTAAACTTAATTAAAATAAAACATGTCTTAAATTTAGTTTATTGCTGGCAAAAAAAAGTTAAACACATTTGGACAGTGAAGGAATGTCAGGATTCTTGCTCAGAAAAAGGATCAACGTGCTCTGAAGTCAGAGCATGTTCCAGTCCACAAAAACTTTTTTGTAACAAAATATCGATTTCTGCTGTCCCTGTATCGATACATTATTAGCAAACAAAATATCACGATACTACACAGTATCGATTTTTTCCCCCACCCCTACTAAATAAGCTACCCCCCCAAAAAACAAAAACAAAAAAACAGTAAATGTCCGTTTATGACCTTACTCTCTGTGTCAGGTGGGTTTTTTGGTGCTCTTGCTGTTTTTCCTCCACATTTTTTGCCACTAATCTCCAAATTAAAAGAAAAAGAAGTAGTCTTTCTACCTGACCTGTAAGATAATTTTTTTTATAACTGTAGAGGTTATCCTTTCATGGGTCAGGGGCTGATAACATCCCAAAGTCCACTCTTTGGCTTGAACAGTAAGTACAGTAGATGTAATGCTGTACTTAGATGAATTGTTTGAGGGAGTTGTAAGCCCCTCTCCTCGTCATCTTCACAGACGGTGACAAAGAAACCAGGTCAGTGTAAACACAGCTAAGATAGCCATGCAACATTCATAAGGTTTGCCATGTTTAACGAGAACCCTGGGACTTGTATTCTTATGGGGAGCGGTGGCTCAATTGTGGCGCACGCTGAAGCCCCCTGTGGTTTTTATTTGTTTTTTGCTGGGCTGTGCCCTTTGGAATGAATTAACCGGATCTGTTTATGTTTTGGGGAGGAAGCGCAGTTCACGAAAACTGTCGTACTGAGCTGCGGCGTCCACATCTCCCACGGAGATCAGATGCTGAAATATTCATAAGGTGCCTGTTTTCTTTCTCTCCCTGAAGAAAAAAAAACAAGATGACTTACAGTTTTCAAAACAGTGTAGGCTTTGTGTCTGGTTTAAGTTTTTCAGATTTGAGCTGCGTATTTGTGATGCTCTGCAGTCAGTGTGTTAGTTTCACACTGCAGGGAGGGAATGTAGTGGAGAGGATGGGATAGTCTTTGCCCTGTGTTTTATAAAAGGAGAATGTGAGTGAAGAGATATTTTCTCCTTCATCTTGAGCTAATCTTCTCTGGAGAGCTGCAGTTGATGTCAGGATCCTCCTAGCTTTTAGCATCGATCTGTGGGATTTGGAGGAGAAGTTGGGGAGAAGTTGCTAACTGTTTTTGTCAGAGGGCGAGTTCATGTGGAGCTACTTAGAATTTAGGGATGCTGACTTGATTTAAAATTATGCACAAAAGCATGTTCACAAAGCCTTTGTTTACACACATGCATATCAAGAGTAGCATGTGTACTCTTGGGATGGCTGTGAATTACTTGTCAGAGAATGGCAGTATTGTTGTGGATTTTTTTAACCCAAAGCCCAGATGGAGTTACAGTTTACTGAGTTAGTCATGGAGCATGTATGCATTGCATTAGTATTCTACCGCTACTCCCCAAGGGTCAAAGAACAATACTTTTGAATCAAATGTGACAGGACAGTTAAGGAGAACAAGTCCTTGTCTTTGCAATTTTGCATTCATTGCATGCAGAAGTTGTCTTCTTCTATAAAGGACACACTTATCATTAGATATACATTAGCAGATAAGGATCAAATCTGGCTTTGTTTTCACCTCAACTTCAGTTTGTATGTTAAAAAAATAAGCTCTAAATAAAAGACATGCATTTATTTAGGCTCATACCATTATTTTGTTGACTAAAGCTAAAAAGGTGCACACATTCTTTTCCCTTTCATTTTTTTGGTGAGCGGGAAACGTTTGTTTTCAGGAATTAAATTTTGTATGTTGCGTTGTCTATCAATGAACACGTTTTTTTTTTGCTCTTGGTGCAGCTATGACAACTTCTATAAAAGCAATTTTGGCAGTTTGCCGGTCTGGAGCTTTCAGGTGCGTGTTAACACAATACCACAGTCTTCCCGGTGGGGAGCAGACGTCCCAGCAAAATCACCCCAAGGGCAGATGATGCACTGCACAAAGATCTCAGACAGGCCTCAGTTAGCGTGCTAAATGTTGAAGTTCATAACAAAAGACCGAACAAGTATGGCCTCTTCACTCTTCAAAGAACATGACAGAATGGCTTAGGTCCGTGAGGTTGCAACTGAACAAACCTCGAGACGAAAACCCCAAGCAATGCCATTTGGACAGAGTGTTTGGCCACAATGCACGGCATCACATTTGGTGAAAACCAAACACAACACCTCATACCAACTGTCAAGAAAAGAAGTGGAGGCATGATGATTTGACCTGGGGACCTTTCTGTCCTTGGGTCAACGATGAACTCACGATGAAATGTGAGGCCATTTGTCTGACTGCTAGAGCTTCCGGTTATATGACCAAAATTTGGTCGTATATAACTGGCCAGCAACAAGACCACAACAGATTGGCTGGAAAAAAAAATATTTCAATTGTTGCATTGGCCCACAAATCTGTGCAAATATCAACCCAACTGAAATATTGTGGTGGGACCTAAAGAGAACTGTGCATAAACAAATGCTCTTAATGAACTGCAGCAACGTAGTGAAGAAAGGACCCAAATTCATCCACGATGATGTTGAGAGGTGTTACTTGAAGTCATTTCTGCCAAATGTGGTTATCAGCATAATTACACAATCATTATTAGAAGCACTACTGTGAGCACATTGGTTTAACATTTTACAAAGCCGTTCCTGGTGCTGTGATAAAGTCCTCTTTGAGCTCCTAACCACTTGCTCTGTAGTAAAGTGTCAGTGGAGCCTCTCGAGGGCCTCTTGAGCTCTACTAGCTGTCAGAGAGGCTGATTTGTGTTTTGGCTAAAAGGTCCCCAAAGAAAGAGTCAGCTCAGCGAAAGTTGTTTTTTCACTGACAGCTCTCTGCAGGTATTTCCTCCACAAGCTGAGACAGAATCACTGTTTGTTTTTTCACCGTACCTCTTTAGAAGATATTATTCACGGCGGGCACTCATGTTGGTGTCAGTGTGTGTGTGATTACGTAGTTATAGGTACTGTGCCATGAAAAAAGCCCCTTACTGATTTCTTATTTTTTTTGCACTTTTGTCACAGTTACATGTTTCAGATCATAACACAAATTTTAATATTAGACAAAGATATACTGAGTAAATACAAATGGAGTTTTAAAATCGATATTTTAAATTTACTAACCCTTTAAAACCTGAACCATGAAATAACTGCCAGAAATCTATAGAAAATCTCTCTATATAAATATATATAAAAAATATTTGATATATCAAATTTTAATCTGCATATGTATGAGTTTTAATTTGTATTACATTTGCTACATTAGCCATATTTTTGCAATTTAGTCATTAAAAATGTGTTAAAAAATGTGTTATGCCAATTATATTTTATAGTGTTTAAAAAGTCACGCTGATGATATAGAAGTCTCAAAAACTCACAAAAACACATGCATCAAATACGATACGCTTGGCTTTAAAAGGTTAAGGAAATCAAAACCTTCCTTGCACCATGTGAAAAAGTAATTGCCCCCTAAACCCTAATACCTGGTTGTACCACCATTGGTGGCAAGTGTGAGAAATATGCAAAAGAACTAAGAAATCAGGAAGGGAGGGGAAATACGTTTTCATAGCACTGTAGCTCAATTATGCCCTAGCACAAGGCTCTCAGCCAAAAGACACAAAGCTAACATTTCAATCTTATTTAATTCACACTGTAGTTGATTTTCTGACTTTTTTTAACCTCTTCTATCTTTGTCTCTCGTCCCCTGCAGCCCAACGACCCAGTGACAAATATATGTCAAGCAGCTGACAAACAACTTTTTACCCTGGTTGAGTGGGCTAAAAGAATCCCCCACTTCTCTGAGCTGCCGCTGGACGACCAGGTCATCCTTCTACGAGCAGGTCTGTCGAGCTGACTTAAGTATTTTGCATGATCTAACCAGCAAACAATTTGCAGTGATTGGCAGTGATGATATATAATTAACAGGATATGGGTTGGAATCAATGGTCATTGTTATATGAATAAATTGAATCAAATTTGCTGGTTCAACAAACCACTGATTACTCAGTGTAAGATGTATTGTATTATGCCCACTGACTGTGTATTAAAAAGACAAATAATTGCTGCTGTTTAAAATAACAAGGGTTAAACAAAAACAAAAATAAAAATAACAGAATCACAGGACATTGTTTTCATTGTTAAATAAGTCACATTTGTAGATACAACAGATGCCCATGAACATTAATAATATAGTCAGAAAAAAAGAGAACACTAAACTACTCTGGCCATAACCTTGGATACCTCTCAGTCATGTGACTGATGCGACAGACCCAGAGTCTCTTCATGCATCTGCTGTATGAGGAAAAGCAAGCATCACAGAAGCAGCGACGTAAAACGGAGAGTGAATCATCTGTCACTTCTGCTACAGTCACTAACGTCACATGCAGGAAGGTCTTTTGGGTTCTCCCAACACATTGCCCTTGTTGCTTGCCTGTCACTCTAAATTACACCATTATTTACTAAATCCTCCTCCAGGAAAAAAAAAATGCTATAACGCGCCCATCCCTTACCCTAAAAAAACAAATAAAATAAATAAATCCTCCCATCATTCTTATCCTTTGCACATATAAAAAGATGGAGAGACTTCAGCAAAGCGGAGAGAGAGACATTATTCGGCAACGCTCGTCTCTGCTCTCAGGTTTTCTATAAATAACCGCTTTAGTTCTGCTGTATCACAGATAAAAGCATCCCGGCTCCGCTCATACCCAACTCTACTCTGGGGAGAAGAGGCGGGTGTTGCCAGGCAGAACAGTTAAAGGAGCCCTGTCACTCAAACGGCAGCGTCTTGTGTCTTCGGCGCTCCGTGTCGAGCCCCCTGCTTTGGCGCATCAAGCCTGTTGTCTTTATTGCGATGGCAGGCGCAGTTCATCCCGTTTACACGCTTGTCTCTTTAGAAAGCATGATTCAAATGTCTTAGTAATAACCTGATGCCTGTGCTTGAGAAAGCTGCATGCTTTTAGTGCGCAGCTTAATTGATTCATTGGAATTCCCTCCTTTGTTGTCAGTTTCATTTTGCTCGAATGCTGTGTGAACTTTTGTACTGGGGATTTCAGAGAGTGTGAGTGGTTTTATTTCTCATACTTTTTTCTCAGTCCCTCTCCTCATCTCTTTCTCAGGTTGGAACGAGCTCCTCATTGCATCCTTTTCGCACCGCTCGATAGCGGTTAAAGACGGGATTCTGCTGGCAACGGGGCTGCACGTTCACCGCAACAGCGCCCACAGTGCCGGAGTGGGAGCCATCTTTGACAGGTTACTAAATTTTCTTGGACTTAGTGACATCTAAATTCATGTAGAAACTGCACCAAAAACTTTTGTAAATAATATATTAGGTAGCACTTTCTAAAGGTGTGCTTGAGTAGCATGTAATGCAACCTGAAAGTAGTGCTTTGATAATATTGTGATTTATAAAGGTGGCCTATTTTTTAAGTTAATAAAAGTTAAAGAGTTAGAAAAGTATTAGAGCCTTACCGATACTCATATTTAGTATCAGCCGATATTTTGTTTAACATCAAGGGACACAAAACATTTGTTAAGTGTATTTATTTATTTATAAGTCCTTACTAAGATGTTGTAGCATTTTAAAAAATAAACTTGTTTCATTGTTACAAAAACATTTGGATTAGTCCTTTATTCTCTGCCTAACTTTTGTCAGATCAGCTGATTTGGCGGTCTAAACACATTGCATTAGAGAAGTTGTAGAGGGCCCCCTGGTGGACAAACTATGCAGCATCAATCTCGTAACATGGTTAAAGTTAGTTCTCCTGTTTCTTCATATATTTTAAAATTTTTATTTATCGGCTGTTTAAAAATACTGATATCAATATAATGGCAAATGAGTAATATCAGCCAATAATATCGGCTCATCGGTGTATCGGTGTATCAGTCTCTCTAATGATAATACGTTAGCATTAGAAACTCAGACTAAAACTCAGAGCAAAGTCTTTGTCAGCTGTGAAATCCCATGAGGTTTTGATACAGCACAGATATTGTCAATTTGGAATAATAACTGTAACAATTCCAGTGCGTCTTTGTGAGCTGGATGTACACGCTGTTGTGTCGTACAGGCTCCCTTTAATTGGCACTTGGACAATTTACATCTGTAGTTGTTTTTCTTGGCCTTAATTCATTAATTATACTGCATTTTGTGGCGTATTTTCAGTTGCATCTACAATGCAAAGCAGCACTCTTTCACAGCATTCTTCCATTATGATTTGTTCTTAACATCACTTGCCCCAAAATCCAAATAACGGATGTTGATCCAATTCAAGAGACAAGCTCCTTGCGTTCTGCTGTGCCAGACATTGGATTTTTGTTGTATATTTGTCTTTTAGTCCAACTTCAAGCTTTGTGCTGCAGGGACCAGCTGTGATTGGCAAACACAGACACATGATCAAGTGCTGATTTAGAGAGTGCCTAAATTGCTTTTGCTTTGCGTTTTATATTGGCAGAGTATGCATTTTAAATGTCATAATTGTGGGAAGACAAAATTCTGATCGAGATTAAAATTCTATTAAATGTCCACCCCTTGTAGAATATTTCATGTAACATTTAATCGAAACAATGAAATGTTACACAAAATGGAGAATACTGTAAACCGCAGGTGGGCTTTACAGAAAACCAAGCAGCACAGGCACAATTGATTGACTCCAATATATAAAATATTTACGCCTGTACACAACAGGGGTCACACAGAACCTCTCATATCTTATATAGACAATCCATGCACCATAGAGTCACAGCGCAGCTGGATGCAGGAACCACCCTTATGAAAGTTTGTCAAACGTATAAGAAAAATATATCTTACATTTTGTATGTATTGGTTTGGGATTTTTTGTAAATATATATTTTTTTAAACTACATTACTCTTGAACAGTTCTGGTCATGGATTGTTATTATATTTTGAAAATTAAAAACTGCAAATGAAGCGCATGTTTCCTTGCACAGTTTTGGAGCCAGCAGAGAATTTGCAGCTGCACGTGCTGTCATCAGACTCAGTCAAGCCACAGTCAAACTTTGAGTACTTTCTTTGTGTCTCCCTTCTTGCGCCTCTGATCAGCAGCCTGTGCGCTCAGTCATCAGCGTTCACAGCCACAGGACATATTCCATCTCTTTATTAACTGTGGCAAGCATTAAGATGCAGAGAACTGATAATGTTTCTTTATCTGGTCCACTGTCTCTTCTCCATACAAATGAAGAGACTGATCAACTTAAACGCTTGAGTCCCTTTCCTCTCTCTCTCCCTCTCTGTCTTTTTTTAAGCTCTGTTGTTCCTCCTTAGAGCAAATTGAATTAGAATGAGCTAAGAGCCACAATTGACTTTACTATCTGGGCGCGAGGAGCAGAAAGAAACGGAGTGAGAGGGAAAATAAAGAGTGCCAGGGAGAGGGTGTGACCGAGTCAAAGTGGGGTGAGGAGTTCGAGCGACTCCACACGCCACCACTCCCACCCGTGATGTCACACACAGACAGTGGGAGCACTGGTGTTAGATTACAGCTTGTGTTTACTCTGCGGCTTTCGTTTTATGAAAACCATGTACTAAATATAATTACTTTGCAGGGCTGTAAACTTTTCCACTGATCTAACTGTGCCAGTGTGGGCCCAGAGTAAGCTTGTGTGCATGTGTTTTCAAATAGAGGCAAACTTGAAAGTGGTTAAAACTGTATTTGCAATGCACCAGTCAAAAAAAAAAAAAGTGTGATCTTTAATTTTCTGCCACTGGTTTAGTTTCATTTTACACAAATATTATCTATTAGCCAAGAATTAAATATTCTTGACATAGTATTTTAACCTGAGTAGCATCTCTGACTGTCTCCTGTTGCTTTTGTGCAGAGTGCTGACAGAGCTGGTGTCAAAGATGAGGGACATGCAGATGGATAAGACAGAACTGGGGTGCCTTCGAGCTATTGTCCTTTTCAACCCAGGTAACCATTGTGTATATTATATAAAAGCTTTCATTTGCTGTTTGTGCAATGCAAACTCTTGTTTCTTTTTTTTAGTTTCAACTTTCATAAAAAAAAAAAAAAATTCAGTAATGTAAAATGACTAAAAATCTTTTAGAGAAATGGGTCATCAAACTACTGCGCTGTGTAATTCTTCCTTCAGAGTAATTGTTTTATACTGGCTTTTTTTTTCTTTCTGAACATCAGCGTATTCCAGTGAAATGCAACTTTTATTAAAAGTATAAAGATCTTGTGCACTGTGGCGTGGTGCTGCTACTGTTTCTAGCTATAATCAGCCGACACAGACGTTGCAGGAATAGAATATGAGTCATTGAGGACTCGAAGCGTAACGCTTAGTCAACACAAACTCTTCAACTTTGATTATTAAACCTTATCCCACAGCAGGCTTAAAATAGAACATGACAAATGTGTCTTATCCTCATTGGCTCAGCTTTCATTTGGCTTTAATCAATTCCAGTGGGAACAACTTTTCACATTGGGGAAATGGTCTCAAAATGCTGCTAGACTTTTGTTAAAAGTAAATATAACGTATTTAGATTCAAGAACGCTGTTGCGTTGTGCATCACTTATGTCTCAGCTCTGGTATCTCAGCTTGTAATGGAAACTATCTCTTTGAGTTGACCTTGATCCTCTCAAGGCACCATTTTCACTTGAAATTGATGAATTCTCATTTATTTTGTAATTTGACAACCTTGTGTAAATTTTACTACATTCCCCTGCAAAGATCCAAAGAAAGAGTGCGCTCTTTAATTGAGGCCCGTGTCTTGCCAAGGCACTTCTGCTATGAGTGTGCTGTTCTGTATTTAAACCTTATCCAAATGGAATCTAAGTGGACTGAACTAACTCATGAATGTGACCCAGGTTTTTAGTGACTCAGTAAGGGAGGCTCCCTGAATCTCTCTGGGGCTCTGCGGATCTGCTCACCCCGGACACACTGATCCTCTGTGTTTCACATTTTGTTCAGGCCATACCCAGACCCACTGGCCCCTGTTCACTTTTCCGCCTGATTCCTTGTTAATTAGGGGTTTGCAAGACTACACTGACGGGGAAAAAAACATACGGTGGTGGGGGTGAAGGGAACAGCAAGGCAAAAATGGCCCTCAGTCCTTTTCTTTCCCACACTGTGTGATCTGGTCCAGCCATTAACAACCAATGTACATTCATTGATTGTCAACTTCACAATGCTTTGTTCGTCAGAAATGTTAATCAAAGATGAGTCCAGTGAAGCTTAAATTGGTGCAGCTTGAGAATTGCGGTCTTAATTGGACTAGCCCAGAATGTGGAGATGCTTTTCCATATTGAGTTATGCTAGTTTTTCCACTGGGCAAAAGTGCAGATTTGAAAGCTTTTTCACGCCTACTTGTTTACTTCTTTGGGTTTTTTTTTCTTTTTATAGTGAAGAAGAATGTCCAGTTGTGTACAAATAACAGCAGCACAGCCTAGCCACGTGGTGTAGTGAATTCTTTTGTTCTTTCTGCCACTCTCCGCAGACTCTAAAGGTCTGTCCAACCCAGGCGAAGTAGAAGCTCTGAGAGAGAAAGTCTACGCGTCTTTAGAGGCCTACTGCAAACAGAAATACCCAGAGCAGCCTGGCAGGTAAGATCATAAACACAGAGCCCTTATTGTTACATTACCAGTTTGTGGTGCTGAGAAAATCAAGAGCACGAGTGTGTTTATTGTTGAAGCTGTTATTAATATTTAAAGTCTCAACCCAGACAGCCTCTCATGAGGTAGAAGTCAAAGAAAAAAGCTTGAAGTACATCCACACAAGAAATGTGTTTTATCAGTAGCTTTGAGTTCACCGTGTTATCAGTTTTGACATAGACTGTATATCAAAAATTGATGTTGTGAATTGGTATATGAATCATTGACAGAATTTCTGGATTTTTTTTAAACCAAATGTGACCGTATTAGTTGAGTTGATACAGTGGATGATGTTTTAACTTATAGTATAAGCTTGATTTATGTGATACTAATTCTTTGTGTTTTTTTAATCGGATGGCAATTTTGGTCATCAAAAACAAGGGGGGTATAGATATTTGCTACATTTTGTTGCAAACATGTTGGGCATGTTATCATGAGGGTATATGGGGACTGGTTAGCTTTTGGAATCAGCCTCAAGTGGTTGTGTCAGGAATTGCAGTTTCTGGCACATCTGTGGCTTTTTCGTGGCTATTTTCAGCTTGAAAGTTTGCTGAAACCCATCTACAGCTGCATAAAAAACTATTAAAATTATTATTGTGTGATAGTTTTGCACTGAAGTTTTGCCATTTGCTCAAAACAGGTTTTTCTTAGTCTTATATTTAATGTGAGGCCTGTGTGCAAGCATCACCAGTTCTCTTAAATCATAACTTGCAGCTGGATGGATGAGCGCCTGCTTATGACAAAGTGCATATTTATGCCAAAACTAATGCCCCTGAAACTGCAAGCTTAGAAATACTTTAAAATTATTCCAGCTTTTCATCCTGTGCTAAATTCTTGTTTTGTGTTGTGACAGATTTGCTAAGCTGTTGCTGCGATTGCCTGCACTGCGCTCCATCGGTCTTAAGTGTCTAGAGCACTTGTTCTTCTTCAAGCTCATCGGCGACACGCCCATTGACACCTTCCTTATGGAGATGCTAGAAGCCCCACATCAAATGACATAATAGAGGTGAGGGGTTGAACCCTCTTTACCTCCACCCAACCCTCCTCATCAGCCTTGGATCAAGAGGGGGGCCTTTTTCCTTTTTTTTTTTTTTTAAAAAAAAAAAAAAAAAAAAAAAATCTCCAGCAAGGGACAAATCACAAGACAGCCTTGGATGGAGAACCTCCCCCTTCCTCCCTCTTTTTCTCCTCCTCCGTCCCTTCTACCCCCTCGCCTCGCTTAGATGTTTTCAAACAATGAATCCGTCACGCCCATGGGTCTGTTTTATACCTTGTAAAAAATATAAATACGAATAAGAAATATTATATATGAAAACCACGCAGCAAGACGAGTGACAACGGTGGACTGAAATGAGGACGGACAGAGGACAAAAGAAACATATTGAGCCATTGTTTTCATCATCGCTTTTCCTACACCTTGACAAGAAAAAGCTGAGATGATCAGGTTTTAACACATAAAGACAGAATTGCTCTTGCATATATATGTATGTATATACATGTGTGTGTGTGTGTGTGTATATATATATATATATATATATATATATATATACACACACACACACATATATTGAACAGTAATGATGTCATAATTGGACACTCAACGTTGTGATCGGGACAATCGTGGGCTCTTGAGAGCCTTGGGCTGTTTAGACTTGGACCTGAGCCCTCACTGTCTTTCAGGACTGAACTTAATTAAGAGGGGCGGGCTGGTTCGGGGAAATAAGTCTGCTTAAAGGAACTTGTTTGTTCCTGCCTGACTCAACTAAGCACGTCAGGTCTTGCACTAGCTGTGTTCTTTTTTTCAATGTGTGAGCTTTCTGGAGAATTCAGAGGTGGGTTAACAAGGTTGCAAGAGCTCAAAACCCTCAGGTCTCTGCCCAATTCCAACAAATACAACCATGTCTTACTCTAAACACTGTGCAACACTGGGGAGGATGTTGTGGTAGTCCACTTATCAACCCTTCAGTTCGCGTATTGCTCGACAGAGAGTTGGGAAAGTTTGTTATGTACAATCTACACACAGGACCATTCAGGCTGTTTTAAAGTACCCAACTGTAAGCTTTACAGCCCACTGGATGCTCTGAAAGGCTACCAGCACACGGAGGAACAACATATATTTTGGAAAGTAACATTTCCAACATTTGGCCTTCATCACGACAAGCTTGGATGCCTGGAAAGTTTGTGCACACTCACACTGTGGGTAAACGTCCTAGTTTTGCCAGCCTCTTAGCTCCTTATCGTCCATTCTCCACCCTCTCCACCTCGCGTTTCATGTGAATTCCAGCACACCATTTACACCTCCACACTCTGCTCAACACAGCAGGTATTAGCTTTTCAAAACACCTCATATCTACCTGTACAGAAACAGTATTGACGTTATTTTCAGTTTTCACTTTTAACGACAGCAATGCACAATTTACCTCTGCCTCCATCCTTCGGACCTTCAGTTCTTGATACCCATTTAGGATTAGACCATATACAGTATGTGAGAGATGTACTTGTTGCTGTTGCAGCAGGAGCCATTATTTGTTTGTTTGTTTGTTACTTGGCACTTAACCTCATGACCGTGGAGTCGGGTTTCTAAACAGAGAGCTGATGTCGATGTAATTGACCTCTGAGGTGGACTCTGGCCCCGACCCAATCAGGAACGCCACAATTGTTTAACACCTCAGAGGGACACACACACACACACTCGCTCTCTCTGCACTTCTCTGGACAACCAAGTGTCGTATAAGTTGAACTGAAATGTTAAATATCCATGTTTCTACATATATACATGTTGTGTATAAATATGCTTTATGCCCATATTCTGCTCCCCCCCCCCCCCCTGCTTTTCTGTAAATGCTGCAGCTGCTGCAAAACTATGCATCAATTGCATTTCCAAAGATTGTCCACAGATCTGAGATCTTTTAAAGAAATGTGTTTGTCAAATGTGGGTCCACTGCAAGTTTTTTACTGACAGGAGAAAATAATACCAAGCTTTTTGTTGTTGTTGTTTTTTAAAGATATTTAGGGGTTATTTAGCTCTGGTTTACTCACATTTGATTGAAATTAACTCAAACTTGTATTTAACCAGGCAAGTTATTAAGAGAAAACTGCTCTTTACAGCGGTGGCCTGGCAAAAAGGCAAAGCCTCTCAAGTAAATGTGGCCACTATAAGTAAGGGCTAAAACAAATTCTGACATGGTAACCCTCGATGACAAAAATCTGCCCAGAAACAGGACATATAAACACCAGCGAAAGTACTCAAACCTAAACTTTGTGATAGGTCACACTACAGCAGGTGTCACCAGGATTTTAAACAAACTCACCAAGTGTAAAAAAACCAAATTTAAAAAAAAAACACCAGCTTTGCTACTGCAGATAATAATAATACTTATGACGGTTAAAAGGATTTAAATAGGATTTTCTTTCTATATCTGCATCTTTGCTACTCTTTCATAAGCACCTTTACACTATCTGAACCTGGGAAACAAAAGAAAAAAAAAAGAAACCCGAGCACTGTGTTTTCATTACATTTTGATAAAAGTCCGATTTTTAATGGGGTCTGAGGAAATGTGTGGAGTCTTGAGAGTGTGCCCTTTGAAAATAATTTGCTTGATAGTAATGGATAAATGAAAATCTGAATTGCACTGAAAATGTAAGTAAATTAAGCGTATGAAATAAAATCCACGCTTAAAATGATAAAACAATTTTTTTTTAATCAGCTGGTGTTTCATGTATATTTCATCATATCCAGTCTCGCAGTTGGTTTATGAAAAATGAAACTCGTGGGAAGCAATCGGAGCTTAGTTTAGCTGTCAGCTACTGATGTTGAGTTTATTAGCACATTAATCAATTATAATCAAGTTTGAGGGTCATCAAGACTCCATAGATTTCTGACTCAGAAAAAAAACAAACCAGTCTGTAAAATGTCCATATGTCAGTTTTTCATCATTATTTGGTGCTAGTTTTATAATAAATAGCACGCGCTGGGAGAGAACTTGTAAATGTCATTCCACCTCTGTGAAACTGATCCCCCAGATGGCCAATGATCTCTTTTGTCTTACGATGAAAAAAATCAAAAAGTCAGTTCATACACGCTGGCTCTGAAATGTCAGATGCTATACAGCTCAAGCAGGACTGCAAGGTTTACTTTGGGTGAGGGAGAAGTTTGGGTAAGAGGAATGGGAGGGATGTAGTAGCAGTTTAAGAGCTGCGAGCTCCTTCTAGTGGAAGAGAAAGAGCGCTGCAACATAACTTGAATTTTTGTTGTCGTTGTTGTTGTTGTTTTTGTTGTTAACAAAAAGAAGGCACTTTCTAACCGCATTACTATCATCAATATTCCTTTGGCTCAGACAAAACCTCAGTATCTGTGCTTATTAAAACTGAGTAAAGTAGCAATAACGTCAAAAAGACCAATTGGCTTTGTGTTTGATTCTTATTCTCCATTTTCATTGAGGTGGCCTGAATATAACAACCTATCCATGTGACAGTATTGACTGCCAGCTTGAGCTTACAGTATTTATATTATTGAAAAAAAAAATATAGATATATATCTATATATACATACTTGTTTGTCTGTTAAATCAAAAACGTTCATACATTTTCAAAGGAAACTATTTTTAGAGGCTGATTTTCATCAAGAAAAGCAGATGATAAAACAATCCAATGCTCGTTTTCCAACCGGGTGACCCAAGTGTTAAAACGATTATTCTCCTGTTCTTTTGAGTCCGATGTCTCCTTCTACTGTGATTAGTGACAGCAGCTATCTTAAGCCATAAATCGATCTTGACAAGAAAGAAATGGTCACCTGCAAAGAATGATTACCTTCATTGAATGCTATATTTTGTTAATATGTATATGTGTATATATTTATAAATATATATATCGACAGCTCTATTCCTTAAGGATTTCCAACATTGAAAGAAGGAGACGAGTGATTCAAACCAAACGGTTTCACAGCAGGTGTTCTTCAAGCTTTTTATGGTGTTCGCCCCCCGAGGATTTGTTTGCATTTTGACCTTAACAAAAAAAATCCTGATCAACCAGCAGAATTGCAGCAGTTATAAACTCAAACCAGCTTCTCAGCAGTTTATGGGACCTTAGTAAACTATGAAAGAGAGGGGAAAATGGTTAAGATTTGAAACCCTCTGAAATGTATGTGTTGCTTAGCAATTGTATGTTCAAAAAGAAAAAAAAGTAACCAGGACAAGCTGAACATGTGACACAATCACTGCTTTCTTTGTGGCATAAACAGTAAAATGTTGTAGTTTAAAAAAAAAAAAAAAACAACACTTGGTAAAAGCTCTATTTTTGTACAAAGGTAATTTTATCCCTTGCTTATGTACTCTGTTCTTTCCCTTCTCACTGTGGGCTGTTATGTACATTGTGGAAAAGCTTATTTGATGGCAAGAGATAATTTTCAGATTGAAAATGTAAGACAGGAGTAATAGTAAGCTTTGGCACTTTGGTAACTGTGTCGCTTTTACTTTGCCATGTTTTAACCTGTCGCTGCAAGATGGGAGTATCTTCTTTCATTATATTTTGTCTATTTTTAAGAAAATGGAATTTTGTCATCTGTTCTTCGTGGGTTGTTCTCTGATGTTCTTCGTTCATGGACAGGAAAAAAAAGGTTATTAAAAAATTTTAAGTGAGCGTTTCCAGTTGATTTGTGTTAGAAGGTGTACAGAAATAAAACTGTCAACGACTAGGGGTGAAACATACAAAAACTGTTTTTATTCAGATGTGAATTACAGCTGTCAGATGCGAACATATTTTACATAGAATCCAGGTTAACTACAGGAAAAGCAGCCTGCTGGCTTCATGTGCAGAACTATCAGCTAGTCAAGCAGAGAACAAAAACACAAAGACAGCTAAAGTAATCAAACTGCAACACGTGGCGTTGTTGTATGTACAAATACTGGAACACAATAACTGCATTTGGTCACTGTTGTGAACTGTCAAGTGTTAGTAAGTACTTCTTTTTAAAGGTCATTCAGGGTCATTTTGATTTTTGTAGCAAATCTTGAAGAATTTTAAACATTCTCAATGTTTGCACTTGTGTCAAATTCTGGTTTGTTGCCCTAAAAAAATGTTTTTTAAAATATCTTGTTAGGGCATAAAGCACTCACTTAAGATCCGAAGTCCTTGAGTATTAAGTAGTTGTCCTCAGGTATACCGTCACCTCTTTACTTTAAAGTCACTGATTGTAAATGGTACTACTGAGTTACACAAAGGCAGAAAATAAAATACCACGAAGGACCAAATAACCATTATATTCATTGTACAAGACTAGAATCGTGCTTGTGAAGACTGTTATGAGGCAGTGACATCGAGGTTAATGCAGTGTTTAAAAAAAATAAAATACTGAAGCACCAGAATATTGCTGCAAAGTAAAACGAGGGAGAGAAAAAAAAAAAAAACAATCACAAATTTCCATAATGAGACATCGAAATCTGGCACATGCTTTGATGAGGGGATAACGTCCGCTGCAGAACTGTGTGTGGATGATGTGTCTGGTTTGGTTCTCCTGGCTGAATGTCATGACATTTCATGGAGTTTAATTTCATTCTTCCAATCCAGCAGGAGCTCTCTGTTAGAAAACAAAAGTCCTCCTGTCTTACAATAAAATGTAGGAAAATTATATATATATATATAAAAAAACAAAAGGAACACAAGTGGCCCAAAAGATCCAAAATGGCTTAGCAGTCGCTTTTCCATAGCTTGATGGTTTTGTCGTTTTCTAAAGCCGCAGATGCGATGATGTTCTCTGTGGGGTGGCAGGCAGTCGAAATGACAACATCTGAAAAAAGTACAGGAAGAAAATTTAAAGAATGACAAATTAAAAGAACAGATTGCACCAGAACACAATATTTAAAACACAGCTGCAAATTTCTGTCGTAAAAATGAGCTGCGCCTTCAAATATTTAATTAAATAAATGCAAAGTGATTCTAAAAGACAACTAACTCTGACTTTTAGTCGCCATACAAAAATGCTATTCTATCTGCGTTTTCAGTCACAGTGCATCTGCAGTACCTGTGTGGCCCTGGAGTTTCTGCACAATCTCCTTCGTCTGCAGGTTCCAGATATAAACCATGTTGTCTTCTGAGCCCGACACGATCCACTGCAAAAGAGCAGCGGCACTTAGGCTCAGAGTTATGTTTGCACACATAAGTGATTTCAAAAGGACCATTTTGTAATTTTAAAGTAACACTGAAACTCAAAGCACCAATAAAAACAAAATATAAACATTCATTTTCTCAAAGAAATGATCTTACCTTCCCGCCAGTGACAGAGAAATTTGCAAATATGCAGTACTTCTCATTTTTATGGCCCGTGTATGTCTTCAAGCACTGAAATGTTAGAAAAACAGAAGTTATTTGTATGTGTTATACAATCAAAAATGACAAAACTGTAAAATCTGCAGTTTTATTCATTACTAAACAAACATTTCACATCTTAAAGCAAAATAAAATGCCATCATTACTGAGGCTAGGACACTACTGGGAATGTGCATCTATGATTTAAAATTTCTGAACTCTTAATACATAAACACTGACAAATAAAAGCAGTTAGAATAAAAGAACGGAATGATAATCAAGGCTTTCAACAGCTTTCAAAGGCAATTACCTTTCCTTTGCTGTAGTCCCACAGCTTCAGCGTGCTAAAAGAAATACAAAAGGAAGTTTAAAATCGACAGTCAAATAAACAGACAGCAGCTCACTGTGATGTTGTGCTGCCTCCTGCTGGTGAAATCCAAGTAGTGCTTGTGAAAAACGGTCCAGCTCCTTAAGAAGTCAATTCAGATTTAGTTATATAGCACCAAATCACAACATCATTCACCTCAAGGCGCTTTACAGTGAGAGGTCCCAACAATCGAGCACCCCCCCGATTAGCAAGCGTCATGCGATAGTGTGAAGGAAAGCCACAAAACTGAGCAACGTCTATACTCACTTATCCAGTGTAGCAGCCAGGATGTATTTCCCATTGGGGGAAAACTTTACAAACGACACAGGAGGGTTGTCGTCATCTAAGAAACACAAAAAACAAGAACGCATTGATCACAAAGACACGTTTAAAAAAACAAAACAAAACTGAAAAAACTCAAAGCTTCAACCTGATTGCATTTTTCATGCCTCAATACAAAACTAATTAGATTTGCTGTCACTAATCAATCGTTTAATTAGCACATTCTGCAACAAATCACATCAAACGAGAAAAATTGGAACACGTGTGTGACTGATCTTACCTATCAGTGTCTTTAAACACTGCCCTGATGCTGTGTCCCAGATTCGACTGTGAATGAAAGATAACACAATTGACTGAGAGACATTTCCGTGTAAAAAATAAATAAATAAAAAAATCTCACACCGGATGACTAGAAAGTCATCCACATCAGCTACAATGTGATGATAAGGGATTCTTTTTAGCTCGAGCACAGAGCAAATATGCCAGACATGGAGCATTTCCAGTTCTTATCAAAGGCAAGCTTGTTCTTTTAAAAAGCACCCATGTTCCCTGAACTGTGGCCAGAGAGTCTCAGGAGGATCCAAGTACTCACCAAAGGCCATCGTAGCTACTGGACACGATCAGAGAGCCGTCTCTGTTGAAGTGAACCTGCAAGCCGAGGCAGACCATCATGCCTTTAATACAGTGTTAATATTAAAGCCAGAGCATTTGTCTAATTAATTATAAAAATAAACTTACAGCAGAGACTGGATCAGAATGAGCTGGCAGCGTTTTCAGACATTTCCCAGTCTTCACGTCCCATATCCTTACACTCTCATCGAACTAGAAACGGAAGTGAAAAAAATAATCATTTTTTGGAAAACCACTCAGAAACTGCTTCTAATGCTCAAAGTGAGAGCTTTCGCAAAGGTCTAACATCTGCTTTCCATTTAGGTAGGACTTGTTTCTTGCCAAGAGCTTGGTACTCACCGATCCTGACACAATAAGATTGGACTGGGGGTTGAAGTTGCAGCAGAAGACGTAGTTGCTGTGACCTTTCAGAGTTTTTAAGCACTTCCCCTGGATTAGAGAGAAAATTGGTCGAAATGTCACATTTCTCACCCACACTGAAAAACCCAGGACCATCTTCAACTAAACCACACTACAAGTGCAGCTTTAAATGTAATACAATTTTAACATCAGCAGAAACCACTGATATGAACCTAAGAGTCTACATGGATTTCATTTTCATACTTCATAAAAGTGTAATGATAAGAGACACAGCAGCGATGTAGACAGAGCCTTACCAAATCACTATCTCCCCTTTTTAACAGCAGTACACCGCATTTCCAACACACTGAGATTCTATTACAAGTCGTACTCCCAAACAAAGCCTTCTCATTTACATATTTTTCTGACTCTATTATCAGAAAATAAGCCCATATAAAATAACCCATTAATACATTTTAATCAGCAACTTCCAAGCCATTTCTAATCTGCCGCTCTGCTAAGATCCGAATTTGATAAACCCAACATCATCTGACAAAAGCAGCACATGACTTCAGCTAAATTTACAAAGAAATTCAGAAGCAAATCTAACTAAGTAAGCATGTCATAATGTCTCTGAACTTCTCTGAAAAGAGCATGTGATATCTTCTCCCAGTAACAGAATGAGAATGTGCAGGTAGAGTAAATAAAGGGGAGATTGCCCACAAGTTAACCAATCACAGATTGCACTGTTCTCTCAGACAGGAATAGTAAGTCCAGCCAAATGATCATGAGATGATCTTTTGCAGTATAAGGGCCTGAATAACAAGCCTCCCCATAGATTTAGTTGAACTCATGCATTCAAGCAGTCAACAAATATTCTCAACATTGTGAAAATGAAATCAGTATTTTTAGCAGTACCAGCAATACTGCATAATATCTGTGTCATAGTCAGAACAGGCTGTCAGCCTGGGGTGCAGCTCTCACAGATCCAGGCTTAAGACCAAGCTGGCGATGTGGGGAGAGAGCAGTGGATGACTCAGCCTACTGCACAGGACTGGACAAAGATCAGCTGAGTATTTTAAAGTACAATGTGTTTATAATATTCAGCTTACAGTATTATACAAAAGTCTTGAGCCAGCCCTTGTTTCTTTATACTGTGCTAAGAAAATGGGAAATGGGGAGCAGTAAACTGTGCAATCATAAATGGAAATACAATACAAAGTAAAAACAATTCTGATGAGCATGAAAGCCAATTCAGCACATCCTGCACTCTCTTAGGAAAGCATTCTTGTAATTTCTTTAAGTAGTCTTCAAGACTATTTCTGCAGGCTTCCTGGAGGACATTCTATGCTTCTCTTTGGATGTTGGCTGCCCTTTGTTCTGTTCTGTCAAAATGATCCTGCACTGCTTCAATAATGTCCGAGCTCTGGGGAGGGCATTTTATGATGAGGCTTCAGCAAACAGTAGATCAACTGAAGGGCCAGGTGCATTTCTCAGAGTCTGTTTCAGGACTCTGTTTCAGATATTTTCATATTTAATCTGTCATAGATAATTTTAAGGCCTGCCACTTCTTTTGCCCTTTACTTGTCCTGTTTCCTTTTTTGTAAAGGACACGCTGTACACCATGCTGAGATATGCCAAGTCTTCAGCTAATAGTTCTAGGGGAAATCACCTGGTTGGTACAAAAATATTATTTCATCCCATCAAACTTATATTTGGCATTTCTCAGATTCAACAAAAGAAATGGGCACATATTAGCAGCTTTCGTGGCAGGCTCTTAGTAAAAAATAAATAAATAGAGATAAAATTTAAAATTGTTTCTTTTCCAAAGTTGTCTGTTAAATATAAGAAAAAAAAGTTCATCCTTTGAGTTACGTGGCTTTAAAAAAACAAAAACCATTCTTCCTAAAATGGTCAGGAACTAGGCCTGGACTGAAAATGAGTGAAAAAGCATCCTATGAAGGTCATTCAAAGAAAATTTTGAATGACCTTCAGAAAGCCTAAAAACACAAGACCTTTTTAAAAATTACATGAACATCTCACTCCAAATATGGGATGGCTCAAGAGTTTTGCATAGGACTGTATATTTTTCCTTAATAATGTTTTTTAGATGTTCCAACTCTTTTGTGCTGTGCACATTTCATTTATGTAAAAAAGTGACAATCAATTACCTACATGAGCTAACCTAATAGTTGTAGTTAGTGCCTCTACACTTCAGTTGCCACGCTGATACCTGCCACTCACTCATCCAAGATCATACTCATAATTGTGCCACAGCTAATCATGCTTTTTCTTACTTATCTTTATGATTCTTCTAGAAAGAAGATCCCATGCCAGATAACATCACTAGACTACCTACTGCTGGATAGCTAAAATAAAAATAACCAAAACTGTTGGTCAAATATTCTATGATGGTAATATACCTGTGCAGCTTGCTAAAATGTATGCGCAGCAAACAGAGTTTAGTATTATATCACACATTTCAGCAGAATCATTTAAATAATCTCCCATCTTACCGAGCTGACGTCCCAAATCTTCAGGGTTTTGTCGTCTGATGCAGATACCAGGAGGTTGGAGTCAGAGGACCAGGCCACATCAGATATACCCTGCAGATTCATGGGAACTGATCAGGACTTGAAGCTCTGAGAACAGCTAGCATGGGGCCAATGTAAGAACTAATGGAACCGTGGCTTGGCTCTTAGTAACGACTCCAAACATCTGATCCCAATTGACTAAACATCAAGGATGCTACAGTTGCTCTACATTAGTCCAGCCAATAAAAAACAAAACCATTAACACAGCAGGAGTATAGCTAAGAATTAGTCAAACTCACAAGTTTGTGTCCAGATATGGTTTTCTCAAACTTGCCGTCATACGCGCCCCAGATTTTGATCAGTTTATCAGCAGCTGTAAAGACAGAATGAACACGCACTCAGCATAGGTTAAAAAAACAACACATCATCAATCTTAAAACTCAACAAGAAGCTGCAATGATTTATTGATAATTATTAAGTCGTGAAAAAAAAAAAAAAAGTAGTTCCAGCAGTGATTTTTACTCACATGAGCTGGCGAGCCATTCTCCACTTGGACTGAATTTGACAGAGGACACAGCTTTGGTGTGGCCCGCTAATGTGAACTTCAGGCTGTAGTTTGGCTTTGCAGGTGCCGACTGTGAGTGAAAAGGAAATACAACATTTAACAACTCTTGGCTGAGATGTGACAAATATACTAACATTCATCTAAGTCTATATTAAACAAAATACATTCTCTTACAAATCCTAACTATGGCTATTTCCTGGCCCTAAAAGGCTACAGCTGGAACAGAATAGCGATAGTCCCAAAAATTCAAACCTTGCTTTGGCTGGCAGATGCTGACGGCGCTACTGGAGGTTTTGTGTCAGTCTCTGGTTTCTTATCTTCAGTTGCCATGGTGAAGAAATTAGCATCTACTGTGTACTATCCTAAAGCAGAGGAAAAAATAAATACCATAAAATATTCTTTATGCTTCTGGTGCTGATCAGTATACCAGTTATAAATACCAATGAACAGATATAACAGCGAGCCTCAGTAACTTTTCAAGAGGTTTGCATAAACAATATCACTGACAGCCTGGATAGTATGATTACATTTTTCAAACTGTCTCTTTCACGCTCAGACACTTGGTGACTGACAAACAACTGGTTTAAAATAAGTTTAGACAAATTAAACTTGCCTTTCAAAACAAAAACTCAAAAATACTAAAGCCGCTTTTTGAAGTGATAACAACATGATTGTATTTATATTTATACTACTACTGTGTAAATGCCTGTGAATGTTTATGCCTAAAATAAAATAAGACATACTATAAAATTCCTTTGCTATTAAAATGACCATTCAACATATGTTTCTAGCTGTTTTTTCATTGAACTTTTTTCAAACCAACTATTTTATGCACCCAATAAATCTTACATGTTTGAAAAAACTATTCTTAGTTTCTGATAGGTTTTCAAGCAGCAGATACACTGGCACACTCGAAATTTCTTCAGAAATTTTCTAGTTTGTGTTTATTTATTTATTTATATGATGACTATGCAATTTTTTTCTAGTCTCTAAAATCCTGATATTAAAGTTAGTCAATGTAGACATATATACACACACATATATATATATATATATATATATATATATATATATATATATATGTATATATTTTTTTTTTTTTTTTTTTTTTAATTTTTTTTTTAAATGGTCATAACTCCCTGCACTGACTGCAACATTCACTGACAGTCAAGTTAAAACGAATTTTAGACTGAATATAGTCGATATTTAGTCTGATAGTGGTATTAAAATGCAATGAAAGGGCAAACCTCTTTCTCCATCTCACATGATAACAATGGTATATATTGCATAATGACAAAAATGCACAAAGTATATACGAAACCACCTTGCCGTTTAGCTCACGAAGTTTCCTTTTAGTTTTATGCCCCTCATGTGAGCTGCAGTTTTTGCTAAACGCCGCATGTACCCCAGTTGGTACAGGCTACAGCTATTTTCTCTTGTTCGTCTTGCTGCTTTCTCATTTAGCTCCAAGTTTAGCCATTTAAGCTAGCTTTAGCTAGCTAGCATTGCATTACTTCGTTGTGGCTACTTAAAACCACCAAACAGAAACGCAAATGCATTCAGCTAAGACTAGATGGCATCTGTTTGCAATATATTAACATGAATTCGCGTTTAAATAGAACAAACGTGCGAGAAAGGAGAATATCAAACAAAGGGCGATACGGACTCCCTTGGTTGGAAAATTCAACTCTTGACTAAGATCGTATTTGAACGACAGCTAGCCACGCTGTTATATCACTATTCAGATGTTTAACCGTCAACGATAACGCCACTTTAAAACTGGAGGTTTTATATAGACGCTAAAGGTTATTTGATGATGCAGCCGCCGCTGCTCGAAATGCACTGGTGCTGTTGACAAACTGGCTGAGGTACCATGGAGGGGCCCTCCATTCACACAATGAGGATTCAGTCATAAAGACGGTACTCACAGATTAATGGAGCTTCACGGTCCGATTGTTACTCCTGGTAAACACTGTAAAGGATAAAAAAAAACCCACCATGTATGTGTATTCAGACGATCATGGAGAACGTATACAGCAAGTGACTTGCTCTTGGATGATTGCCTGTAGGGAAAGAGAAGCGGGGAATGTGGTGTGCTGTGGCTTTGCGCATGCGTGTTACGCTCTTCTTCTTCTTTGGTTTTCACGGCGGGACGCAAACCAACGTGTTTACGCGCATACTGCCACAATCCATTAAACAGAGAGTTTTGCATGTCATTCATTATTATATCTTCCATTTTTATAAAACATTTTAATAACAACTGTTGATAAAGACGTTTAGAGAAGGTCAGGATGAGTTCCATTGTTTCTAGAGAATATATGGGGCATATGATTGGGTACAAGAGATGAAATGCGGCAAAGAAATATCTTAAGGTGGTGCAGAACATCTAGGAGGACAACAAGACAGTGGTGTGGTGTGCAATAGGAGTGACAGATGGGTTTGAAGGAGGGGTGGGATTATATCAGGGATTGGCTCCAAACCACTTCTTATTTGCAGTGGTAATGGACAGGTTGACTGATAAGGTCAGTGGACTATGATGTACAGAGAGTAGGGAGCAGGTGGAAAAGAGGAAAGGTGTAGGTATGAGCATTTAAGTCCGTTTGAAGCAAGACATATTAAATATGTGTGAATGAGAAGGAAACACATGTAACATTGAAAATCCAAAGAATAAAGGTAGTGAAGGTGGATGAGTTTAAATGGGAGTTTAAATCAGTGCACAAGAGAGGTGAAGAGGAGTGTGCAGGCAATGGTGGAGATGAACATGAGAAGGATAGCAGCACAAGTCAAAGGGAAGGTTTAGAAGATCATAAAGAGACCTGCTATGATGTATGGTTTGGAGATGGTGGCGCTCATAGGAAGACAGGAGGTTGAGCTGGATATGGCAGATGTGAAGATGCTGAGATTTTCATTCTGAATTACCAGAATGAACAAGATTAGAAATGAGTACCTGAGAGCAAGGTTGATCAGCTTGAAGACAGTTGAACAGTGTGTAGAGAAGGGGTAGTGGATATACTGGACAAAGGATGTTGGAGATGGAGTTGCCAAGCTGGAGAAAAAGAGGAAGACCTCAGAAGAGGTTCATGGATGTAGTGAAGGAGGACATGCGGGGTTGGTGTGGCAGAGGAGGAAGCTAGACGCAGGGTGAGGTGGAGGCTGATGATCCACTGTGGCGACACCTAAAGGGAGCAGCCGGAAGAAGAAGAAAAATCAACGCTCTCCTCTCTCGGGACCGTTACACTTTCGGTCATTTTGGTTTTATTCTCGACACCCTCCGACACAGCAGGCGGCGGTATACGCTGTTAACTTTGGCTAAAAAATTGGTCACCGAAGCTTTCGACGAAGGGGAGCTTGTTACTTGAAGCCATGCTCGCAGCAGGTTTGTGTGGACGTTTTCAGCTGGTCTAAGTGCAGCCAGGAGTTACCGTATCGCGACTTTTTTTTCCTCTGTTTGGCCTTCGGTGCGGCGCGAACGGTCTTAAATAGAAACTAGCATTTTAAAGTACCTTCATAAGAAGAAAAAACGAGTTGGTAAACACTCGTGACTCTCCCGTCATCCCCTGCGAAACAAGTTATGTGGTACATGTATGTGTTGCCGTTATCTGAAGGTAATTGCGAGCGTTCAGGTAACAGCGACTGGCGTCCCTATGAAAACTTTGTAAGTGGTAAGTTAACCGCGGCAGAGCGAGGCCCAACTGTAATACACAAACCCCAGTAGGCACTGCACAAGATACTGTGGTGTTTTTTTTATTGCCCATTTGCAGTGACGACTTAAATCTGTCTCTCAATGCGCCCATATAGGTTTACCTTAACCTGCTAGCCAAATGAAGCTAACGTGCTGAACGTGACTGGTTAGTGTTCCCAAGAGCTGGCCTCCTGATTATTTAACTCTGTCGTGCTCATTTAAAACTTGACAATCCGATTCTTCCTTCTTACTCCGTTAAGTTAGCATTATATTAGTTGACTTGTATTTAATGGTATGATATTACATGTGCTAGGTTGAGATTTATACCGCGTCTGAGATCATGCAGACTCTCACTGCCTTCTCCAGTGGCGATGTTTAGTAAAATGAGCAAATGAAATAAAATTAGATTTGAAGAAACATTTGATCTGGAATAAAGGAAAATAGATTTAAATGTTAAAATAGATAAACAGTAATATCACCTCACTAAAACTTAAAGTTAAATACATGAAATGCATTTAGTCTTCCCCAGTTTGGTTTTATTTATTGAGAAAAGGATGCGTTCACAATAATGTGTTTGTCTTGAAATATAATGTGTTAACTTAGACCAACAAAATATAATAATATTTGAAGAATAAAGTTTTGTAAGCTATTTAAAAACTAAACTGAAATGAACAAAGCCTCCCTCGAAATTAATTGAAATGCATTAGAACTGCAAATAAAACTGAAATAAGAAAAAATCTAAATCACCTGCTCCTTTCTGCTGCTCCCTTTAAGGGTCGCCACAATGGGTCATCTCCCTTCATTTCACCCTATCTGTAGCACCCTCCTCTGTCACACTAACACTCTCCATGTTCTCCTTCACTACATCTAAGAATCTCTTCTCTTGTCTTTCTCTTTTCTTCATACCTAGCAGCTCCATCTTTATCATCCTTTGTAGCAACCTCAATCTAAGCTGACCCTTTCATGTACTCATTTTTAATCTTGCCCATTCTAGTCAGGCCTAATAAAAATCTTAGATCTTCACCTTTAACAGCTCCAGCTCGCCCTCCCACCTTTTTGTTAGTGCTCCAAACCATACTTCATAGCCCATCTCGCTCCCATCCTCTAAACCTTCGCTTTCACTTTTGCTGCTGTCCTCCTGTCACAAATCACCCGTGACACTCATCTCCACTCACTTCGCCCTGTCTTCACTTTCTTCTTCACCTCTCACCTCTTGATTCCTCTTCCATCCAATGCATACCTCCATCTCTCCACCTTCTCTAAATATTAAAATTGGAATAATTGCAGGCAGATTCCTAGACAGCTAAATAAACATAGCTGATTCCAACACCATCAGTGAAACAGCCTCTTAAATTTTGTCAGTGTATTTGCCAAGAAAACATTTCTCAGTTCGCTTGCCCACTAAACCTTTACACACCCTCCGTGTCTTCTGCTCATCTGAAGCCGGGTTGCAGTATTCAGACATCCTTCTCCCCAGCCACTCTTTCCAGTTCCCCATGGGGGTCCCAAGGCATTCCCAGGTCGGATGAGATGTATAATCTCTCCAGCAGGTTCTGGTTCTACCCCAGGGTCTCCTCCCTGTTAGGTATGCCCAGGAGGCATTCTAACTGGATGCCTGAAATACCTCAATTGCCTCCTTTCAGCATGCAAGGAAAGAGCCTTTATACAGTCACGTGCAGATTGTTTTACATAATAATACAGTAAAATGAATGTGATAAGCTTCAAAAGGTATGAGATATAGTCTGTTTTTGAAACTATATCAATGGTGTAAAGTAATCAGTCGCTTCCTCTTTTTATAGTGTTATATTTAATATTTGGAGAACCACATGATCATAACAGTCTATTCTTTTATGTCAGCAGGCCACATTGTGTGGTTTGACGACTCCCCAGCCTGCTTCATGCATAGTTTTCAGAGTGTGTGACAAGCTGTCAGGTGAACACTACATGACTTACAGAAGATAACAGAACCCAGAAGAATTTGTGCAGCCGTCATGTCCACAGACACCAACCAGGACCCCCCTCAGCTTGTTAATCCCCCACCTCCCGAGGTGACCAATCCCAGCAAGCAAGGCCGGAAGACCAACCAGCTGCAGTATATGCAGAACATAGTGATCAAATCCCTGTGGCGGCACCAGTTCGCCTGGCCTTTTTACCAGCCTGTCGATGCAGTTGCTCTTGGACTGCCAGTGAGTAGTTTGCACATGTTCAGCTGACAGGGTTACAGTGCATCAAGTCATTTTTATGGGTTTTTCACAAATCATGGTACAAAAATGACTTCAGCCTCAGGATTGCAGGGCTTTTCTTCAGTTAGTTGCACAAGTAAGTCATAGTTTTGCTCATAATGAAAATATTTTTTAATTCCACAATGTCCCCATTCTTTATGCAAAAGTGATGTTAAGTGGGCATTATGTTGTATTATATGATCTATTTAGCCATTGTTGTTAAATATAAATTTACTGGTAGCTGCCAGCAGTTTTACACATATACACACACACATACATACACATACATACACACACACACACACACACACATATATATATATATATATATATATATATATATATATATATATATATGTGTGTGTGTGTATTTATTTATTTTAGTTTTCAGATACGCTAACTTGCTTTGTGTTCCTGGGTCTGTCTGTTCTCTTCTGAAACTACTAGATCTTTTCGTTTTTTTTATTCTCTCACTGTTAATATAATGTCTAAGATATTTTTTTGTTTTTCCTCCCTTTTATTTTGTTCCTAATTCTCACGCACAACCTACATACCACAGTGAGTATAGAGATAATGGAATGCAGTGTCACTCTGTCTTGCATCTTATCCTAGTTTTAGCCATACTTCAGTAAGAAATGACTCGAAAACCTGCCGACATATCCTTGATCTTAAATTTTAATACATCAGCAAGAATGTGTATGAAGTGTAACTAATTTATTTACCGAATTTAGTGCTGAATCTAAAAATGCAAACAGTTAAAAAAAAAAAATCATATATTGATGTTAATTCCAGCCCGATTATCTGACTCACTTCAGACAGTGCAAAAAAGCTAATCTTGGTGATTTTAAGTTGGTCGCGATTTAGCCACCTCCATTTTTGCCTTAAGTTCCAAACACTATTAAGTAGTCTGAATGATGCCGCTTGACTCTGTCTTAATAAAGTAATTAACATTTAGTTAATATCAAGTTTTATAGAAAAAGATTAATTAAATTAAGATCCAACATGAATAAACTGGAAATTGTGCAGTGTCATTGTTCCCCATTAATCAAACTTTGGCAGAGCCTCAGTGTGGGGCAGCGCAAAATGTAATGCTATATTCATCTGACATCAACTCTTTCTCTTAACCAGGACTATCATAAAATAATAACATTGCCCATGGACATGGGAACCATTAAGAAACGACTAGAGAACAACTATTATTGGAGTGCGAGTGAATGCCTGGAAGACTTCAACACCATGTTTACCAACTGCTACATATACAATAAGGTGAGGAGCTTTGTGATTGCAAATTCCTTCCATTGTTCCCTTACAGATACTAAGCGTGTCTTCACACTGGGCAATATATGCCATGCCGGAGAATGTTTGAGCAAGAGTCGAGTTTTGTATACTGGGCCTGGATGCAGTTAATTTGGCTTTCGGCGTTGATCGCCAACATTTTCTCAGAACGGCATTCACTGTGAAAATTCCTTATTAAACTAATTACCAATTCTCTAAGGCATGCAAGAGGACAATATGTCACCATGTCCAAAATTGGTGTAGTTGAGCTACAAAATGCAATAAACCATTCCCTCTGTCCTCTTCAGCCTACAGACGATATTGTCCTGATGGCACTCGCCTTGGAAAAGATTTACTTGCAAAAAGTTGCCCATATGCCTCAGAATGAAGTGGAGATTGTTCCTCATGCTGCCAAAGGGAAGGGCAAAAAAAGTAGCACTCCAGGTAACTCACTTAAAAGAACTTGTAACACTGACTACTTATTAGTAGTAAACTAGTACTTTGATGTTCGGTCGCAAGAATTCAGCAGACTGCATAGGCTAGCACATGGAGTGTGTCACTGATGAGATGCTGAACACCTTGTATGTAAAGCAATAACCAAATATGAGATCAGAGGGTGCAGGCGTTCATGGAGAGTGATGGGTTTTACCGTTACTCTCCAAAATCCTGGCAATCCAGACTTTCAGTTTCACAGCTATGTGTGCTTCTTATCCACTTATTAAAAGTCTAAAGTTTTAATAAGGTTATAGATTGGTTTTAGCAGCATTTTCGCTTTAATTAATTTACATCTTTAAAAACTCTAAGCTAATGAAGGAAATAGGGCAGATAAGAGAGAGAAAAAGGTTTGTTTAAATGAACTAATTGTAACAATTAATTTAATTATTTTTAGAAAGCAGGAAGAGGCGTGAGAGCTCAAGCCGTGCCAAGAGCGACTTTGAAGAGGAGTCATCACAACAAAACACTGAACCCTGTGGCCTTAGTGAACAGCTGAAGTACTGCAAGCATATCCTGAAGGAAATGCTCTCTAAGAAACATTCTGCCTACGCCTGGCCTTTTTACAAGCCTGTAGACGCAGAAGCTCTGCAGCTACACGATTATCATGACATCATCAAGTACCCCATGGATCTCAGCACGGTTAAAGTATGTTTGCTTATATGCCTTTATACATGCATTTGCTTTGTGCCTTGATACACATGCTTTATTTGGTTACCTTTTTTATTTTCAGAAAAAGGTGGATGCAGGAGAGTACCAGGATGCACAAGCGTTTGCTGCAGATGTTAGGTTAATTTTTTCTAACTGCTACAAATACAATCCTGCACATCATGATGTTGTTATTAAGGCCAGAAAACTTCAGGTGGGTTTGGAATTTATAGAATATTATTATTAAAAATGGGTGGGAGGGGGAAAGTTTTGGTTGTTCTGCTTTCTATTTCACTCTGTTTGCTTCAGGGAGTTTTCGAGCAAAGTTTTGCAAAGATGCCAGACGAACACGTGGAAGTGACCTCACAAGCAGGTGGCAGTTTGGAGAAACCAGAGTCTGCAGAGGAGCGTGCCACCCGACTTGCTGAGTTGCAAGAACAGGTGGGTGCAGATCAGGTGGGTTGCTGCACAGATGTTTGCCTCATGTATTATTACTAGGTGCTATGAAAAAGTTGTGCAACGCACAGCAAAACAAAGCTCATATCTGATTTAAGTTTGTCCACTGTGCACAAGGAAGTAGTCTCCTTGGATAGCTCAGCACCATTTCCAGAGCTGCTTCTACTTTTAGATTTTCCTTTGTGATCTAGTGCACATCAGTGTGCAATCTCCTTCACCCCACCACGACTATAACCCTTACATTGCATTTTATTTTGAGTAATTAAATGCTTTAGAGAGCAAAATGGCAAGCTGGGCTGGCAATACACTTGCCTTTTTGATCCACAGTTCAAGTCATTTGTGCCAAATATACCACCTTCACGGCTCGCTCTCATTCTGAAAACTGCGGTCTGGTTTCTCAGCCAAAAGTTGCTGTGTGTTCAACTTTCCAAGGTCTGCTGGAAGGCTACTTCCAGGGAGCATGGGTGTTAACTAGGGATGGGTACCGGTGTCCGGTGCCATGATGGCACCGGTTCTGACATAAACGGTAGTAACCAGACCGAAAAGCAGCGCACATTTCGGTGCTTTATTTCGGTGCTTTTTTTTCCTGAGCTGTGATACACTTCTAGCCAATCATTTTACGTTTCCGAGGATAGTAGTACGTACGTTTTTTTAGAGCAGAGCTACAGATTAAAAATGTCCAAGGCGAAGCGGTCAAAAGTCTGGCTGTACTTCACAGCAAAATATGCAAACTCAGCAGCCTGCAACAAGTGCTTTAAGCTGATACTGTGATACTGTCAAAGGAGGTAACACCTCGAATCCGATGAAACACCTGGCGATGCATAGCGTTTTTTTTAAAAAGCCGAGAAATGCGCCGTATTTGATAGCTTGCTGCGAGACCTCACACCGAGCACATCAACTGCGGGTGGGTTGCCTGTTATCGGACCCGGAGTTAGCAACATCCCCCAAAAACACGAAGAGGAGAGTCCTGGCTCCTAGCCCTGCCAGTGTAGCAGAAATGATGACGGATGATGATGGCAGCAGCAGCCGTTCTTCTCTGCGTGAGTAGCTTAATGTTGTTCAGGTGCAATTTACGTTGAGTAGGCTAACCACGTTATTACATTAATGCATGTAAGGTGAACTAGCAAACATCATCATAGCTACATGCAGCTGTCTTCTTGTTTGATGGCAGATACTCCCTTCACCCTGGCCAAAAAGGCTAAAATGACCAAAGAAAAAGAGGGAAACAGCTGAACATGAGAGGTTTTGGACAAAGTTTGTGTTTTTTCCATTGTTTAAGCACTGCTTCCAGCCAAGAGTGATACCATATATGCCCCACAGCTGCAGAAAAGGCTAACATTGTTATCTTTTTACAAAAAACAGCTGAACATGAGAGGTTTTTGGACCAAGTTTGTGTTCTCCATTCTTTAAGCACCGGTTTGAGCACCGTTTAAGCACCGGCACCATTTCAAAAGTACCGATTTGGCACCGGTATCGGATAAAACCTAAACGATACCCATCCCTAGTGTTAACTGTGTATTGAACCTTCCTACTGATTCATCATTCTCAGGAATACAAGACTTCTAATTTTTGTGGCACTTTTCTTCCCAGCTTAAAGCCGTTCATGGACAGCTTGCTGCTCTGTCTGAATCCCCTGTGAGTAAACCAAAGAAGAAAAAAGAAAAGGACAAAAAAGACAACAGTCGACAAAATGTTGGAGTATTGAATTCCAGATGTACATCAAATTCCTGTGCTAGGTATGATGTTTTGTTTAGCTCATGAACTTTTTTTTTTATTTTGTGGTATTACTTTTTAACAGAGATTTTCACTGCTTTGTCTTTTTGATAGATATTCATCGAAAGGGAGCAATGAATGGGAGTCAGAGGATGAATCTTTGCCAATGACTTACGTTGAAAAGCACCAGCTAAGCCTGGACATTAACCGGTTACCTGGCATGAAACTGGGCCACGTGGTGCACATCATTCAGAGCCGGGAGCCCTCGGTGTGCAACACCAACCCAGATGAAATCGAGATTGACTTTGAGACGCTAAAGCCATCCACTCTGCGCGCTCTGGAGCAATATGTCAAGTCATGTCTCTGTAAGAAGTTTAAGAAATTTCAAAGTAAGTACCAAGCACAGGCTCACTTGAATTCATTTGACATTAAGGCACAAGTCACCCATAGATTTTCCCTGCTATCACTATCTGTAGCATTTAATCAATGATGTTGCCTCTTTTACTCCCCTTCATCCAGAGAAAAGCCGTCAAACTCCATCTCATCGCACCAGCAGCAGCAGCAGCAGCAGTTCTTCAGATTCTGCCAACACCAGCTTCACTGACTCTAGCACAGAAGACAGTGACTCATGATTACTGTATTGATTTTATTTATTTTTGCTATTATGACCAAAAGACATTTCGTCAAATATATTAAACCTCTCTATTTTGTTACCTGTTCGTTATGTTTAAAATAAAAATTCCTATTGAAAATGTTTGTACTGTTTTTTTGAATAACGATCTCTCTGGTGTTTATCAGACTCTAAATCTGCAACAGAGCCGGATGGCATTCTGCTTGGGTAAGAGTAGATTTCATTACATCAGTTTCAGATGATAACGTCTTTGATTGACCATTATCCCATTTTTTTTACATTTATTTTTTTCTTTGCTGATTTGGAAATACTTCAATTTATATTACTAATATTAAGTGCTGTAACTAAATTGTTTCTTAACCATTTATTGACCAAGATTTATACATGGCGTGGTGGACTTATTTTGGCTGTCAAATGAAACACAGTAACCATTTGAATTTTCTTAAAAGCCCCCAAAATGGTTGAGAAGTACAGTAATGTGAGTGCACATGGTAACATCTAGGCAGATATCCCCATAAAGCTCTTCTACTCTTCTTTATGAAATCACTGGAATTTTGTCTTTTCAGCACAAACGGTAATGGAGTTATGATCATTTAAAAGTGCCTGTAAAAAATAGGCCCACCAGCGGGCCCATGGTAAATAAAGGGCTAATTTAGCACTAAATGCATTTAGGTGTACCATGCAAGAATAATGCACGTTACATAAGACTGATGAATTATCAGGTCTCAACAGTTTTCTTATTTTTATTCTGTATGAAGATGAAATTGAGCAGCAGAGGCCAGGAACATTATGAAACACTGCAGTTTGCTTTGGGGAACAGTCCAAACAGTGGGAATGTAATTTCCCATGAACAAATCACACCATAAAAAATGCTTTCCAGAAACCTTAATAACAAATTTGAGATTTTCATGATGGCAAAAAGATGTAATGGAGAGTTGATTGCGTGGAATATGAACAGTGCTTGTTGTTGCATACTGTTTTGTTTTCAAATTCCATTCCTGTAGTAACTATTTTGTTTTTTTATATATTTCTTTGTTCTATATAAACTAAAAATCAGAATACCTGAAAATAACACCTGTCTGCTTCCTGATATTGTCTTTCTTTTAATATTAGACAAAGTTCACCAGAGTAAAAGCAAAATTCAGTTTTTAAATTGTGAATGTATTTATTAAGGAAAAAAAATCGATCCAAACCTACCTGGAAAAAGTATTTGCACGTAACATCAAGTTGTGCCACCCTTGGCAGCAAGAACTGCAGTTAAGCATTTCTGCTAACTGGCGATGAGTGTGTAACACCACTGTGGAGGAATTTTAGTTCAGTCACGTTGGAGTTTTTGCAAGCATAAATGACCTGTTTAATGTAATACCAAAGCAACTCAGTCAAATTTAAGTCCAAAGTTGGACTAAGCCACTTGAAAATCTTTTTTTTTTTTATTGAGCCAGTCAGAGGTGGATTGTTCTATTGTGTAACCCAGGTGCACTGAAGGGAACAAACAGAAGGCTGGACGTTCTCCCTCTGGATTTTGTGGTAGAAACATAAATTCTGCTCTCTATAAATTACAGCAAACTGTCCAGATCCTGAAGCAGCAAAGAAGCTGCAGACTATCACACTACCTCTACCACGTTTGAGTTTGTGTTTGTAGTTCTTTTTATAAAATGCTGTTAGTTTCACACCAGATTAACAAATAGTTGCACTTTGGTGTTGTCTATCCACAGAATAATTTCCCCAGAGTCTTGGTGATCGAAATGTGTTTTGGCAATTGTAAAGCGAGCCTTTGTGTTCTTTTTGTTCAGCAGGGGTTTTCATCTTGGAACTCTCTCCCATTAATGCCATTTTTGCCCAGTCTCTTTCTTACTGAATCATGAACACTGACTTTAATTGAAGCAAGTGAGGTCTGCAGTTCTGTGATACTCTTTAGGCCTCCTGTCTGACTCAGGAGGTAGCGCAGGTTACCTACTAACTAAAAAGTTGGTGGGACTATATAAGAACCAGTCTATTTACCATTTCTGGAAAGGTTCACTACTGTTCCAAGTTTTCCTTATTTGTGGATAAAGGCTCTCATTGAGGTTCACTGGGGTCCCAAAACGTCAGTGGCATCAGTGTTTTGCTTGAGCATTGCATCTTGGCTTTTTTTCTGTCTCCTGGGTTCTTGAGGTTTTTTTTCCCACAAAAAAAAAAAAATCTTACAAAGCTTTAAAAAAACCCCTTCAGAGTGGATGGGAAATGCTTATAACATTGTCAGGAAACAGCTAACAGCGAAAGAAAGCTGCCTAAAACATTAGCTCTACTTCCATCTGACCGTCCAGCTGCTTTGCAAAACTGGCACAAGCCCAGTGCTGCCCGCTTTGAACAGCTGGTGCTTGCACCAGATTACACTCATCAAATCTCAGTGCAACTTTCAACATACATCAGAATGACAGCATATATGGAGTTGGGAAGGTTTGTGTGAGATGTCTGTGGGAGCAAAGAAAAGCTTACTGGCAGAAAAAAAATGTGCAAAGTATACCTGTGGCTCAGTTATTGAACTCACCAGTAGATGGCCATCATGTGCCATCTTAATCTTTATTCTTTTTTTTTTCTTGCTTTTGATTTTACAGTGTTAGTCTGTTTCCTATGCATTACTTTTTTTTCATCATTCGTCAGTACAGTTTGCCATTTCATACAAGAACGTTTATCTGATTTGTAAAAATCAGAAACCCACTAAAATGATTTAAAAGAATGCAGATCCCTTTTTGTAAAAAAAAAAAAAAAAAAAGTTACGTTCTTCAGTTGTGTACTAGTGCTGGAGAGGTTTGTGAGGCCATTCATCATTTACCCTTTTCTTTTTTTCTCTCTCTCTGCCACACCAGCCTGCTCTCCTTGCAGTGTGCATGTTGCTGGGTGATGTGATCTTTGTGACCTGCATTCCTGTCATGCCACATGCAGCAGCCCTCAGCAACCTCAGGGCATGATTGATCAATGCCACAGCTCCAGTGACAACTAGTCATTTCTGCCACTTCTGGCCATCACTCAGTGCATGAATATAGTGTTAAGAAGACCACACACGTGCATCTCTACAAACACATCGCACAGTTCGTTTGATTAATGGTTGTCTTGTTTTCTTTTTTTCTTTCCCTACCCTTCTTCTTTTATCACCTTGTAGAAAACCCAGTAGAAATTAATACAAGTGAATGATTGTGGTTTCATGTCAATGTCAGTTTGAATGAACTTTACAGATTGAGCTTCATATGCATCCACTTTTGTTTGGTAAACGATTTATGCTAATGTGACATATACCATAATTGCAAATTAGCAGATGATGTTCTTATACTGTGAGCCTCTTTTTTGTAATATATCTTCAATTTGTAACAAACTTTATGATTCTAGTTAATCTATTCAAAACCATTACTTACCCAGCAAAATATTTTGCCGAGCATGATATTTTTGCAGTACTGCACTGCATTAAACTCACACGCCATGTATTATCTTGCACTATATCGTTGTCCTTTCTATCATGATAAGCATGATGGTGCTAAGGTTCACGTGCCTTACTCGAAGGTACTCCAGTAGCACCTGTGCAAGGAGAAGGCCTGTTCTGTCATTACACAGACGTCAAGCTTGTTTGTGGCATTTTTAGATTACTGCAACTTTAGCTAGCACATGCATCCACTTTATGATTTTTTTTATATCCTGCATGTGCTTTTCTTAAATGTTATGTTGTGAAATGCATGGGGAACACCACACAAAAAAGAAAAAGCCATAACTGGATGTTCCATTAGGTTTCACTGAAATGTGCTGACCTTTATTTATCTGTCTGGATGGGATTTTAGATATGTTATTTTCTTCTATCTCTGTAAAAGATCACATATTGCCATAAGTGAACTTTAAGAAGTAAAACTGAAAAAATCCTCCAAAATTAAGTCATTTTTTCTTCTTCTCAGAATCAATCCCAGGACTCCATTTGTCTTGCTTTTTTTCTCTCTCTCAGGAATTTGAGAGAGCATAGCAACACTATCCTCCACATAAAAAATGCCCTGCTTAAAGATTTATAGGCCATATTTTAGGCCGATGGAACTGTTCAAACAGTCCTTAAAGGTTAAGTGATCTCATGGCTCAGAACCCAAAGGCCAAACTCAAAGACCATTTGTGCGTCACAGAATTAATTTTACAAAGGATATTTTCAGCGTCCAGTTTTGTTGCTCATATATTTTTATATAGACTGTGTTGCATACAAGATTACAAAGCTTTGTCTGAGCCAAGTAAGATGGGGGGCAAACTACTAAATGCAGATCTGGTATAATGGTATCGTGTGAAGCAAAGTGTTTCACATTAACACTCAGTCTTATATTTTTTTCTGCTGATGCTTCTTGCAGATAGGAAGTACATCAAAGAAAGTGCTTTTAAGATCAGAAAACCACAAAGTATGAAATCTCCAAATGTCCACTGAGTACATATATTTGCTCTTTAGAAAGGATAGCGGGTTTTAAAGAGGGCAGCAGAACCTCATCTTTACAGAACCTTTTCTTGCTCCAAAAAGGCACAGTACTACTGAGGCTTATCCTCCACATAGTCCATCTTGCCTGCCTTTCCATATCAGTGCAAAGTCTGCAACCAGAAGGAGATATTTCTCTATGTAGTTGTGAAAGATGTTCAATTAATTCACTATTAATCAAACACTGATGTCTCAAGCAGGATAGCTGTTCCCTTGGGGATGGCAAAACTTGTGATGCATTATTTTATTAGAAATGCGGTCTGCACATACACTGTATATAGAAGATGTAGAAGAATGTGTGCCTTGAGCTCATATATCCTGTTGCAAAAGAGCCTTTCCACTCATTTGATCTAGCAAAAAGATATTTGATCTATACATGATGTGTTCCTGAAGTTCACAGTTGTGGTCAGAAGCTTACTTACACTCATCATGGGCATGAATGTCATTGTAATTTTGGATTTTTAACGGATTCTTAACTGTTCTTTATCCATGGCGGAATAGCTGTACAGCACTACATCTTTAATTACTTAAAAAAAAAAAAAAACAGGAACTGGGTAAACGGTTTGTATTACCACTTTGCCAAAATCTGGAAGAAGTCCCAAACTGTAACACTCAGATGAGAGGAAATTGGTTAGGATCTTCAGTAACAAATCAGGGATCGTAAAAGTGCGATGTGATGAACTGGAAACTACTGGAACACCAGCAACAGTGTCCAGAGTCAAGCAAGTTCTACAGTGCCATAGACTAAGAAGATGGTGACCAAGAAAGAAGCCCTTATTCTTAAATCAACACCTTAAAGCTTGATTGAAATTTGCAGCTGCCCACATAGACCAACTAAATGCCTTCTGGATAACATTTTTATGGTTAGACAAGACAAAGATTGAGCTATTTGGCCACAGTGTCAAGAGGTGTGTGTAGAGAACTAAGGTGAAGCTTTCAAATCTAAGAACAATGTAACAGCTGTCAAGCATGGTGGTGATAGCGTCCTCCTTTGGTGCTGTTTTAATGCCGTTGGTAATGGTACAATACAGCAAGTGAATGGAATAATGAAAGAAGAATACCTTCTTCAACTTTAATTAAAGCAACAATAGGACAATGATTCCAAACACACATCAGAACTGGTTTTGTAATGGATGAAGCAGGATAACACTAAACTTCTGGCGTGTCCTTCCTAAAGGCCTGACCTCAACCCCCTGAAAATTTGTAAAACCAACTAATTTAAATTAACTTTACCAATTCAGCCAAGATGAGTGGTCAAATGTCCAGCCACAGTTATGCCACAAACTTGTTCATAGTAACCAAAACCATCTGGTTGAGGTGCCGCTTGCTGAGCCTGTATGTATACTTTTGAAGTCCAACATACATTTAAACTTATACACTCAGTTCTTTTCATAAAAGATATATGCCGTGCAACTATTCTGTTTTAGAAAAATAACAGTTCAAAGAAATTAGTAAAAGCAAAAATTACCATGACATTCATGCTTATGATGAGTATATCAAAACCTTTGACGACAGTTATATATTTTCATGTCATGGAACATCTTGCAAAACAAATATATACAAACATTTTGTTATTCAAAGATTGTAATGAAATACAAGGCAGTTTAGTGCGGGCAACAATGGCTCATTTTCAGGACTTTGGTAAAGTTTGCAGTAATGATCTATGGTTGCTGTTTCAGAGCAGCTGTGGTGTTCATGGTCAACGTAACGGGGTAACAGTAATAAATTACCAATTTTAAACTGGTGATTTACTCACTGAATTCTATGGATACACTAGCTTTATACAGTGTAGGGGTTATAATTTTGTTAAATTCAGCTGTCTGAATGCACGATGAGCAGTAAATCTCAGAGCAGTACCAGCATAGCCTGTACAGAAAGAAAAGTCTGCTGGATTACACAGGAGAAATTATTATAACTTATGTCTAATTAATTCTTTTCCACACACTACACTGCTACACCCGATCGTAGGGTCCTCCACATGCTAAACCTCACTTCAAGGTTCAGTTAGTTTTGCACATTTTTATTCTCTCACTACATTTCAGAGCCTCTACTTTTTCACTTTTACTTAAGAGTAAAGAAGTTGAATCAGTACTGCCAGATTATTTTTCACACAAATATCTGTACTTCTACCTGTAGGGGAGACCGGGGATAGTTGTAACATTTTTGACATTTCTGTCTGTAAATTGGAGCTTGTTTAAGGTAGTGGATTCAAAATGTAATGCAAAGTATTTACATGTCTCAGCTATTAAATAGTGCAGCTATTTTCTCTGCAGCACAATTACCCATTGCATGGTATGGCCTCAAACACAAAGAGTGAAATGTTACAATTAATCCCATAGTCTGGGTTAGTTGTAACATATCCTGGGGTGAAATGTAACACAATGAAATAAGGGTACTAACAAAACATTAACATGTAATCTTTGTTTATTCAACACATGAATGCACTTAGAGCCATTTATGTAGCTGTGTGTGTGTGACAGAATGCAGAAATCTAGCTTTTGAACATATTCCAACCCCCCAAAAAAGACAAATTATGGAATTTTCTGCAACTGAATATTTCATTAATTTTGGTTGGTCTTCCTTGAGTTTGGCCTCATTGGCTCAGTGGGCATTATAACCTACAACTCTTGCACCAATTTTGAACATAACAATGAAGCTGAAAAAATGTAGTTGTTCACCAGCATCGCAATTCCATTTTACTTTTTATCATGGCTTACCTTGGTGTGGTTTGCAAAGTGCTTCAGAAAGATGAGGAAATCTGTTTCTTGCATCCATCCTGATTTATTTCCACTACCAATACTTCCTACTGGTCCATCTCTGACACAGTGGTCTGCATAATGTATGTGTGGGAACACAAACAGTGAAGTAATTGTGTTGCCAATGGCATTAACCGCATATACAAAAGCGACCAGTGAACCTCTCTCTGCTGATGTCGTTGCCCCAACTTGTTTAATATAAGTTAAAGTAGTAGTGTGGTAAGTTGTAACATCTGCATTATTGTTACAACTAACCCAGACTGTTGCTGTTACAACTGACCCAGACTCCTATAGCCATGAACTAGCTAACATTACAGCCAACGGCTAAAACATTAGCACTAAAGACCTACACAGAATATATCCCCATAGACATACAAATAACATAATTTAAGTTTGATGAGTTTAACTGCAAAGCAGATAATGCTATTAAACATTGAAATAAAGTAGAAAAACTTACTTTTTGGCATACAAATGACTTTTTTTCATGTTAAATTGTCTGTTTGACAAAATGTGCTGATTTTTCACATGTGATAGCAGAACTGAATTGGGCATGCACAGGATGAATCACATCATTTGAAACTTAGCCCTGATTGGAGAAATTGGAAGTGTTACAACTGACCCACGTTACAACTATCCCCGGTCTCCCCTACTTAAGTGACAAATGTTTATATTTTTGCTATTCCTAGACTTCATTAACCAATAAGTGATGGCTCTGTGGATATGTCCATGTTTTTTGATACAGTCTATGGAGCTGCAGCTACCATGGGAATGTTTGATATCTCCATTAATCTGTGAACAGTCAAAGCCCTTGTGTCACTTTATGAGGTAAACATGGCTGCAGATGGAAGAAAGGTGAAGCTTATAAAGTCCTTACTCTTCAGTGAGAGGGAGCTAGATGACAAGAAGTGTGTGAGATGGTGGGTTTCTGTGAAAGATTCTGTTTAGCTGCTCTTTGTTAGTACAAATTCTGTCCATGTCAGCCTTTACTGCTTTCAGGGCACCATGGATAGTACAGTGGGAGAATACTATGAGAATTCATTACCTTCTCCAAATTCTTAAACAAACAGGAAAAACATAATTTGTTCTGGTGGTACATTTCCAGTGCCTTAAACTGCTCACTTGCATAGAATTTGCTATATATAAAAGAAAAAAGTCATCTCAAGCCTTCTGAAAACCAAAGTCATCCCCGGTTTCTATATGGGTGATTTAAGATCGTATGGGCCAGCAGCTTCTCTCATATATGCCCAGAGACAAACTGGCTAAATGTGTTATGTCCCTGTGGGAATGTGGAGGTGGGAAGATGCACTGATGACTGAACTGATAAAGTAATGAGACATGACAAAGGGGGTTTAACAAGAAACAGGTGGCATATTGAGGTTGGTGACAATTAAGAGATTAATTGACCAACTGTGATTATTTTATTAACAGAAGATGACATTGGGGAACATTCCGGTAGAGTGGGAGGATGAGAAAGGTAACTGCCCAATTAAAGAAAGGAGCAAAATCAAACCCAAAATATATATCAAATGACAAATCATAGCCAAAACATTGTTGTTGGTTTTTTTTATTTCTGTGAAATAATAAAATATATTGACGTGATAGTACATGACTGAATTGCTAACTTAAACATGCATGACCATATTTTGTATTTGCTTTGACTCCATCAGTTCTTGAGGGGGGAACATCTGTCTCTTTGCCAGGTTAAATGTTTACTATGCACACAAACTGCTGTCTTTCTTTCCTGTTGGTGACAAAAGCTGCCCACTGTGTCTGGAAACAGAACCGATGAGATTGGTTAGTAGCAAGCATGTCGTCTCGTTTTATGGAGGTGAGGCCATCAGTCTTTGTAAAACTGAGGAAAGCCATATCCACCAGCAAATCAGTTTTTGTCTGTCGACTGTGGAAAGTTATGGAACAGTTAGCCAACATGCATGCTACCAGGATCCTGAAACTGGAGTAGTCAAAATTTAATTTGCTGTCTTTGTTTACATCTGTGCTGGATTTTAAATACAATGTTCAGAATCTGGTCGTTTCCAAGTACTGTGAACTCCTTTTAAAACACATTTTATTGCATTCCCAGAAACAACAGGTAACCCCTTACTGAACAAGTTATGACAAGCCAACTGCATTTTTCAGCCTTGAGCATTTGCAATCATGGTAAATGTGGTTTGTAGTGGTAGGTGTGTGGGTTTTTATAAAGAAATTGTTTAACTTTAAACTAATCCGCCGTTTTTGTTTTGTAGAATCAAAAGTCGCCCTTTTACAAACAGCTAGATGTTGTTTGAGGATGACTGTAGACTGTGGCTAATGGAATAAAAAAAATAGCAAAACGGCATTGTATGAAATTGATTCTTCTTTTGATTATAGACACAGTCACCAAAAATCAGCATTTTTAATAAAACAAACAGACGTTTTTAATGGTTTCTCCTGACATTTACTCAGAGAAACTACTTCATAACTTCATAACATAAGAAGATCATATTAACTAAACTGACATATTATTTAAATTGAAGAATAATGTTAATATGCACACACTAACACGCTTGTGCAGCAAATTAGAGATAATTATAGCCTCTTGCTTTTTTAGGAGTATGTTTTCTTCTTCAGTTACACAGACACTGAGTTTCTGTCTTGCAAAGTGTCAAATACCACAGAATTACTGCATCAGAATATCATCAGTGTGCTATTGTGAGGTAATGTGTGATTCCCACCTCTAGTGGATACTGACAATAATCCAGCAAATACATTTTTCCCCTCAATTACATTAATTTACTAAAGTACATAACCCGAGCTCATCCGCTTTTCATGATGAAGTGTTCTTAGGCAGTGAACACTAAAAAATGTCTCCAATGTGTGTCAAGCTGAATGACACTGTATGCATGCAATAAAACAGGGCTTTCTGGAAGGATGACGGTGGCTTGTAGCGTAGGTGCTTTGAATGTCTGCTATAACTAGAGGAGCATTAAACCACATGCAATCCATTTACCATTTAGTTAGTTATTAGTTCCCAAATCAAGGTGTGATAACAACTTAATTTTATACCAAATTTTACACAATTTAACACCAAAATTTCTCATCCGTGGGATAATAAAGGTTTATTCTATTCTATTAGCTCCCTAGAGTGAGTGCAAACTTCCTTACCAAAAGTTTACATATTATTTCCTCTTTGACCTCTAACCCCTCTCAGTTACTGTTTAGATTCTGTGGAGGTGTGGGGAAGCAAAAGAGCTTGCTTCTTTGTTTATCTTTATTTCACTATAAAACAACTTGTAGATTTAATTGCTACTTAAACGTGTAAAGGCATTAAGTGCTTTTGGCTTGAGAAGTGGGTAAACTCTGTCTGAAAACCTCTGACCTAATTGTCTATAAAAATGGCTCCACCACAAAAGCCTGCTTTGGTACTGCTTTTGTTCATGCATCGCTATTCACAGTCTAAAAATGTAGCCAATACCACCAGCCACAGGAACTAAGCAAGAGAGTGAGAGACCCCACTACTATGAACATAAATATACATTTTTATGCCTAGTTCCCTTAAAGTGCAACCCTTTCCCAGGCAGGGTAGTCATGTCCCTTTGTTTTCTTCTTGTAAAAACAGTTTTCTGGATCACTCTTAGTCTGCCCCCTCACCCTAGACTACTCTGTCTTAGAAGACCCTCCCAAATTGCTCCTGACAATAAAGGAAACAGTTGATGTGGTTCCGGCAATTGACCAAGATGCTGAAACCATGTGGGAACCGCTAGGATGTCTCCTGGGTGAGGTGTTTTGGGCATGTCCTACCAGGAGAAGGCTCCATGGCAGACCCATATCTCTCAGCTGGCTTGAGAACCCTACTATGTTCCTCCAGTATGAACTCAGGAAGGTGGCCAGAGAGAGGGAGGTGTGGGCTTCTCTGCATAAACTCGTTCTACCCTGACCCAAACCCAGATGGATGTATTATTATTGTGTACTTGTGTGGAAGGACTGCATTGAATAATCCGTCCAACAACATGAAAATAAGCTCCAAACTGACTTTTGTGTGAGACATTTAGTGACAATACATTTTGTTTAGGTGAAAATTAAATGTAATCATTATTTTCATGTTACTTTTACTCCAACTGTAACACTTTAACTATGTTGGGAAGCATTCATGTAACAAAGTGTTTTGCAGGTTACCTCTGTGGTGGCCATCTTCTTTTCCCAATAAAGAGGAGGCCTGCCTCAATTGCAGCTCTTTTATAGGCCAGTCTGTATTGAGAAGGCGTGGTCTTTAGAGTATTTAAAGGGAGCAGGAAATGGATTGGGGGCCTTTTTGGGAAGTTGCTGTCTGTATGTGCATGATGTTGGCAAGAGACAATAAAACAATTACTTCAGTTAAGATAGAGTTAAGTCTGATGTTTCTCTCACCGCTCCTCTCTGCGTAACAAACTAATGGAATATTTGTAAGAAGTCTTTTCAGAGACACAAAGAGTTTTTGGAAAGAGTCCACCTCTGTGTGGGCTCTGTGTTACTGTTATAAAGAATAAAAGTGTTCAGATTGTAAGACTCAAATATAAATCGCCTAGATTTGGATTAGAACAAATTAAAAGTTATAGCATTAGTCATGTTGCTTTTCATTCTTACTCTGGTGAGGGATCAGAATTAATAAAAAAAAAAGTAGTGTTCAGAAATTAAGGATGTCAACATCTGAACAGTGACTGAAAATTCAAGCCTCTAGGTTACTAGTGATCTGCTCAAGACTCTCGACTTACAGTACAACTACCAGGCATATTCAGAATATCACGGAAAGCTTCTGCAAACATAAGAATTGTCTATCTATCTATCTATCTATCTATATATATATATATATATATATATATATATATCCCCTTTATGCCAATGGCCCTTGCAGTGTGCGCTTCACCCATCAGAGGGCGCATCTTAACGCTTAGTTTAAAAATACTCCCTGAAACCCAAATTCTTTTAAGAGTGGAGCTGCTAAAGCAAACTACCCGACTTTTAACTTTACGTGTTTTAATCAGCACATAGGGACAAGTTCAAACTCCTGGGCCAATACCGAGCCTGAAGCCTGGTCTCCTTTCAGATTTGAACAGCTACGATCGGCAGCTGGGATCTCTAAAACATCTCTGTCCGAGAGGGAAACACGGAGAGGGAGACGTGAGAGCAAGGACGTGAGCGGAAGGGAAGCAAAAATCAGAGAAAATCTAAGCTGGACACACTGATAACGCTGTTTTTGGGCGTGCGTAAAGGCGCGAGGCGAAGTTGCATTTACAGGATACATGTAAACACAGATGTCCCCCTTTTTTGTTTCCCAGACTGGACATGTTTCCGCTGCTGGAGAGCGACGTTTAGACAGTTGTGAAAAGAGATTGAACCAAGGGTTGTAGAGAGTCTGGTCTGTTATCCCTTTCTTTTTATCTTTCGCTTTTGGGACTGAGTGGAAGTCCTTGTTTTTACGCTTAGAGTACTAAGGAAACGATAAATGCAAATGCGAAGGGTGACTCTGTGTTTTTATTCATCGTCTACAGAGACTTGAAAAGCCGCTTTCCCCACATTGCACAGCAGCCCGTGGTGTTTGGTTCACTGAAATGTGAAACACTAGTGAAGTCGATACATGACAAACTGCTGTATCCAGCTGGTTTGTTTGTCTCTGTTGTAAACATTTTACGCTCTTTGGATTATATGTGTTGAGTAGGAAACTTTTTTAAGAATGAAGAGGAGAAAATTCACGTAGCTCGTCTCCGTTTTCTGCTTACATCGTCGCTGTGTGCCGAAGTGGATCCCTGTTATTATTTTAGTCATTTCCGAGCCTTCACGTTGAGGAGAAAGGGGAGCTGACATGCGCCTGGACATGGGGATATAGTGCACTGACCTACTGCGAATAATACAAAGTTGCGAAATTGCCTGATTTGCGTACATAGTGAATAATCAAGACACCCGGAGCCGGTGGGAAATCAACCATAGTGCCTGCTCGTGCGCCGTTAAACAACGCTGTTCTGCTCGCACTGAGCCAGTTCGAGAACCAGGTTATTTTGCGAGGAGAGACTTCGGAGAAAGATATGGAGGAGTGGAGACAATGCGGACGGTGGTTGATAGACTGCAAGGTCCTGCCCCCGAACCACCGGGTTGTGTGGCCCTCGTCGGCCGTCTTCGACTTGGCACAGGCCCTGCGTGATGGGGTGTTGTTGTGCCAGATGTTGCACAATCTCTCCCCGGGATCAGTGGACCTGAAGGAGATCAATTTCAGACCCCAGATGTCACAGGTGAGTCCGCCTCGGTATACATTTTAAACGACCAAGTGGTGGCTTTGATTTACACGCCCCCCGGGCAAACTTTTATATGCACTACGCTGCTACACATCCACACCCTGGGATTCCCTGGGTAGCCACTTCCCACTGAGATGTTCCACGATTTGCCTTGATTGTTTGGAAAGCTTTTTTTTGTACATTTCTCTGCCTGGATTTCCCCAGCTGATCCAGAGATTCCTTCCTGTCACAACAAGCCCATTCCTTGGCGCAGTAAAAAAATTCTATCAGTGTATCTGTGATAATACAGCAGTTAAACACATACTGTGGTGGGCTCTGTGTGTTAAAACATGCAAGCTTCATTTAGTTTTTCCCAGGTGGAGAAAATAATGCAATTATGCCCACTAACACCTTATTCTGGAAGTGTCACACCTGGATCCATGTGGTGATATAGGCCTCAAGGTTGATGATGAGCTGTTCTGCTGGTGGCTCCAGGAGCACTTAAAAGCCAATTCCGTTCATTTCTTTCCCCCCCCCTAAAAAGGTGGGTTTATCTACCCAGTATTTTATTTCTGCTCATGCAAGTATCAGCCCCCCCTCCCAATGAAATTGACATACAGTTGGCAGCTAGAGCATCTTCACATTCACTTCCAAGGGTGCTAATTGGGTGTTATCTAGACAGTCTAACTCTGTGCGGAAGTGAGCAAAGATAATAAGCTTCTTAGGGAAGAGAAAATCGAGGACACTAAATAAAGTAAAAGCTATGGAACGTTAGAGTGATGCTCTTCCATGGTTGATGATTTAGTATACACCATTTGTCTGGTGGTAGCAGTTTTAAAAGGATGCTGCACTATTTGCTTTTAAATTTTTACCTGTCTCAAGTTGAAGGGAAATGGCAAACTGGAAGAGACTCAAAGAGAAGTATCCCTGTGTGTATGTAATTAAACTCAAACGAAACCCAAGATTTCATGGCAATGAGATTAGAGGTTTGAACTGTAGCTATTGCACGCCTCTGCTTCTGTAAAGCTCCCTCTGCACTTCAGCTCATTCATGTTTCCAAAGCCAATAAGAGGAAGTGTCGGGTGCCACAGGAAGTTTACATGACCACGGTGGTGGAGTAGAAGTGCTCTGTGGCAAACATGTCTATTGACTTTTATTCACCCTGATGTCTGCACTGAAATACCACACAGCCTCCGCTGCACATGGTGAAGAAGTCTTGGCACTGGCACTGTGACATATTTAGATTATTCTTATTGTCATACCTGCGGGCTTTAATAGCTGTGTTAGGAAGCGATTCCTCACTGACAGCAAATTTGTCTGATATGCTTGGCACACCTTCTGTGACCTCTTTCTGTCATAATAATGTGTGAATGTGTGTGTGGGTCTACTGTCTGTCTGTCTGCTTTTTTTGCTCTGTCTGTGTTGGGTGCTGTTTTCTAGTAAACACTCCTTTCTTTGTCCTTGATTAATCAGGAAAAGACAATTTGGTTAGCCAGCTCAACAAGGAATTCATTTGCAAGTGTGTATGTGTATGTGTGTATTTTTCAAACGGAGCAAAAATGCCACTTTTGTCTCTGTTTCGCACTTATCAAATGGGATCATTTGCAGCTGTTGAACAAAACAAGAATGTCATGTAAGATTCTGCGCCTTGTGGTGGACATTTTAAGCTATTTGTCTTCCATTTAAGACAATAAACACTTAACAGAAGAAAGAATTACATATTAATCAATGAAAGTAAATGCTAGTGGCATTGCTATCCATCCCCCTCTCTTTGCCTGGTAACCAACAGCGGCCTTAACTTATCACCTCCAGAAGCTACTGGGTTCAGTGATTACAAGGGCGAAGAGAGAGAGACTTGGATGGCATGCTTTGATCCGCCCACTAATCCCGAGCTCCCAGTACCACTGAGTGAATCTGCAGCGAGGGTGAAAGTGGTGTCCTCGGTGACAAATTGGGTTAAACAAAATCCTGGCAGCAGAACAGTAGTATGTGATTTATGATAAGGAAAAGGTCAAAGCTCACGTGCTTTAAAACCGAGAACACACAGTTAGTGGCTTAACCAAATGAAGAGGAGCTGAAGCAGAGCAATTATATTGTTTGCTCAGTACAGAATTTCTCTTGTATCCAGTGGATAAACTTTAGTGGTGATTGATAGGTTTGAAATTGAGTTTTGTCTGTGAATATAACTAGTTTCTAACATTTAGTTAAGACGTCCTCAACACGTGGTAGTAGGTGTAGAGTCGATGCATTGTAATGGTGGTTTATGGCGAAAGAAGAACATAAAGACACAAAGTATGTGTTTCTCCTTTTTCTATTGATCCATTACTTCTACTGCTAACAGAGCCTAATCACAATAATGCTTTTCAAGATTGGCATTGATCCCAGTTTGTGGTCTTGGTGCTTTTGTGCATTCTGCAGACATCAAAGAGAATTCCTGGTAGAAACACGATGGTCATCATTTTTTCACAAAACACGGCATGTCGACAGTTAATGAATTTGCAATTGAAATTCCACTCGGTGTGCTTTTCTACCTTGTATGTTATGACTTGATGATGCTTTCATGGTCTTAAGATGAACATTTTGAAGTTTTCTGAACGTGTGTTTCATTTGACCCACTTGTACAGTGCTCTGCCACCCTTTGTCTTGAGCCACCCCTCATTTCTTACATATTTTGCTAGTAAAATGGGAAACAGGTGCAGTGATGTGTTGAAACATGTGAAGTATATAAGGCAAAAACAGAGACCTGTTGCCACTGATTTTGTTTATTATTATTCCAGTAAAGAAATTGGCTTACTTCAGCCTTTTTTTCCCTGCTTCCCTTTTTAAAGATTAGTTTCTTGACACCCGTCCTTCCATTGAAACCGTTTCTGATGATGAACACTGGATCAATCGAAGGGGCAGATATATTTCTCAGGTCCTGTGTCTTTGATGGATTTTGTTTTCTTAAGGCGGTAACTTTCAGACTTTATCTGCAGCAGATACTTGATCTTTTATCCTCTTCATCTTTTGCCTATGTTCCTCAATTTTTTTAAGGCCACATTGCACGCTAAGATGTGCCAGGTTTTCAGCGAATAGCTCTTGGGGAGTCACCTTATACGTGCAAAAATGACATCAACTAAATTCAGCTAAAGAAGTGGGAACAAATTATGTGTTTTTGCAACAGGTTGCTAATATCAAAGACCAAAGACAAAATTTGAAATTGTTTTTTTTTTTTTTTTTTTGCTAGCTTGTAGGCACAACACTGTTTCACCCCTTGTGTTAGGTACCTCTTTATGTTTATTTTATTCATTCATTATTCAGTGACTGAGTGGCTTAACAAACTAAAACACATTCCTATGAAAATGGTTAGGTACATTTTGAAAATGAATGAAAAAGCAGCCAATGTTCAAAGATAAACTTTAAAAGACTTTCAGAAATCCTGGAGCGCTATTGCTCACGACAACTACAAAGTTACAAGAAAGTCTGAGTCCTTGGAAGCAAAATATAAAGAAAGACGGGATGGCTCAAGAGTTTTTCACAGTAAGGCACATGGGATGCCAGCTCATGGCTGTGTGTCAGACAGTAGTCACTGGTTTCTAGATTGCGCTTCTGCAAATTCCATCTTTTGCTCTTGACAGAGTGATGTATGTAAGCCCGGACCCTTTGAGCATGAAGAAATGGCAGCTTTCATCTTCAACTCACAGATCTACAAATTCTGTATAATTCTTAATTATATATTCTGGTAATAGGCAACAGGATGAGCTTTACAACGTAAACATTATAAATAAATAAATAAAAACTCTCAGTAATAAAATCACTTGCTATATTATTGTATATTTTTGTGCTCACAATAAGCTGGCAAAAACTGGACAAGCCCTCTTTTCTCCCAGCTGAAAGCTAGGCTGTTTTCTTAAAACAAAAATGGTGCACTTGCGCTAACTTAATCGATAACATACAGGACCAATTACACACTCGGAAACTAATTTGTCACTGTCCATTTTGATTTCTGTTATCAGATTTGCAATTATAGAGTTACATACCAAAAAAGAGCATGACCAAGGGGGATTAAACGTTGTTTGATTTTGTCTTTCTTCCCCTTTGTGGACAGGAGAGGAGGTGGAGTAGTTCTTAAAAGGAAGCTGTGAAACTGACCTTCATTTATGTGGTCAAATGAATTCCTAATTGTGTTTTTCAGCATTTGTTTGCCTTTACCTCAAGGTTGTAAACGGGTGGCTAATGAGCGCTTGTGTCTGTAGATGCTTCAGAGCTCAAAGTGTACTTATTCAGAATCCAATGCCTCAGGCGGTGTCTGAAAGACGAGACTGAGCCTTTTGAGTGTTCTGCAGTTCTCTCTTCACTTCTTATTTTCTTTTGTTTTTTGTTAGTTGTGAATGCCTATGGGATGAGCAGGTGGATATGTGTGTGTGTGTGTGTGTGTGTATGTGTGTGTTTGCTGTGCTTTTGTTTCCTTGTGTGACCGTGCACTTGTTTATTATGTTTGTAAGTATGTTACAGTACCTGTGTTCAGACTCAATCAGTATTGAAGCTGGGGAGCCTGCAGAGCTGCACTGAAGTTTCTCAGTACTCTGCAGGGCTCCAGATCCCACACAGAGCCTGCTGCTTCCACTCAACATAATTGAGGTTCTTCCTCTTTGTCCAGCTCCCACCGGAAATATTGGCTGCTGATGGAAAGTAACCGGATCAGATCTGAATTCTTTTTTTTTTTTTTTTTTTTAATTCTGCCATTCCTGCAAACCTGGATTACCATGACATTGGTGTTATGCATCATTCATCCGGTTCTAAAAATCACACTATAGAAAACTGACTGAAATGTTTTTGCTGCTAGGATTAGAAATAACTATAAATAACAGACACAGCGATAACAGCTGATGTGGAAAACGTGTTAGTTGCCTAGCATTTATTTGAAGTTGTTTTTCTCGCCACTTGACAAATTGTATTTTCATTCACCTTGTAGGTCCTGTTTTGTCTCTACCAGCTCTTTGGAAAGTATGTGGCTAGCTTTGTGAACTTTCTTTTTCTAGATGCTGTTTGATGCTAACTAGGTAGACTCGGGGTAAACAACAAGAGGTTTGTGGTATAAAGACATCCTTTTATTTTTTTTTAAGGGGCTCACAGACTGATGCCGGCCAATGAAATTTCACACAAATAAGAGGATTCAAAGCCACTTTTCATTGAGAAAAAACAGCTTCTATGCTGTGTTAAACAGTTATTTTCTGCACGCAGGACTTTACAGTTGGATCTTCAGCTTCAGACAAGATTTTTTTTTTTCTTTTTTTCTTTCTTGTAACCAGGAAGTGGTGCACTTTAGATTAAGTATCTCTTTTTTAAGTGCTCTGGGGCAAAATAGGGGAAACCATGCGAAATTCACATAAAGCTATCTGTAATGAGATCCAAAATATGTAAGCTAATTTGTTGCTTATGTCTATTTTTAAGAGCCTTTCCTTAGTGCTGAGATTTGCACATGTAGCTTAATCTGTAAGACTACAATGGGTTTACCAAAAAAATGTTTGCTAAAAATATCTGCATTCTTCTGCTTTATACCTGTTTAATGAGGCAGGAAAAGTGGTAAAAGGCTATAAAAGAGGTTGTAGTACATCAGACTAGGGTGTTGTTATTTTGGTACTTCCTGTGCAATCTGTTTGTTGCTTATCTTTTTCTTCATTCATTTTTGCATCTGTCATTCTTTTTCTGTGCTCCTTCTCTGTGACATGGCAAAACCTGGACAGCTGCATTGAAATCCCTAATCAAATCCTGCTTCATTTTGTCTTCATCAGTCATGTGATTACAGTATACATTCATTGTTCACTGTAGGTCAAACTTACAACACTTATTGCCCTGTCTCAGATCTGCGTGGTTAAAAATGAGATCAACGGGAGTGTATGAACCAAACAGCATGTTAAATGTCAGTGCACTTTCTACTCTGAAATCTCTGTTTATGGCCAGAGTGGGTAGGGGGGTAGTAACCACTGTAGACACCTACCCACCCACCCTTTTCTCCCTCTGGAGTAATTTAATCTCAGTGTTAGGTCTACTGTTGACCCCATGACCTCAGCGCTCGCCGGATGCAGGTAATACTGCTAATGGAACTCATTAGGGATATGTCTTGGGTTGAACAGCTGAGACTGTGCCGCTGGAAGCTAATGGGATTGACAAGGAGAGAATGGGTCTGGGCCGGTGTATTCTAACCTTTGTGTAAGGTAATCCGACTCCTGAGGTCACAAAAATCCCCTCAAAATTTTAACGTCTGTGTGGGTTGAGCGCTGACATTTGCAGGACTGACCTATAAATAGTATTTTGGTTTTTTTATGTATTTCCTGGAGGGACTGGACGTGCCTTAGTCTCGACCTGTCACAAAACTGGATACAGATTCCAGTGTACTTGTTGTTTTTGTGGAACCTAAATCTTGTTCTTGTTAGTTAAAAATAAAAAAAGTTACAATATCTAGATCTGATAAGAATGACACAGACACAGTGGTAGCTAACGTCTCAACTTAAACCAGCCCAAACTGGTGCGGCACTAACGAGCTGTAAAGCATTTTACTAACAATTGTTGCTTCTCTTTGATGTACATTAACCTGACTTTTTTTTTTCTTTGACTGTCAGGTAATCTTGTGCTGCAGCTGCAGGATATAAAAACAAAACAAAGAAAATAATTACAGTCATTCTTGTTTTTAATTATGTGAAAAGATTACCTAAGGGTCACAGAATAGTATTGCTGGCTGAGTAATCATCCTTCGAGTTATCAAGAGTATCACTCCCACAAATATGTCATTAACACTGAAACATTTAAGCCAGTCGTCTACATTTGTTCAGAACAGCGTTGTCTATGGGTCATTTTTTCCCCCTTGCCAGTGCCTGTAGTGTCAGAGATAATGTGAATGAAAGATTTGATAAAGGAGTCATTGTGTGAGGAGCTTAACAAATGTGGGCATTTTATCAACCTGAAGTCAGATTAAGAATGGAATCAGTTCCAGGACGTTTTTCTTCGTTTGCAAGTGTAATTCTTCTTCATATATGTGGCGGTTGAACTCTTGTGGTCACGACCATGTTGTTTTAGTAATATTGCACCACCTGTGGTTTAACAACGGTGATATTAGAACTATAGAAATGTTGTTTAAAACTATGACAATACTTCTGAAAGTATTATATATTTCAGACAATATAGCAGAGTGGACAGTAATACAGCAATACATTTGTGCATGCTAGGATTATCCCTCATTCTCAGCAAAAGAAGTTTTTATTGTTGGGTATTTCCCTGGGCTGCTGTTCTGTAAAGCAGGCATTCACTTGGAAACAGAAGCAACAAATTTAAAAACAAATGGAGACCATTTAAAATGTTGCTGCAGCCCAGCTGTTCCTTTTCAAGTTGGGACAATTTTTTCTGAGCTAGCAAAGATGTATTGCCTTAAAGTTAATCCATGCGTCAGCTGTACAAACAAAAGCAACTGAATATTACTAATGGCCCAAAAGGGATTCTTACAGGGCTGACTTAAACAATGCATGACATTTAGCAAATGAATGGAGCAACTGAGGTACACGAAAATAGTTTACTTTGAAACTACAACCCTTGGTGCTTGTTTTAGGTGCCGTTTTTATGATTGAGTGAATAGAAAGGTCAGTGTTTATGGATTTACGAATAATGAAAGTATCTGACAATGGTCGGGTACAAAGATTGGATTGATATAAGTGAAAAAGCAGCCAGTGTGCAGAGACAAACTTTGAAAAACCTCCAGAAAGCCTGGAGAACTATTGATCAAGACCACTTAAAAAATGCAAGAAAGTCTGGCTTCTTGGAGGCAGAATATGAAGAAATGAGAGGTGATCGAAGACATTTGCACAGTACTGGACACAGATGGAAAAAAAAAAAACTCAATTAGTTTTTTTTTTTCTTTGTGAGATAGATTTTTTATTATTTTTCTGAAACATAGCTTAAAGCTAAAAGAACAGTCATACAACAGGAACACATAAGGTGAGCTTTTCTTCACAGTCATTAATTGGATAACAACTCACTGTATGCTATAGACTCTCATAAATAAATTAATATGAGGCAGTAAAAGCATACAACTTGCAGTGCTGCATGAGAAATAATGCATAGCAGCATAGGAGAGCCATAAATAGGAAAACGGTTAAGTACTTGCATTATTCAGCAGATGAATAAATGCCATAGTAGTTGAGGTCAATATTCATTAGGTGCAAATGAATGGTCACATGTATACACATTGTATGTGTGTGGGCCTGCTGCTTATGCGGTTGCTGCTTGGCACATCTGCAAGTACTGTGTATAACTGAAGTCACAGCTGTAATAGAATGTGGTAATGAAGCCACTTACAGAACAACGCAAACATTTAACTGTCACTCCAGGGAATAAACTGACATTAAAATATTTAAATCTAGAGTTAAATATGGCTTAACAATAAATAAATATTATCCATCCATCTATCCATCTTTGCCTCATTGCCTCCTCCCAGCAGGACATGCCCAAAATACCTCACCCAGGAGGCGTCTAAGAGGCACCCTAGTCATGTCTTCATACCACCTGTCTCCTTTTGATGTGGAGGAGTAGCGGTTTTACTCTGAGTTCCTTCTGAATGGCCAAGCTACTCACCCTATCGCTAAGGGAGAGCCTAGCCATCGTAGCCATCATTGTATATGTGATCTCTTTCTTCCAGTAACTACCTAGAGGTTGTGCCCTAGGTGGAAAGGGTAGGAACATAGGTTCACAGGTAAATTGACAGCTTGGGTTTTATGCTGAGCTCCCTCTTCACAACAACAGATTACACAAGTTTGTTTGTTAGTCTTGCAATCCACTCTCCCCTCACTCTCTCACTTTTGAATAACGCCACCAAACTCTTAAATTCCACTGCTTGGGGCAGCACTCAGGCTGGCTGTTCCTCTCAATCACACCCTTCCAGGTCAGTCAGTCATTGCCTATGTGAATGTTAAAGATCCCCAGTAGGGCAACAGAGTAGGGCCACCAGAGTCCCCAGGTAGAACCTCAACACCTCATTCCAGTGACTCCAAGAAGGCTGTGCACTCTGAACTGTCATTGGGTGTAAATGCGCTCTGAAGTTGTTGGGAGGGGTCCTCTCATTCATTGGGAAAAACCCCAAAATACAGGCACCAAACTGAGGGGAGATTACAAATATACCCAATTCTGCCTACCGTTTTTCACCTGGGGAACTCCAAAGTGGAACACAGGCCAGTCTTTGTATAGCAAACTGGTACCAGAACTCCCAAGACACCAAACCCCTAAAGCTCATCCTGTGGTTGGTGGGGACACAGAAGAGCAGACCCTGTGACTAGTAACCCAGGATGGGACCTGGTATACCTGATCTGGCAGGGTAAATTGGTCACTTGATCTTTAGGTTATCATAGAGATCACTCTCCATCTAGCTCTTCACCAGTGGTCCAATTACCCTAGGAAGACCCTACCAGAGGCAAATTACTCTCCATAACAAAGCTCCTGGAATAACTGCAACACTTAAACCACTGCACTGCAATACGGTAGGACTTTACAAAGATGAAATGCTGCACATGATCCTGTATTATTCGGTATTATGTAATCATAGTTATAAATTCAATTAAGAATTTTGTTCTATAGAGTCCAGTTTTATTCCTTCACTGATACACAGCATTACCCCTTCCCCCGAACTATAAGGGCTGAAATGGTATGCATCCAAATGCAAACTGTGAGCACTCAGCTTTTTTGAATGCGGGCAATGTGTGTGTGACAATTCAAGTGGAAAGGCTGCTGCAGAAATATCAGGGGCTGCGTATTTGATTTCAAAGTCCTAAAATCACCAGAATAGGTGTGTCATAGGGATGTGACCATGTGTTAATCTCGCCGCTCAGTTTGATTGATCACACGACTAACAAACAGGCAAATGAAGTGTTGTGGGTGGATAAGAAATGGGAGGATTTTTATATCAGTTCTAGATTAGCATCTCATGGTTGTTTAATATGCTTCAGCATAGGGCTATAAAAGGGCTATCTTTTTACATAGCCAGAGAAAATCGGTAATGCAGAGGCCTGCTTTTTACAAGTTAGAATTCAGTGCTTTATCGTATCGTGTGATATGGATTGTAATAAATCTTTTTCTTGACTGTTTGAATGTAGTTTCTTTGCCTTTTGATTAGCTCATATGGGGTCCGCATGGAATGTATGGTAAGAATGGTTTAAACCCACCTTGTTAGCTTGCTGTAGTAGTTGAAACTATACCAAATGCTTCATGATGCAAAGTAATAAACTTTCATAGCACTGCACTGCAATGCTATGCTTCACCTCCAACATTTGGTATTCTGTAGTTGCTTGAGCATGAGTCAGCCAGTCTTCTGCTAAGTTTTTTATCATGCACAGTGAAAAACTGCTCCACCTAAACAATGTGGAACAATGATATGCCTCTTTTCCCTTTCTTTTGGGTTCCTCGGGGAATGCTTTTAGTCTGAATTGTGAGTGCAACGTTTATGTGGGGAACTCCAAGTTGACCTAATCTTTGACTGAGTGGGAGAACTCAAGTGATGTCATGTAGAGGCAGATTACCGCAATTGTTGTCAAGAGTATTTCAGTCCCAAGAGTTGAGAGCATTTTTATAACTGACAGTAAAATTACCTTAAATCCTTCTGTCTGAAAATGAATCCTATGGTGACAGGAATTATTCTGTTGGCATCCTCTCTAATTATCTTACCTAACTAACCTTTAGGGATGCATTTCACTTTGAGAAGCCAGATCCTCCCAGACAACACATTGCCAGTTTTGCCATTCCACTAGAGATGGACAAAGAGATCATGCAGCCTTATGGTCACCGTCTGATTTCCAAAGAGGCTCCATCTGCATGGTGGTTGTTGGGGGTGATTAACACGGGCATGCAGTGGAATGGCGCCTGAATCTTTTCTGAGCCAGCCATGCTCTGCTGGGCGCCATCACTCCACAGAGAAATGAGAAAGAGGAGGCCATAGTTCTGCCTCTGTAGTGGTTAGCCAGATGGCTGAATATCTGAATTTCTCCCCTGGAGTTCTTCTGATGAAACCCGGACACTGAAGATCTTTCTTTTTTTTTTAATCAAGTCTTTAGTTGTTAATCTGATGGCGTCTGTCTTACCATATGGAAAAGAATGGGAATAAAAACTTATAATATATGATATTTTACATGTCTCATTATGCTGTATGAGTTAATCACACTGCATACTGAAATATAAGATGCAACATCGCTTTCATATTGCTTTGTCAGCTGGTGTCATTAGCCTGCTGCATGTTGAGCTGCTGTCAGAACAGAATCATTGCCAGAAATCTTATCTGAGTTACTGTGAGGTAGAACTGCTCTGTTTCATGCTGGGTTGCAGGACATGCACTGCTTTCCACTTCCTGCTTTGGGCACACATCTCATTACCACCTCACACCATCATAGGGTGGCAGCTAAACAGAGGCGAAGTGTTTAAAGTTTCACTGTCTATAGATTTTTTTTTCAGGCCTTTGCCACAGAAATCGCCACAAGAAGCGCCAATATCCCATTAGTGATGCGTATTGATCATATCACATAATTAGCTCTGGAACAGGAAGGGCACAAAGGTAGGGTTACAATGTTAGACTGTCCCATAAAACTTATTGATCTTCTCCACGGCTGAGTCTCTTGTTAATCATGCAAACAAAGTGGAACAGTGTGTTGTGGGCTGTAGAGTGTGGAAGTGATCATTTCCTGTTGCATGGCTTCGTGACTCATAATTTCAGCTTTGCAATTATAATCTCTCAAAAACGTGGTTTTATTTTTATCTGTCAGGATCAGCTGAACAGACAGTATTTCTGTTAGGGCTGCGCTTGATTGGTTAGTGAATTGATTTGCTTTTTAATTAAGTGCTTAGTCCTTTATGCATCACTTTTATGTTAGTACTCATAAGCTTGAAGTATAAAATGCCCCTCCCATTTTCCTTATATAAAAATGAAAATTTATTTTTTGTATATATGTATATAAGTCGTACTCACAAAGTATTTGCAGTTTTCTTGATTAAAATAAGGAATAACCATGATATTACATATTATCTTTTTGTCCTACTAATCAACTGGTCTTTTTAGCACTAATGAACACATCGCCAATTAACTGCACTGTGTGAGCCTGGGCCTGCGGATTAAAATTTGTTATTGGATTTGGTCCAGTTTCCCACACATGGAATTAGTCAGATAGGTGATTACAAGCTTAAAGAGACAAATCTAATAATATCACGCAGGAAGAGAACGCCTCCAGTGTCATGCTCAAGGACAGGCAGTCTTGTCAGAAGGGACTAAAACAGGTTGTGCAGTTGGAGGTTGTACTGTTCAACCACTGGTCAGTGGAAAAGAGAGAGCAAAAGTAGAACATGTCTGTCTTTAGCAGACATTTATTTGTATTCTGAACATTTTAAACCAGCCTTTGGAGACGCTAAAATGCTTTAGTCTTTTTCTTTTTTTCATATTAATGTATCACAACTGGGCTGCTGCCTTGCATACAAATGAAACTGTAATTGTCACATTTAACAAAGGCCAGGAAAACCTGATCCATAGTTTTTGATTAGCCTTGGAAGTTATCTTGCGGGATTTATAACATTTTCGGAAATGCAGGAAATATGAGAGAGGCTTTAGGGACGGGAACTAACACACGAGGCCCAAAGGAGACAGAATACAGTTGGACTGTAAGGTGTTGCGACATTCACATAAATTCCTCAGAGCTGTTTGTTATTACTTGTATTTATATTTAGTCCGCAGTCGCATGTTGTTTTCTTTAATGCAGATAATGCATTTTGTGTCAGACTGACATTTGTGGTGCATTTGTGCAATTCAAACTTCTGCAAAATAAGACTTCTGGGGCTGTGCTTTGGTTATGGTTAGTCATTGCATAACATGATGAAATAATGTTTTATAGTTTCCAGCCTTTTTATTTAATGTCTGCTTTTTTGCTTTCTGAAAGTCGCACTTCTTTTTGCATTTATCATCACTCTCGCAAGTATAGTCATACTGTATGGTTTAGCTGGTGAAAAAAGAGACTGGTTCTCCTTCTGTCTTTCAAACAAAATTGACTATATCTGTGGCTTTTGCAACACAGACATGTCATCCTATCGTCCTTTGATTGATGATATTTCTAAAAAACAATTTCTCATAAGTGCCAGTTGCAAGAAAGGCAGGTGAGCGTCCTCAATCCCATCTAAAGAGGTGAAAGAAAACATTAAAGCTGCCACCAGTTTGGTGTTAGCATAATGAAAGCAGCAGAGTGTGAAGATGGAAGGCTAAACAATTTGGAATTAATGGCGGAAGCTGCTGGGGAAAACAAAGGGACAAAAAATGCAGAGCTAGAGAGAATCAGATTGAGAGGAACCTTTTTAAGCTTTCTCTTGTCAAATTGAGCGTATCCATCGCACTGATGTACATCGCTCATCTGGTCAACTTACCCTCCATTAGCAGACAAAGACTTGTCTTAACTGCACTGTGGTGGTCCCTTAGTTGTCAATAGCTTTTCTTAAAAATGTCTTTGTACTAATTTGGTTTTGTACTAAGCAAAACCAAATTCTCAATGTTCGTTTGTGAAATTATCTTTCACTGTAACTTTACCTGTAGTTAGCAAGACACTGATTAGTACTGATTCCTTTCTTTCCTTTGTTAACATCTATAAATCAGAAGCCAATGAACTTAACCAGGTCGTTAGCTGAAGTCAGTTATTGATACAGACATTGATTAATGCTCTGATATCATCTTTGGAAATGACACCCAGATCATATTCATATGAACCTTGATTGGATTGGATTCTTTATCATCCATCCATCTGCTTATCCAGTTCTCGGTTGTGGAGGGTGAAACCAATCAAGCTATCTTGGGCATAAGTTAGAGTACATCCTGAACTTGTTGCCAGTCCATCACAGGGCTAAAACAGGGAATCAGGGAACCATGGACCATAGAGTTTAAAAGCAATGAACCTTAAATTGTGCTTGTTTTGTGTCTTTATAAACTAACGTAATAAATTGCTGGCTAACATTAGGTTGAATTTTACACTGAAGATTACACATTAAATGGTAAAATGGTAAATGGCCTGTATTTGTATAGCGCTTTACTAGTCCCTAAGTACGGTGGCCCCTAGAGACAAAGCATGTATAAACTCCAAAACACTTACAAATTCCAAATAGCACGCACAAACTCCTCAACACGTACAAAACCAAAACACGTGCAAACTCCAAAACACGTACAAACTCCAAAACACGTACAAAATCCAAAACACGTACAAAATCCAAGACACGTGCAAACACCGAGACAGGTACAAAATCCAAAACAGGTACAAAATACAAAACACACGCAAAATCCAAAACACGTGCAAACACCAAGACAGGTACAAAATCCAAAACATCTACAAAATCCTAAACACCTTGCAAAATCCAAAACACATGCAAAATCCAAAACACGTACAAACTCCAAAACACATGCAAACTCCAAAACACATGCAAAATCCAAAACACGTACAAAATCCAAAACACGTACAAAATCCAAAACACATGCAAAATCCAAAACACCTGCAAAATACAAAACACGTGCAAAATCCAAAACACATGCAAACTCCAAAACACGTGCAAAATACAAAACAAGTACAAAATCCAAAACACATGCAAAATCCAAAACACGTACAAAATCCAAAACACATGCAAAATACAAAACACGTACAAAATACAAAACACGTGCAAACTCCAAAACACGTACAAAATCCAAAACACATGCAAAATCCAAAACACGTGCAAACTCCAAAACACGTACAAAATCCAAAACACATGCAAACTCCAAAACACATACAAACTCCAAAACACATGCAAACTCCAAAACACGTACAAAATCCAAAACACATGCAAACTCCAAAACACGTACAAAATCCAAAACACATGCAAACTCCAAATCACAACGGAAGTGCTCCAGGACGCTAGGGGCAGTGTTGAGCTCGATTTGCAAAATAAACGGCAAGTTTGTTGCAAACACATGGGCTCTAGTCTCCGTCGCGCTTCCCAGGTTGCCTAGCAACCATGATACTAACAGCTGGAAACGTGTCATACAACTTTTTTTGACAGAAATGAAGGAGAACATATTTTTTTCATTTGTTTGTTTGTTTCTACAAGAGCTTTGTGTGATTTGATAAGTATCTGAGGCTGAGACCACAGGACAGTAAAACATGATTTTTGGGCTTCATTTCTGTACTGAATAGTCATTTAAGATTAGCTAGTAAATAACAATTAGCTAATGTTGTTCATAAGACTAAAGTCATATCACTTTGGTAATGTAAATATAATATGGCCAATATTATGGTTATTATATTAGTCATTATTAGCTATTACAGCAGTGAACATGAACTCTGTGTCAAATACTGAGCTTCAGTACAGATTCAAGTTGCAGTTATTTACATGTCTTACCACCTTAAATCTTCACTCAAAGACAAGTATATAGGAATGACTGCCAAATTTATTTGCCACTGAAGCAGAAGGATGGCATCTGAATAAAACCTCTCTTGACATGCCTAGATGACATTAAAGCTTGGTTGGCTCTAAACTTTTTAAATTTGAATGAAAAGAAAACAGATTTGTTGGTGTTTGGACCCAGTGGCCCCTGTGAGTCCTCTTCTTTTCATTTGGAACCCCTGGAGGTATATTTTAAACCTGTTGTTACTGCCCAAGGTTTTAAGTTGGACCAATCCATTTTTATCATTTAAGGCGACTGGCAAGAGTGAAATCTTTTCTTTCTAGGCAGCACTTTGAAACCGTGATCCATGCTTTTATTTCTTCCCCTGTGGACTACTGTAACGCACTTTATGTGGGGGTCAGTCAGTTGTTACTCTGACATCTGCAGCTGGTTCAAAATGTATATTGACAGTGCATATATAGGTGTATCATATATAAGAGACAAATGTTGTTCCTTCAGTATGTTGGCATTACTAAATTTGGCTCAATGCTTACATACATGTGTAAAAAGAAAATGTACAAGCTGTGATAACCGTTTCTGATAAAATGAAGAGTAGACTGATGTATTAAATATTCCTTTATTGGGTGAGAAAATCAGACCATGTCATAACTGCTTTAAGTCATACAGAATAGATATCAGAGCCTTAAACAGGCTGACTTCTGCTAAATGGGTCAAACTGGGCAGAAAGTATACAAACACATAACATCCTTATAGAATATGATGTAACACTATAGATCAACTTACCTCAGAATATATAAAGCATATAAACAATTACAGCAATATGATGCAACAAACACAGCAGTGCTACTAATCCAAAATACTCAAAGCTTCATAGAACTGAAACAAACATTTATTTTTAGTTCCATTCTGCTGCTGATACATACTTTAGGTTTCTGAACATTAAACTTGTTGCTGCCTTTCATAGTGTGTAACCTGAATGCCCTGAGTACTTTCTCCCACACTGAAAACACGGGAATGATAAAAATTATTTGAACATTACCTAATAAGACTGATTCAGGACAGACAATTAGTTATTTTAAACTTTTCTAGCAGTCCTTCACAAACAGGGAACAGTCTGTCTATTCTCTCCATCTGTCAGCCGCTGCTGGCTCTTCCTCCTCCTCTTCCTCACATACTGCTGAGATTGTCCTGGTGGATCATCAGGGGTGCAAAGCCTCACAGATGATGTGCAGCAGTGGGTCCCTCAGTCTGTCCTCACTCTGGACACTTGCACGTGTCACACATAGAAATCAAATGTGTGATAAGCTGCAGGATTCAAACACAAGTGTAACTTATAAATACATGTTCATACTTTTATTCCACAATCAGAGAGAAAGAAACAGAGAGAGAGTGCAGGACAGACAGACAGGTGACAGTCTCAGGTGTATACACTGCTACAAAACAGCACCAGAGAAGGAGGATTTAGTGTTTGTGTCATTACGAGTGCTAAACAAGAAGAGTTCCCAGATGGTACAGTGGACACATGTGTGACTCCTGTGATTAAAGCATCTTTCTTTCAGCTTAACGAGTGAACCGTCAGCTGACTGACATGACTGACTTTAATTACGCATAAAATCATCACATTCTCTGTAAGATTAAAGTCAGCTATTGAACGGCGAATATTTTGAAGTAAAGGCTTTAAAACCAAGTTAGTACAAACGTCGCTAATGTCACATAACTTTCCCGACATGTTGCCAACAGTAATGTTTTAATGTTCTTCATTATAAAAACATTTGCGCATAAATAAGTGACATAATATTCAGTACTTACTTCTGAAAGTTTACTCTTCGTCCGCTCCGCTTCCGCCGTTTTTTTTTCGGCAAAATTATCCACACCACCGCCGCGCTATGAAGTCTGGGATATGTTGGGCCATGAAGGCTACACCGACCCATCCTTAAAATTCAGGGAAATTAAGGACGCATTTGAGGGCCGCATTTCGAGCAGCCTTTGAATTGGGACAGTCTTCGTCGTGTCGCTGTGACATAATCGGCCTTAAAATGCGGCCTTTAAGGCTGCAGACCCCAAATCCGGTCATTGGTACTTCCTGTCTTGTGTAGTTACTAGGTAACAAAAGCTCAACACTGCCCCTAGCGTCCTGGAGCACTTCCGTTGTGTTTTGGAATTTGCATGTGTTTTGGGGTATGCGTGTGTTTTGGATTTTGCATGTGTTTTGGAGTTTGCGCGTGTTTTGGGGTTTGCACGTGTTTTGGATTTTGTACGTGTTTTGGATTTTGTACGTGTTTTGGAGTTTGCACGTGTTTTGGATTTTGTACGTGTTTTGGATTTTGTAAGTGCTTTGGAGTTTGCACGTGTTTTGGATTTTGCACGTGTTTTGGATTTTGTACGTGTTTTGGATTTTGTACGTGCTTTGTCTCTAGGGGCCACCGTACCTAAGGACCCCAAAGCGCTTTACATATCCAGTCATCCAGTCATCCACCCATTCACACACACATTCACACACTGGTGATGGCAAGCTACATTGTAGCCACAGCCACCCTGGGGCGCACTGACAGAGGCGAAGCTGCCACATTAATGATTTAAAGGGTTCTTCTGAACTGAAACTTATGTTGTTATTTATCAGAGTCAATCGTTTGAGGCAATGAGCTTATTTGCACTTGATTATTATGGGTGCCTCCTATATGTTGTATGTTATTATGGGTTTGCCCCCCCCCCGGCTGACAAATTCTATTGGCAGTATCATGGTTGATTTATCTGCCTTTATCTGTTTCTCCATTTTTCTTTTTTTTTTGTCTTTCCTTTTCTGAGGACATGCACCACTTCCCACTTTCTACTTAGCATAAGCACTTGGTGGCTTAGAAAGTGAGTGAGAGAAAGAGCTGAATAATTCCCTCCCTTTTCCCCCCAAGTTAGTCAGACAACAAGAAACATCTGGACAGAGAACAGAGAGTTCAGAACGCACCCATTCCCACCTTGGCTGAGTCCAACAATGCTTGGCTCAGATTGCGCACTTGGAGTCTGGACACTGTGCTGTTATCCTACCAAACCCTGTGCAAGTGTTGCATTCTTATCATAACTTTGCTGATTTCTGAGAAGAATATGTGGGTGTTTTCAGCTGTTCAGTGTTGTGCAAAATGTATAATTTTCTTTCTCTGACTGGGGCAAAAGGTGTTATTTTCCTCTTTAAATTTCCATCATGGTATCCTCCAAATCTATTTCCAGAGGAGTCACCAGCCTTTAAGGTGTTTTCGCACTCATTTTTAAATCTCAAGCTTTTATTTTGTAAGCTTCCAGTTATCTTAAAAGAAAAATCCCCAATTTTTCTGTCTTGTAGTTCTACCATTAAAAGACCTGCACTCGTGCCACAAAGAGGTTTTCTACATCACTGGTCTTATGTGAGTGTGCAGTGCAGGTGCTATAGCCAGAATTAGAGCTGTGGAATAAAGTGGACAAACTTCTGCTTTTGTAAGACTTTAATATTTGCCTGTTCATTCAGCTGTGTCTGTTTCTGTTTCTGCTCTTTCCTGCCATGTCAAGACAGTGGTTGGATGCTGGGGATACAGTTCCCCAAACTCATGTAAATTATTTACCATGTCTGCTTTATTGAGGGATGTGGGCTGTATAGCGGTAAAGAGTAGCTGTTATGGTAATTGTGGCAAAGGCCAAGATTTAAAAATACATACATAAAAAATTGTATGTTCTGATACTGGGTAGAATAATTGTTGTACCAGAAATCTGTTTATCGGGACGTGGCATTTTCCAGTAAGAGAAACGCTACGAGATTTCCTTACCTGCGTTATGGAGCATACATCATGCCAATAATTATTGTAGTTCATATGGTGTCAGCTAGCACAGCTAGCGCAATAATTTTTTTTTGCATATGAAACCGGAGGAGTTGTACTTACATCTTATGCCATTAGCTTGTCCTAGGTCACGGTTTCCGTCCACACATAGCTTTGCAAAAATTGCATATTCCAGAAACATGCTTTGTCGATCCGATCAGCTGTTTGTAACACTTCCTACATTGGAATAGACATCAGTGCGAACGTGTCCGCCATTACCTGCCCGGAACTGGAAGTGACGTCATTTTTGCGGAAAATGTAGTTTTTTACCTTCAGGGCCTCATAAGGCTATACTGCTGTTTTTAAAAGTTATGCTTGACTTTATGCTTTTCTGTATTGTTTCTGGGATGCTTAGAACCTAAATTGCACTGCTGGACATAGTTTATTTTGATGCACATGCTGGTTTTTTTTTTTGCAAAAAACTATGAAGACACTCAAAATAAATTTCCTGTGGTTGGAAACTATTTTGTGCAACTTTTTTGTATTTACAGTTTTGAGGGATAAGCCTCTTAAATTTCTCTAACTAGAAATATATGTAAAAAAAACCAAAAAACTTAATGCATATATATTATTAAAATGTGGGCTGTAACGGTTGTATTGATGTCTAGCAACTTGAAATGCTCCCAAAAATGGCACTACAGCATGTAAAAATATAAAGATAAGCTCTGGTGGACTTGGTTCTATGGTAGGTCTTAAAGGGTTAAGCTACTGGAAATGCTAATTCTTATTGATTTGTTGATAACCTGTTGGGGTATTAAAGCTGGGTTTTAGAGAATAGTTTCCCCTTTGGCAGTTTTTTTTCAAAGAAGGTATTTGATAACTTGGTCTTAACTGATATCAAAAAGTCTACTGGAGCAGACATTTTGCATTCCTGACTTTATTATAGCCTATCCTTTAACAAATATTGTCAGTATACTGTTCACTTTGTACATAATCCATCTGGGATGAACTTGACACTGTTTAATTGCGCTGATTACACAGTTATAGGCAAAGCTGTATCTAACTTTAACTAACTGTATTCTAACTCTTGGTTATTCAAAAGGGCGTAATTCTGTTTATAAGATCCAGATAACTACAACGTAACTAAACATCTACATGTTCTTCACCCAATCCCAAATCTAAATGTTGCTCAGTTTTACTGTTACGAAAGAATAATGAGCAACAAAAAGTTAGTGAGTATCGTCCTGTGGGATTTTTAACGTTAAAAATGTATTTATTTTTAACCAGGGTTAAACTTTAACCACCATGTTTTAGACATCCTAGCTCATTGCATTCACATTGGTCTGGGTCTTTGCCTCCCTTGTGTGCTCCATCATGTATTCATTAACTGGATGAAAAGGCTTGTGCAACAAGATAAATTTCCTGAAACCTTCTATTGTCCCTACCTTGGAACACCTTCCTTGCCAAGGCTGTAGGCTTTATTATAAAATGTGTTTCAGGATTGCACTTGGCTTAGCTAAGACTAAATGTATGTGGAGTTTGACCTGTTCCTCTTTGCCTCTGGAATTGCTCCTTCCTCTTTCTCATTCTTCAGTTGTTTTTCCAAAATGACTTGCCCTTGACAGTGGAATATGGGGGTGGTAGCAGATAGCATTTTCCCTGACCACAACCTTCAGACAGGCTTCTGAGATAATAAACGACACTGCGTGACGGCATTCATCTTTCCCACATACACCTCCTTTTCGTTATACATGTTGATCTACACCCCATTCTCTGGGGTTATCTTTGTTCCATTTCATGTCGGGAGAAAATAAAAGATTTAAGCGGGTACAAAATTAAATATTAGGTTTTTTATTCCAAATCATTCTGCAAATTACTTGGCCCGCTATTCGTAGAATACCAATTAGTGTGTTGTGCATGCACATGATACACATACTGTTCTATAGTATCCTTGAGGACTATAGAGTTTATAGCCAAGTTCTGCCTTGTTAGAAGTGTGTTCCCACTTAATCCAAACAGCATATTGGATTTAGAAGCAGGTATTTAATTGTCTTTAAATGTCAGCACGAGTGATGACACTATTGGGAGATCATTATAGGGCTCGCTGGCTTAAATGAGCTTACTTTTAACCAGTTGACTGAATGGCACTGCTGATTGGCTGTTTGACTGGCAGAACTGATGTATTTTTCTCCTGCTGGAATTTAATTTGTGTAATCATAGAGGCAACCTGTGAGAAAACAGCATTGTTAAACCCCAGCTTTGATTGATAACTAAAAATCTGCTTAGGGCTTCAGGCTGTCAGTCATGGCTTTGTTGGGTAGTAGTAAACAAAACAGTACACCACTGAGCTAAAACATGTTATTTAAACATGTCATTTATTTTCAGCATGCATACAGGGGCTGGTTTTCATGAATAATAAGGTTGATTAGATTAATATTATTTAATTATGGCATTTACAATTCCAGAGCACACTAGTTGTGTGGTGTGACTTGAGCTAATTTCCATAAGAGTCTGCTGGTTTACATGTCTCAGTATTTTGGTCATGTAAATATTGCTCTTATCCGCTGGAAATCCTGCAATGTGTGTGGTTTTAACCACCTTGTGCTGCAGACAGTTCCATTTAAATAATACTATGTTGTGTTCTTGAGTCGTATTGCACTTTTTTCAGTTTGTCGCTCAAAGGTTGAATATTGAGATCATTGATGTTGGAGTCACATTTGAGGACAGCCCAGTAGAAGCTTTTATTTGTGAGAACCTCTAGCCATGCTAGCGGCTGGTTTGATGGATGGCACTATCTGCTAGTCAGCTGGTCCACCTTTTTGGTCCAGACTGAAATATCTAAAGAACTTTAAGATGAATTGCCAGGAAATTTTGTACAAAGATTTATATTTCCCCGAGGATGGATGCTATTGACTTTGGTGATCCACTGCCATGTGCTGTAGCACCACCATCAGATTGTGCATGGCTCCCACACAATGCACTGACTACAAAAGTTGCAGATTTGACTAGATTGACCAAAAGCCTGCTCATATTCCTGGCCTCAGATAAAACTCAAATATGAATGTGAAAAGGATTAACTATGAGTAAAAAAAAAAAAAGAGTTTTATTTAATCGTCTCCATTTTAATAATCAAATGTATTTTTGTATCTCTGTTTCTTTGAGCACCTATGTGCTCAAAGGTGTCAGTACATGTGAGACATTGTAAATGTGTTAGCTAGTCCCTGAGGAGCTTTGGATGAGGGTGATGTTTGCCTGTCACCCCACATTTCTGACACTGCCAGAAGAGCCAATAAGTGGGGGTAAAGGTTTTCAGGGTGACAAAGGAAACTTCCTCTGTGAAGAACTTCATAAAACCAGACAGCTGAATGTTAGAGGCCTCCAGCCCCTTGCACCCCTGCTGACAGTCCTGTCGTCTGTGCTTCCTCCTCCATTAATTAAAGGAGGCCTGGCTCCCATCACTGGCCAGCAAAGGAACGACTACTGAAATATTTAAGTTGAGTACTTGTACATTACCCCTGGTTAAGGGGATCTGAGAGAATATTCAAATATTTACAAGTGTTCCCAAATGTACAGTTTTCAGATCTAAAAGTACCGCATAAAACTCTAAATTTATAGTTCTTAGTTGATGGGCAGATAACAAAAAAATAATAAATTGAGGATCCACTTTTAATATGGCAGTCATTCTTTATACGCATGTTGCAAGATTTGTATTGTACATTCACTGCTTTGAATCCAAATTGCCTGCATCCAGACAGCAGTATTACAGGCTATTTAGTCACCATTAGAAATGATAAAGCTTCAAAACGAGTGTCCTTTTATGGCAGCTATGAAAAATGCACAAGTGCAGCAAATCAGCTCTTCACAGAGCTGTTTGTGGCAGGTGTACTTTTATCAAGGTTATGAGACAACAGCAATTATTACCTGCTCTGCTTTGCGTCTTGTGGAGATATCAAGCAAAAACAAAGAGACTGAGAGAAGCAGGAACATAAACACTACAGCCACTGAAAACTTGAAGTGCTTCATTAAGAGTTCACAAGGATCTGAGGACAAACGGGATTCTGCACAGAACTTTTCTTTTCAGAAGTGCAATCAAACTACCAGAATAAAAGAAGACATTTCCATTTTCTCATCTACTTAATGCCAGGTTCCTAATGCCTCAGGGCATATGAGAGCGCAGTAATGAGAAAAACAATAGGATGCCTTGCTAGACAACATAATGTGATGGGGAACACAGGATTTCCTGCCATTGGGTTTTATACTGACTTTTAACGATACACTTGATTAATTGGCTATTTTGGCTTAATGTGGTTTTAGGAGCACATTCTATAGCAATGGCCCAGGGCAAAGAAACTTCAAACTTAGCTAACATGTTCAGAGATAGTCACACCGCTCTGTTTTACACATCTGTGTCCCCAAAACTGTTGATTAAGGTAGAACGTCCTAGAAAAATCTTTTTACTGCATGCCTTTACTCTTTGCTGCAGCATATGCTCCCTAAATTATTCAGCTACCACGAATCACTGGGTCAGTTACTGGCTTGCACATAGCAAGGATCACAACTGTCATTACAGCTGTCTGAGGCTCACTTGTTATTGAATAGTGTGCAGTTAGGAAAGTGTCATTTTTAATAACTACTCAGAAGGTTTCTTGGGTTTTTCAATTCTTTACAGCTTAAGTGTTTATTGCTTGTTTGTTATGACATTAGCATTCTTACTGGCTGACAAGTGTATGTTAATGTGGTATAAATCATACCTCACACAAAAATCTTGATTTCACACTAACCAAATCATGAGATAAACTCACTGCAAATAGCTTTTTAAGGGCATTCAGAAGGTCAGTGTTGATAATTTTTTTTAAAGTCTGGAAATGCACGATGATCTCAAAAAACATTAAAAAATTGAATGTGCTTACTTTCTCTCATTTTCAGGGCTTCAAAGAAGCTACACAGCTCACCCCCTGCTGTGTAACATGACCATTTTTTTTTTTTTTTTTTTTTTTTTTTTTTTTTTTTTACCCAAACTTGGGGTGTGAAACTGTGTGTCTGCCAGACAAGTGGAACTGTGAACAGAAGGTGTCAAAGAAATGTATCTGTGAGGGGGGGAAATTTAGATGATGATGGGCTTTTAACCTGCCAAATTTATAACGAACCTTAGTGGGGTAGAGGACCACTTCAGTGAATGCCGCAGTGGTCATTTATTTTCGTTAATCTTTGTTTAATCAATTAGTCTCATTAAGACTCTTTTCCAAGGGAGACCCAAGAGCAAGAAATGTTCACAAGAACCCAATTAACAGACAAAAAAACAACAAATAATAAAAGGGGTACACAAATCATTAGATTAGATTAGATCTCAAAGGGGAATATAGCTCTCTACGCGGAAGCAAGTCTTTCCATTGAAGGGTGCACGGCAACTGAAACCAGTTCTGCCGAGGTTAGCGTGTGCATATGAATAAATGGCAGATGTTTGAAAGCTTCAACAGTAGTGCTTTATAAATGAAACCCATCAGAAAGTGTAGTCAAAGTATTGCTTTTTATTCAGAATATATATTTATTTATTGTAAGAGGAAAACAGAATGTTGGTGGGATTATGTATTATGGACACTCTATATACTCTATACCTTATGGGATGTTTTTCTTATTTAAAATAAATAAATACATGTCATCTATCCCATCTCTTTAACCTTTAGTTTATAACTATGAATTACATCAAAGCAAATTCTGCAGGGTTTTAATGTACACGCCAGCTAGATGACTTGCAGTCATAAATGTCCATAGAGTCAGTGTGAACCACAAACCACCTTTTCAAGTTTATTCTCAAAAACATTAATAAGTGCTGACTGTGTAAGTAAGCCCGCCACTACACAAACTTGGATGCTGATTTGACTTTTTGTTCTTCAGCAATGCCTTCTGGTTCTAACTTCAGCAGTGTTTAAAATAAGACCATGCATTTTTTTAAAAGGGTACAATGAGAGTTTATGCAATTCTAGATATACAGTAAGTGCACATTTTCAGCTGTGTGTGCCTTGTGCTCGAGCACTCACCGGTCGCAGTGGCAGAAGTGTAACAGATTAAAGTTTAAGAACAAAGCGAGGTGTTATTGGTTTTGGAAATTTTCAGACCATTCACACCTTACTTCTGCTCTCTTCTGTGCTTTGTTTAAGGCTAACTGCAGCCCTTAGCAAATCAAGTGTGGGTTTGTTGTCTATTTTGCATTTCTATCTTATTTGGCTCAACCAAAGTGCTCGTGTGAAAGATCTGACTGTTCATTTGTTGAATATTAAAGCAATATGTTGGCATTTGCTTCCTCTGCAGGACATCCCCCTGTGATGTGTAGTGTGTTTGTCATTCATTACATAGCACATAAAACACTCAAACACTCCAATTAGATTAACACCCCAGACTGACAACAGAGTGAGTACAGCATGCTGACATTTGACAGGGTGAACGTGAGAGTTCTGCGTGTTAACCCATGCACAGAGTTTTATTTTCTGTAAATCTTAACCCTAGTTAAAGTTATTATCAACCCTTTGCTTTCCACCTCTAAATCTTATTTTATTTTATTTATTTATTTTAACTTAAGATGTTTTTAGATTTATTTTTATTGATTAATTTATTTTTAATTCATCCAGCAAAACATACCTAAGAACTACAATACAGCCTCTTTAAAACAAATATAAAAATAGTATGGACTTTCTTTAAGATAAAGCCATTTCAAACGTAGTCATAGTTATCTTTTTATTTCAGCTGTCTGCAACACTGCAAAAATTTTCATTCACCCCTCATTTCTTTTTGCTAGGAAAATGGGAGATAGTTGCACTAATTTATTCAGACGTCCAAACATGAATGCAAATGCAGTCTAGTTTATAGTCTGAACTATAAAAGGCAAAAACACAGTTCTAACTGACATTAAAGTCAATATTTGGTATGACCACCTTTATGTTGAACCACCTTAGGTAAGCTTGTAATTATTTAAAATAGTCGTCAGGAACATTTAATAGTCTACGCACATCTTTCAGGTCTTCTTGTCGAGTTTACTGAATTTTTTCCTATTTCTTAAGGACAGGAATCTCAGATACTGTTCGTTTGATGCCTGTCAAACTATTATTTTAGCTGTTAGATCTAACTAAAGAAATGGGAACAGATTATGTGTTTGGTGACTGGTAACAAACGATAATGTGCAAGGGCTAGCCTAAATACAAGTGGAAAAAAGTTGCCAATTATTTAGAAAAGACTTTGAAAGACCTTCATAAAGCCAGGTGAGCTATTGCGCTACACCACTTAAAAAGTCTGATCCCTTGGTAGTAAAACCCAAAGAAATGGGGGTGGCTCAAGATTTCTGCACATCACTAGCACGGTGTCGGATTGTGATGGATAGTTTAAAGCCTGAAAGTAAACGTGATGATTGGTTGCTGTTGGTTAAAGGAAGGAAAGCAGGCACGCTGTTCATGACACAGTTAGATGCGGAAATTGATCAGAAAGCCTGACCGGGCGGATCCAGCTCAAGGTTTAATGAATAATTTAAATGTGGATGATGACTCAGCACTAGTGTCTGCCCCTCTGGAAATATATACAGTAAAATGTAATATAGTTTGTTTTGTTTAACGAGTGAAGTGTCAGAAAGGAAGGCAAAGTATTGCTGATTTCAGTCCAGAATTTAAACTAACTTGCATTTTATAGCAGCTACATTTGAGATATTTTGCCACATAGTCTCTTTTCTGTTATACACGTTTGTTCAAAATTGCTATCCACACATTAATGGTGGATGATCATAGACAAAGGTTCAAAAAATGACGTTAATGTTTCTATTTTTGTATCATAATATTAACAGTGAGAGGAGATGTCCTTAATAATGTCCTTTCACGCGTGAGCACAGGCACCCCACATGAGCCCTGTTTTTGTCCTTTGTTTGTGAAGGACAGCCAATCCCCTTGTTGCTTCTAAGAGAAGAGAAGAGGTGCTATTATAACATGTTTCAATGCATGGACTGAGACACTGCATTTTCGCTCAGTAGAGGATGAATAAGGATATTTTGAACAGTGAATATAGCAAAGGTACGCTTGTAGAGTCAAAGAATACAATTATGGAGTTGGAAATGAACATAACATCTTGCAGTAGGTTTCTTGCTTGTTATTATGTTCAGGGAAAATAGGTTTTCTGCTGCGTACCGGCTGTGGAAATGTTTAAATCAACATCATGTAAATGAAGTACAATTTGATAAGTTTTTTAATTGTTTGATTGTTTTCTGAAGTCATTCAACATTTAGTATTTTGTATCTTTGGGTTTTGAAACATTTAACTATTTAGGCAGCAGAAGATGTTATTTAGTTACTTATAAAGCCAGGACTTGCTATTCAATTAAAACTATAGTCAGAAGATAAATAATGTTAACAAAAATCCTTGCTTTCTTGTTGATGACCAAAAATTGGAGTAATCAGACAAGGTTCTTGAACCTTGCATCACTGCTACTTTTTTTTTATAGTAACTTCACTGCAGGTAATTAGGCAGATCTGCTCATTTTTGTTAAGAAGCCCTCTTTATTCTATTATAAGCTATAAATAAGGGAGTTCCCACAGCGTGCCTTTCTTCTTTTATCTGAGTGACTGCTGTGATTTAAAGCTGAGGGCTGTTAGTCCCTCCTTGCCAGTCATGTCCCCTTGCTGCAGGCACAAGTCTCTTAATGGATATGGAGGGAAAACAGCATCTAATGGCTGAGCCTCTAAAGTAATCCTAAAATAATCACGAACAGGGAGGAGGGATAGGGGTGAGGGGCAGTTTCCGGTTTGGTAGGGATGCAGAGGTTGACGTGCTGAACCATGGGGTTGGAATCTGGAAGGGATGTGTCCTACCTCCCCAACAACATGCATGCACACACACACACACACACACACACACACACACACACACACACACACACACACACACTCACACACACTCACACTCACACTCACACTCACACACTCACTCACTCTCTCTCTCTCTCTCTCTCTCTCTCTCTCTCTCTCTCTCTCTCTCTCTCTCTCTCTCTCTCTCTCTCTCTCTCCCCTGAGTGACCAAGGGAACTGTTAACCCCACTGGGAGGAAGTTGTGATGTAACTCTGGTATGAAGCCTAATGGATGGGATAAGAAATGTCCATGCATCTAAACTTGATATTTCCTTTGGTTAAAAAAGACTTTGTAGTATTTTGATAGTAGAAGACTATTAGAATTAACATATTAACACAGAAATAAGATTATTAAAAACAAACAAATCAAACACAAAAAGAGTAGCTGCACGAGTTTGAAATTCTTTGTGTTTGTGTTTAATCTTTGTGTTTGAGTGGGTTCTTTGAAGCAAGCCACCCCAATCAATAAAAGTTATAGTATTGAAATATTATGACGTTTCAGTTATTTTACAGTGATGTTTGGGTGGTTGCCGCATTTTAAATTAAATTAGTGATTATTTGACCTCTTATTTTAGAACTTATTTTTAATTCAGTCTTACCCAGGCCCGTGCCTGTATCATAGAAGTGAGGACAGATTGTCAGCTTGTTGACAGCAGCCCAACTTGTGGTGTTCTTTGCTCTCAGAACTTATTTTCAGACATGATTAACCAAGCATATCCCTATCGTTATGCAAGTTTATTGGTCAGCCGTGAGTTTCAGCACTGCAGACGGGCTTTTGTAATGGTTCTTTTGCATGAGTGCAGAGGAAGTCAGGACAGAGTGGTGTTTATTTATAGGGCAGGGAGGTCTTTCCCCTCTCTGTCTCTGTCGACTAACAGCCAGAGGAAGCTTCACAACTGATTTTGTGTCTAGGGTAGTGGCTCATTTTACTCATTTCTTTTCAACTGTAGCTGGTATACAGGAACTATGCCTGTAAAAGTTTGCATTGCTTGCTCATGGGAAAATCCCCTCTCTGTAGCTGAGGTTGTTTGAACTGCCTGGATTTTCATTTAGTTTTTACTTTTCTTTTTTTTTCTGACAGTATTACTAGTTTTTTATTTAAGTTTGTCATGATAATGCCCTTTTATGTATGACCACTTTATTAAGAACAGAAAGCTTTGAGTGATTGTTATTCAGCAAAGCAGAAAAAAATAAAACAACATTAACCCAAACTCTTCTAGCAGGAGTGAAATATGTGGGCTTGATTCCTATTTTTTATTTATTTATTTATTTTGGCTCTGATAAGATAAGGGAACTCAAGCTGGGAGCTCTGCATGTTTAAATTGAGGGTACCACACAGGCAGTCACGCCTAGACAGATTTGCCCCTGTGACAAAAAGCACACACTTTGTTTTCAATTAGCATTCAGTAGCTCACTGATTGGCAAGAGTGCTATATAGTGCAGTGCAGAGACCTCCTCTGAAGGATTAGTGGACAAAAGAAAATATACACTCAAATTGTTTTTCAGGTTTGATTCCTTTTCCTCTGGGCCACTTTAGATGATCTGCGTTTTATTGTATATTAACGGTAATGGTGGTATGTATCATCTGCGCCTGTAAACTAAATCAGGTGGAAGAGCTCTGAACCACAGTGGCCTTTATGAAACCATTTGCTCTGCTTTATTGTGCAAACAAAGACACACACCGAGTACACATCATCCGACACATACGTGAACATGCACATACGCAGCAGTACAAACACCGTTGCCTCTGCTACCTAACTGATATAATGGATTATATTTCCATAGCAGTTTGGATAAGAGAGTAGTACCATTAGAAAGATGGATTGTTGCAAACTGGATGAGGATTTATCACGAAGCCAGAGCAATGTGTGAAAAATGAGGGACATCTCTTTTCTGATCAGCATGCTTCCATTCATTCAATGACTCTCTTGTGTTTGCATATGCTTTTTCTTCCTGGGCGTGATCTTTGGAGCTGAGTCATGCCTGCACTCTCAGCCCTTCCTCCAGCTGGTGGACAAGATCTTCAATTATAACAGAGCCCCACCACATGTCTGAGACTCATCATCCTCATATCTTCTGCCTCATGTGGGCCCTGTGTGGTGCACCTATCTTAAAGATACAAACCATCCGGCAGGTGTGTGTGTGTGTGTGTGTGTGTGTGTGTGTGTGTGTGTGTGTGTGTGTGTGTGTGTGTGTGTGTGTGTGTGTGTGTGTGTGTGTGTGTGTGTGTGTTGTGTGTGTGTGTGTGTGTGTGTGTGTGTGTGTTTGTGTGTGTGCTCATATGGGTGTGAGGTTATCACTCTAATTCTTATCTGGTCATTTGCATTATCTGGGCACAGCTACTGCATTGTGTTGGATTTGCTGTTTTCTGGCAGGGAGATGTTACTGTTGTTGTTCCACATAGATGGATACAGTGTAAAGGGGCAGGGTGTAGGAGGGACAAGGAAAGGCCAAACCATTGTCATGGATCAAAGATCAAAGATTGTCTTTGTGATGATGGAGTAGCAGTTAAAGCAAATGGACGCATGAAAATTGTGGGAGCTTTGCCTTCCCTGAGGCTTTTAGGCAATGTGTGTGTGTGTGTATGTGTGAGAGAGAGAGAGAAAGAGAGAGAGATGAGTATGGGTTCTAAAAATGCTGTAATATCTAACTTGGGTTTTATTCCTCTGGCCTATTTACAAAGGAGCAAATAGACAATTTCAAAGCAGACTGGTTTAAAAAGGCAGAATTCACAGCCATTAAAACCATTCAGACCTATTTATTCAAGTACTCTAAGTAACTCTAATACCCTCATCAAAGTACATGTGCATTACCCTCAACAATTTAATAATGTTGACTCTTGCGCCCGAATTGGCTCCCGATGCCGATCCAACACCTTGTCAATATGTGCACTGATATCAGTGAAAGCACCCCTGGTGTTAGATCCATTGCAATTGATCAGCGAGTTAGATAGAGACACATCTGCTTTGGCAAGCAGGATCAACCACAGTCGGGAATCCGTTTTGTACCCTGTAGCTTTCCAACTAATATCACTCAGCCAGGAGGTAGATTTTAACAATATTTCACTTTAAAATATTGTTAACAACTATGGATTTCAGATTTTCATTACTAGGGCTAAAATCAACTGGCAGATGATTCGTGACAAATTGAATCAGTTATTTAGTCAGTGGAGTGAGATGAATAATAAACTATTTAAAAGAAGGAATCATTACAGTCAGTCATCTTTAAACTTTGGATTAGGTGAGGTAAAACAAGTGTGAGTCAGGTTTTTGTAGCTTAAATACAGATATGATGAAAAAAAAAGTGTCCTTTCGTCTTTGGCTCCAGCAGTTACCTTCACTCATGTCCCTACACCAGCGGTGTCAAACTCAAATACACAGTGGGCCAAAATTCAAAACTGGAACAAAGTCACGGGCTAACGCTAATATTTATTGAAAAAAAAAAAATCTTCCTCCAGGTATAAGAATGAATCTTTTCTTATGGACTCAAACAAGTTTTGCTGAAAAACTGAATATGGAACAAGCAAAGCTTAATACTAAACAATATATATATTAACTGTATAATACCAGTAGGCCAGCTCTAATAGTAATTTGGTATGGCTTCGCGGGCCATATGTAATTAGGCTGTGGGCCAAATTTGGCCCGCGGGCCAGAGTTTGACACCTATGCCCTACACAAGTGAGTTGTCTCAACCTGTCATTTACACAAGAACCAGTAAGGAGCACTTGTCACGTGGAGCTGTCTTCTTTGTTCTCAAAACCCTGTTGTCTCTATCACTTCTACCTTTCTTCTCTCCACTGCTGTGATCCAGGTTTTCAGAAAAGGGAAAGGTGTTGCTCTGATGTTGCCAGAAGTACTGAATTACCCTACATGCTATTGCTATTTTCATCCTCTGACCCGTCTCAGAGCTTCTCTAACCAAATGAGGACTGGCTGGTTACTCTGGCCAGTTGGGAAAACTGCTCCATTAAGATGACTGAAGAGCCTTGTGGGACTTCTTTTTAAAAGCTGTCTGGGGGAAAAAAAAGTCTCTTGCCTCCAGAGCATCTTTGATCTAATATTGGTTGCACTGAGGTGTTACTAGTTATTTTATTTATGCAATTTAGTTACATTTTTGTCATTAGATTTTTATTAGGTTTTTAACCCCAAAATCTCCTCTCAAGTGAGATGTTTCTGTGTTTGAGATGCAGTTTCCAGGATTACACCTGGTTTTTGTTCCTGACATAAGCAGTCTGAACCACTCCAGCCAAGTGCCGGAGAGAGAGAGAGATCTGGAGATACACAGAAAGAAGGAAGTCTCGGCACTGCACATAGCAATTTAAATTTTAATTGCCTAGATTTATCTTCCCCATACAGTGTGACGGGCTGATAACTAAGGCTGATAGCAGAGGGAGCCTGTTTGTTAAAGCTTAGCAACATCCAGATATCTGGGCAAGAGCCACGAGAAGGAGAAGAATGGATTTATTGCAACATTTCCTAAGCTGCAACAAACCACTACGTTCACAGTACAATGCACAGTTCAGCCAAGGCTTAAGTGGTGGGTATACTCTTAAAGCCAGACAAATTGGGCCATTTCAGCATGTCTATGGTACTAAATCACTTACACTAAGTACAACAGTAAATTGCTGTAACACTCAAGCCAGTAGCGTACCAGGGTAAATTTTTCAGGTTAGCCAGTCAGGTTTTAAACAAGCATTTAGTTGTTTTCAGGAGCAATCAGCCCCTCAGTCAATCCCAGAAAGTTTTTAAAATCCTTACCTCACCTCCCAAAATCCAAAATTGTGTGGTAATGGTATATTTTTAGTCTTACCAAGGTATATTGTGTCACAAAGACGAGTTTTCATTGTGGCAGCATATTGTAGTTGAAGAAAATCTTGCAAACAGCTGTGGATTTGCAGGTGGTTGGTGGTTCCCTACAAGGATCTGATCTAGTGTATTATATCTGGAAGAGATGCTGAAAATAATACATGGTTACTTGAGTAAAAAAATACAAGACTGTGGGTTAGAGCAGCTGATCAGTAACTTGTAGGTTGCAGGCTCGAGTCTTTGGATGTAACAAAAATAGTGATTGTAAAGGGAAATTTAGATACAGAGAATAAAAGTACAATAAATACTGATTCATTTAGTTGGAGGAGGTTTTACATTAGTTATAAACAAGTAACAAACAGAAGGAATATGCATGTGTTTGAATTGTTCATAGCTGAACAGTTCAGCTCAAGGACTATGTTTCCTCTGATTTCTGTCAGTCCTTCTGATTTACTGACAGGCTGATATTAGTTATTTGCCACTCTGGCAGTGTTGGTATTTCCAACAACTGATTAAATGAAAATTAAATATTATATAATTATATATTATCTATTTTATTATAAGTCTTTTTTTTTTTTCTTATGTGTTGCAGAAAAATATTAGCAAATATATGGGAATCTCTGCGTGTTTGTATGTGTTAAGAGAGTGGACGGGTGTCTAGAGGCCATCCAGTCCCACATTAGAAATGGTAATCATGTTTTCTGTGCTACTTATCACTTTGGCTGAATTAAAACAATAATTTATTTTTCGTTACTTTTGATTGCACTGTTCAGGCACCCCAACCTGGCCTCCCTAAATTCCCTAAATACTTTTTTTTTTTTTTTTTTTTTTTTTTTAATAAAGAAATTCACACTTTTAGTAAGCATGTGTGAATAGTGTAGTGGCTTAAACATTTGTCTAACAAGCAAAAGGTCCTTGGTTCCCTCTCCAGGTGTAGACATGAATCCCTGTGGGGCTGGGAAAGGAAATCCAAACCTAATAGTTTCCAAATAAAGGAGTGGTTCTGTAGCTTCCCCTTATTTGCTATGCGATTTGTTTACACAGCATAACAGCTGCAGGCCAAAAGCATATGTCACACACCAGAAATGTGAGAGTCGGCAAACCTGGTTTAGGATGACAAAGGCTACATCCACACTAATGTGTTTTCGTTTGAAAACGCATCGTTTTCTCTTCGTTTTGGCCTCCTGTCCACACTGAGACGGCGTTTTCCACGAAGGAAAACGCAGCGTTTTGAAAACGCTCTCGAAAACACATACATTTGGAAACGGTGCTTTCGCGTTGCAGTGTGGACAGCAAAAACGGAGACATTTTGAAAACGATGACACATTTTAGTCATGTGATGCAGTCAAGTGACCAATTAAACTAAGGTAGCGGAGGACATTATACAGCAGTTGTTTTGTTTGCTCTCAATTTTGGCAGCCCTATTAAAGATTAATATCAGTTTGTACATGCTCCAGATAGCTTTTCTTCAAATTCTTTCATTCTCACTCGCTTTTGCAACTTTGTACTTTCGTGTTACTCGCAGCAACAACTCCACCTCATTGTTAGTCCATTTAAAAAACTCTGTGATTTTCCTCGACATTTTGCCGCAATGTTTCAAAGAGCCGAAAAGTAAATAAACGGCAGACAGAAATGAGGCAGGCTGAATCGTCTTACGTTTCACGCATGCGCAGTATTGGAACATAAGCGTTTTCGGCCATTACAATGTGGATGCACAACTCTGTGAAAACGACTGAAAGCGCTAGTGTGGACGCGGAGCGTTTTCAGACAAAAACGCCGTTTTCAAATCTATCCAGTCTAGTGTGGACGTAGCCAAAGATCAGCTTGTGTCAGCATGATGATTATTAGTGAAGGACGTAGTGTGCCACAAAGGTTTTCACTACCAACAAAATATAAGGTTATACTTATTTCCAGAGTCAGCAATAGCAGGTGAACTCTTTATTTGTTAGCTTGAGAAAAGGGCCTTATTAATTAAACTAGATAAGGCATTTTTTGTACAGGTTATTTTGCAGCTGATAGATATAAAAATAAAATCATATATAATAAAACAACTAAGAATGGTGAAGTACATTCTTAGCTTTAACTGCTGTGTATCTCATTTCAGTGGCCAAACCAGCAGCCTTATTTTGACCTAGATTCTTAAATGAGAACTGTTTAAACATTAAAATGTTAAAAGTTCTGAAAGTTTTCTAAGTGCATAGTAGCTCATCTTGCTTGCTTTAAGGCACGAAGTTAAAAACTCTGTAATTCTTTCCTGAAAAACCTGAGAGATGGTTAATATTCCCATAGCGATGCAGATCCGATTCATTGTCGAGTGTAATGTTTCAGTGAAGTGCTGAGAACAGGAGCTCCATGGCTTGTCACACAGCACAAACATCACCAATAAGGCCCCCCCTCCATTTATTTACTCTTTCACACTTTTGCTCATCTTCCTTATCATCCATCCATCTTTCCTTATCATCCCTTAGCCCCCTCCACAAGTGTATGCATCACTTATTTTTCCACATCTTTCACCACTCTGTAAATCTCCCCTCGCTAGTCACATTTTGTAAGTCAACATAAAAATAAAGATACTTGACCTCCATCTGTGCATTTTCTTCTCCTTCTTCTCCTTTTCCTTTTTCCTCTCTTTACTTCTATTAATGCTTTATTCCCAACTGCCATTAAGATTCATTTTCAGGCAAACTCGAATCAACAAATGCAATGGAAGTGTAATTGAATAATTTTCTTATGGGACACAGCGGCATAATGTGTAATTTCCTCAGTAAACAGCGTGCCACCATGCTGGTTTGTAATATGTTCTCACTCAATAGGCATTGCGCCCTGGAGTTGCATCTCAGATTGTGCAATATGAAACAACAGCCCAAGTGGGTGATGCTGAGCAATATGAACAATCACATCTTTTATGTTTCTTCATATTTCCCCAGATTTTCCTTCCCCTCTGCCAATTGTCTAACAATTAAAACCATACAAATGTACTTAATTAACTACAATAACATGCATTTAACTATCTGTTACTCGAAGTGTAATGAACCTTGTCTGTGCTCCAAAAAAATGGAACAGTCTGAAGCTGAATGCTCCAGTTTGATGCTGGGAAGTTGAGGAAATTGTGGATAAGAAAAAGAAAGGAGTAAAGGAGGAAATTGTGATTCCTTTAGATGACGGGTGAATTAGCTTGTCCAGTGACTGCGTTCATCAGGAAGTTAATTTGCTAGTGAGTGTTGTGACTTTTGTGAGTGATGGCCTTTGGATGTGCAGTATTGAGTGGAATAATGACTGGCTGCTGCAGAGAAACCTGAGACTTCCTATGTAATTAGCATCAAAATAGAAGTTCGCAAGAGTTCTGGCTTCAAGTATAAGATGCTGTGTTTATGGATGCTTATTGCAGTTCATTGCAATAAAAAAAAGATTAGTAGGACTGAATATGTAAGTTCAGCATAAATCCATAGAAAAGACGAAGCCTTGGTCATCAAAAGATATTACCCGGGATGTATATTTTTTATATGTGCACATCAGCAATCCTAGGATCACTGTATGTGTATAACCATCAAATTTGCCTGCCTTGATCTGCACACCATACCACGTAAATGACTTTGAGATTTTGTGTTTCTCTGTGTCTTAAAAAAGAAGACACACTCATAGAGCTCTTAAGGTTAACTGTTTGACTTCATGCCGCGTGATAGATGGATAGACAGTAGTATACATCGAATTGTCATTAACCTCCTGGAGAGAAAAGCCTGCTGTAATGGAGATTCTTATTACTGCAAGCCTTTATCAGCGAATAGCTATCTTCCTGCTGTTAGGCTAAGGCAATATGATTGATTGATTGATTGATTGATTGAATCTTTATTTTGAACATGTTGAAAAAGTACAACAAAATAGAATTAAAAGAGACAAATGAACAAAGCAAAACAAAAGGAAAACGAGCAACCACAACTCCAAATAACGTTCATGTTCAAAAATATGGAGATGACTGTCTGTCTTTCATAGAAGTCCTCATAGTTGAGAACATTACAGTTAATTTATAATCGCTTGCTGATTGCAATTCTGTTGATTTAGATAACTCTACTGCTATTTTGCACTTAAGATCTGTTAAAGTCAGACAATCTCTGGCCATCTCTTCTTTCATGACTTCTTCTAAAATGAGCTTAGCCACTGTATAGTGTATTTTAGAGTAAGTGGGATAAAAAACAAAGACCATTTATACCTGCATCTGCCAAGCTGGGGCATTTTGACCCACATAGAAATAAATATAAAAATGCTATGCTCAACAATTATGATATGTCTCGCTCCCTAGGAAGACATTTTGTTTGAAAAGTATAAAAAAATGGTTGTAGCTGTGATGTAACCGGTTGGTTTGTGAACTCCTGTTTTGAAGCCTTGAGATGCAGGTTTTCACTATCATCAGCTTGGTGTTCTTAAACCAGATGTAACAAAGGAGTAGCAGATCTGACTGCGAAACTGTCATTGGAGGATTATCAGGGGGTGTGGTCACAGACTAAGGATTTATGATTGACAACTCTTTAGCCAGTGGCCATACCCCAGATAATCCTCCTTCTGAATCTTAGAATTAACGAACATAACGACATAACCCATAAATTAATCATGAAAATGCTTCTGGAGGTCAAATCCGAGGGATATTTTCCAATAGACTTAATGTATAAAGAACCAGAAGTCGTGCAACCACCAGTATCCCCACCCCCACCCTTTCATCATCCACTCTCTTGGTGGCCATTAAAAAGAAAGCAGGTTTAGGCATTTCTGTGTTAGACCGACAGCTAAGACCATCTGTTATACTCTGTATGATTGTTTATATAGATAATTGATATGAACGCAGCTATATCGCGAGCCATAGCCAGCTAGATGTAATTTATAAGTAAATATTTAGCATGTAGAGTTCAACTGCATGAAGAATTATAGCTGGGATGAATGGATTGGGGATGTTGCGGTATAATTGGAATACTGAGTTGGAGAACAGCGGGACAGAGTGTGTGAAAGGACAGAGTTTGGGCTGTGGTAAAGTCACTGAGCAAATAAAGAGTGAAATTTAGACTAGAGTAGCTGGATCAGTTTCAGGTCTGAGCAGCAGAGGTGAATGTTTTGTGGGATGTTTGTGGTTCTAGTGTTAAAGCATGTTGCTTTGGTAGTAAATGCCAGCATGAGTATTTGACAGATCACAAGAAGGTTATGTGTTCAATGTTAGATTTCCAAACTGAGAGGATACATATTTCTAAATAAATTATCTGAAATTTTGAAATGAAATACCCATTAAATGAAGGAATAGTCAAGGCTTTTGATCTAGCTATCAGCAACTATTAAACACAAATCTTGGTTCTACAACAAGTTGTACTTTCTGCAGATTCCCCGTACTTTTAAAAGAAATGTGTCAATTTGTAAAAGATGTAAAGATGCAATGCAAGATTCACAACATAAGATTCACAAAATTAACTGTAACTATGAACACAGTGTACTGCTTTCCTTGTAGTCACACTGCATTTTCACGGATTTGCACTTAGTGCAATATACCACCGTCACCATGACGTTGTACTGAAGCCCTTCGATGGATGTCATCTCAGATCCGTCATCCTAATGTAGGCCAGATACATGAAAATCAGGGTTCAGTTCACAGGAGTGATGAAGCAATGTAAGAAATTATTTTGACATGCTGTTAGCTTGCTAATCTTAGACGCTAGCACAGATCAAAGACCCAGCCACTGGATATAGTGATAAGAAAATGAATTGAAAGCAATCTAAACCTGACTGTAGAGGGGGAAAAATGGCTTTCTCGTTGCTGATATTGGACAGAGTGAAAAAAGCCTAGAGAAAAGCATGCTCAGAGGTATCCACATTCACATAGTTCTTTTAAAAATAGCTTTCTTTGTACAATACGGTGCATGCAGTCTTTCTATGTAGGCACGTAGGCTATATTTGGCCCTTGGCTGGTCTGTGTTTCTTTACTTCCAAGGAATCAAAGGCATTCAAGACAAAAGATCTTCCTCTGGTTCCAGTATTCACTTGCTGCTCTTTAGTGTTTGTATTTTTCAGTTACATTTTATTCTCATTCCTTTAGTGAGAAGTGTGGATGTCTGGCACTGTACTGATATTTTGGATGACACAGAGAATCCCAGGGTATAGTTGGTACTACTTGGGGTTAGAGCCTCACTGTTGGTTGTACGTTGAGACACTGTGGATAACCATTTAGTACATACGTAACATATTTCCTTGTGTATCATTTAAAAAAAAAAAAAAAGCTATGACTGTATGCCGATTCAAGTGTCATAGTGTGCACTTGATCTCTAAATTGTAGAGGTGATCTTTTGCAGCATTTTACCTCAGGTTTTGCTACCTTAACTATCACAATGAGGGCTATAAACTAAACTCTATGTTCAGTTTGCCAGCTCAGCTCACCTGAGTTTACATGTTCCTGTAGTATATCGACCATTCTATTGAGTCATTAAAGAGTAGAGTCGCCTTGAGGGCTGTGTCTGCACCACGTGTATAGAGGGATAAAAGTTTGCCAAGTGGAGTGTGTAGCTATATTGAGATAGTATCTGGGGTTTATTTGCCTGTATATATTTTCTCTTAGTCAGCGCGATAAAGTCTTAGATAATGCTAAATGGACCGTTTGTCTCCTTTGTTATCTCAGTCACATCACATTGGACACACATACTGTACTTGTGTGGACAGATCTGTATGCACATACACACTTGACGACAAAGGCAGACAAAACAGACTCACTCAATCACACTTGGAGACAGGGCATTCAGGGCAGTCATTCCAGACATTGTTAAGAAATTTGGGCAGACAGCCCAAAAAAAAAATCAGTCGCACAAGATGAATTTTAATTAGATTATTTAAAAATCGAACCAAGATGCTGAAGCCAAGACTTAAATTAGGTTATTCTCATTGATGAAAGTGTACAATATGCATATTGGCCAACATTTGACACATTTTTATAGATGAACATAACATTTGTTCTGACTGCCAGTTACCAGTGGCTGATGCTGAGGATCAAGCACAGCTATGCAAACATTTTGGTCACTTTAAATATTTAGTATTTTATCTATCAGCTTATACCACCAGGAAGTCCCAAAATCATTCTGCAGTGTCAACAAGCCCAAAGAAACAGCAAGAGTCATAGTGAGCTAGTTTTACAACTAGTGGAGTTCTGGAACATATTTTATGCCCCTTTGGGTCCTGATGTCAACATTGTAGTAGTAGTCACTCTAAGAAACTGGAGCAACTTACACAGCCACTACAGAGAAGAATTGTGGCATAACCACCAAGACACCTTGAAAAAGATTGCGCTAATGTACCTCGAAGTACCGGTGTGTTTGTAAATATACCAAGTAATGATGAGTATGATGTTTGTATGTGAGTATGATGAACAAAACTATCCATGACATGACATTTCTTATTTCTTCATACCCTTACATTATAGAATCCTAGCAACAATGTTAGTGATTGTCTGTTTGTGTGTGGGCAGGCGCATGGTTAAAATGAGATTGTTGTATGGTTAAATCTGATTTTAAAACATGAGCTCAGTCACTTGAACTTATTTAATAGGCATCCAAAAGCTGTTGTAACCCAGGATGTGAATCTCACTATGTCTGATTTGTTTAGATCGCACAGGAGGTTATTCAAATGGCTAATGTGTCTGTTAATAGTGAGGTAACCTGGTATGAAAATTCCACCGAATTTTGCCAGGAAGTGCTGTGAAGGCTGAGCAGACAATGAGATATTTGTGATGTCAAACACACCTGTTTTTTTGTTTTTCTTTTATCCTGAATAGCCCCAGTCACAAGGGAGATTTGACTTCATTACTGTTACCAACAGCATGTACAAGTCCCTTTATATGACATTTTAAAAACATAGTTAATTAGTTTTTGTTTAGACTGTAAGGCATAAAGGGAGCTGAGGTTGTAATATTGTTTCATCTAATGGCAGATCCATTGAAAGCGTACATGCAGAAGTATTTGGGTATGCGGATAAGTGAGAGGTTCATGAACACATTGCTAATGTTAAGAAGCTGAGTGTGAAATCTTGCTTTACTTTTTATTCTAAGAAAAAAAAATGGACTTCCATTTTTTAGCTGTTTTGAGTTAGTTTGGATACTACATTAGGCAGGTCTCCCTGAGCTGTTAGCCAAAAACCTGGTATGAAGTGTATCCTTTAAAATTCTTCATAAAATTTAAGGAAACTGGACAAGTGGAAGACAACACTATAAGTGTCAGGCCTAAAAAACATATATAGCAAATGAGCAGTATCTTAAAATCATAACCTTAAGGAATAGGAAAGGAAAGATCAAAACTCCGACACGGGACCTGAGAGACATGTTTGGTACTTCAGTTGATTAATTTGCTCTTCGTGGAAGCCTCATCAGAAATGTTTCAGTGAAACGGTGCCTGTAAAGAAGCCAGAAGGAAAGGCTGAGGTATTCCAAATTACATAAGAACTGGACTGAAAACAGGTCTTATGGAGACATGAATCCAGATTTTAAAAAACTGGTTCAAATTGTCATCAATATGTATAGAGATCGGATGAGAGGTAAATCAGAGAGTGTCTACAGCTGTCTGTGACAAACTTTGAAGGCTCTGTCATAGTTTGGGGCTTAAATGCAACCCCAGAGTATTGGGGATTATGTCAAAATTCATCCCTACATCAGGTTGATGGAACTGTGAATGAAGTACCATTAGATTTCGATCTACCATATTCCAGCTGGAAGTCATCTGGTTGAAAAAGGCTTCATTTTTCAGCATGACAATGCAGTAAAAGCAAACCTAGATAGAAAAACACAGTGGAACCCTGTCAGTCATGGAGTGGCCTCACGGGAACTTGGATTTCAGCATTATTAAGGCAGTGTAGGATCATCTTGACAGAGAAGATCTTTGGAATATCCAAAGTTTTACCATTTTCCTATCAAAGTACAAATAAATGGGAGTAACTCAAGACTTTTGCACTGCACTGTAGATTTCAACCATATCATCCAGTCATCGCTGGCATGAGTGGACATGAGTGGATGGTGTAAGGCAAGTAACAGGACCTCAGTAAACAAGTTGAGATTTTTTATTATTTTTCTTATCAGCTGTCAGCCTGTCAGATATGTTACACATCAATGGGAAAGGAGAAGGAACATCTTGGTGAGGACTTATTTCTTTCACCTCCTCAGGTCCCTTATATGCAAAAAAAGCAACTCTGGCCAGACAAAAAGGAAAAAAAAATCATGCACACTGTATGCTCAATTAATTTTTTTTTCTCTCCGTTTCCCTACATCATTAAAATAGAAAAAAAGAAAAAGAAAAGATGGTTGACTTGTCTGACATCTAGATATTATAGCCAGAGTGTTTGAGCTGTTGTGCTTTCTGTGCTGATCAAATATTCCATTACTCTGCCTGCTCCCCTGCATGTAATAGAGTGGACCATATCCATGTTCAAATAGTATTAGACTGTTAACACTCCCACTCTCTCACAACAGTATCCAAATAATTGCCTCTCTCCACATCTACCCGCTGCAGCTCCAGTTTTAGCTGGTGGTGTGACACCCAGTGTGTACAGCGGGTTGATGGAAATTATTGTTTCATCATGGTTTATTCAGAGAATGCCAACATCCATCTGTCAGAGCTCGAAGAGCAATATTGTTTTGCATCAGGTTTTCTTTATTTATTTATATTTTTAAATTGCTATGTACTGTTGATGATTTGCTTTGTAGAAGATTTTCAGCAAAGTGGAGAGGAATTTATTCAAAATGACATTTTATTGATCTTAATGCAGAAATCTTCAGGCAACTCTTGCTCATGCTCAAGAGTTTAAAGGTCATCTTATTACATTATTTCTATCAGGTGTTTTTTTTTGTTGTTGTTGTTGTTGTTGTTTGTTTTTTTGGGTTGGTCAAACCAAGAAACAATTCTGGCCGTTCAAAATGCACAGTTAGGTTTAACTGTCCTCTTTTCGTTGCATCTTTGTGCACAGATCAATCTAGGTTTGATGAATCAAACATTTGGTTAGTCATAGAAGATCGTGTGGAGCTTATTTTTCTTCAGAGACCTTTTTCCCTGACAAGAACCTTTAGACTACAAAAGAGTGAGTTTCTTATCTTTGTAAGCTGATTAAAGTACTATTGACCTGTTCAGATTTGTAAGTCTACTTAGTAGTTTGAATACACATGCCAGTGTAATCTACTTCTTTTAGGTGTGTTGCTTCCTAACAATTATGTAGGAAAGTGAATTTTACAGTAAGTTGGTTTTATTGTGAGTGAACATGGAAATTGTTTTGTTTTATTTCTTTTTTCTTTTTTGTGGTGATGGCACAGTTTGCAGTTGGTTTCACTTGTTGCCTGTGGGCCTTCTGCCTCAATTGGCTAGCTTTCTACCCTTAAAGAGTATAGCTGTTTTCTGCCTTTGGAGACAGTTGCGCCACTTTATAGGCTTATTTGTTTGTTTTAAGATTGCTCTCAGTTCCTCTCTTTCTCTCAGGTTTTCATAGCATGTTGGATGTGGTGTCACATTTTTTTAGATTGGGACAAAGAAACCGATTTCTTCACCTTCATCTCTCCCATCAGATGCACTTCTCCATGCTCTTTCTCCGAGTTCATTGCCCCTTTCCTCTCCGAAGCAGACAGATCCTCTCTTAACAGTGTATGAGAATAACTAACATGCTTTAGCAATTTTCAAAAATGAATACATAAGGAAATTCCCATAGGTGTGTTGATTTTGATACCTCATTATGGAAGCATTTAGAGAAGCTGGTAAGCCTGTAATTCAGACCAGCAAACACATGTTAGAAAGATGCCTCAAGGACACTCGTCATGATGGCTGATCTCATGATTAATGATTGTCCTTGAGGACAGCTTGTTTGTGATATGATTTACCAAACTGACTGCATAGGCTTAACTCTCATCGGGCTTGCATGTTAATTAATTACACATAGACTGATTGCAGATGAGTTGATTGCTTCACCTTGCTCCCAGCTTATAGGAACAGTTTTATCAGCGCTGTGTGGGGTTGTGAGATCTTTATAGCTGAGCTGTTTACTGCTGGCAATTTCTGCAGGGGATGTTTCTCTTTAGAGATGTATCTATACTAAGATGTATTTCTCAATTGCTCTTCTTTTATTCCTTTTTTGAAAATATCTTTGATTTATACCTGGATCCTTTTAGCTCGCAAATCTCGCTGGCGGGCTTAGATGATAAGTGCCTACAAGTGAAATATAGACACACAGATCAATAAAAGGTTTGGTGGAGTAATACTTCCAGTGAGTTCCTTACTGAACACAACTTGCTCCTTTGATGTTGCTAACCTGAGCTGGATATGCTGACATCTAATAGCAGTAAACGATACAGAATATCATCTTTACATGATAAGGCTGTAATGTGCCTCTAAATAATTTCTGTCCCTGTTTTCTTAGGTCGCCACACTCTGTGTTCCCTCTTTCATGTGAAGCACTTCACTCTGTCATTCAACAGCTTAGGAGATGCCCCTCCCTTCAACCCACTCTCCTTTTTTTGCCATCTGCTTTGAAATTAATGCACATGTTGAAAAGTAGGCTAAATCCAAGTGACAGCTTTTTCTCCCTCCTATTTTTAAAGATGTGCTGCAGGCAGTGTCCAGCTATGTGGGAGATGGAGTGGAGAGAGCTGGTTTATCAAGCTGCTTCTGCCTCTCAGATTCTCTCACCTCTGCCCTGTGGGATGCTTCTGAGACCATAGCTCATAGCATCGCTTTTCTCAGTTTGCGATTGGCTGTGTTGCTCTTTCACTGCTTTCATTTTCTTGGCCATACTTCTGTTATGCATCAGTCAATTAAATAACACTAAACTATTCCTTTTTCATGCACATTCAGTCAGTTCCTCTGGGATTTCTGTTTTTTGTGAGGGTCAGCACAAATGGATTTGATGAAAATAATATTTAAAACTGGCTGAAATTTAATTCTGTGCTAGTTTGCAGTAAATTGTAGAGCATATAATGGCGTGTTAGTGCCATAGAGTCACTTAGTTTCAGGAGAATCATTTTTTGGGGAGAGGGCTTGTGTCAGTCACTGAAAGCCTCTGTTGTAAGACAGCTGAATGCGCCTATGTAGCCATTTGTAATGTTAATGTTTCTGATGGTTATAGAGAGAGGTGTCAACAATTCTCTCAAAAAAATGTAATGCCTTGGGTGTTCATTTGTGACAGTTTCAGTTTTTGCTGTTTTAAAAGCAGTTAATAAGAAAAAGAAGCATAGCCAGGTTAAAGCCTCAGAACCTGAGTAACTTCAAAGGAAAGAAATAAAAAACATTTTTTTTGCTTGTGACTCAATATAATTTTTTTCCGGTGATTGTCGAATGAAGACAGGCAGGTTTAGAGTGCAATCTTTTAAATGGACTGGTTCTTATGTAGCACTTTTCTAGTCAATTCAAGCACTCAAATCGCTTTCTTACTACAAATCTCATGCACATAAGTGTTTTTTGCACATAAATGTACAAACACTTGCACTCCTGGTTCAGTAACTCTACCTTCTCTACCTTCTGAGCCACAGCTGCCCCATCCTATTGCTGATGATCTATGTTATTTAGCACTGTCTTGCTGAAATAAGCAGTACTTAACTGGAGGAAAAGAAAGATGTAATCTAGATGGAAGCATATGTCAATCCATGTGTACACTGAGTGTACACTGAGTCATTGTACACCGGATTAATGCATTAATGCATGTAAGTTCAACTAGATTGGTATTTTAAATGCACATACATTCATGGTGAAGTGTGATCATGAAAAATCTGTAGAAGCTGTTAAAATGTGAAGGAAACAGATTGATTTGTCCTAATGTTCTGTTTCTGGTACATTTTTAAAGCTAACATGAAATATTTTATAGCATTTCACATGAAGTGCGCTGCGCCCATACAGTGGTACAGAAATAGACCACTCATATTCATATCTTTTGAGGCATGAAAAGAGGTATAACCTTGTATTTTTGGGGTCTGTTTATACTGCTGCCATGTTGTGGATTACAGACACTGTACGTGGGCTAAAGCCTCCAATTAAGAGACAGCCACAGTGTTACATCTGAAAGGCATAAGCAGCTACATATGGCCATGCACACTCTCTCTTTCTCTTTCTCTCTCACTCTCACACACACCCACACACACATAATATACACATAGTCTTTCCATGCTTGAGGCTTTGGGCTGTGATCTTTCCAAAGGTTTCCTCCTGTGGCCCGTGTGCCAGACAGTCTGGAGAGCTGTGGAGGGGCTGGCGTCGCCTCGCCTGCTGGATGAAAAAGCCAGTAACATTTGCTTTCCGTGGCACAGCAACCAGCTTCCTCTCTTCTCCGTTCCACCTCTCCTGCCCTATCTCCCACCTCCCCTGCTTCTCCTCTTGAGGAGGATTACCGGCAGAAACTGGACGTTTGATCCTCCCTTGCTATCCACCATTGCTGTATCCGTCTGACAAGGCTCTTTGTTTCTTTTACTCTTCCAGACTTCTCTCTTTCTTGCTCTGACTGTGTTTAAAAAAAGATAAAAGTTAAGCCCTTTTGCTGTCTGCTTTTTGATGTCTCAGATTTAGCTCCGGTCTACCTCGAAGGACCCAGGACAGGTGGATCACAGATATGCAAAAAGTTAATTCAATTTTAACTGGAATGGAGCATCGAAGATCATAAAGACAGTTGTTGATAACTTATGACTGTTTCCTTTGATAATGTAGAACGAGCAGTGTAAATGGATAATTAACTGTCATGAAGTGACGGGTTTTCTCAAGCAGCAAAGCTCAGAAATATACAAAAACATAGCAGACGATGACTTGCATGCTTTTTAAGGGCTTTTTTTGTCTGTGTTTTTCTTACCGCTGTGACAGTGTTGTTCATGATTAATTGTGAGGGACAGTGCCAACAAGCTTTCCTTTGTAATTTGCAGCAGAGATGTAAACAGGAAGTGTGCTCCCAATACATAATGTTGTTGACTCAACTACACAGGGTGATCAGGGCCAAAATATTTTGATGTCATTGTGATACATTGTGACAGAGGACAGGATTCACTGACCTTAAGCTGTCAAGCTAAAGTGTAAACAGAGTTGCTTCATTAAGGCCTGATGGTTGCGTGCATAAGTTGAGGAAAGCCACCCCCAAAAAAGAAATAATGTCCTTTCAATGTAGGCAGTAATTATAGGGATTGCAAGCAGCTCTCGAAATCCAAGCTAACTGTGATTAATTTGTATTGACACTTGTCACGTTGCTTTTAATATTTGTTGAAATAAATAAACGCTGTTATTACAGAATATTTTATAAGATCAGGTGGACTATACCAAAGGAACTGTAGAAGTGAAAAATACAAGTTACAGTTACAGTAATATTTATAAATATTTATAAATGTTAGTTTTTTTTTCTGTGACATAACCTTGTTTAAAGTAGCAAACCGGACATCATATAGATCAAAAATGTATATATTATATACATTTTTGATAGAAAACAACACTCAGTGTTTATCAGGAGCATCCTTTCTGTCTGAATGAAAAGGCTGTTAATATCCAGTCCTTATTCAGACGGTAATGGGCAAAGCAGAGGCCAAAAATACTTTGCAGTAAGAAGCAATGTACCTTTCCTTCTGCTGAGTCTAAATAATAATCTATTTATCAAAGTTGGGCAATCATAAATAGGTGTGACTTTAAGCTGAGAGTAATTATTTCCTATTATCCTAATAAAGACATTGGAAATTTCAAGGGAAAAAAGTATAATGGATGCTGAAGGTCTGGTATTTTATATAGAGCAACAGCTCGCATACCAATCAGAGTTGATGGTCCCTTCCTCGGACCCTGTAGTCTTGGGTAAGATACTAAACCCTGACTTACCCCTAATGCATCTGTGTAGTGTGTGAGCATTAGGTTAATCGCACTCAGACATAGAAAAAAAATGGATGTGTGCATGGATAAATGAGGCTTGTGGTAAGAAAGCAATTTGAGTGCTTAAATAAAGTCGAAAAGCACTATATGAGTACCATATTTTTCTATGGCTTTTTCATGAAAAATATAAATTTACATTGGATACGGACTGACTGATTAGATGCATGCATTATGTGAACGAGGTGTTTGCTGTTCAGGCAGCTTTTTGTTAAGCCTGTTGTTGTAACGGGAGTGCTTCTTATGTAGTGCAAGTTACTTTAGCATAAAGTCTAGAGCAGCCAGGGATCCACCAAGCTTCCAATTAGTAGATGACGTGCTCTACCTCCTAGGTAATGGACACCTCATTGCAGTTTTAGGTCACCATTGTCCAGTATATCACTGATAGTATATAAACTGTATCTTACAGCATCCACCCGTCCAATCACCTAATCTGTAAATTGGCTGATTGGTGCATTGTGTGTCACATCTAAGCTGTATGATGATTGAAGCGGGCTGAGCTCGGTCCCACAGCCAGTTGGATAATTAACAGGCTGTTCTCCATGTTAATAGCATTAGTCACCTTGGAGATAATCACAGGCATCTAGAGCACAGAGCCGCAGCCCCTCAGTGTACCTGATAGCCTCCTTAAACAAAGAGCTGACAAATAGACAGCACTAGCTTGTTGACTTTTGGCATAATGTATTTCTTTATTTGTACTAATTGGAAGGTTGGTGGATCCCTGGCTGCCCCAGTCTGCAAAAGGAATAGTACAGGAATATTTAATCTTTGAGAAAACCTTGTTTGACATTTGTGTTCTCAAATACACCTACAGCCATGTGAAAATCAAAACTTTAATCCTGTGAAACACTAAGTACAATTCATGATTAAGTAGCTTGTACAGTAGAACCACCTTTAGTAGCAATAACTTGAGGTAATAGTTTTCTGTTTGATTTTATCAGTCTCTCACATTGTTTGTTCTCCATCTCCTGCCCATGATTTCAATAGTGTTGAGGTCTGGAATTTGATTGGGGTGCAACAGGTTTTTTTTTTTTTTCAGCCACCGTTGTAGATTGCTGGTGTACTCGGGTCATTGTTCTGTTGCATAAGACAGTCTTAGCTGTCAACACACGACCTCATATTATACTCTAATACTTTGGTATAAAGAGGAGTTCAGAGAGATCAGTGCCTTTAAGGTGCTCAGACCCTGTAGCTGCAAAAGCCCAAACCACCAGTGTCCTTAATGGTTGGTATAGGGTGTTTGTGCTGATATATCGAGTTTGGTTTTCTCTAAACGTGCCTCTGTACATTGCAGGCAAACAAGTTGTCTTTGTGTTTGTCTGTGCAAAGGACATTGTTCCAGAGGTCCTGTAGTTTGTCCAGATGTAACTTGGCAAACCTAAGCTATTTAAACATGTTCTTTTTAGAGAGAATAGGCTTTCTCCTACCAATCCATACTTTTTCAGTGTTTCTTAAAAAAACAAAACATGCTAACTTAGGCCTATAGAGTCTGCGATGGTTTTTTTGTTGACATTTCTCTGCACACTCTGACCTAGCTTTCTTTGGTAGGATTGTGCCACAGTGTTAACTCATACCTGAATGCTCCAGACCAGAAAATTGCCAAATTTTTAGCTTTTGTATAGGTGGCCATGCTTGATGATGATCATAGAGAACACATGACTGCATAGAGTTCTGCAATTTATTTTTCCTTTTTTTCTTTTGTTATTCTGGGATTCGTTGCATGTGTGACTAACAGTCTGTAATTTGGAAAAATATAGAGACATATCAAAGCTTATCAGTATGTTTCACACTCTCATCTGTTCAGATTGGTTGCCAGAAGCTCATATGGTGATTTTGGCTTCCAGTGAAATATGATTCATCTGTATCTGATTCTGTTTTTCACTACAAGCATAATTTGTTTTGGGGCCACAGAAGTGTTTTTAATTAAGTTACTTATGAATCTGAAATGTTAAGAGAATGTTAAAGTCGTTGTATGTGTGCTATGTAAAAAAAAAAAAGAAAAAAAAGAAAAAAAAAGTCTATACAGATTTCAATTCATAGTTATTTTTTCAGCCTTGTTTGAGTCAGCCTTAAGGAAATGCAGCTCTGCATCATATTATACAAGGCAGTGACTTAATGAGCCTAACAAATGTAGCCATGTTCGGTTAAGTTAGGATCATTTTGTCTAAACTATGCATTTAAAATGAGTATTTGTTTTGAGCCTTTGTTTTGTGCGGAGAGAGCTAATGGGTAATTTATCTTACTGTGAATCTAAATCACCGCAATGAGTCTCACGTTGTGAGGGGAAACTCACAGGGGAAAAAGAATAGATGCAGTTCTCCTCTCCGTGGCCTCGTGTCATAAATTACCTGGCCATTGATCCATGGGTGTCTAAGATTCTCGGTGGACCTCCTCCACACATTCATCAAGCTTTAAGTCTGCAGCTAATGCCTCAAACACACACTCCTCTCCGGAGGGTCAGCAACATGGCCTGTTGCTTAGATACAACACAGATTTGTATTTATATGAAGAGAAGATTGTACCTGGAGGGCTGCATAATGCACCAAGATGTTTGAACATCTTGGCCTGTGTTAGATTTTTGGTTTAGTATTGAGAAGACACTTTTCATACGCGTAAAACAGTTTGAACAACACCTGCAGAAAGGAGGAAGAAAGCCTCCTGTCTGCCTGATTCTTTGAAACTTAAAACATAAGAAAATATAAGAAAACATATCTTGAATCTGTTTGAATCACATTTGGGAGGTTAAGAAGAAAATCTGAAATAGGAAATTCAGGTAATGTAGAATTAAGTGGCAAATGCATTTGTTCCTTAACTCGTTTCCATTTTCTCTGTCAGCTCTGCGCCAATCACATGCGTTTTCATTTCCTCTGCAATATTCTTTGAGCAATTTTTGTGACAAATGCAATCAGTGGCAGAGTTGTCACTGCAAAGTGACAGTGCTGATGACTTCATAATAAAGTTGTGTTGATGCCAATCATTAATTCATACAAAGTTTTTAACTCTGAAGGCACATAAAAGTTGAGCTGGTTGCAAATACAGGTGAAAGCAAAGAACGAGCCTCTCGTTCCAACAATAAACTTCATTTATTGCCCTGCATTTCAGTTGTCAACAGTGTTCATTGTTGCCCGTTGCTGCTTTAAGGAGTTCTCTTCTTGCTGCCGACTTTGTTTGCAGTGCTCCATCTGGGATTTGAGAATATATGTACAAACATTGTGGCAGTCCATTCAGGAGATGTTGCAGAGGAAGACCTGACCTGTAGTTCTAGTGAAGGAATCAGTAAAAACATTAATTTCATTCTCTATAAAATCACAATTCTTGAAATAGTTATATACATGCAACAGTCTAGATGAGAGTGGTTAACCATGTGACTACTGAACAGACCACTGTTATGAACATAGTGATACCATAGTGATTCAGCAACATCAGGAAGAAGGAACACGAGAAACTGGAGAAGTACCAAGGACTCAGAGAAGAGCTCAAGAAGATGTGGAGGGTGAAGGTAGCAGTGGTCCGAGTGGTAATCGGAGCACTAGGTGCAGTGACTCCCAAGCTAGGCAAGTGGCTCCAGCAGATCCCGGGAACAACATCCTAGATCACTCTCCAGAAGAGTGCAGGACCCTCAAGCTCCCAGGCCTCTGGTACAGGACCTGAGCTCGAAGGATAGACCGCCCAAATGAGCGAGAGGGGAATTTGATCTTTTTTATATATAAAATTAACATAATGACATGATAATCCATAAAGAATAGTATCCCATCTTGCACTGCTACTAGTAATTTTAACTCATTCATAAGTTGTAGTTAAGGTCCCATTTCCTTTCCCACATAATTATCCATGAGAGCATGTTCTTTGTTCCTAGCTTTGGTCATTTCCACATCAAAAGGTAAAAAGGAGGAAAGTACAGTACCTTAAGACACACCATTCCTCCTTTTTTCAACATTACCTTTAACTCTCTCCCAGTGAAAAAGGCTTTTCATTTCCATGAAGATGACTCTTTTGTTGTTGTTGTTATCTTCAGGTTCACTACTTTCATGTGGGAAGCATGTTACTGATGGCTTGTTACGCTTGTGCAACTAATGCATTCTTCCTCACACTGTCTGCTTCTGATCTCATGCTCAGTGTTAGTGCTTGTGTTTTTATGAGTAGCCAGTGTAAGGGTGAAGGTAGACTTGATTAAATTATGCTCTACAGCTGTGGTGACTTTCTTCCACTGGAGTCTATGATGCTCTAAGCTGAATTATCTTCCTTTGTAATGGAGATTAACCTCACTAAAAAAACGTACGTAGCCTATTTAACTTCCATATTTTAACATGGGCCACGTGAGCCTCACTAACGAAGCAGTTCTGCCTCGACTGCTAAGGGTTGTACAAGATTTAAAACTGTGGTCAATCCTTCCCTGCTTACAGGCTTTTAGGGGTAATAGGATAAGATTAACACATTTGCATACTATTTCCATGAATTATTCATGCAGTGTCCTCTTCTCTAATTTGCAGGAGCAGGGCCTGTCTCCTCATTGACTTTAACATCTGGGTGACCTGGAAGTGAAGCAAAAGAGCCCCAGTGCCTATCAATCCACTCTTAGTGTCACCTGGCACGTGCCACCCTTGTATTAGCTTGGTACTTACTATAGCTCAGCCAGCCATGTGCACTAGGGTGTGGATTGGAAAAACTGTTGCAATTTGAGATAAAACTATGGTTTACTTAAACATATTGTCCAAGTATTCAGAATGCATTCATTCAATTTTGTTTTTAAATGTAACTTTCATTTTGCAACCGTTGCATGTCTGCAGCCCTGGAAAGACGAATCATTGACTCTTTTAATGTTCATCAAAGCAGACATTGATCACAAATAAGGAAGTCCCAAGAACACAGAGAGGAACTTTGCACTCGTGTTCATATTGATTTTGTTTGTTCCTTTTTTGCGCATTTAAAAGAGAATAGATACAACATGATAGCCTGACAAGAATGAGAGCTTAACTCACTGGCGTTGACACTGGTAAGACCTCATGATAATTTGTGGGGCAAATGCTAAAGACTATTTGGTATTCAGTTTCCACATAACAGATAAGTAGTTTTTTGATAAAGCCAGCTAGCAATGTAATATCTTTGCAATTTGCTAAACTGGTAATTACACTGAAAATTATGGGATTAAAAAATGGCTCAACACAACAAGCTGGAGATCACCTCAAAGTGACTTTACAAAATTAGATGTGAAAGCTGTTAAAGACTGCCAATTATATACCCAATATGAGCAGTCAATTAAAAATAACATGCAAGTTTACTAACTAAAGTAGAATATATCAGTTTTCTTTGTTACCTTTTATTTTAGGTAAATAACCAGTAATAATAAAGATACCACTGACACCGGGTGTTTCCTGGTTTTCAGTTTCTTTCTACTTGTAGTTGGAAATCATCATTTTCAATTGGAACAGCCTCTCAGGTTGAATTTCAAACTCTGAAAGTCAGAACACCCCAACTGCCAATCTTAGATGGCAGCTGTTAACATAAATAGTAGTAAAACTGTTAAACTTTTACTCTGTCGTGCATTTGTGATTTGCCAAATAGGCTTTTGGTAGATCATTGACCAGAGTCTGCCTGTGAATGTGCTGCAGCGGTGTTTTGGGGTGGCTGTAGCTCAGGTGGCAGAGCAGGTCAGCCACTAATCAGAAAGTCGGTGGTTCGATCCCAGGCTGCCTCCTGGCTGCATGCCAAATATCCTTGGGCAAGATACTAACCCCGTGTTTGCCTACTGGTGGTGGTCAGAGGGCCTGGTGGCGCCTGTGTCCGGCAGCCTCTCCTCTGTCAGTGCGCCCCAGGGCAGCTGTGGCTACAATGTAGCTTGCCATCGCCAGTGTGTGAATGTGTGTGTGAATGGGTGAATGACTGAATGTAGTGTGAAGCGCTTTGGGGTCCTTAGGGACTAGAAAAGCGCTATACAAATGCAGGCCATTTACCATTTTAATGTGCAAAAAGAAAAAAGAGCATTGTTTTGTATTGCTAATGAGTGGCTCAAAATGTTTGGTATAAACAGCATGTGCAAATGAATACAGCGCTGAGAATGATGAATTATGAGCATTATGTAACATGCATGTGCTTATGCTGCTTGTACTAGGCTGAAAGTATTAACTTTGTCTGACCCTTCTGGTTGTTTTTAGGTTATAGTCATAACCATCCATCATATATTATTAATATCTACTAAATCTAGTAATATATGTCAAATATTTTACAAATATTAATTTATCATTTCACAGCACTAGCAATCTGGTAGAAATGTTTTGTGAATTTTTGAAGCTCTTTTTCCCCTCACCTTGTTCCTTTGTTGGCTAGTGATTTAGGCTGAATGGGGTTATTACACAGCTGGTGTAATGGAGATTTTATGTCTCGAGTTTAGCACTTGGATGAGGCATATTTGGAAAGACTGAGTGCTGATCACTACAAAGCATAGACCGCTCATTACCAGAAAGCATTTGCCTCCCTTGCTTGCATCATTAACAAAATATTTGAGATCCATGATCAACTTTGCGTTTGGATGCATGCACGTGCATCTTGGTAGGTGTGCAAATGTGTGTGTTTAGACAGCTTAGTCAGCCTTATGCTTTAGTCATCTGAGCTCCTTTTTGCTGCTCTCCCTCACCTGCTGATGGCTCTCTTCCTGCTGTTGTAAAGATACAGAATGATTCACAGCCTCTAGTCACAACATGGAGCTCCCAGCTCCCAGACAGGCATCAGTCTCTTTCATTGACTGCAGTTCTGTGACTGACTGTCTGAGTATCTGATGATCTGATCTGACTCACCTCAGTCTGCTGCTTATAAAGCCCTCTCCTCTCCTCTCACCATTTAGTTCCCCTCTTATTTGACTTCAATTGCTTTACGTGCTAATTATTGCTCTTCTTCTGAAATTGCAAGTATTGGTAAAGTTATGTTTCCCCAAGGGTAACGGTTCTAAAATGTCCAACAGTGAAAAGTATACTCTAGTGAAATGAAAATATAATCACTACCTTGGGAAATAAGGTGAGCCAAATGCACAATACTGTGTTTGCAACCTTATCTGCAAGCTATACCTAGTGCTTGTTATCGTGTCTGGACAAAATTGTTTATCTGAACAACCTACTGCATTGCGTTGTTTTTGAACGCACCCTGGACTTGTCAGATGTGCCTTGCTGCATACACTGCCAAGTTTATTAGAAACAGTTTTTTCTTCATACACTTTTTTTCATTTGTTTAAACTGTATTCTCTTCTTTGTTATATCATAATGGTTCTGTTAAAATACATTTAGATTTATATAACATTAGGGCTGCTCAATTAATCGAATTTTAATCACGATTACGATCTGGGCTTTCAACGATCATTAAAAATGACTGAGCCGATTATTAGCCCCTCCCTCGTGCTTTACTCTCGCGCTGCTCCGTGTGGCAAATCGAGCGCACCTCTCTGCATTTTGAACACGTGTCACAACAATTAAGAGGACCCGAAGGAAGCTCGGGAAGCTAAGCAGAAGTTATTTGGAGAGGAGAGTGACTGCTGTTGGTTGAAAAGAGAGGTAAAAAAAACTTCAGTGGTGTGGAAACATTATGGGTTCGCGGAGTCGTAGACATAGTGTGTAAACTTTGCTACAGTGTCGTAGCTGCACCACAGAGCAACACTGCAAAGTTCACTTAACATAGATGTTTACATTTTTCATTTATTTTTTATATTGCAAACATTTGCACTGTTATCAGTATTTGCACACTATTTTATATTATTTTTTGACAATCTTTAAAGTCAATATTCAATACATTGTTATTGTTAAATAAATATCGTCAAATAATCGAGATCTCAATTTCAGTGAAAATAATCATGATTATCATTTTTGCCATAATCGAGCAGCCCTATATAACATACATACTATTACTGTTGTTTTGGTTTCACTGATGTCACTGCCTTTGCTTAATGGGAACTCTTGCCAGACACATCTGGTACCAGAAACACAGTATCTTCTTTCTTTCTTTCTTTCTTTCTTTCTTTCTTTCTTTCTTTCTTTCTTTCTTTTTTTAATGTTTTGTTTGTAAATTTGCATCTAATCTGTGAAGCGATAGGGGCTAATTGATTCAGGAAACCGGTTCTGATCAGATCAATTTGGAAGCAGTTCTTCTAAATTCTCAGCCTTACATACAACCTCCTCTCTTTTTTGTTATTTCTTCCCCGTGGGCTGTGATCTGCCCCACCTCATTCCCCCTTTTCCCAGACACCAAAGAGCTACAGTTTTTTTTTTTTTTCTTTTGGGGGGGAAGCAAAAAACAAATCACAGTTCCCTGTTACTCCTCCTCTCTCCTTCCATATTCATTTGCACACTTTTCTGCATCCCATTTCTCTAATTTGATGTTGTGCGGTTCCAGGAAGAAGTTCTAATTTGTATCTTCTTAGATATGAGCATGTAGTGGGTGTGTGCAGATAAGGACCACCCTCCCACAGGAATAATGCATTATTCTCTGTGTGATGTAGCGTGGTGATATGGTGGAAGGGCTTGTCAAGGATGTGATGGGTCTTTGTTACCTGACTTTTTCCTTTTTTTTCCTGCTCCTTTCCTTCCTCTTGCCTTCTATCTCGGCACTCCTCCCTGCCTTCCTGACAAGTGTGCCTCTTTAAAGAGCTGTTTGCTGTTTGACTGAGAAGTCAAAATCTGAACATTGCTCCAGTGGTGCACACACACCACCTTGTAAAAAGCCTCATCCCATCTCTCTCCCTCTCTTTTTCAAAAATCGTATTTAACTTTGCCATATCTGTTTTGCTTTTCACTTTCCGTTGCTCCTAGACTTTCACTTTCCATCTTCTAAACATGTGATTTAGTTGAAATACTTGCACTGATGCCTGAATCTGATTATTACTGAACTTGCTTCTAGATTGAACACCTTTAGAAGCACGATTTTCAAACTAAAGTGAAGTAAGAGGAGTACTGGGTTGACACCACGTTGCCTTCAGGTGGCAAAGACTCAAAGCAAACAATAAACACACTTGTGTGCTCAACAGAAATGCACACAAGCTCATTTGTTTGTTCACAGTTGCGTTTTTTTTTCCTGGTATGTGGGGGAGGTATTTATGCAAAATACCACGTCTCTATTTCCATCCTTTTTTTTTTCTCCATGTAAAAAGATTGTTTTGTAGGTTTGAAGGATTCTTAGACATCAGGTGCACGCAGCAGAACAAGCACCATAACAGCCATTGTTTTAGTCATACAGCCACACGTGGGAGTTGTCTTCTTTTTGTTAGTGAAGTTTTGGAAGTAGACTTCATAATCAGTGAATATGTCTTTAATGAGTCTATGCTGGAAAATAGTGACAGATGCTTATCATAGAGGCCCTAGAGCATAAAGGTAATGTTAATACAGTTGCCTGAGACACCAAAGATTCCTGGTTCCAGACAGTTAAAGTGACTGCTTACCTTCAGGCTTCCCACACACAAGACATTTTCAGTTTCTAAAGCATCTGCTTGTATTAGTTCTATTATTATTATATTTTGTTACATACTAGACTGGTGGGAATAATGCCAACGTAAAGCCGCTTTTTCAACAAACTCAAGTCCCGAAGTTTTCTCCATGGTGTGAATGCCTGCCCAGGGTTTCGCTCTAACTCACATTCTTTGCCTCCTTTAACACCGAGTCTTTTGTTTGCTCAGAAGAGTTTTCACAGTTTCTCCGATTGTTGCGCCATTCAATATTTCGACTACATGGGGAAGGCTATCAGTGGCTAACAAAAGCACTGTCCTCCAGTCTTTCATCTGGTGGCAGACACACACACACAAACAGAACTGCATGGCTAACGTGACACTTATATTCAACCAGTGTGATTGCTGATGTTGTTATTATTCAACGACCAGTACCACCAGATTGTGCAGGAAACGTTAAAAATGATGGATATACGATTTCTCTGAGTTCATGTAACTTTGAATTCTCCTTAAATTAATAAAATATACATAGTTGGTGAATTTTAATTAAAATTCTGATGTTTTTTTTTTTATCAGTGTCTCAATGCGAGATGCACTTGCAACCCTCTAAATAAAATTCAGGATTTTCTGTGCTTTGCCTTGAATTTGTTCCAGACACTGAGGTAATACTTGATAGATTGTGCTGAGGGCTACATCAGCTTAAGGGGATGACCATACTCTGTTTCCTATCAAGTGCACCCACTCTTCCCACTCTAGGAGAAAAAGTATATGTATTCCTTTTATTTACTTTTTTATCATTATTTTTAACTTCAATCATAGCAACTGTGCTTATTCCTACAGTGGTTTTCTTATCGCCAAATATACATTTGAATGTCAGACACATCTCCCGCCTGCTGATCCATATCTGTAGATTCTCTCTTTCTCTCGTTTGTAAACCACTCCAGCAAATGTTACCTTTTCTTATCTGAATTGGGAAAATAAGCTTTTTTCTTCACCCCGTTCACAGCACGTGTGGATCTGTAGACAGGATAACCTTGGTTGCTGAACTGTAAATGTCACTGTGGCTTGCTAGCCAGTTGCATTTCTTTTCACAGGCCAGTGTGGCTCTCTTACGTGGGCACACCCGTGACACCAGGACTAAGCAGATGTGCACACATGAATGAGAATGAGTCAGCAGGGCTCTCACTGTTGACCAGGAGAGGCTGGCTGAAATATCATCAAATGCCAGAAATACTTGACAGATGAAAGATTATCAAAGAGATAATAGCAACAAACACGATGTGCTCTGGAAAAACAAACAACCCCCCCCCCCATCCCTTCAGGGTGAAAACCAAGGAGAAGAAGGTGATGACCAGGCGTAGCACCAGGACACACTATAGCTCATCAAGCTGCAGAAAGGCACAATGCACACCTCTCAGTGCCTGGAAAATGGATAATACTGCACCTGAAAACCCACTGGAGCTTATTGTTGCTGCCTTTGAAAGGATTTTAACATTAACTAGACATCAAGTGTGACTTGCAAGGCTTCTGGTTAATTTACTGGTTTTATCCAACAGCTATTACAAAGATGGAGTATGTTGTCAACGCTTTTACTAGAATCAAAGCAATCAAGTTTTTTGTTTCATACATACTCACTCATTTACGTCTCCTTTTGTGTGTTCTTTCTGCTTCCATGGCCATCAGTTTATATCGCTTGCATGCAGAAAATTGAAAGGGCATATCTAAGCAGCATCTGGATTTGCATGCTAGGTAATTTGTTCTTCACACAGAAAGATGGTAGATGGGAGGCAGTTATGCTTATTAATATTTCAATACTGCGGTTATTGGTCTGTGCCTCAGCCCTCAAGGTTTATCTGTGTGATGGCGTATTTTGGGGACTGAGACCATCAATATTCGTGGCAGGAGGGTATTATTCAGTTTATTATGAGCATCCTTTGCCTGCTGTAGGTTCCCAACCATTGCCCCCAAATGGCTCTTCAGTCTCAAGATCACTAACTTGTGATCTTGAAACAGTGTTCAGCAATTTATTTATTTTTTTTTACTGCCAGTGTAAAAACAGAGGGTGCCTGACTGTCATGCATTAATTTAGACTGGCATACTGGCCAGGGTAGTTTAGCGGTCTGCAGGGTAGTTTCACGTTACAGCATCAGTGGATCTTGCTTAAAGTGTGTAGTTTAGAGATGTTTTATGCATATACTCTTTATATAACAGGTCGATGAATTTGGTTAGCAAAGGTGTATGAATCAACTGTATGGTCCATTGCCCATAGGTCACAGATAAAATACTAGAATTTCAATTACCAGTCTTCTTGACTGTACTGTTAGTAGCATTAATGCTATTAGAATATTATTATGGTTAAAACCCCCCACCAAAAACCACAAAGTGTGCACTTTTGCAATTTAAAAAAAAAAGTGTTTAATTGGATCAATTTTTTTTTAAAAGGGAAAATGGGAAAAAATGGGCCATTGTGTTGAGATCAACTTTTAAATCCTACCTTTTTTGTGGAGGGTGTGGTGTGTGTGTGTGTGTGTGTGTGTGTGTGTGTGTGTGTGTGTGTGTGTGTGTGGTCCTCCTTTTTATATATAAAAAAAATGAACAGATTAAGAAGCTGAATGCTTTCCTAGCAATTCAGAGACAACATCATTAACTGCATGGACTCGTAAGACTGTGTCCTTACCTGTATATACGCTGAACATTGGAATATTCACATTTCTGTAAAATTTGTAAGTTGTACATGGCATTTTAAAAGGAATTTGTGTAATTGTTGTTGGACACTCTTGAGACCTTTCAGTATGAGGTAAATGTCAGAAGCCATCAGGTCGAGTGTACCTCGGAGCAGGTCTTTGCTGCTGGGCTTGTCCAAGGACACCTTGTCTCCTCTCTTTGCACTCCTTATTTCAGTCTGAGGAACAGCCCATCAAACTCAGGAGAAGCAATCATCAGTTTCACATTTGGTGCTGAAAACCAACACAAACACATTGGGAAGGGATAAACTGGGGCAGCCTGGCCATCATTAACCAGGAAATTATCTATTTCCAAGAATGCTGTGGCACTGAATTATAATATTAAACTGACAACATGTTTCCAAGGAAAACATACTTCTTGTTTAGTCATGTTGATAAACACCTAAATGAGTCCAAGATGTGTTTCTTTTGTGAGTGTGTGTGTGTGTTGTTGTTGTTTTTTGCTTTCATATTGTTTTGTGAATTTATAATTAAATGATATTATTTATTTCCTTTTTTTTCTGGTTTTAGTTCCTGTGTTTGAAGAACATCCGGACATTTCTGAAGGTGTGTCACGACAAGTTCGGGCTCCGTAACAGTGAACTCTTTGACCCGTTCGACCTCTTTGATGTCAGAGACTTTGGCAAGGTGAGTTAAACATTACAAAACATGGATGCATGTTCAGCTGTTTAGTCTCCAAAATGTCCTTTGACATTGCATGGGACAGAAACAGTACTGCCCACTTTAACTGCGCTGGCTACTTAGAGACATGATGTTGCTTGTGTTTCTGATAATATCAATCAGGCTACAACATTCAAGATGTGGCATTTTTCTGATTAGATCTTGTTCTACAGGCTGGAGTTTTATGAGTCTGGACGTTTTTCAGCTTTGAAATGTGGAATTTGCTGCGTTTATCACATGATACTCGTTTTTCTTCTGCTGTTACTACTGCTTGTTTGGAACTTATGAATACTCATTTTGCCCTCAATACAATGTGAAAAGCATGTGTAGAAGACATGTGCATTATAGTGCAGCATGCCTGTAAGGCTTGCATGAGTTTAAAGGTAGTTCAAAGTCAAACTGGTCAGCTGGTTACATTAGCTGTCATTGTGGAGCTGAGAGCTCAGCTGAGCATTTGGGGTGTAGCACCTCGGGGTCAGCAATCTCATCTCGTGTCACTAAGTGACGAGAGTTAAGTGCAATACTCTTTCCTAACATTCTGCAATCTGTGCCTACAGTAAGGTGGGATATGTGTGTTGGCCCAACAGTGAAGATGTCTGACTCACTTGTGCATAGTATTAGCTGATGAAGAGTTTAATGAACATTTGTTTTGTGCAATATTAAAGTGGACTTTTAAAAACGTATTTAGTGGTTAACCAGAGACCCTCAGAGGACTTTCCTAAATGTTATCTTGGGCAGACTGCAAAGCTACATGTTGGCTCCTTGTACCTGGCTTGACAGCCAGACATCTAGGAAAGAAAAACACTCGAGGTGGTTTAACATCAAATCAGGATTTCTTTGAAGATGATCTTAGCACTTCTACCAATTTGTTGATCCAGAAAACTCAGGAGGGGATTATATTTTTCCACCAGAACTGGGAATGCCTTAGGATGCACCCAGCTGTTGTACATACCTGGGGGAAAACACTTCTGGTTACTTTCTTTCATCTGGTCCTGAAAAAGTTTATCATCAAATCGGCTGGTTTAACTCCAGGTTTATATATCATTAAAAATATCAACATACAGCACTGCTTTTAAATATGACTTTTTTCCATGCATCTCTTGCTGGTTAGCTTAGTCAAAGAGTAAAAACGGGATGGCAACCTCTGGCTAGAAAAAAAATGTGGTTGCCCTGTGATAATAATTTTGATCAGATATTAGTCTCCAGCCATGGTTTTCTCTAGTGTGTCTGTTGTATAACAAGACAATCATGCCATGGTCAACATATCGTGTTGGTTTCAGCTGCTGAAGCTGTAATAGCTTTGACTGCACCGTGTGTGGCTACAGAGTGAGCCTTGGCTTCTTTTCGGCTGTTAAAACAGGCTGCATGTAATGCATGATGTTCATAAATTAGATGGTGGCAGCTCATGCCATTGTGCCAAGACTTATGTGGTACATGTTTATGTGATGTTAATACTGTAGCCTTTCAGCTGATTGAAAAAGCTGTATTTATACTAAAGCCTGGAGAATATTCTGTAGAGGTGATGTATGAATAAACTATATTACATCATTTTTGAATGATGACAATGAGGAATGTTATCTACTCATTAATCTATTAAATTCTAGATCTTAAACACGCTCGCTCATCCTGCTGTGGGCTGAAAAATATAGGCCCAATGAAAGAAGAGGAAAAAAGGAATGAAAGGAAAGTTAAAGGAGACAAGGACTCATTTGGCAGTTTGTAGATAAACCACAAGACGATATCTGAGAGTCAATGAGCTTTCAGTGAATGGTATTAAAATCCAACGGCAGTCAGAATCAATCACATAGGCCCTCCATATGTCAATTTAGAAATTGCTTTTGTATGGTCTCAGTGGTGGCAGGCTTGTCTCACTATTGATTTTCCATTAAGGGCCAAACATCACATTATAATATATTGAATTGAGCAGATCCCCACTAATGTGACATACATTTAAATAGTGAGCATGCCTCATAAACGGAAGATAAAGAGGGACGTTTTATTCATGCAGTTTATATGAGCCATCCTCTTTTGTTACCTTGACACAAAAAATGTCGTGTCCACGTCTGATACAGAACAATGGGACATTATGAATTAGGTCCTAAATATGTGAATAGGATACAGTGTATTTCTGTACTAGTTTTTGTTGAAAATGCTTGGGATAAGAGTAACAAACAGGGCATTCTGCTAAGTACAGCCCTAATGGTTGGTTGGAACTACAGTGAAAGCTATAATTTAAGAGTGGAATTAAACCAGATGGGTTTGGGGAGAGGGGTTTTTTTTCTTTGTTTTTTTTTGGTGGCAGAGGTTCTATAAACATTAATCAGCCCCCATCCACCTTTCATACCTCCACATTTGCTGCCAGGGGACCCAGAGTTCATCTCCCTTGGCCTCTGGTCACCATCTCTTCCTCTAATGATGGCTTTCCGCAGGTCACAGGCAGAGAGATTCAAGGCCAAAAGAGCCCAATGCTATTACAAAGTAATTGTGCCTCCAAAACCTCCCTGCTACGCTTTCCAGCGGGGCTGGTATTGAAACAGATGAAGCAAATAACCAACTCGATATTTTCTACCGACTTTTCTTTTTTTTATAATCAAAGTAATTTCATCCCAAGACACCTTCGGCCACATCCAACTTCGGCTTATGCTCGCTTGTTTTGTGAAGCCCTTGTATGCTTTCATGCACATATCGCCACACTTTGATTCTTTGCGCTCTAACCCATCCCCCATCATTAGAAATTCATTATGACATCATTAAACCAATGAAATACAGCTTATTACAGTAGACCCCAGAGAACGCTTTTATTTAAACACCTCCCTCCATCCGAACCCAGCCGCCTCGTTTCCTTTCTCCCAACCTATTTTAATTAGCCACCAAAGGAACATTGCTGTCATTTAAATGAACATGGTAATCAGTTTATTTGGCTGTTGCCATGATTAGCATAATTAGCCTGCACCTGTTAACCATCTATCAACAGTTTGGTAATTTTCCATGTGTGACTGGAGAGCAGTGGAGGAAGGAAGCTTTCTGACAGATTTGCTGTCTTCATTAAAGGAAATGGCGTCATTTATTTGAGATGCAGCCAGAGTTGCTTGGATCCATTTCTAGATTGAAATAGCCTTGGATCCATGACTGAGGGACTTGTGAAGTGTAAAGCTATAAAAGTAATGCTCAGTGACTTGATAGTGAAGTGTCAAGGTGAATTTCACTTGTAGGCTGCATTTGAATGGAAAGTGGATGTTCAGTACGTCATGGTCCCCCGTTTTTAACCTAGTGTTTTGAGTTTTGTTGTGGTTTCATACCATTGCATTAAGAAGACAATTTAAGTTCAAGCTTTGAATTTAGTCCTGACTTTAGTTCTTTTTAGTGTTTCTGAGTTTATCTATATTTCTAGTTCATGGTGTCTTGTTTGATATTAGGGTCCTTTCATGTCTTTGTTTCATCTCTGTGTCTTGTCCTCAGCATCTCCTGTGGAAGTCAGTCTTGTTTCTATGTTTATTTACCTTTCTTTCCCCGGTTGTCTTTGTCTGTCTCTCTGTGTCTTTCTGGTTTCTCAGTGTCCCTCTCTCTCCCACTCCTGTCCCTAACTCTCTAGCTCTTTCTCTTGTGTCTAGCTCGCTGGGTCTCTCAGTCTTTCAGCTTTGTTATGTTTCTCGTACTTCCTGTTTTATTCTGATAGTCACTTGTCCATCATTGTGTGCTGCATCATGTTTCGTTTTCCTTTCCCTGTCTGTCAATTAGATTATACCCAGCCATTTTCCCCAGGTGTTTCCCCTCTGCCCTCATTCCCTGTGTCTATTTATTAGCTGCATTTCCCTCTGTTCCTCGTCGCGATCTACCGCAATGCTGTGTGGGCGTTCTGTTCAGTGGTTCTCGCTAATGTGCTCTGGTACCTGCCAGTTCTGTGTATTCTTGGAAGTTTAGCAATAAAGCTCCAGTGATTCCAGCCCTATGTCTGTGTTCTGGGTCCACAAGCCTGCCTGCCACACAGTGACACATGACACAGTGTGAGTTTGTGTTTATATGAATCAGGTACCACTTTGCAGGGTTATTCAGATGACAGCGAGCACATTTTTCAGTGTGTTAACAGTAACTTTGTGCTCATTTTCCACCAAGTTAAATTATCCACTTTAGAACTTTGGAAAAGTATTTGTGGTTGAAATTTGCTTGAATTTAATGTGCTTTAGAATAAATCCTACATTTCATATTAGGATAGCACAGATATTTGGACAGCATCGGAGCCTATAGCCTAATCTAATGTCAAATACACAATACAAACCTTGAAACAGATGGAGAGCAGTAATGTGAAGGAATCCCAGCACAAACACGCACCAGTCTCCCCATTTCATTTGTACCAACTGCTCCTTTTTCCAGCAGCCTTTCTTTTCCCTCTCACTTCTCCCATCCATCTCTTTCCCTTCCTCACTCTCCTCTTTTCCCACTCATTCATCTCACACCACTTTCACTGTGAGTGTGTTGTGATAAGACTTAGCTAGCTGCAGGCGAGCCACAATTGTGTCGGGACGCCATGATTGCCAATGGTCGGCGGTGTTTGATTACCCTGTCTGCTGCCCTGAAATCTCTGCACACTGAACTCTGCTCCTTTCATTTCCTTTCTGCGCTCTGTGGCTGAAAATAGCTAGTTGCTTAGCATCCACGCCCAGTGCTACTAACATCTGGAACGTGCCTCAACCACTGCTGGCCACTTGCCTGAATGCTATTTACTGAAGTATGTTTTAACCTCAGTTACACACCCTTGTGCTCATTTGTAGCCAGTTTGTGAACATGTCATACATACAGTATAAAATATACATTCTAACCCTAGGTGCTCTTTGCAATTGTTTTCATTGTATTAGCAGGCTTGCTGCATTTCATGTACATGTACTTTCATGTACGCATTTCATGTGCATTATTTTGTTATGATAAGTTAAACTACTCAGAAATTGCCTAGCTTATGGAATTATTTTGCTTCATTTCTAGTAGATTTGAGTAAAAGAAATGATAGGTAAGACTTGATTTGTTGCTTAATATCACTAACATTACAACTCATGTGCATGAAGGAAAGTTATTGTGCATTTTGGAGAATTCATATAATTTGTTTGCTCTGATATCATAGGTGTTTTTATTTATTTATTTTAATTTTCACCAAAGCTGGAGTTACAAAGAGGTTCCTGAGGTTAATTATCCGCTGAAAGCTTGTGTTTTTGTTTAGCAATGGAAATTATATAAGGCTGAATTCTCCACTTAGTGTGCAGGCTTCCATGCTTGGTGCATTATTGGTATTGATTCACAAAACTGCGAAATGGGTTGTGATCTGTGCCTGTCAGGCTCAGGCTGGAGAGAGTGTAGTAAGTGATAGAGGGAGGTTTAAGGGTCAAGTAGCCAATGTTGGCAACTCGGGTGAATGCGTCAACTTCCATTAGTGGCCCCATCCTCAGCAACTGTCCTTTACCTGTCAGGGACTAAGTGGATTTTCAAAGCTAACATTCTCAGTTACCTCATCCTTGTGAAGGAGATAAGGCTTTCTGTATTTCTTGCAAAATATATGCTTGTGAATGTTTGTTGGTGCAACTGGGCTAGTTTCGAGGCAGTGCAATCACTTGTGGTTATAGTTTAATGATAAAGTTGATCTCTAAGACACTCTGAGGGGGGGGGAAGCTCCCTGTTATCAATACGTATGAGTTTTGTTTGTTAAAAATTATTCTGTAGTTTCTTGGCATTCTTTTAGCATTTAGCTTCCAGTTACAGTCACACAAAAAGTACCTCAATATTGTATATTGGCTAAAATTGAGTGTCAAACAGGGGCGTTTTGCTGCCTTAACTGTTCGTGGGAACTACAGGGAAATCTTCACCTTGAAGTTTTATGCAACATTTTATCACCTAAAAGAACCTAAAAGAAAGATCACTTATGCTGACATTAGATTATTACTACTTACATGTAATGCATCAGTATCATATTAGAGATATTTCAGCATTAGTAGGATGCGTTGTGTTACTTCGGCTTTTACTTGATCTAAATTCCTCATCTACCACAGCCTATCCACCAACAAAATATCCCTTGATCCAGGATTACCCCTACTGCTCCCAGAAGAAAGAATCTATCCTTATAACCTTCAGTGAAAACACTCCCTCCTGCCTCAGCAGACAGGTTTGTGGCTGCTCTTTCCATCCCTGTGCTCTCCCTCTTCACCGACTGTCCATCAAGACCCCCCAACTGCAAGTTTTTACATAAAGCTTCTGAGATAAAAATGAATAATTCATTGTAAATGCCACGGTGCTGATGATATTTCTCCTAACATTAATTATAAATGAAAACTTCCTCCCTCTTCATGTGTTTAGACCCCCTTCTGTCTTGCCTTCCCGTGCTACACTCCCACAGCCTCATTACTTCTGCAGCTCGTTATTGCCACACCCGTCAGAACAGGTGGTTCAGCGGAGGGGTGTAATGATTCTGAGGCTAGGACCAAAAACATCCACAGGAAAGTACCATACTGAGTAATGATGTGGAACTGTTGATGTCTACTTAATTTATTAGTCAAAAACTAAGTTAGCACCAGGTAGTTATAAAGAAACTCTGTCACGAATTCATGTTGAATTCACATTCTCTTCAACAGTGACAACGATGCTTACTTGAAACTATATTTATTTTTTGTTTTGTTTTATGAAATTCTGTTGTTGCGATCACAAAGAAAGAAAGAAAATCTTAATGCTATTCAAATGTTGAAACTAAAGCAACAATACCTTTCTGCATCAGTGGCAATATCTCACATAGCTTAAGTGTTTTGTCTTTGTTCCTTTCTTCCTCTGCAATTTATTTTGCTACTATTCTTCCTCTGACAGCATTGAGTAGGAGTGTCATTTAAACCACACGCTAAGGGAGAAGGAAAAAAAGCAAAGTGATGGGCTGTTTTAAAACCGTTTATTGAACTTTTAAAGCCCGGTTTAGTGTGAATCCCACTGTGGAAATAATTGGCCTCTTTTGTTTTGGGTGGCAGTGAAGGTTACTATACGCTGCTAGAAAGAAACTGACAGGGAAAAAGAAAAGATTTGATTTGGCTCAAGCTTCGTGTTCAGCCTGGCCCTTTTGAAGATTCTCAGCTCACTGTTATGCATTGCTCAGTACCCAAAAGGCTGCTGAGGTGTGATCACAAGTCTCTCTCGCGTTCGAACTGTGAGTCATTGGTCACTGGAGGGTGTGTCCTTGTTGCGAGAGTGGTGTCTTGGAGCACAGCACGACTAAACTAAGGGGATAAATAGGAAGGGCCCCCACAGAGCAAGGCTGCTTGAATTCATCGCAGCTGGTGTGAGCTCTCATTATTTCCCCTCCCCCAATTTTTCCACCCCTGAGGCTTCAGAAGCACAGCTGTGATGGACAGGTATATCCTCTGAGGTATAGTCACTGGAATGAAAAAAAAAAAAAAAAAGACCTCACCAAAACTGGTGTCTGTCCTATTTTTCACCCCTTCATTACAGCGATTACTTACAAATGGCACTAAAATACAAGCCCACTGAGCTCATATAAATCATATTTATTTGAAACTGGATTTCAATATATATTTTCCATTATGTAATTGTGACATACTTGCTCTCAAATTGATGATTATTTCCCAAACCTTCAGTGTTATGGCATAAACAATGACTCAGCACCTTATTATTTCAGGAGACATTTGGCGCTCAGAATGTCAAGGTAGATTTAGAGAAGCAGGAGAAATAAGCTACTTTTTAAAAAGCCATTAGGTTTAACAAATGGCAGTGTGTGTCAGAGAAAATGATTCATTTATTTGTTAACAAGGTGGGCTCACTAGGAAAACTGCAAAAACTCTTTCTCTGCACTTCCAACACCAGTATTAAGTGGTATAAAGGGACAGAGGCACCAATAAAAGGAAAAGCTTTTCCAGTTAGTTGCATCCTACCAGCGTTAATGGACCCCGTGTTTACTGACACACAGTAAAAGTCGGTCATTGGGGTTCGGCTTGGGGTCTAATAGTGAAGATCTCGGCTATATAAACATCTAATATTTCAAATTAAATGATTTTAAATGAGAATTATCATTTCAAGTACATACTATACACAGGATGAAAAGATGTAGCTACATGGACTCTTCTTACAAAAAGCAGTTTCGCTTAACTGTGCATGTCAGGTCGCTGTTAAGACATCATTGTCCCACATGTCACATAGAAATCAAAGATCAGATTTATTACTAAAAATTAAGATTTAATTCAGAGAATATTTTTATGACAATATGATCTAGTTTTATGCAAATGTTATTGGCTATTTGTATATGTAAGAGTAGAGACAATGCTTGCAAGGTTGCACCCTATTGATTAGATATCAGCTTTACTTTAGTATCATTGAAGAATAACCCTCAGGGATTCTGCAGTCACTCCAACCTCTGACCTCTGGGGACAAATGTATAAGTCAGTAGAATCTCAGACCAGAAAGAAAATTATACTCAGAACTCAAGTCCTCTGCACTATTTAAAGCACAGCTTTAGAGCACTTTAAATTTGGGCTTATCACTTGCTTTGCCAAAAAAAAAGTCACTGTGTCAGACATGCATGACTGTACAAGTGGAAAAAACCACTTCACTCAATTGGAACGTTAACAGTGCTGTCTATGGAAGCCATTAAATTTGTCATTGCCTTTTATACGGTCCAGTTCATCAACAGGAACACAAAATGCTGAAGGACACACACACACACATATACACACTAGTGTGTGTAGGTGGACACTGAAACCCGCACATTTGTGCACAAACATGCGCACACAGATTGAAGCTCAGGGCCATAAAGTCTCTGCTGGAGCCTGTGCTCTCTGATTTCCCCTTATCAAAGGGTTGTAAAATGGAAATTAGACTGAGTGGATGACATAGTTTCTCATTACCTGCGGCATGTATTATAGAAAGTCACAGCAACACATTTAAGTGTGATAGCGACAGCCTGATATTGGCAAGATGCTCAAGCCCACTTACCTTTTACTGATCCCATTAATACACCACCTTCCTCCTGCTCTACCACATTTCTCTGCCAGATTCTGCAGCATATGGTCAAGATGGTCTTTCTTTTTTTTTCTTTCCCAGATTCTAGTGTTCCCGCTTCCCTCTCCCCCACCCGTGTCTCACCTCTAATCCATGTAGGTCAAAATAATTGTGTTTTTACCTGTGGGTGTACCTTGTGTTCAGCATGGCACATGGTAATTTGATATGGTTGATAAAAAGCTAGCAGCCAGGATCCTTATTGTGTGCTGCTGGGTAGCTTGCCAGGTGTTATAAATGCCCCCTGCAGCGACCACTAAACTGATTCCCTCCTCTGTGCTTCTGTTCATTCATTTCTCTGCGGGGGCATCGTTGTAGGTAGCAAAGATGCACAGACCTTATGTGGCTTGTTGGGTGGACTGCATGATGTGCTGGTAAAGCTAAAAGTTCCCTTTCTTAAGGGAACATGGAGTGGCTCAGGAACCAAAAATAAAAAATTTGGCTTGATTGGATGACTAAAGACTGTACTTACAAAATCGAAATGTTCATTACATGAAAAAAAATTTATGGCAAAATGTGCAGCTTGTCTTTTTTTCGGCAAATGTCTCAAGCCACCACTACATCTTTTTTTTTTTTTAATATTTTGCTTCCAGAAAGATTTTGTTGTCATTTTTTAACATGCTTTTGAGCAATAGTTCTCCAGGCTTTCTGAAGGTCTTTTAAAGCTTTTCTTTGGATGTCAGACGTTGGATGAGGTTGCTTTTTCCACTTATTTTTAGTCCATTCCTTGTACCTGACCATTTTCAGAGGAATGTGTTTTTGTTTGTTAAACCACGTAACACTGACCTCTGAAGCTTTAAGAATAATAAATCTAACTCAAGGGACCAATGTTGTGTGTAAACATAACAGAAAACTTAGCAAAGAACATAGTATTTTTAGGCACTTTGTTACTAGCAGCCTGTCACAAGAACAGATCATTTATTTGCATTTCTTTAGCTGAATCTATGAGAAATGCCAATAATAAGACAATTTGACAGGAATAAAATAGTGGTTGATTCCCAAATTCCCACTAGATAAGTGGAGGCCAAAAAAAGTGTCCGGTTAAAAAACTATCCAGTAGATGAACAGTGTGTGAGTTTTCAAATTAATATTCCACAAATCTCTTAGAGTTCACTGCAGTTTGCATTTAGAAATGTCAAAGTAGGTTCATGAAGGGCCAGAGTTCTCTAAAGCAATGAAATAAAAGACTAAAATTAGTCAAGTCAAATATTCCCATTGCAAACATTTTCTTTAGAAATATTAGTAATGAGGATTTTTTTTTAAATTTTATTAAATGCTACCTTATGTGTCACACTTGAAGAAAAGATGAATTAATTCAGGAGTCTAAGCCCATTTCTGACATTTACTTCCATATCTGATGTAGTGAGACACACTCCTGAACATAATTCTTAGCTTCTTTTGGATGTGAGTGTGTATGCACACCTACACGCCTTTCCCCCATGCTGTGCTCTGTCTGCCTTGGCTGCAATTACCAGCAGAGAAAGTGCTCATATAGCTACCTGCTCATCATCCCAGAGCCGGGGCCCAGCCCTGGACAAAGCACATACAGCAGCTCCTGCCAGAGACTGCATTATGGAGATTAGGGTGAAAGCTTGACAAAGGGGAAAGAGACGGGCTCGATGTGAGCAGTAAGTTCAGAGAATGGATATTAGTTTGCTTCTGGACGCTCCTGTAAGGCTCAAGCTCAAGGAGAAGTAGGGAGAAAAGCAGGATTAGGATGGGGGGGGGACAGAAACAGACTAATCCTGTCAAACATGTCAGTCACTGACTTCAGAGTTGCGTCTTTTTTTTTTATGATTTCATCTTAAACAGTAATTTGGGATTTTATTCAAAATTCTTTGCGTTTTTATTGGAAGTTCAGAAAAAAAGGTTGTATTTTAAATGTTATAAACATTTTTCAGAATTTCCTTTTGAGCGGGGGTTTCTCCAGGCTTCTGTGAGCTCGATGAGACAAGTCATCTGACTACGCAATCAGACGGATAGAGTGATGACGTGAGAGGACACCCGCAGAGAACGGAGGGTCGCAGACTTGGCGCAGGCAGGCATAGAGACGAAAATTCTGGCAGACAGAGGTCAAGTGTTTGAGAAAATGTCTGAAAAACTCCAGTGTTGGAGGTATGCATTTAAAGAGATGATGAAGATGGATTCTAGAATGTAAAAGAAAAAAAGATTTGAAATGAAGAGTGACATTGCTATCATTCCTGTTGTGGTTGGAGTTTATTCACTCAGCTGGGTACCTTAGTGCCCTTTGTGATAAAGGAGAGTGGTTTCAGTGGTGGGAAGATAGAAAGCTAATGGCCAGACTGGACCTGTGTCAGCCTTAATGGTAACAATCAATAATCCCCTTAGTTTTTACCTTGAGAGCCTGGAGCCTGAGCTGGTGTGGTTGTGGCTTTCTGTATGTTCTCATTTTCTACATACACTGCATAAAACAGTTTTTCCTGTATATGTTTGACTCGTTATATAACTGGGGCCAGGCCAGATTTATTTCCAAACGCTTAAAAGCCTAACATTATTTTCCCCATACTTTTATTAAATAGTAAGCCCAATGATTTTACTCCACAAAACAGGTTTGCTGGCCCATCACAATTTTACTGTTTTTGTCCTCAAGCCACCAGTGTCCTAATTGCTAAAAAAAAAAACCCACCCCAAAACCTGAAAACAACGAGACTATGAAAATAGGTGGTTGCAACTGAAGTTTAGAATGGACTTTAAGGCAAGACCCTCCAAAAATAACTCCAAGTAGCCCCTGCAGTTATTAGTTTGCAGTCACATCTTCTGTGGGGTATAAAAAATTCCAGCCAGAGTTATTCATGTAGTCCAATTTCCTTAGATGGAGACGCATTTGGTTGGTAAGTTCAGCACAGTGGGATTTGCACTATGCAGCCAAAGGTGCCAAGCTGTGCGCAATATTAAAGGTCAAAGTGAAATTGCCGACTGCCCACACCTGCAGCACTGCTCAATATGGACACCAGAGTGTTTTTAGAAGGCCAACACACTCTCTCACGTACACACACACACTGGAGACTTTGTTAGCTCGCTGGCACAGTCAGACTTCCCGGTACAGCATGTTTCCACCCTGACTAACACAGTGTGGTCGTTGTGTGTGTGGTTGCAGCATTGTGTGGACACATGCATGCAGTTAATAGTCACACTGGATTGTATTCATCGCAGAGAGATGGTTGTAGACAATCCTCACAGTCTGGAAAAAAAAAAAGAAAAACAAGTTCATGTTCTGAAACTGGAGTGACTCCCTGTTTTGGAGCTTTGGACTGTAGCTGGAATAAAATAAATAAAATGCGTTGGAACTCTTTTAAATGCAGGTTGTACTGAGAAACCACAAACACGATCCAAGCATTCAGAGTCTTTTGCGAAAAGAAAAGGAGACAACCCTACTAAATCTTGCACTGTTAGTGGGCACATTATAAAGAAACTAAAGAAATTACAGAGGCTCCCTAAAGCCAAGTCTCTGCCACTCACATGTTCTTTTTTCTAGAAAGGGAACAAGTAGCAATGCTGCACTGTTCTGTTGGCAGTTTAATATATCACCTCCTCCTTCTGGCTTTTTCAGTATTGGTTCTGTTGTTTTCAAAAGGGTTTCTGAGCTCATTCAGTGCTGCACTGAGGGATACCTAACAGCATCTGAAAAGGCCGGATCATTCTTTCTTTTCTTTTTTTTTTTATTGTAGGTTCAGCCGTGCTCCCAGAAATGGAAAGTCATTCTAGTGCAGAAAAGTCTGATGGACCATAGAGAGTTGTTTCCTTTTTCCCCCTCAGTGTGAAAGTTGTGGCATTGATCTCGCTCCCCAGGCGTCCGCACTGCACAAGTTGTAACCAGAGCAGAAGCAGAGGGGTGATGCTATGGCTCATACGCACAGGGGCACACACAGACTTGGAAAGCACAGCGCAACAGAAACAGACACGCTGTACGCGCATTAAGTAGCTGGATTTAATTTGGTTGCAGTGATATGTTCTCATATGGAAGGAAGGAATTCATCCATTCACTCTCTGACTTACTGCTTTTGACAAGATTTAATGTGACTCAAGTGACTCAGCTGTCGCGAACATGATGTCTGTAGCCTCAAGTGTGTGTTAGTGTGTGAACAACAAGGAAATGTCTCTTTGTATATTGTTAGCGGTGGAGAATAGTGAGCTTGTAGGCACACTAACTAGGAGTTGAAGAATTTACCATTTGACACCATGTGGCAGTTTGCAAAAGGAAGCTGAAACAAAAGGAGGAGGAATTAACCCTTACACTATATGCAGACTAAAATTACTTGAGAGGACATTTGAATATTGACAGGAAGTTCTTTAAAACCCACTTTTATTATTATTCTTTTTCACAAAATGCAAGTCATTGTGCCTATATATTCAGTACAGTTACATGGCAGGTATTACTCTTTCCATTGCTTTGGCCCAAACTGGAATATCTCAAATGGAATGAGTGTGGAATGCCATCCTGCTGGTTTTGGGAGCACCATGGGGCGATCGTGGCTCAAGAGTTGGGAGTTCGCCTTGTAATTGGAAGGTTGCCGGTTCGAGCCCCGGCTTGGACAGTCTCGGTCGTTGTGTCCTTGGGCAAGACACTTCACCCGTTGCCTACTGGTGGTGGTCAGAGGGTCCGGTGGCATCAGTGTCCGGCAGCCTCACCTCTGTCAGTGCGCCCCAGCTGTGGCTACAATGTAGCTTACCATCGCCAGTGTGCGTGAATGGGTGGATGACTGGATGTGTAAAGCGCTTTGGGGTCCTTAGGGACTAGTAAAGCGCTATACAGGCCATTTACCATTACCATTTTACTATGACTTTTCCTCTTCTCAGCCATGAGTTTGGAGTTTGTTTTTTTGCAGTAAACCATCTCGTTTTCTCACAGTCATGTTCATTAGTTAATACAGTTTAATAAGTCAACATCATTACCATCACCATTGTGCACTCCTTTGCTTCTTTGGCACCTATAATATGAATGATGTTCACCTCAGCCTTAGCTATTAGGTAGATTTGCCATTGAAGATTTTCTGTGCTTTAGCATGTTAACATTGACACCAGGAAACACTAGCAAAGCCATCCAAAGCTGCTAGCATAGTTGTAAAGTCTTCAATAAGCCTCAGTAGAACAGAAACTCCTACTGCTGACCTCAGCTCGTTCCTTCTTGAAATGAATACCACACATTTCCTTTGGGCAAAAATGGCACAATTTAGAAATGGACCAATTTTGGAGAATCATTTAATTACTGAGGACTTGTATGAAAGCTAAAGCTCATCTGCCACTAAGCTGGAAGTAGAAGAAATTCCCTACTGTTTGAAAGTTTGGGATATCCGTCTAACTCAAACCTGAACCCTTCCCACATTTTTTTTTAAAATGTTCAATAAATTAACCAAGAGAAAAGTTAATCTATTCAGAGACTCATATCAGAGTTGCTATGTGAACTATTTTCATTTGTCTTGAACAACAGCACAGATTCCTTTGTGATGCTCAGCGCTTTGATTTAAAATGTAGTAATATTTCACCTTATATGCTGAGGCACTGTTGGGGAAAATAATGAGATTGGAGCTCTGAGAAATGAAGCGCTTTTAGGTGTTTCAAAGTCCCGACTTCTTGTTTTTGAGTATTGTGCTGTGGCGCTATCTCTCCTTTTATTTCTTGTTTCTTTTACATAACTTCTTTCACTCCTGCCCCCCCCCCCCCACCCCATAATGTGCTCTGCTGAAAGTAGTTGAGTGAGGGTTTTGAGGCTGACTAAAGGTCTTTTCCTTTTAGTCCCTTTAGATGGGCTAAGGTTTTTTTGTAATTCATTCTAACAACTGTGATAGCTAATTATGCGACAGGTTTATTATGGTCTTAGTTGTGAGAATGTTTGAAAGTGTTGTTGAACGGAACAGCACGAGATCACCCATTTCTATACCGAAATGTTGTCTTTTTCTCATGGTAAGAATGAACTGGGCATGCATTGCAGTATTAGTAGCCCTTGTATAGCTAGAAATTGCTGCAAAGACATTTTGCATGTGTTTGCAGGGGGCCGACCTGGGTCAGTTGAGCTAAGAAAATCTGCATATTGAGGTAGGGTAGGAACTGGCCCTTATCCAGAGGTCAGGACCCACTGCAGCTATGTCCATGTGGAAAGCTGTATGTCAGAAGAAGCTCACACTGGTGTCTCAGCATCCCGCTGAATGACCTCGACACACTTTCTGAACGTCCTGTATACCAGGTTTGCTGAATTAGCCTGAATGTCTTTCAGCTGGTTTTTGTTTCTTAGTTAAATGTCTGTAGCGTGAAGATGAAGTTACCATCTCCTAAGGATGACACAATCATTACACCGTTTAGGGCAAAGGCTTAATACTTTTGAGGAGGTTGTTACAAAAGTTGGAACGGTCATATACACACTCTCCAAACCCAGTGGATTAAAAAGTAATCTGCAAACCTTTGTAGTGCACAAACCTTACTATTGTGAAAGTTCTAGTCAGGTATCCCTAGCCTTTCTGTTTTGTTGCCCTGCTGACAGACTGAGGAGTTGCTGTTGTGGCTCTCTGGAGACTTTCTTGTGGTCGGGCTGACTCGAACTCCACCTTTCGTGTTTGCAGCTGGTGTGGTCATCCTTGTTGTGCTCTGGAGATGCACTCTGAGCTGGAAAGTCAGTCTAACCAGAACCTGCAGCAGGTGGCTGTAAAGCAGAATAATAGCTACCATCTGCTCTCCAAGAACAACTGGTCTCTAAAGACAGTGGACTTGGAGTCCACAGTATCTTTTCAGAGGAGTACCTTTTAAAACAACCTTTAGACTATTTACTGTTGTCACATTGTATACTTTTCATATTTATTTTTTCCGCATTAATGTGAGGAATCTTGTGTAATACAGCGTTCAGGTTTGTTTTAGTTTGTTAAGTTCTGTTGCATCCTGTATGTAACAGGAAGTTCTACATTTTAAAATGTTTTTTCCAGACAAAACAGTTATTCAAATGAGTAACGTTATATTACTAATGTAGTTGATGTTGCAAATTCTCCTATGGTACAGTAAGTTCAGATTAGTAATAATACTTCACATTTGTACATCTTCTGCCACAAAAATCACCCAAACCTGAAAATGAGGCCCATGTAGAAGGTGTATATATATTGAGAATAGTGGTAAGCTTAAATGTCCTATCAGTCAGACCAAGTGTTTTCTAATTATGATAAGTATTTCGGCAGTGGGAAATGGATTAGTAACATTTGCATGGTGATATGCTGCACAGGCATGATGTTAATAATGTTAGTGGCTATCAAGTGTGTCAGAGTGATTGCTAGGAGCAGTTCTGTCTCACTGAGAATGTTGGATGCTAAAGACAGCAGTGACACAGACTTCGCTGATAGTGACGAGAAACAAAAAGACAGCGCACATCTCAAAACGCTGCAGATTCACATTAACACTTTTTTCTGTTTTTCTTCTTCATCTTTGCCTTTTTACTTCTTTATCCCTCATTTTCCCCAGGCCCTTGACCTTAATAGAAGCTTCTTTCTTTTGTGACTGGGAGATATATAATCCAATAAGCACAGCACCCTGCCCGTGGGTGGGACTGTGACAGGCGCACAAGTGTGCAAAACCTTACAAAAACTCATACAAACACATACTTGTGCAAACAGAAGTATGCACATTGGCTCATCAAGCTGACGTCTGAGCGCTTTTTTAGCACTGTGTGTACATGTCATCTCGTGTGAAAGTGCTGCGCAAGAGGAAAGCTCTGCGGGGAGAGGAGATGTTGTGGTGAAACTTATTTACAGTTCTCTGGACTTTTCACTTGAGCGAGGGACGGAAGAGGATGTTGCCTTTTCCTCATCTGCTCGTTCTTCCTGCCAACAAAGGAATGCTTTCTGTTTGTATAACCCCTGGCCTCTGATGTTCTGAATTTGCCCCTGCTTGGTCAAGAAAATTCTTAACCTTAAAGAGCCCTGTACCATCTTCCCATTTAAAGGCCAATCATTTCTCACAGCTTGTCTGGCTCTTCTTTATCATTTATTATTGTTAAGTTTCTGGATGTAGAGTTCTAGTCAACTAGAGAAAACAATGGTCACTGAAATCTTATCCACTCTTCAGCCAGTTCATTATTTTGCCTGTGTGTTGTGTTCAGACTAACTACATTGGCGACAGAGTACTGACTGCACTCTACCTGCTGTGCTTATTAGCCTAATTCACATTAGACAGTTGTAGGTATTTTATTGTTTCTTTGATCGTTGTAATTTTAATATGTTTGCCTGAAATGGGTCTCTTGTAATGTGACTGCCTATATAAATAAAGATTACATGAAATAAAATAGTTGGATTAAAAATGTATCTGAAAATCTAGTATTTGAAACATCTGTCATTTTTTTTTTTTTTTGAAAACTTTATAAACCCCTTTTTTAAAGCATTAAAAAAGGGGTTTATAGGAAACCATCTTAGCATGTGTGCAAGATTCATTGTAATGTATCTGAATGGTCTAACAGAACTCCATTAGCGTCTGATTTCCACAAATGCCATCCACCTCCAGGTTGTCCCATCTGTATAAATTATGTACATCTAGAGGCAGGCAGAGAGTAATGGTGAGATGCAACAGGAAAATAAATGAGATGATACAAGGTCAAAAGAGAGCCAAAGAAACTAAAAAAAGGAAGCCACCTCCCCTCATTCTTTCTGACTGAGATACATGTGTTTTTCCTTAGATGCACAAAAACTCGCACCCACAGATAAAGCCTCCAGTGGGTTGTTTTTGACACAAATGAATTCAAAATCAACAAAAGCATTCAAAAGCATTGGGTTGTTTTCTAAGGATCCTGGTTGAGGAGGTGGCAGTTTTTGTCTTCCTCTTACTGACAACATCTTTTCTTTTGTAAATAGGAGCTGGCAGATTCAAGAAACATGCCACACAAAGCAGCCTCCTCTGATATTGTTATATAAAGCAAACACAGACAATATGGCGGGGCGTTTTGTAACTGATTAGTTCATTTTATTATTGGTATTCATGGGTTCATAAAGGTAATACTGATGAGTACGAGTACTAGCCGTAAAGTCTAAATCTATTGTGCTCTGAAGCACTACAAACTATAAAAGAAAATGCTGCATCAGACATCATTATTAAAGCTACCAACCATCAACAGAGAGTGTGAAACAAGGCGTGACCAAAGATATCTCATTGCTGCAGTAATCATCAAATGTATTATTAAAACCTGCCCTGCCTAATTTCAACTAATCTGGCCTGAATTGGCCAGGTACACTTGGGAATTGATTTGTTGAGCCTGGGAGCTGTCCCATAAATTGCAATGTTAATGGTGGGGCTGAACGGGCCTCTATGCCTGATAAAGGCAGATTTAGAGGAGATATTTAGCATGGAATCATTTATCAGGGTCTGACAGATAGGCACTAAGACTCCCACCCCCCAAAAAAGACACACACACACACGCATAAAATGGTCCAGGTCCTCTCTGTTAGTGCTTGATCTGTGGTGACGCAACTTTATCTGTCTACAGCAGATTAACTCGGCTGTCTTTGTTGTGAAATTAAAGAAAAAATGAAAAAGAGAAAATAAACCAGTGCATATGTATATCAGGGAATGGATGATTTTAGCTGTGCGGAGGTGTGACTTTGGCCAGACAGAAAGGAAAACATGCAGTGAGATTTTTAAAATGCTAGAGGTGATGCAGCTGAAGCAAGCCATAGATCACTGATACAATCTGTCAGTTCAATAACTACAGTATGAGCGCAGCTGAACGCAGAGAGAGAGAGAGAGAGGGAGAGAGAGAGAGAGAGAGAGAGAGAGAGAGAGAGAGAGAGAGAGCTATGCAGGTGGTGCACATGTGTGCTCATGTTGGTGGCATTAATGGTCCGTTCAAGGATTTTAGGGTTACTGTGACTCTTTTTGAATTGAAATGTTGTGTAACAGAAGCACTGGCTGCATATTGTAACATCCCCACAAAAGCTTGTTCACTCGGCTGTGTACACTAAGAGTCTGAATTGCACATGTTCAGCCCATTTTTATTATTATCTGCACCTACAAAACCCTCCCTCATATCCATGCTTTGTTTTAGTGTTTTCACTGCCTCGAGACTTTGTTAAACCTGCATAAATTTTACGTTTTTATCTTCTGTGTCAAACACATTGGGTTTAAATTTAATGAAATGTGCTATATAAATAAAATTGCCATTACCATATATTAACTATAAGCTAAATATTAGGTTGACAGCTCAATTATTTTATTTTTTGCTGTGATTTGGAGTAAATAATCGTTCGACTGCATTATAGAACCACAGGCAGAACTACTATTAAATGAACAGAGACTCTGAATATAAAAAAGAAAACAGAAGGTATCATGCAGTAGCTCCAGTGTCACCAATAACATGATTGGTGCAAAGATTTTTAAACTTGCAGTTATAAATTGATCCCCCATTTTTACACATGTTTGTATGGGATATTGTATTTGTTTTAAATGTTATATACCTATGTGGTATGTGACTTTTATTGCTATGATGCCAGGTCTCTCTTGGAAATGAGATTTTTAATCTCAGTGAGATTTTTTACCTGGATAAATAAAGGATTAATAAAAAAAAAAATAATAATAATAATGCAAAAGTAATGTGTCAAAGCTAAAGGACTTGGCCAATCGCAGTGACTGAGGTAAGATGAACTTCCAAGTTAAAGGAAAAAGTAGAGTTTGACTGAAACTCTGAGGCCCAGAAAGAAAATTGGATTGGTTTTACCTGCATTATCTGAAGCTTTGGTTAGAGAAGCCAATCGAGAGAAAACAACAAAAAAGCTGAACAAATAAATGCATAATTCATTATTTAGGGGAATAAATCCCAGTGTGGCTTACAGCATGTAACTAAAATTTACTCACTAACCTTCTTGAAAGTAAAACAATTTATCTTATTGAGCAGTAATATGAAACCACGTGAGATACACCAGATATTAAAAAACACAAAAATGTAACCTAGATAGTATAATGGGTTTTAAAATGATGAAACAGCAAAATAAACACATTAAGTTAAAATCAAATTATACAACAGCTTAAATGACACAGAGGGCAAAGATTGTATTTCAGTCAGTTTGAGATGCATACTTACTATGCCTAAGGATGTCTTTGTTGTCCTCGGTATGACCTCACCTGACCAGAGCTGCCACGTCATCCTTTGTTCATCTTATCTGTCTGTTAATAGTGCTCCCGGGGGACCTGACTATGCTCTCTGTCTCCCTCTGAATTGCCTATTTGCTTTGTCCACCTCCTCCCAGTCCATCTATTCCTGGAACTGGTGATTTAATGAAGAATTCGGTCACCATGAGTGACCTCTCTCATCATTGCAGTCCAGTCATTTTTTCTTATTTATGTCTTCTTCTTTTGGTTAGATTATCTTCAGCAAGCTGCAGAACTTAAACAGTTTTGTATTATTGCATTTTCTGGTACTGCAATCAAGCATAGATTTGTTTAAGTGACAGAAAATCAGAAAATCTGTGCACTTGTACAGTAACTGTGCCTCTCATGTGGATGTTTACCTACCTACGATACCTAAATGCATGTCTATAGATTATGGGAGTTTTAACTGAGGAGCATTCTTGATGTGATGTGACAGTGCTAAACACAGTTTTATTGTGCCAGTGTTTCATAAGAGCTACATTATTTAGGAGGAATTAGTAATTTCAACAGACTTTCAACAGTGTGATTTTGTGCTTAGAAAGCTAATTGGCTTGAGCCATCGAACTAATAGCATCTATGGTACGTAGATTGCTCTTTGTATCCTTTGAAGCTAACAGGGTGGTACTATTATGTGTAATCTAACACTGGAAAGGTTTCCGCTCTCCTGCTGTCAAGGTAATGCCCTGTAATTGGCCTTCTAATTTTGTGGTATAATGAGACTAGAAGTGGATGGCAGAGGCGATGTTGCTGTATTTACCTACAGTACCCGACAATTAGCACCGTAATGCTAATCGTGGGCTGGCAGGTGGAGCTTTAAATGAGGCTAAAAAAAGGATTTGTTCTCACCTCTTTCTTTTACAGTGTTAGCAGGAATGTAAAAATGGTTATCAATTGATTACACGTTTTACAAAGGTCGCTCTCCATGCTGCACAAAAGATACATTTTCAGTAATTATAAAAAATGTTCATGTAATTCTTTATATTAATTATATTAACTTTAGATTAGTCATATATAAAATACAATTTTGCACACAAACATTTTAATGTTTCGTCACAATAATGGAACTTTGTCCTATAAAAACTTTGACCTGATATTGATATTCTATTGAATGTAAACATATACTTCAATCTCAGCATAGCGTTAGGCACAACCTCAAGGGAGGTCTGAAGTAATTTAAATGCATAACCTAGGGATAATAACTCAAAAGCTGAAGCGAAAACAAACAAAACATAGAAGCAACATGCAAAAGCACTGAGTAGCATTGTAGCCTGAAGGAGGAATAATCATTCCAGGTGGTGCTGCCACAAAAATCTATGGTCTTCAAACATTGGTTCTTTGTCCAAAGGAGAGAGACATGGTCACTGGTGAAATGGATTGTCTGTACAGTGGTTAGCACTGTTGCCTCACAGGTTTGAATCCCCCATCTGGCTGGTGTAAAATTTGCATGTTCTCCACTTATCTGTGTGGGTGTACTCCAGCTTTATCCGACAGTTAATGCAATTAATGGGGTTGGCTTAATAGGTGTGCATGGTTGGCTGTACTTCTGACCTGTCCAGGGTGTATCCTGCCAGCTGGGATAGGCTCTAGCCCTCTGTGACCCTGAAGGACCCTGAATTGCATAAGAGAAGAAGAGAGAAAGGAATAGATGGATGGATTCTGTGTCCTTCACAGAAGTCAACTTTCTTGAGCAGACTGAAGAGGATAAACCTTTAGGGATTCTCAGAGCCACCTACTATCTAACAGAGGGATGCTGATTAAAGTAAAGCCCTCTCGGGTTGACAGTGTACTGACAGATTTGTCAGCTAACACTAGCCCCTGTAAATTGCCAGTTACAGATCCTAATTTAGCTGTCTCCAACCTTTCCTAGAATTCCTCAGCTGGAATCCCTCTTACGCTTTTGACTCTGAGGAAGGTTAGAGTAGAGGTGGCAGGGTTTGCAAGAGGTCTGACTCTGTAGCCTAAATCTGAGAGGGGTGGAAACGATAGTGGGAAGTTGTCTCTGTCAGGGTCAGTCTCAAAGCAGAAGCAAGAGGACAGATTATGGCGAGAGGCATGTCAGTGACACTGCCTTCCGGACAGCATATGCTCCATATAATGCGACTGCCCATGCACAGAGGCACGTCCACATGTGCATACAGCAGTATACAGATGCGTATATATTAAACAGAGGGAGACACGCTTGTGTGCACATGCTGAACTTGATTCAGCCATACTGAATACATGTAAACAATCATGCTTAATTTCATGCTCCAGCTTTCACCTCCGTGTGCGTGTGTCTTTCACTCATCACATGAGCAGCTGTGCATTTATATTGCGATGGCACGGAAGTAATCAGGGAGGAAGATGTCACAATTGCACAAAGAGGTTAATGAAAAGCCAAGATCCTCATTTTATTCTAATATTCTTGCTTAAATATAGATGATAATTTTTGTGCAAAACGAAGAAGCCGCACTTATTAACAGGTTTTAAATAGCCCTACTGTGAAGTAGAACGCTATCGTTTAAACTTTGATTCTCCTGTCTTAATTTCCCAGTCTGATTTCTTTTGTCCTCCATAAAACTCAGCTCTTGTTGGCTTCAGCGCCACCCTTATGAAGTCCATAACTTAAATACTGATTAGATTGGACACTGTGGGATCTTGGAGATTATGAGAACAAAGAGCAGGTCTTATCAGTGTGTGTGAATGAATTTGTGTTGGCTGTTTATTTGCTGCCCTGTGTGAGATTGTGATTTGTGAGGCTCCTCCTGCGTAAAGATGAATAGAAATATCTCCCCGAGAAGCGATAACCTCAGGCTTAAACACACAACACAGTGGCAGCATTTGTTTTCATTTACTTTCATTTATATATTTTCTTTGTGCCTGAGCAAAAAAAGCCATTGTCTGTGCAGGACCATAAAATGGGAATAAATGGCGGGCTATAATTTGCAGCCCCAAGAAAAGATCCTTTTAGATCAATCTTCTTGTCATCAAAACATTATTGGAAGCCTTAACTAATGTGTCTGGGTTTTTTTTCCTTCGTTTCTTTACTTTTATCAGAAGGACCTTTAAACACATATCTGAAAACAGGTTGGAAGTAGTTCACACAAAGAGGTGTGACAAAGCAGTTACATGATAACATTTAAGAGGTAATTAAGTTACCTTTATTATTTTTGACATCTCTGGTGCAAAAGTCCAGCCACTTACGGTATATCATTAAGTTTATTTCCTTTGTGAAGCTTTTCCTGCTGCGTTTCTAGGTTTCTGTGTTTATATGAATGCACATTCAGTCAGTGTCCTAGTTCTGTCTTAGAAAGCTGTAATGGTACCCCAGGAGTACAGGAAGGATGTCTTCCAACTTGGGGCATGTCCTTGTCAGAGAGCAAGTACCAAGTTCAGCCCCACTTCTGTCTTCAGGGAAAAAAGCCAGTATAGTTTCAGCTGTATAATCCGTTGTGCCCTTGTCACCCGCATAACTGTGATGGTCATCGCTCTTATTGCATTTTCCCAGAGGGCCTAATGCGCCATCATCACGCTGCATGCGATGACGGCTGTTTGTTGACAGCTGGTTTCACATGGGAGTGTAAATCACGCGTTTTTCTCAGACATGTCTGCTTTTTAATGACACCAGCCATGCCATGGCTGTCAACTGGTTGGCTCACAATGGGTCTCATCAATTTTTATCCTGAAGGGGTGATTTTTTTTTTTTAAATTTACAGTCTTTAAATTGTGTGTGCAGACTATAAGACTATAAGTCAACCACAATTTGGGGCACAGCTGAATTGACCTACAGGTGGATGCTTTGTCTTGGCTAATTTTGCACAACTTTGTAAAAATATCCCTTCAAGAAAATCTGCCCTCCAGTTTTTGACTAGCTAGCCTATTGCTAGATGCACCAGTACCCATCCATAGACTGCAAGAAGGCTTAGCTGATAACCTAGCCCTCCACTTTTTAGTCCTTCTATGGGCATTTTTCTCTCCAAAACATGAACATGGCATCATCCACAAATTCTTACACTCCAGGCTTTTGAAATGGGATGTTACAAGCCAACTGGTAATGTCACAGTAGCTACACCGAGTTTTGAATGTAAAACAGTTATTTTTGGTATCAAACAAACACAAGCACTGGATTTAACAGGAAAGCAGTCCTTGTCTTCTTGAGAGGATGTCCGCTATTAATAGTAACTGAGCAGTGAGAAAGAAGTTGATAGACAATATTAAGAAGAAACAACAAATAAACTCACAAATATGTATTTTTGAGTGCAAATATATTTTGAATCTGCTCTGTCTATATAAAGGCAGGAATAGAGTTGGATACCCTGTATGCAAACTTGTCAGAATCATTCTCCAATGTAGACTCTGCAGACTATTCCTTTGAAACTGGAGCTCGAAGGCTAAAACTTTATCACAAACTTGTGGAAACGTTATGGAAGCATATAAAAAAGCATTTGTTTTGAACTGCAAGCTCAAAAGTTGGTATGCAGTGTGTTAGTGGATTTAGAAAGACCTGCTGCATTTATGCCTGCAGCTTTTGTGTAACTAGTCAAGTAAGTCTGAGTCCTTCTGCATGTTGACTGCCTCTTTGGGCTCATGTTGATTCAGGATTAACACATAAATGACCCGCGATAGCGAGATAATCTCAGTGACCTATTAGAGTAATACAGCACTAAAACAAACAAGCAAGCATACCCTGACAGTCATGAACAAAGCACTCTTTAATTGATTTGCTGAGGTTATTTGTTTTATTTGTTTTGTTGCATGCTTATTTAAGAGGAAAGGGTGTTGTGCGTGCATGCAATAATGATAATGGATCACTGAGGTTGTGTTTGCGAGGGAATAATAATTGTACTGTATAAGGGGACGGTGGGTTTGGCTGTATGGGCGAGGGAGATAAAACTACAAAGATTAAACTATGATCCGTAAATGTGTCAAACAGAAACCCTAATGGCCCCAGTCAATATCATATTTTTGGAGATTATGTTGATTGCAGTCTGGGCTTAGGCTCTGTATAACATTAAGCTTCAACGATTAGCAGAACAGCATGGCAGTAAGTCCCAAATAATACTGTAATTGAGAATATTATGATAATTGGAGACGAAAGAAACAGTAGACACATAGACACAAACAGGCAGTCTGACAGTTAAGATTTATCAGCGCACACAATCTGTCTTTTGGAGTATGTGCATCAAAGCATTGCTGTCTGCTGTGAGGCACATAAGGCTGAGCATTCACAATTCTATTTGTACCAATGAGAAAACTTTTTTTCTGTAGGATCTCAACAGAGGGAGGCAGACAGAAAGTGGAAGCACAGAGAATTTCAATTAACACAAAACCAAACTGTATTCCATGATTTTTAGCATTTTTAAAGGCAGCTTGGGTGTTTAGAAGTATGGAGGAGTATATGTTTTACGGGAGACTCGGGTGCCTGTTGTTAACTGCTGTTACAAACCAGACAATGGCAAACCAACAGGCTCTCTCCTTGACATGCTTAGCACCTGCACAGCCTCAGAGTGCTTACATTGTCCAGTTAATCAGTAATATTTAATCGAGCACTGTGCAAACTCAACATTTAATACCCTTTCCAGTTCCTTTTTTTCTTTTTTAATTTCCCTCGTGCTCTGCCTTTCTGAGATTTGACCCAGTGTGCAGCATCACAACTTAACTTCTTCTGCCACTTTTCTTTTTCCCGTAAGTCTTTCTCCCAAGAACTTTTTCCTTAATTAAACATGCACACATGACACACGCTTTTTTGGAAATTATCTTTGTTTCCATGATATAATCTGAGGGATTGCAGTGAGCAGGAAGTGTTGACTGAGGCCAATTTGTTCCTTGTGCTACATTATGAGTAGCTGGGGACTCTGTTTCTCTTTCTTATGACCTGAGATATGATATCATGTCAAGAGCAGCCACCATAATCCTTTCGCTAGCTGACACATGGCCCAGTCCGGGGGAGAAAAAATCGCTGCACTCACCATGCCTCAGGCACGCACACCTGCAAGGCTTTCCTGAAAACAAATAGCTGGTGGGCACATATTTTTCAGCTTTTAACTGTGATTTAAAATACATGCATTTTTAAACACATTATTTAAACCCACTGCCTAGAGCATACAGTTATGCAAAATAATGGATATACCTGTAGAACACTGTCAGTTTAGGCTCATTAATTACAATCCCAGTCACACGCAGAGTCATATGATCATGTTCCTCAGATGTTTATCATCATGGCGACTAGAAACCACCAATCTACAGCTGCTGAGAGTAGTCTCTTCTAAAATAATGACTCCATTAATTATCAGGCGATGTTATTCCAAGATGCTGCTCTCGCCACGCCGTGTTAATTGAATGTACCAATAATGGATTTACAGCAAAGTCGAAAAGCTCTCTGAGCTGTCTGTTTCAGGCCTGCCTTGTTCACCTAAATCAAGTCAAACTGTTTGGGTAAGACGGAGGGAGATGGGAGAGGAAGAGAAGTAGTACAAAGATAGATGGGCGTAAAGTTAGACTAATGATGTAGCATGAAACAAGCCATCTATGTTTGATGAATGTTAGCTGAGAGACTGGAAAGTGAGATGATAAAAAGATGAAAAGGAAAAAGTCTGACGAGTGCAGTCTCACAAAGAGAATTGGGTGATTAAGCGGATATCAAGCACAGATGCACAAGGGCAAAGAGTCCAGATAAACAAGATGCATTCCCCCACCCCCAAGAGTGGCTCATTCTTGTTGTGTTTTCACTCTGTTCAGCTTTCTGTTTGAATAGAAAGCTGCTCTTTTACAGTTTGAAAACACAACAGTCTAATAAATGAATTTTTAAATTGTTAACAGATTAAATCATTTAAATGTATAAGCTGCATCAGGTACTGCTGCATCATTGCTGTTGCCTCACAGTAAGAAGATCCTGAGTTTTAAACCACCGTCTGACCAGGGCCTTTCTGTGTGCATGTTGTCTCTGTGTCAGTGTGGGTTCTCTCCATCGGCTACTCCAGCCTTTTCTCACAGTTCAAAGACATGCAGTAAATGGGGTTAGGTTAAATGGTGATTGGGAGTGTGAAAGGTTTGTGAAAGGTTGGCAGTCTCTCTGACAGACTGGCAACCTGTCCAGGTAGTACCTGTCCTGGAATAGACTACAATTGCCACAGGGCTTGGATAAGGGGAAGAAGCCTCTGTGCTGTCTTTCAGTCCAGCTTTGTCCAGCCACTGGTAGGATTTCTGGATATCAGCCACCTCCTCTATCTGCCGGTGGTACATACCGTGCAGGGGCCTGTCCTTCCATGATGGTTCCTCGTCTCCCTCCTCTTTCTTGGGTTTCTGCTGCCTGAGGTACTCACTGAGCACTCGGTCAGTTGGGGCCATCTTCCCAATGTATTCTTGGATGTTCGTTGTGTCATCCTGGACTGTGGTGCTGACACTCACCAGTCCCCAGCCCCCTTCCTTCCACTTACGGTACAGCCTCAGGGTGCTGGACTTGGGGTGAAACCCTCCATGCATGGTAAGGAGCTTTCTTGTCTTTATGTCAGTGGCTTCTATCTCCTCCTTTGGCCAACTTATTATACCAGCAGGGTACCTGATCACGGTCAGGACGTAGGTGTTGATGGCCCGGATTTTGTTCTTACGTTCAGCTGACTCCTCAGGACTTGCCTGACCCTCTGCAGGTACCCTGTGGTTGCAGCTTTCCTAGCTGCCTCTTCATGGTTCCCATTCGCCTGCGGGATCCCCAGGTACTTGTAACTGTCCTCTATGTCTGCAATGTTGCCTTCTGGTAGCTCGATCCCCTCAGTTCTGACTACCTTCCCTCTCTTTGTTATCATCCGACTACACTTCTCCATATATATGTATATCTTGGTAGTGTGGATCAGTGAATCGATGTCTCGTTCACTCTTGGCATACAGCTTGATGTCATCCATGTACAGGAGGTGGCTGACAACTGCTCCATTCCGTAGTTGGTATCGTAAAACACTTTATGCTCTGCTTCTGCGTAAAGTCCAGTTCACCATTAACTTTTTATAATTATTTGAACGTGTGTGTGTGTATATGTGTGTGTGTGTGTGTATATATATATATATATATATATATATATATATATTACATACATACACAAATGCTACGGCAAGGAGGAGTCAGGACACCAGGTCGGGGGGAGGTATCATCACCCCCACCCGAGATTGGGTACATAGCCCCAAGTGCGATAGGAGAAGGATCGTTGAGTGCGAGAGGAACTGACCTGAAAAATAGGATCATGGCCAAGCTTGAAACCTGGATCCCCCGCAGCCGGTTACCAAGATTACGTGAAGTACCCTCAGAAGGTCTGCTAGATGATGTTAATGCAGCACTACGGACAATACCTACAACCACGATTACCGACACTAACAAGCTGATCTACAATACGGCAGCAGTGATCAGTGAGATGCTTGGCTACAAGTTGAACAGCCACAAGGGGCAGTACCCTCCATGGAGAAGGAGGCTAGAGGGCAAGATCAAAGTAGCACGGCGGGAGGTTAGCCAACTAACGGAGTTGCTGAAAGGTGCGACAAAGAAGGTGCATAAGAAAGACAGCAAGCTGTCCATACCTGAGGCCTTGGAAACTGCCAAGCAAAGACTCACAGCCTTGGCCAGCCGCTTGAGGAGGTACACCAGAGAGATAGAAGGCAGGAGAATAAACCAGCTGTTCTCCACAGAACCAGAAAAGGTATACTCTCAGTGGCAGGGGAACAATAATAATAAGAGAACAGCACCACCAAGGCTGGAGATGGAGCAATACTGGAAGAGCATATGGGAGAAGGACGCAACCCATAACGGCAATGCTCAGTGGCTAGTGGATCTGAGGGCAGACCATAGCGACCTCCCTGAACAGGGTCCAGTAACCATCACAGTGGCAGATATCCAAGAAAGGGTCTCCAGTATGAAGAGTTGGACAGCACCAGGGCCCGACATGGTTCACGCCTACTGGCTAAAGAAGCTGACTGCACTCCACGAGTGTCTAGCAGCACAAATGAACCAGCTGCTAGTTAACGAGAGACACCCGGAATGGCTAACCGAAGGTCGGACGGTCCTGATCCCCAAGGACCCCAAGAAGGGACCGGTCCCCTCCAACTACCGACCAATAACCTGCCTCAGTACCACATGGAAGCTCCTGTCAGGCATCATATCGGCTAAGATGAACAGGCACATGGGTCAATACATGAGTGGGACACAGAAAGGAATTGGCAAAAATACCAGAGGCGCAAAACACCAGCTACTGGTAGACAGAACAGTCAGCCGAGACTGCAAGACCAGACTGACCAACCTGTGCACTGCCTGGATTAATTACAAGAAGGCCTATGACTCAATGCCCCACAGCTGGATACTGGAATGCCTAGAATTGTACAAGATCAATGGGACCCTAAGAGCCTTCATCAGGAACTCAATGGGGATGTGGCGCACAACACTAGAGGCCAACTCCAAGCCCATAGCACAAGTCACCATCAAGTGCGGGATCTACCAAGGAGATGCTCTGTCCCCACTGCTGTTCTGCATAGGCCTGAACCCCCTAAGTGAGATCATTAACAAGACTGGCTACGGATACCAACTACGGAACGGAGCAGTTGTCAGCCACCTCCTGTACATGGATGACATCAAGCTGTATGCCAAGAGTGAACGAGACATCGATTCACTGATCCACACTACCAGGCTATACAGCAATGACATTGGAATGTCGTTCGGACTGGAGAAGTGTAGTCGGATGGTAACAAAGAGAGGGAAGGTAGTCAGAACTGAGGGGATTGAACTACCAGAAGGCAACATTGCAGACATAGAGGACAGTTACAAGTACCATGAAAAGCTGCAACCACAGGGTACCTGCAGAGGGTCAGGCAAGTCCTGAGGAGTCAGCTGAACGGTAAGAACAAGATCCGGACCATCAACACGTGCGCCCTGCCCGTGATCAGGTACCCTGCTGGGGTAATAGGCTGGCCAAAGGAGGAGATAGAAGCCACTGACATAAAGACAAGAAAGCTCCTTACCATGCATGGAGGGTTTCACCCCAAGTCCAGCACCCTGAGGCTGTACGCTAAGCGGAAGGAAGGGGGCCGAGGACTGGTGAGTGTCAGCACCACAGTCCAGGATGACACAACGAACATCCAAGAATACATTGGGAAGATGGCCCCAACTGACCGAGTGCTCAGTGAATACCTCAGGCAGCAGAAACCCAAGAAAGAGGAGGGAGACGAGGAACCATCATGGAAGGACAGGCCCCTGCACGGTATGTACCACCGGCAGATAGAGGAGGTGGCTGATATCCAGAAATCCTACCAGTGGCTGGACAAAGCTGGACTGAAAGACATCACAGAGGCACTAATCATGGCAGCACAAGAACAAGCTCTGAGCACAAGATCCATAGAGGCTGGGGTCTATCACACCAGGCAAGACCCCAGGTGCAGGCTGTGTAAAGATGCCCCAGAGACAATCCAGCACATAACAGCAGGGTGCAAGATGCTAGCAGGCAAGGCATACATGGAACGCCATAACCAAGTGGCCGGCATAGTGTACAGGAACATCTGTGCCGAGTATAACCTGGAAGTCCCGAGGTCAAAATGGGAGATGCCCCCAAGGGTGGTGGAGAATGACAGAGCTAAGATCCTGTGGGACTTCCAGATACAGATGGACAAAATGGTGGTGGCTAACCAACCGGACATAGTGGTGGTAGACAAACAGAAGAAGACGGCCGTAGTGATCGATGTAGCGGTTCCGAATGACAGCAATATCAGGAAGAAGGAACACGAGAAGCTGGAGAAATACCAAGGGCTCAGAGAAGAGCTCGAGAGGATGTGGAGGTGAAGGTAACAGTGGTCCCCGTGGTAATTGGAGCACTAGGTGCGGTGACTCCCAAGCTAGGCGAGTGGCTCCAGCAGATCCCGGGAATAACATCAGAGATCTCTGTCCAGAAGAGCGCAGTCCTGGGAACAGCTAAGATACTGCGCAGGACCCTCAAGCTCCCAGGGCTCTGGTAGAGGACCCGAGCTTGAAGGATAAACCGCCCGCAGGGGCGTGCTGGGTGTTTTTATATATATATATATATATATATATATATATATATATATATATACACATTTTAGAACACAATCACATAAACAGCACAATTGTTGTATAATTGCACTTACTCTAGGCTAATGATATGAGCAGACTCAATTTGATTTAGCACACAGTTTAAATGAGTCCTAATGTTGCCTTCTGCTTTGAATCCACCATCTGCAAGCTGAAGTCTATATCTTGCTCAGTGTAACTATTACACAGCAGCACATTTTTCCTGGTGTGAAGGTGTGCTATATGACATCTTCACAGTCATTAGTGCTTTAGTACAGGCGCTAATGGAGTGGCTAGCTTGCTGCGACTCTGCAGGCCTGGTTAAAAGCTTCAGCAGTTTTTAATGTCCTCCAACTTTTTACTTTGTTCTTTTACATCTCTCTTTTCCTCCAACTGTACCAGGCATGTTGTCTTTTCAAGCAGCCTCTCAGCAATTAAGCTCCCAGCCGCCACCCTTTCTGTGTTTTTCTCCCCCATCCGTCAGCTTATGGCCGAATCGATCGCTGAGGGTGTGTAAGATGCAGTGCAAGCTCTCTGCCTATTCCACTCACTCACACTGAGATGAATGTTAATCAATTTGATGTACGATGGAGGAAATGCTTTAAAATCCACCGTGTCTTCCCCATTTGGGATGGATATCATCTTTTTTCAATAAACACCTGAACATGCTCTTCCAGTTAAATTACCATTGCCCTGCATCTCAGTAAGAAATCTCGTGTTCAGGGTACCACACAGCAACACACACACACAGCAGTTGACACTGTTATGTCATGTTATCAACATTCTAGACGAAGTGTAGAACGTTTAATTTTTTAAACCGAAAATACACTTTTGTACATCATGCATAAAGGGGTTTAATTGTCTCATTTATCCAATAATTTACATCTATTCAAATATATTGTTCACGTTTACATATGATTGATAGATCGGTTAAATAACGGGTACTCAAAGTAGAACTTTTATGACTGCATCAATTATCTGTGTTTAGTTAGGAAGCAAAACCCCCAGATGTCCTGTTTCTAGCCCCTTTTCTGTTAATATATATGTCTCATGATTCTAGTGAGTTTCTGGAAAGTCGCCCACTCTTTTTCAGTGTCTCTTTTTGGACGCAGTCTAAATAGTTTGAAATGCGTTTATTCGTGTTGGTTAGTACTCCCTAAGATTATATTTTTTGCAGCCGTCTTTTGAGCTCCTCGTCGTGACCTTCTGTGACAGAAGTAATTCTTGGCAGTGTGACAGATGATTCGATTTTTCTGCTGCAAAGATGTCAGGAGATGATCACAGGGTTACTCATGGTTAAAATGTCAACTTTTAGGGCTGACTAACTGCAGCCGAGTGATTGTAAACAGTCTCAAAGTTTCAATATTGAAGTGGGGTGGGGGGCTGCACATTCACAGCGACAAATAATTAGTCTCAGCTATGGTTCAATTTTGAAAGTTCATTTTTATAGGATATTAAAACAAGTAGCATAGCTAGGTTGTAGGTTACCAATCTAGACATTTACTGGATGTCTTGAGGGTATAATTTGCAATTTGCAGTTTATTGCATTAAACATACAAAACTATTATATAGTCCTTGTAAATCTGCGACACAGACATCTATTGTCTACAGTAATCACTTTCAATTATGCTCATTTTTTTTCTTTTCCCACTTTCTTATTATTACTCTTTTTTTACATGTAGCTAACTTTTCCTCCTTTGAGGTTTTGATCCATTATAGATCAGTGATAAAGTCATGATCCTGAAGTTCCAGTACAAGTCCATGCCTCACCTGCTTTGTTCCTTCTAAGCATCAGTCCGAGGAAGATCAATCTCCATAAGTCAGTCAAATAGCCCTCTAGGGTGCCTTCCTACTGAGCGGATCCACCACAGACACCAGACGGCTCACAAACCTTTTAGTCCACTGTCTCTGTCGCATTTAGCAGATTTCATTTGTCAGAATGCGTCTCTCCTCATGGGCGAAGGCAATAATTCACTCAGTGTGTATTTATTACGGAGGCACGTTTTTGATTTGATCTTTAATGAAAACAAAGTTGATGTCGCCACACAGCGAGAACAAAAGAGGCGATGCCAGCCTCTGTAGTAAGGACTGGGTGATTAGGAGATACTAATCCAAACTGAGAGTAGGGGACACAAAGAGGAAGTGGAGAGAAATAAGTTGGAGATGTGTTTGATGCAGACACCTTTCAGCTTCATTAACTGGCACTATTACAACTCCTGCCTCTGTTGAACCAGTGCCCCTGTCTCTGGGGCATCATTAATATAATACAGCACAGGTTTTTCGAAAGGTATTAAGCGATTACTGTGGCTGAATAGATTACATGTAGAAGTACTCATGAAAAAGGGATTTGTCCTTTCATACTCATTCAGTCCTTGTCATTACAATAAATTCCAAGGTGATGAAAATTTCAACAGAGTTTATCTACCTTAATTTGCTAAGCCAGATGGCCAAAGTAGCAGTCAGCTGACTTGTGCCAAAATGACGCCTATTATTTGCTTCCACCTCTATTTAATGATAAGATTTTTTTCTGTCCTTTTTTGCTTTTGATCAGATAAAATGGGATCATTCATAACTACGGCTCACTCCTGTAGCTGATTACTCCTTCTCCATTTTATTATTTGTGATACTTTAGGTGACCTGAGAGTTTTTCTCTTGTTAAATATTTTATCTCTGTTCACATAGAGCTCTAGAAATTCTTGAATGGGGCGAGGAGGGAAAAAAAGATGCGATCATCATTATTCTGGGCTCTGGCAGTCGTTGCTGCAAGAAAGGATTTTAATGAGGGTCGTCGCTTAATCACAGGTGTAAAACAGAATGCCTACGACACAGACAGATACTGATATGCACTACTAGATTCACATTACATATAATGTGGGAGACGGTAAGACCTAATGGGCCGCTGCGGAGTCAGATGTAATGCAGCATAGAGGACAGGACATGACATCAAGCAAACACAGCGGTGAGGCTAATGCACCATCACACCATCACATCAGAGACAAATCAGAGGGACAGGATGAGTCATGAGACAGCTGCGGGTCAGCACGCTAGAAGGAGACAGAAAAAGAAAGAAAAAAACTTACAAAGTTGTCAACACTATAACTGGACACAATCTGTATGTGTCCAAGGTCACCGCACTCTCTTTGCAAAAAGATGCCCTGCAGACATTCGTGGGTGTTTCTGTAAATTGCTGTAGCTCAGTAAAATTTGAAAAACAAAACAAAACAAAATGGAAGAACAGATTTGTATTCGAGGGGCTGTCGTCAGATTTGAAGTAAAGAACAAAAAAGAAAATCAAAGTAAATCAAAGAAGCCACATAATTTCTTTTCTCACACACTGGACAGCAAATCATTGGCAGGAAAACACGTTCAGCACACTGTTGTAACCCAAGGGCAGTGCTGTGCGTCTGTAGCAGGCCACAATTTGCCAAACCAGTGCGGCAGAATGATGCCATCACCGCCCTGCTGCCTGCTTGATGTAAGTTGGTGCAGGGTGGCAATGTGCTACGGAAACACAAATCAATCAACACCTGCTGTTATTATTTTTCTCTTTTGCATGTCCTTCCTCTTTTGAACATTTAAAACATCATCTGTGCTCAGTGTCAGAGTTAGGTTATAGATGCCAAGCAGCAACAATGCCTCTGTTATTAAAGTGCATCTTGCTGCAGCTAATTGAGGCCTGCAGTATGCAGGCAAATTAAAACACCAAAATAATACTGATGTCTAGCCAAATGGGAAGGAAAGGACAAAAAAACCCAAGTTATCATATTCTTCCACCTTTTAGGGATCAAAATGATGAATTATTTATACTTTTGAATTTTTACTCTATATACTGACACTAGTTCTATATACAAGCCATCTAAATCTAGTGAGTTTTTCTCCCTGACATCCATCTCTGGGCTGTGGAGAACAGAGCTGTGACCTGTCAAGGTGGCACACAGCATCCCATATTGACTCTTGTCAGCTTGAAAGTCTCAGTTTCTCCTGTGCCTCTTCCTCCTGGGATTACCTGGAATTCACCAGACTGTCAGAGAGCAGACGTACTTCCATCTCCACCTCTAACGCTGAAATACACAGCCTCGTCTTCCAGGAGATATAACATTTCTAATTGGAATGATTCAAACAGAGCTCCTCAGAGTGAATCTTTTTTTTGTTTTGTTTTATGCTTTCAGTGGTCCCGTGACGACAAAACAGCCCCCTGCCTGCTGCCAACGCTTCTGCTGTTCACACAATTCATGTAGAAAATATTTGGAAGATAAAGTCCCACTTGGGATTATTTTGGACAAAATGATGTGAATGCAGAACTTTTTTATTTTAAACTGACACAAGAGTAGAATGCTGATGGGTTCTACAATACTGATTATTCTAACTATGGCGAAGTTTAGATAGGTCGTTTGCCATTAACATTCCTATTTCCAAGGTTTTGAAACATCAGGCAGGTAAAACACCCCCCTCCCACCTCCCCCCAAAACAACAACAAAAAAACCCCCAACAAACCCTAAAAGCACAAGTATTACAAAAGAACATATTGACCAGATGATGGTGGTTTTAAAATCACCAAACTTTACAAGAACCATCTGGGAAAAATTTCACTAACCCACAAACCTGCTGGTGGTGCTTAACTGAACAAATCTGGTACTTCCAAGAAATTTGTCATTTTTCCCATATTTATATGTACATCTTATATGCACACGAATCAATATGACCCGTGTTTGATGTCATTAAAAAGGATGAGGTGGGACACAAATTGAAATCTCTGCATTGATGTCTGATGTACTGCAATCTACTTCCCTGACCTCCACACCTCCACTGTCCACATTACATTGACCACTTAGCTTCCTGCACTGGCGATGACTATTGGCACTAGTGTGATGCATAATTACACAGCTGTAATGAATACTGGGTTCTGCAAACTTATATATGAATTAAAACCAGTAGCTCCAAAGTGTTTCATAAGCTAACTAGCCTTAGAAAAAAAACGACTCTGCTAACAGAAAGTACATTTTGCTAACCAACATACACCCTCAATCCAGTTCTGTTTGAACTGTTTTTCCTGTTGGCAAACTGATACACTTAATGGCTAATAATGTTGTTTGTATACTGAAAATGGGTCATTTTAGTCCATTGGTAAGTACTTGGCAAGCAGTGTGATGGCATAATAATCTGTCACTCTGCATTTAAGGTAATACTGTAAATGAGATGTTCTTGGTGTGAAATTAAAATGATGAATTCGTCCAAAAAGTGTTAAAGATACATAAATACTAAAATGGGCCATTTAGCCATTTTTTGTTGGATTGCTAGAGAACATTATGACTTTATAATATATTATTTAGATAAGATCCTACAGGGGCGTTAGATTTACCCACGAGTTTGGTTGTTCAACTCAAGTTCAGGGACAAATAGACAAACAAATGCACAGACAGAAAGATTTTATAACAGAATATTGCTGCACTGATTTTTTAACAAAGAAAAGAGTTCTGGGTAGTGAAGGCTTGCATCTTTTTAAAAAAAGCCCTTTAAAGTCTTGCAGCTAAATGCTTGGCAACGTTGGCACAAAGCGCTGAAACTGCTGATGCGAACATCTAAAATAGAGACACCGTGTCCGTCAGCACTCACTGTCTGTTGCTCGAGGCTGATGGAAGATGGCCTTGTTAATTATAACTGCTGTGTTCTCTAGTTTATAACTGACTCTATGATGCTTGTATACATGAATGCAGTCTTACAGGATAATGCTCACCCTGGCTCTCTTGGTTTACTTAACAGGGATAAGCACTGTGCATATTTTAGAATTCCAGTATTCAAAAATGTAAAATTAGTACTACTGTAAACCTACGAGAGACTATGTGGCAGTTCTGTAAAGAGCCAGGCAGAGAAGTGCTGCCTGTAAGATTACTGTTACAGAATATCTTAAATTTCTAAAACCTGGTAGTGTGAAATGCGTATATAGAGTACATAGATTTTTTTTTTCCTTTTTGAAGGAACCAGCCCTGTAACAAGTGGGAAAATGCAGTGCCATCTCTTTTTTTTTTTAACTTCAATAAAAATGATCTTTTGCATACGTCAAAGTGACAGAGCAAGAAACAGTGGCTGAGGCACAAAAGGAGAACCTCTTCAGAGAGCAAAAAGCAGATAGAGCTGTGGTCAAAACGACTAATTTCCCTTATGAAATCCACCCTGTAAGACCTCCTGGAATAGAGTTTATTAAATGGTGGCTTATCATTACACTCTCACTATAGATAGCCTTGGAATCCCTTATAGACCTTGCTAGCCTACTTTCAGCGCCTCAGAAAATGTGACTGAAGAGTGGAGCAGGTTTTTCCTGCTCTCTGATGGTTTGACCTCTGACCTGCTTGTTTATAACTGCGTAGGAGGTGTCAGATTTTCTCATTGGATTACTGCTGGTTTTTGTCCATCTGAATATGACATGCATCTATATTTTTTTTTTTTTTTTTTTTTTTTTTTTAGCTTGGCTGAAGTAAACCTGCATTGTGTATTAGCTCAGAGATGCTTAAGGGAAAAAACAAATCCCTTGTAGTTCATGGATTTATCCTTCTGCTGTCTTCAGTGCTGCACATTCCATTCTCCTACTGGTAAAACTGTCCTTGAATGCTGTTTGTGTGTTATAGGTAGGTATATATCTTTGTGTCGAGTGGTTTTTAGCAGGACGGTATTCCAAATGCTCCCCCACTGCTGCAAGAGTAATTTTGGTTGTATATAGCCCCACTTGGTTGCTTGTCTTTTCACCACTTAGCAATCGATTCCCCCTCACTGCTGGACTCCCCGCCCTCTCTCTCAACCCCTACATCATCCCAAAAGACTGACTGTCAGAATGAAGGGGAAAGGGGGTACCAAAAACAGAGACAAGAGCGAGTGAAACAAAGAGAAACGCGTGTAAACAAAGAGACTGTGGAAGAATGTGAGGGGAAGTCAGAATATTGAACAAGAAATAGAAGTGCCATTAAATGTAAATGAGGGGAAGAAAAAAGTCAGCGATGCATGCTTTTACCTCATTTTACCTGTCATTATATTAGATAGAAAAACAGAGTGAAAGGTCTGACCAGCATTTAAGCTGACTAATAAGAAGTGCTAATAAATGATACCTGATTTTATTTAAAGGTTTATTGACACATTAAAGTCCTGCTTGTTACCGTAGAGCAGGGGTCCCCAATCCCAGTCCACGAGGGCCAGTGTCCCTGCAGGTTTTAGATGTGTCCGTGATCCATCACAGCTGATTTAAATGGATAAATTACCTTCTCAACATGTCTTGAAGTTCTTCAGAGGCCTGGTAATGAACTAATCATGTGATTCAGGTGTGTTGACCCAGGGTGAGATCTAAAACCTGCAGGGACACCGGCCCTCGCGGACTGGGATTGGGGACCCCTGCCGTAGAGGTTTTTTTTTTTTTTTTAATGCTCAAGGACAGACAGAAGAAAACTTCTGTGTGGCCTTAAACAAACAAACAAACAAAATGAATCCAACAGGCTAAATTTATTACACAATTGCTAGAAGAAGAGAGGAATAGTTTTTTGGACCACAGAATTTGGCAGACTTTGGAGCATTCATGTAGTCCAGCATCAGTGTTTTGGCTCTGGGCTAACTCTAATCACCTCCAAATTGTTGCGAGTCCAAACATTTGCTCACACAATACAACATGCCAAAGCTAGACGGCACAAACGCGCACCAAATCCACCTATCTGCAGCCTCTCTCCCTCGCTTTTACTCCACATCCACACACCTGCCCTCTGACACAAAGTCGGTCTCCCGGTCCATCCCTCCATACCTTAATGAGGAAGCTCATTATGGACAAACATGCTGCTGCTCCTCTGAATAAGCAACTAGGACAGCTATGCTGCTCAGCTGAGTGTGGAGCTGCAGGCTGAATATTTTATTGATTTTGCAAGTCCAGCTGTTGATCTATCTTGTGCATCCTTGTCATTAATATAGTGAGTGCAGAACAAAGGCCTGTGTCCTGTGAGTTCATCAGACTGTGGTAATTGTTAAGTGGTTGCTTTATTGTGCTGTCTCTGCTCAGGGTCAAGACATTTTGGTTACACCTAAACTGAGTTTATGATCTTTGCTGGTTGTTGTATTTTGATGTAGTGTTTATACATATATATTTGTTATAGTTGATAAGCAGTTGTGCATTGTTGTGCTTGGGGATTCTTTTAGTGCTATGTTTAACGTTTTCAAGGACGCAGCACATATGGATTCCAGACTTCTCATTTACTTAGAATGGGGTGATACTATGGTTCACTTTCTTTGCTTTGTTTGTGCTGTGAAGAAGAGTTGAGAAGCCTTTTGAAATTCTAGTACCAGCACCAGCCAATCGAATCGCAAAGTGAAACTATCCTGAGAGAGCACGATTGTTACTGGTGCAGTTTAAACATAGTGGATAGTATATGGCCACAACTAGGTGAGCTTTTGCTAACTGGTAATGAAAGCTCTAGGTGTGATAACAGTGGTAGTTGGAGCCTGCTCGGCTTCATGGGCACTGGTTTGAGCCGTTAGACTGGACCTTTCTACCACGTGTGTGCTCTTTGTGCCCTTTAGGTCATTTTTAATGAATTGTCTGACTAATATTATGTTTTGCTGTGCGGTACAGTCCTTTAACTGGAAGTCTGTGCTTTAGTTTTGGTGAGTGAAGCTGTAGTATTTTTTTAATATGTGTATTTCTGAATCAGGCTTTCTAACCAAGCCATCCAGCATTAGCTGATAACTTAGCAATGACTGTATTACATACAGATATAGCCACTGGTAAAAAGAACAGTTCAGATCCATACTTTATGCTGCCTTTGAACACAAGCTACAGAAATCTGGGTACCAATACGAATAAAAGAAGAACAAGTTAGTGAAAAACATCGGTGGGTGTAGTTTGCATGGATTTGCAGAGGCTTTAAAGACACTTAAAATAATTACAAATCAATTTTCTTGTGTGCCTTTTCATTGGGTTTCTGTTATTGTTAGCTAAACTGATAACATAAAAACAGAAATGATGATGTTTTTGAGTTGTCCCGGGTATCGTTTTATTGCCAGTCTAAATCTCCTAGAGACAAATTACACATTCAAGATTCACTCAGTCTGCAGATAAAATGCAGACTTATGTGTCTGTATAAAGCATTTTCCAGCTTTCTAGGTTTCTTTGAGGCTGTAGAGGTCAAAAGCCACAATACTTGTCCCATGCCATATTCCTTAGTCTTCACTTCTCTGCAAAGTTGTAGGGTAAGATGAAGCTGTGTTCTTTAACCTCCGAAGAACTCTTCCACGGCATGCATTTTTAATTTCTCTTTGATATTTGGGCATATTGGGACCCGATGAATGTAAAAACAAAGGATTACCAGATTTATTTATTTTTTACCTGATTTTTGTTTCTAAGAAAAATGAGAGCCACATATGAGGATATTCATTTAAAATTTCAATAGAACAGTAGCAGTATAATAATTGTATAATATAAGTGGATATCAGGCCCTTGTAGAGCAAAATTGAGTATTTTGGTCTAAATAACCCAAAATATGGTGTCCACATATGTGGACGCCAGGTCCTAGGAGGTTAAAGGACACTTGCACACACGCACGTGCACACAAACACACACACACACATACATTATTCTCTGATCCGTTATAGTTCAGCATTAATTTTTTATTTCGCATCAGCTTCATCCTCCTCAGTGAGGAAATGAAGCAGAAAAAAATCTGTTAAGATCCCAGAAACATCTCGATTATTGAAAAGTGAATGCTAATTTCTGTCGAATTCATTTATTGGGAGACAACAATCAACAGTCCCTGGAGCCTAAATGCAACAAACTCAGGGTACAAATAGCGTTATGAAGCAGAGGGAGCGAGTGTCCTAAAAAAAACCTGGTGATTTTTTAACATTCAAATTAAAGATATAGCATTATCTCCTTTTCTAGATAAGGAAAACAAAAATCTTTGAGATTTTTGGGCCCTAAATGTGCTCTTCAGACTGAGGTGTGTTGAAGCTGCGACACAGTCGTCTAATGAAGTTTCTCCTTCTAATGTAATTAATTACAGCACTTATCTGACCAGACAAAAAGCCAGCTCGATGGATTATATTAGGATGCAACATCTCTGCCCTGGATGGCCGACTGGGAAATGGATCGTGATTATCTCACAGTTAGAACAACAGAGACACACAGAGGCCCATCGCTTCATATCAGATCAATTAGCAGTAAGGCTCTCTTCCCCTGCGCTACTCGGTGTCATTATAGCACCATTTTCCAGGCTCCAAAGCAACTATTTTGCTATCATAAAGGAGCTGTAACTCTTTAACGCAGAAATGCCGCAGTCATTTCTAGCAGCTCAAAGCCATGCCGATATTCAGGGCTTGAATTCACTAGGACCCCAAAATCATATTGCGCTGTCTTCATTGATTTCATATGAAGGTGAAGCACGAGCAGAAAAAAGACACTACAAGCATCTAAAACTTCATATTTTCAGCATGATCAAAGCAAATCCTTACTTTATGTGACACAAGAAGATGAACTGAAGGAATTTAACAGATAACAAGTGTCCTTGAATTAAGCAGTCCTTTCAGATCTGTGAAGCTACTACATTACCTGTTTATTAGGGATGAACGCAGAGGCTGTGCAAACAGTCAATATTGCCTGTACTGACTGAGGTGAAAATTGGCTTCTCAATAAGTGGAAAAAAAAATCCTGAATAACTCTCTAAATATTTTAAGTTTGTAGAGGGGATTAGTTTTACAGTCCACACATTCTGTCACAATCAGTGACCATAGAGACATCATCTGTCTCTGCTGGCTAGAAATGTGTGCACTGACCATCTGTGTTTGTGCGAAAGCTCCGGAGCAGATGGATCTTAAAACTTCCAGTGATTTTCCTCCAGTTTATTTCCTTTTATTTCAAGTCTCTGTATTTTGATGGTGTTAAGGCATGCAACTTCACGATGGGGGCAGTTATTTTTCTCATGTTAAGCTATTGTTAACTCATGCTATATCTCTCTTTGTGGGTTTTTTAAAAAACAATTTTATTACTATATTAAGCACTGTGTGAGAGTTAGTCCATTGCAAGTTTGCTCACATCATGTTGCTCACACCTCCCTTGGCAGTCAGCTGGGTAAAGCCATGTTGTGTACGGTCTTTTGGAACTGGGAGCTCTGACATGACAGCTTACAAAGTGCAATATTTAAAAAGTTTCATACTTCTAACAGTATAAGTCTTTACAACCAACAGCAGATTCTCGTGGCAGCAACCACAGTCTGTGTGTGAAAAATGCAATACCGTCCTTCCCTCCCTCAGGGGAAGAGGCGCAGGCATCTTTATCTCCTACTGGCCGACACTCTCCATATTCCATTGCTAAATTACTTCCTCTGCCTCTGTGATGGAGAAGTAAAAGGAAACGATAAGTCTGAAGGCATGAAAATGGAATTTATATACTGTATAAACGGCAGTTTCTTGTGGGATCCTTTCAAGCCGAGCCTTCTGAAAGATTGGAGAAATGACTCTTTAGGGTCCTGTGAGAGTTGACGGGAAGAAAAGGATCTCCGTAGGGGTGGGATGAAAGAGAGTATAGCATATACCTCGTGTTTTCATCATGTGTTATGTTGTCATATTGTATACTACACTATACCTGGTGTGTGTTGGTGGAGTAATTGTATAGGCTACTGTATACTGGCAAGCAGGGAAACAAAATATTCCCCAGCATAGAGGATTAACAACTATGGGAGTGACAGAAGTTCATAACAAATACAAAATGAGAAATGGCTTTCTGCTCTAAACAACAATTACAGATTCACCAAATGTCTACCCTGGCTTTCTCTCCGTGTTTAGCTGTATTTGCTCACATTTCTACATGAATCATGCACACATTAGTTAATTAATTTATTCCAAAAATAACTATTCTTCTTAAAGTACTTATCAGAGTAATTATCCTTCTCTTGACTTAAAACCACACATCGTTTCTCATCTGCTTCCTTCAGAAACACCAAAGCGACAGGAGTACAATAGAGTATTGTAATATTAAGTTGAAAAAAAAAAACAGCAGTCGAGGTGTCTCTTCTCTCTGTTTTTTTCTACATCATGTTTGCTTTTTGTTGTTGTTTTGGATTTATAACTGTTGTATCCTGTGGTTGGTGGAGTTTAAATTAAGTCATCCAACTGTATGCAGTGGAAAAGAAAACAAGCCTAGAATTTTGTCTGAAGGGCATCTGCATGTGGTGAACCACTTCACGGCCCTGTTTGTTTGCATATTGGGTCTTTTGGGCTGTACATGGAGTGAACTGAGTTAATCAGCTTCACATCAAGGCAACAAAAATTTAAAATAACCCCAGGTTGGAAAAAAATTCCTCCAGACACATCAAACTGATGTAATTATTTATGAGACTGTGTTAGCATTTAAACACGCCACTTGAGTCATGGAGATATGAGTGGAGTGCTGGAGCATGAGGCATTATATTACACTTGGTTGTTTTATCTACTGAGAATGTTTTAGCTGCTGTAAAGTTAATGGATCTCATACACAGTGTTCAAGTTGTTGGGATCCTTAGTATTAAAATCAGGTGTTGATTATTTGCACATCTTTTTTTTCTTTTTACATAAAAATGCTTTGAAATTTCTGGTGCTATGAATGGGCACTTTTCACAGAAAATAATTGAAACTACAATTTAGATGGAAGAGTGTCTAACTGAAGAATTGTGAGATTTATTTCTTAGAAACTGTTATTTTATTTTTTTTAGAAATCAGCAAGGTCAGCATGCTAAGCCTGTAAATGTGTGATTTGACAGACTGGATCGATACTGCAGTGCCATTAAAAACAGCCAAGCAATAAAATATTTGACTCCGATCTGAATGCAGAGACTCACATTGGCTTCTTTCTGATGTCCTCTATTTCTAAAAGAAGTTGCATGCAAAATGCAAATACAAATGCATTTTGTTTTAACAGGGTGCCAATATAAAGCCAATTTGTGACCATAACATAGTGAGAGCCTTCCGACAGAGATACTCAGCTTGACCCTTAGAAATCTTGGTGATAAGGAGCAGCTGCCTCCCTGTGATTCCTCTCATATCCTTGGTATGTCTGGGGTTGCTACTGTTGGTCGCCACCTTCCAGCAGATGCACACTCTGAGGTGTGAGGTACAGCATGCTGGTCTACTGCCCACACCGACTCACTTAAATACCAGCCAATGTGGCCTGACAGCCTCCACGCGCAGCTTGGGGGCACCGGAGCAGCAGCATCAGGAAGACACAGATTAAACATCTTACACATCAGAATGGTTTATCTGTGCAGTTGAAGTAAATCCTTCTTAGCACTTAACTTAGGTGAACTTTGACCTGCAAATTTGGGCTTTTGAATAAAAGCAAGCTGTTTTGACAGTGTAGACCAGGGCCAGAAAGTCCATAGTGAACTGTTAAGCTTTGTGGTATATCAGCGTATATGTATTTGTGAGAGGAAACACAGTTAAACAAAAAAGCTACAGTTGTTACTGTACAATCTGTAATCCTCTTACGTCAATATTGTATTATGAGCAAAAGTGGTATTGCTTTTTAATGTAATAGTCAATGATTATGTGATCAATACGTTCCTGCCCTCGGTAAGAGCTGTGGGTAGTGACAGTGACCTTCCTGTGAAGGACATTTGAGTTCACTCTTAGAGATAAGTGCGAGGAGGGAAGTCATTCAGGGGTGGCTGAGAGTAGAGTTACGGAGCTTCCACATTCAAAGAAGCAAGTTGAGGTGGTTAGGTCATTTGACTAGGATACTTCCTGGATACAGCCTAGTCAAATGCCCTAGTAATTGCTTAGACTTGGACCCAGATAAGCCGTACTTAGTGGATGCATGGATGAATGGATGGATGCCTACACACGCAAACACACACACACACACGCACACACACACAAAACAGCCAGGGATATAAGGCGACTAATGCTGTGCAGACTGTAAATCCCTTCTGTTTCAGTCCTATACATTAATATAGTGCACCACACATTATAATTTTTGCTAGCCATGTTATAGGATCATGACATTCATTGAGATGCAGGCATCATCTTTTACCCACCATCATCACTAAATCAATGTCATCTCAGTCTTGTTACCAACACATGACCAGTTGGATGCTGTGTGTGTGTGTGTGTGTGTGTGTGTGTGTGTGCGTGTGTGTGTGTGTGTGTGTCTATGGGGACAGGACACCTTGGGAACATTCTGCCTTCCTGCTTCATTTGAACAGTTTAACTCCATGGCAGTGCTGAAGTAAACCCCGTGTAACCTCACAGATGGCGTATGTATGTTTGTACATGTTTACTTGTGGGAATAGCCCACTTGCCGCACTTCTCCAACACTGGATATTGGCAAACTTCTACCAGTAGTAATCTCACTTCATTTTCCATCAATTAAACTTAATTACCTCTTACAGAGACCCACTTCAGGTCCATTCAAGAGACGTGTATAGATTTCTATGCAGCTCCTCAACAATGTGAGAGGCAATCTGAAATGATGTTTGATAATGCTCTGATTAATATTGCATGCGTCATCTCGCTTTACTATTAATGTATTCCTGCTTGCTTGTATGGTATCTCTGTGGCCCATCTCTCAGACGTCTCTGCTTGTTATGCTGTTCCCATGTGTGTTTATATCTGTGTGTGTCGGTGGTCAGACCCCCCACCAGCACGCACACACACACACACACACACACACACACACACACACACACACACACACACACACAGAGCAGATAAGAACTCATTCTCATGCCCAGGGTGAGTGACAGGGAGGAGACAGTAAAGGGATAAAAGGAAACAATGGGCCACAGATTTTTTTTCTTATCAGACACCAAAGAAGAGGCAGCTGGATGAATCAGGCAGAGTGGTACAGATATCACCAAAGTCAGAAATAACCTAATTCATCCCAAAATATTCATGTAGACTCTCTTATTATGGTCACATTACTGTTTCTTTGCAGAACTGACCAAAACCTGTGGTTGATTTCTGTGTTTAAAGATAAGAAATCTCTTATTATAACCTTCTGCAAGGAATATCTATCTCATAGTTACAATGAGCTAAGTTATATGCCATTTTGTGCCCTTGGATTAATTTCTATGAGAATTGTGATCATTGTTTTCAGTCTCTACTGGTGATAACTTTGGTGGTGACTATGCTTTAAATTTCATTCAAAATGAACATTACCAGACTTGTTTATTGCATATAAGTCTTGTGCATTCATTTTTTATTCTATTATTATTACTTTTTTTTTGGTGAGTGGAGCAGTTGCTATTCTCTTGAGGGAAAAAGGAAACCATTGTTCAACTGGAAACAGTTGTGTCTTAATTATGTTCTTTCTACTGGAAGTGATGGGAGCAGTTCAGCCGCATCTTTTCTTATTTTTTTTTTTTCTTTTTAAATGACATCAGAAACAGCAGTATGCGACATTACGTGATGGCAGAGCTTCAGTTCATCCTTTGTCTTTTTTTTTTTTTTTTTTTTTTTTTTTTTTTTTTTAATAAATAGGACAGGGGGAATGAATGAGAGAAAGAGAGGGAGAGAAAGAGAGAAAACCAAAGGGGAGAAGAGACGGTGAGAAGGGGGGGGAAGAGAGAGAAAAAAAAAAAAAAAAAAAAAAAAAAAAAAACAAACTCCTGGGTCACCTGTATGGAGAAAGAAAAAACAAACAAAAAACAAACAAACAGAGGAGACAGCAAACAACAAAGAGCAACATAATAATAAAGAAAACAAAGCACCATCCCAATAAACTAGCTAGTCATAGATATCAATAGTTACTAAATAATAAACGATATTGTGCAGCACGCAAGATAGACAGCGCACAATGTGCTTTGAGGCAGCAGCCAAGAAAGCTGTAGTCCGCGTCTGTGAATACCCGTGTGTACACCTGTGTGCATACCTGTGTGGATCAGCATGCTTGCATTCCAAAGGTTTCTCCATGTAACGATCTGCTAGGGAGTGTGGGGAGCCACAGCCCCGTCCTCCAGGGCATGAAGCAGGTATGGAGGAGATCAAGACTCCAGACATCCAGAGGCCCCCAGAACACAAGAGACCAAGGAAGACCAACAGAGGGGCAGCCGCGCCACTGTCCCAGTAAGAGCTGAGGAGAGTCCCAGATGAGGGCTCACTCAGAAGCCGCGGAGCAGAAGCCAGGGGGAGTTGCAGTGACGCGCCCGTGAGCTCCGCCGGCAGCCAGCTGTGCCTGAGTGACCGAGCCCCAGGCCGAGAGGCCGGGGCCACCCCACCTCCGGAGTGGCCCGAGCGAGCCCCAGGCTCCAGGCCCCGATAAGCGGCCGCCAAGGAGTGAGCCGGTGTGTACCCAGACGCCCACCCCCAGACACAAAGAACCACCAACGCACCGACACCTGAGGGAGTCCGCCACTGGCAGGGGAAGTGGTGGTGGGTGGAGATAGGCCTCCAAACCTTGGAGGGCCTGAGATGTCCCCAGAGAGGTGGCGTCTGATACCCAACCTGACATATAGACACAGACATACAGGCACACACAGACACAAACATCCATTCCCACCCTCATGCTCTCATAGGCACTTACTCCACACTCAACCAACATGGAGACAGACATAAAGAGACGCTGTACACACAATCACACTCCCCAAGCGTACTCTACAAACCGGGTCTAGGTACCCTTGCCCCTGGAGGGGGGAATTGCACCCAGACCCAGGTGGTGTTACCCTTTTCCCTGCGGTGGGGAGAGGCAGACCACCCCGACTCCGCAGCAGCAGGGAGGCCCCACACCCCAGACCGCAGTCGGACGGCCAACTCCTCCTCCTAGCCCCCCCGCTCCAGCAGGCCGCAGAGAATGGGGGTGGGAGAAGACTCCAAACCTCCCTCCACCCGCTCATTGTAGTGTTGATGCATATGTGTTCTAAGGTGCAATTAAAACCCAGGAGGGCATGGAGCTACCTGCCAAGGAGCAGCAGGTAGGCGCATAGTCCCTCCTGCTAGCCCTCAATGACTAAGTGTATTTAAAATTGAGAGGTGGGCAACGACGTCAGGGGTGAGGTATACACCCTGATGGTAATTTGGACTCCGTGATTGTGCCCACCCCCAAGATCCTATATGTATGTGTAATGAGAGTGTGAATAATGTGAATGTCTAAGTTGTGGGATAAAATTGAGGCAGAGGCAGCCAGAAGGGGACAGAGGGGGGGGTAGCCTCCTCTGCACCCTGGTGACATACCCCTACTCCAAGGCCCTGCATGTGTGGGTGGTTGTGGAGGAGCGGGAAGAGGGAGGCAGCTGGAGATGGGGAGGGAAGGAAGGGAGGGGCAGGTAACCCCTCCCTGGGGCCAGCTCCCCCGCTGACCCCAGTAGGCACTCCCACCCTCCGCGACCCGCCAGGGAAAGGGGGCCCAGGCCCATCAGACCGGGGCCCAGTGCAGTAGCGCCCCCCGGCTCCACAGAGCCCTGGACAGTCCACCCAACCCCACCACAGAGAAAACTGCACCCACCCCACCATCCATTCATCTTCCAGACTACATGAGACAATAGACGCCCAGGCTGAGATCTTCCTCCACCTCTCCTGTGTCTCCCCCTCCTGCAGAGAGTTCCTGAGGAGAGGAAAGCTCCTGCAAGGTGTGACAATCTCCCCCACCAGTTGAAGAGCCCCCCAGGCGGCTCGACGCACCGGCGGCACCCCGCGCCAGGGATGGGCCCCCATGCACCCACCCGCCCACAACCCCGGCGACACACAAACCAGGACCCAAGGCCCCGAGGCCCGGCCCGGGCCCCAGCCCAGAGACGGAGCACCCCCAGAACCTCACGCCCATCCCGGACCCACCCAGGGGCAGCCAGGCTACCAGGTCAGTAACCCACGTCCGTCAGCACAGACCCTCCCCTAGCCCCGCTGCACGCAGCCACGAGGAAACAGTCACCCGAGAGCCAAAAGAGCCCCCACCCGGACATGACCGCTACCCCGGGTTGAGCCCCCCAAGGAAGATGCCTCCGGGGAACCCCCCGACGCCCTAAGCCTGTCCCTACCGCCACACCAATCACAACAGTGAAGGCGGGACCAAACTATGACCCCCCACCCCCACTAGGTGATGAAGCTGATCAAAGGAGCCCAGAGCAATTGATCTGATGTGGTGGCAGAGGCTGTATCAAGACTAATGTAATCTAATAGATAATTTCTATATTGGTTAGAATTAAGATTGTTTTTATTTTTCCAGTTCATGAGGACAGTTTTCTTGGCTATGCATAGGGCAGTGAAAACCATATGGGCTATATTCTTTTCTGAAGTAACATTATCTAAGCTGCCTAACAAACACACTAAGGGGGAAGTTGGAATGTTACATTTCAGACACTTTGATAAGTCTTCACATATCTCGCGCCAAAACTTCTGCACTGGTGGACAGAACCAAAGAGCGTGAGTGTAATTGTCTGGTGTATTGCCTTGACAGTGTGAGCAGTTGTTGGAAGATGTAAAGCCCATCTTGAACATCCGATGACCTGTATAGTGCACTCTATGTAGTATTTTGTATTGTATTAATTGCAGACTGGGATTTTTAATCAATTTAAAGGTTTTTAAGCATACCTGAGACCAGAAGTTTTGGTCTAAGCTGACTGATAAATCTGTTTCCCACTTTGCAATAGGAAGGGATATTGATTCATCTAATTTAGAAAGTGTTCTGTATATTTTAGATAATAATTTGGGGGATTTAAGAGTAAGGAAATATGCCGCACTTGGTGGTGTTTGTAATTCAACTTGACTGAGGTTAAATTTCTTTTTTACTATGGATTTAATTTGTTGATATTCTAAAAATCTTTTCTTGTTGATCCCATATTGTGCAACTAGTCTGTCAAATGGAATAAATTCTGTTCCCTCTAATATATGTTCTAAGTATTTAATTCCTTTACAACTCCATTCTGGGAAATTAATCATATTATTGTTTTGTAATATGTCAGGGTTGTTCCAGATAGGTGTACGTTTACATGGGATTAATGAAGACTCCGTTATTTTTAGAAACTCCCACCATGCTGTCAGAGAGAAGCTGATGTTGATACTTTTAAAGCATTCATGTCTTTTGATGTTTGAGCTAATAAATGGTAGGTCTGAAATCTCTAGATCCTTGCATAGTGCCTGTTCAACATCTAGCCAGGGCTCATCTAAGGTGGTATGTTTTGACCATTCTGAGATGAACTGAAGCCTGTTGGCTAAGAAGTATTGTTGAAAATTAGGCAGATCTAATCCTCCTCTATCCTTGGTTCTTTGTAGCGTTTTTAAGCTGATACGCGGGGGTTTATCTTTCCAAAGGAATTTGGAAATATATGAATCCAGAGATCTGAACCAATCTTGTGATGGTTTGTTAGGGATCATCAAAAATAAGTAATTTATTTTTGGCAAAATCATCATTTTTATAGTGGCGACCCTTCCCATGAGTGATATGGGTAAAGATTTCCATCTAGTCAGATCGCCTTCTACTTTCTTTAGAAGTGGGATGTGGTTTAATTTAGTTAAGTCTGAAAGCTTAGGAGAAACATTAATACCTAAATATTTAATATTTCCGGATTGCAGTGGGGCAGAGGAAGAATTATGGAAGGAGCAGTTAATGGGGAGAACTGTAGATTTTGGCCAGTTAATTGAATAATCTGAAACTCTTGAAAACCAGTTTATTAGAGTAATTACCTCAGAGAGGTTGGTTTGTGTGTTTTGCAGAAAAAGCAACACATCATCCGCATAGAGACTGATTTTATGTTCTATGTTCTTACAGTTTATGCCCTTAATTGTTGTAGCCTGTCTAAATGCTGCTGCTAGAGGTTCGATAAAAATTGCAAAAAGTGAAGGGGAGAGTGGGCATCCCTGTCTGGTGCCCCTCAGGAGACAGAAGCTGGAGGATGTCTGGTCATTTGTTCTGATACGAGCTGTTGGGGAATTGTATAATATTCTTATCCAGTTTATGAAAGAGTTTCCAAAACCAAATTTGTGTAAAATTGCGAATAAAAATTTCCAGTTAACTCTATCAAATGCTTTTTCTGCATCTAGAGATAATATTATGGTTTCGATGTTTTTATTGTATGAGTAGTCTATTAAATTAAGTAATCTACGAGTGTTTGTTGAGGAGTGCCGACCTTTTATGAAACCAGTTTGGTCAGGATGAATTAAGAGGGGGGTTATTTTCTCTAATCTCTTTGAGAGAGCTTTGCAGATTATTTTAAGGTCTACATTTAAAAGAGAAATTGGACGATAGCTTGAGGGAAATAAAGGGTCTTTGCCTGGTTTTAGCAGGAGACTAATGTTGGCAGAATTCATATTTGGTGGTAGTCTGCCATTTTCCTCGATTTCCTGCAACATTCTGTGGAATACTGGTGCCAGAATTGTCCAGAATTCTTTGTAGAATTCTGCAGGGAAGCCGTCTGGGCCTGGAGCCTTATTATTGGGCATACTTATCAGGGCTTCCTGGAGATCACTTGGCGTCAGTGGCGAATCCAGTTCCATTGCTTGACTGTCTAGTAATTTTGGAAGAGTTACGTTGTCAAGAAACAGATCAATTTCATTTTTAGATGGGTTTATTTGTGGTGAGTATAAAGTTTCATAGAAATCCCTAAAAATGTTGTTTATTCTTCCAGGGTCATATATTGTGTTCCCCGATAAATCTTTAGCAGCACATATAGTTGTTTTTTCCTTATTTATTTTTAACTGGTTAGCTAGAAATCGACCTGATTTGTTACTGTGTTCAAAATTCTGCAAGCGAAGTCTTTGTATAAGGAATTGTGTTTTTTTATTAATAGTTTCATTTAATTCTAGTTTTGTCTTGCGTATTTTGTTCAATGTTTCCTGATCTTGGTCGCACGCGTAGGCTTCTTCTAGTGATTTGATGTTTTTTTCTAATTCCTGAATATTTTTGTTTTCTTCTTTCTTTTTGTGTGATGAGAAAGAAATTATTTTACCTCTCATCACAGCTTTCCCTGCTTCCCATAGAACAGAGGCAGATATTCCGGGAGTGTCATTAAAGTCTAAATATGAAGTCCATTCCTTTTTAAAATATTTAATAAAGTCTTCATCTTTAAGCAATGATGTATTAAATCTCCAGTTTTTACTTGGCGTAGTATTATTCTTGTGCATTAGTGTTAAAGATACAGGAGCATGATCGCTGACAGCTATAGGATGAATCTCAGTGTCTGAAATGTCACACAGCAGTGAGCTGCTGACCAGAAAATAATCCAGACGAGAGTAAGAGTGATGGACATGCGAGAAAAAAGTATATTCCTTACTGTTGGGGTGAAGGGAGCGCCATGCATCGCGAAGGCCAAAGTCGCTCATATACTGTTTGATTATATTTGTGGATTGCCAATTGCGCTGAGTTCCTGTTGTATTGAGCCTATCCATTTCTTCATTTAGTCCAAGGTTGAGGTCACCGCCAAGAATGAGTGTGCAATCGAGGTGTTCAGAGAGTGCACTAAAAAATCCGTGGAAGAATGAGGGTTCATCAACATTTGGACCATATATACTTACAATACATAGTTTTTTGTTCAATATTGATAGTTTAATAATTAGAAATCTACCCTCTGGATCTATAACTGTATCGAGTACTGTAAAATTAACATTTTTATGTATTAAAATTGCTACTCCCCGTTGTCTAGAATTATAACAGGCTGCAAACACGTTAGGAAACTCAGGTGTTTTAAGTTCGTTTAAACCTGTGACAGGTCTGTGAGTTTCTTGTAATAAAACAACATCTGCCTGTAGTTTTTTAAGCTGGTTAAATATCTTTAACCTCTTTCCTCTGGTGCCAGCTCCATTTACATTCCATGTGACAAACCTCAGCATGCCCATAATTGTGTGTGTATGTCTAATGATGTACGCTGGGTGTTTCGTTTAGACAGGTGGAGAAAATGTGGAAACATCCCTTGTTTGTAAATAGAAAGAGAGAGAGGGGGGGAAAAAAAAGTGTGGTGAGAGGCTCCATAAGTCTGACTATGTGTGTGAATATTCACTAATATGAACAAGCGTGGTTTGCTTATGTGTCCTGCAAGTCTGTGCGTGCTGTGAGGCTGTTGTGAATGTGCTGCCGTTGAGCGGATGTGTTTGCGTGATCGTGGTGTGAAAATATGGAGAAATAGAGAGTGTTGTTTGTAGGTGAGTGGGGAAGAAGGTGATCACAGCAGTGAAAGACAAGAGAAAGAAAGAAACCACATGAACTGTGAGCAACAACAAAAAAAAAGAAACGAAACGGAAACATTCCAATTAAAGTAATGACGGAGGGTGACGGTGTTATATCTGCTATGACATCATATTGATATTACTAGGTTAAACACATGTTAAAGGAGAGAGTGTGAATGAATAAGAAAAGAGTGTAGCGGGTTCTTATCTGGGATGCAGTCAATATAACCACGGTGTGGTGCCGGGGTCGCGGTACAGCTGTCCGTCCACGTAGAGCCGGTCCACGGCGATGACAGCACGGGAGCCTTTCTGGATGAAGCTACGTCGAACTGGGAACAGGACCTTGCGTCGTTCCAGGATCTCTTTGGGGAACTGGTCGTTCACGCTGAAGTCCGTTCCTTTCAGCTCTCTGCCGCGACTCTTCACCTGTTCCTTCTGTTTGAATTGACCGAATTTGGCCACAATAGGCCGTGGTCTCCCGGTCCGCGACCTCACGCCCCCCAAACGATGTACTCTATCGAAGTCGATGTTCTTTACGGTGTCCTCCGGCAGCTTCAGGTGGATTTTGATGAAGCTTTTCACCGTTGCCTCCGCGTCCTCTCCGGCAGATTCTGGAATACCAGAAAACACAAGATTATCTCTCATGCTACGGGCTTGTAGATCGATAACGGACTCTTTTATTTTTTTATTTTCAATGTTTAGCTGGGTCACGTTATCGGTGAGAGATTTGACCGACTCCCGTAGCGTGGTATTTTCAGCGGCAAGCGATTCCACCTGCTGCTGGCTGAATTCCAGGGATTCTCTCAGAGATTTAAATTCCCGGTGTAAAATCTCCACCAGGGACAGCCTCGCATCGAAACTGGACAATCGCTTGTCGATTGACTCCAGGATGTCTGCGATGTCTTTGCCGGCAGGCGATGTTGTACCGGGGGAGTCTGCCGGGCGACATCTCTTCGATGACGGCGTCTCAATTTTGGCCGGGGAAGATGCACTCTGGGCCTTCTTCATTACTAAATCTTGAAAACAGCGGTCGATGTAATCTTGGAGAGCGTCTAAACTCTCCCCGTTGTCCTCCAGTGTGTTAGAGATGATAAAACAGATGTTGTTAGTTATATGACAATTGATATTTGGTAATACTGAAGCTTGAAAAACCTTTGTTAAACTCTATGCTACCATTCGCTTTTTTTCCGCCAATTCTCCGGCGTCTGACGTCACCTACAACATGGGTCGCTTACCTTACTCGTCACTTACCTTACTCGTCGCATCTTTTCTTATTAATGTGGGGGCCAACAGTCTGCACGAAAGCACATCAGTCCTGAGGGAATTGTTCCATCTTGACACCCCCTGTGGAGCAGCCAAGGATGACTCGAGAGAGAACAGGAGCACTGAGATAGACACACAGGGGTGGACACAGGCCAGACACCCCTTACGGCTGTTTGGGTTTTCTGTCGCTCATGCGGATGTCAGAGAGCGCTGACCCACGCACCAAATTGCATTTCAAAGTTTGAAAAGTTTGGGGTTTTAAAAAATTTATTAAAAAAAAGGAATTTAGGTTTGATAAGATCACATAATTGTACACACCAGAGGGTGATTTAAAAGGTTCCCCATGGTTACAAAGGAGTGGAGGAATGTTTAGGTTTTTAGCACGGAGGAAGCTTGGCATGTCCCAGGGCAGTGTGCAGGATCGTGCTTGGACCAATCCAAGGGTTTTTCATGCTTTGTGTCAGCTTATCTGCTACAGTGCCTGTTGCTATTTGAAATTGGCCAGATTGTAGCTTGCAATTGTGTGTGTGTGTGTGTGTGTGTGTGTGTCTGTGTGCTACATGCATCACAAATATGCTGCCTTATATATGGTGGTTTCCTATAGTATTACTGTGTGGCTTTGATGCATGTTTTGAATCCATTTAATTCTGGATTTGAATCATGGGTGCATAATGAAACAATCAGTCATAGCGGAATAGATTGCTTCCAATCTACCGAATGTAACACAAATCCACCATCATGGCACGTTCTACAGAAGAATAAACAAACAGTCACATGGTCACAAAATGCTGGTTTAAAAAGTGGATGTGAAACTAATTATTATAGATTTTTTGGTGTCTGTATTTGGTTTCAGGTTTCAGGTTTCAATGCTCAATTTTTAGAAGTTTTTCTTTGGGAACTTTAAAACTCTTAATCCCAAACTGTGAGACTTATGGTCCCCGAAAAAATTGTGTTTTCACAGTGAATTCAATATTTCTCACAACCCCAACCTGGAATGGAACATTTTCTTTGAATAATTTGTTTTGTTCAAACTCCAGCTGCTCCCAGGCTTCTCCACTGAGATACTGTCCCCTCCCACTGTGGAGGGCACGGCTCAGAGTGATGGTTTAGATGGCCTTTGATGAATTGGCTCCAGAGTGATATCCCTTTATACTGTATAAACTACAAAGCTAATCATGCTGCATGGAGGTCATCAGACATTTTCTGTCCTTTTCTGTTCTTCTTCATCGTATTTGGTGGTGGATATCATCATTATTATGGTTGCTCTTTTCGCCTACTCCTGTTTGGAGGCTGTCTGCCTATTGCTGCAACTCAAAGCTCACATTTTGAACATTTTTATTTACAAGTTGAAACATACTGGCATTGTGGCATACAGTACAGTATTTTAAGGATAGTGTGAACTGACACAGTGGTAAAGAACTACAAGCAATAGAGATTATGTTGTAGTAGTGAAATCTATGTGCAGAAACATACTTAACACTTTAAAGGTAATGGTTGATATGATTTCCATTTCTGTAGAAATCATTCTGTATTTTTTCTGTATTTTGTGGTGCAAGTTAACATGACAGCTGTTTTTGCATGTTGTGTGAGCTAGAAAGTTTTGTTTTTTTAATGCAAATGCAAAAGTTCTGCTCCAATGAATTAAAGTCTCTGTTTTTTCCAGCGCAAAACTAAAAGTGTGTTCAGGAGAAGAAATTCTGCCACTGAGCTTTTCCTCTCCCTCGTGTATTTGCTCCTTTTCTCTGCAAACTGTTTGATCAGTGTGATTTGTACAAACAGAGTGTGGCTCTCTTTGTTTTTTGGGCAAACTTTTCACTCAACAGGTGGCATATCTTAGTTTACTTTTCATTTATTTTTAATGGTTGGTCCTTCAGGCACTGGACTCATGAGCTCTTATCCTGCCCCGGTTTGCTATTGCATTGCCCCCGTGGGAGGGCTCCCTTGAGGGTAAATGGCTTGTAGCTAAGGTCATGCTTTCATTAAGCATGATTCTCTGACTGCAGAAGCTGCCTTGCCAAGCTTTGAGGGCACTATGTGTCAGCAGCCTCCCTCTAATGTCTCATGGTGAAGAGCAAAAACATCCAAACTTCACAATATATTAAATACCGACCTGATGAATGGAACAGAAGAAAAATAACTTTTTTTTAAAGCATTTATAGCTCTCTGTATACTGTAGAGTAGTAAATGTGTGTTTCAAATACTTGATGCTTTTTTTTAACTTAAGTATTTTAATTATGTGTTTAAAATTTACACCAAACTACAGGGTTTACTCGCTTATTAACAGCAACTTTGATCATGGTATAAACCTTAACTGATGATCTCCTCAAGATTAATCAGAATCTCTCCAGAGTTTTTCGTTAGTTCCACTGTAAAAATGTCTCCATTTATCCGGAGAATTATGCATCAGCATCTGCTGGATGTATTGGCACATAGTTTGATACAGATATTCATGGCTTCGAAGTGAGATATCCAGATTACTTTTGGTGATCCTAATCCTTTGAGGTTCATATCAGCATTTTTGAGTGAAATGTCTCAACACTTACAGGATGATTAAAATTTCATATGCACATGATGAACTATAACAGTAATGGGAATCTGGTGACTTTCAATCTACAGTAGTAGATTTTTTACCTTTTTAATCTTCATCAAATGTTTTCTTTCCTTTATCAGTCTCAGCTGTAGATAGTAAATGTGAATGTGTGTCTTTGAAGAACAAACAAATGACTGTTAATCTATAAATGATTGAATGAAACATACAAAACAAACATCCAGTGTCCTGATCCACAGCATTTGATGATTCTTGCAATACAGACACATGGGGACAGAGGTCTATTTTCTTTTAATACAGTATGATGTCCCAGTAGAATATGCCAACAACTGGTGCAGCTGCTTCACTGACTATATAAAGCTGTTTATATAAAGCTGCTTCTGTCTACTGCTTTCCCTCTGTCAGCACTGGGTCTCTAGAGGAAGGCTGGGAGAATTTGTGACCATAGACCTGTCATATACATATGCTCTTATGCATACATACTGTACAGTAGCCCAGTTGCCTTTAAGCCCATTAGCTGACTTGCACACAATCCATAAAGTGCAATGACAGGACCTCACCAAGTTGTAAATGTTTGTGTCTACATGTGCTGTAAGTGCATTTGCCAACTTGCAAGTCAGAGGCACTGAAGTAGAGCCATGTGAGGTTACTACTAAGACTTTTTTTTTTTTTTTTTTTTTGCAGTGCAACCCTGTCAGCAGCCACTGAAGCATGCTCTCCTGTCTGCTTTAAAATTAAACATTTTTCCACGGGATCGGGTCGGGCTTTATGAGTATACTGCCTCATGCTTCAACCTGCCAATTAGTCCTAGCCTCCACTCCTCAGCACCACTGGTGTAAAACCCAGAAGGATTTGCAAGAAGGCCTTACACATTCAGAGCCATGTATTTGCCCCAGCTGTACCACATTCTGACCAGGTCGTGCTAGTTGAGAGCTGAGCAGCAGAGCTGTGTAGGTGCTCGTTATATTTTTACTCTTCCTTTTACATCATTTTAACTTAGATTCTTCTTTTGGCCACAATTGATGTCTTTGGGAGCCCAGTGGAGTGTGCTGTACGTCTCTTGATTGTTTTCATGAAGCAGCACCAGCAGGCTGAAGTTGGAGTGGCTACAAAGAGTGCTTTAAAGAGCAGTATGTCACTGTAATAGAGCAGTAAATAAAAAAATAAAAAGATTTGGTGTGCCACAACTACAGCTGCCTTTGTAAAATATCTTTCAGGCATTTAAACCTCCTAAACTGATGCTTGTCGTCAGAAGGGAAACTTAAATGTTCCTTACCCTTTATACCAATTTTGGGAGGGAAAACAACACAAAGAAAAAAACAAAGACAAACACTTGAATGAAAAACATCTAAAAAAATATATAATCAATTGATAGGCGGATGAAATAGCTTATTTGGAAGGGTCTGATAATACTATTTGGCTCGGAAACCTGTGTTCGCCTGGAGATAGCGATTTCACACCAAATTATGCAGGGCATCAAGCACGCCAAAGCCATCACTAAGCACTCAATAACTGCCTACAAAGGCTTTAATGGGCTTTACACAAGTTTTATGTCTGATATATTTTAGCATTACTTCACTGGAATCATCTAGAAATCTCGAGAAGCTGTCGCATTTCAGAACGATGCCGAAGCCTTAAATTGTTTGGCTTTTGTACTCCATCAGATGAGCCTTTAATTGGAGCACTTGGGTGTATTATCTGTGCTTTACTCCCCCTGATCAGTAGGGAAAATGCCCTCACGAATGAATTAGTCATCTGCAAAAGATTACTGCTGCTGTAAAATGGCACGCGTCTCATTTTGACCTTCGTAGCCATGTTAAAAGCTCCGTGGTCACCTACAGTGGCACAGGTGGAGGGTTGGGTGGACCCAGAGCTGGATTTATTCTGCTATGTCTTATTTCATCTTCTATTTCAGAACATAATCAGAGTATACCTTGATGATTTCAAAAATAGTGACTATAAAACTACTTGGAATGACAATGAACTTGGCATAACTGTTTTAATATGATCGACAGTCATGCTTTTAAGAAAGGCAGTATTTTTTATGTCTTATGTCATTAACATTAATTTTCTAGGAATATTTGAAAAATTCCATTGTTGTGGTTTTTAGGAACTCTCCGAAGCCAAAAACTGCACTTCCCCTGAAAGGCTGCATGTTTTTAGCTTGTTGTTTTAACAGTTTTCTTCCATATACAGTTATTTAAAACAAAACAGACGCAATTTTTAGCCTTCTGTGACTATGATAACACAAGGGGGTTAAACAAAGAACTCCTGAGCAATGGAATTGCTTATAAGACTTAGTGATTTATCAAGAACGAGTGCATATCCGCAAGAAGCTGACATATGTTTTAATTTGTTTCTTCTATTGCACTCTGGATAAAACCATCCATCTTTCCCTTTTATGAGTTGTTTCCAAAGGGCCCACCACTATAAAGTGTCACCAGCACTCAACTGTCTCCTATTAATGCACAAACGCCAAACCCATGTGAGGAGCTTGCCTGGAGCAATTGGCTGTGTGCTGTGTGTTTCTCTAAGGAGCAGAAATGTCACCGAGCAAGAAAAAACAGCAATCATCTCACCCCTTGCTCTTTCTCTTTTTCAATATTCTGTGAGGTCTAGGAAGCAATGAATAAACAATAGGGGAAGCAAGTATTACATGCACAGCCCAGAGCTTAAACGGTAGGGCAAATACAGCTGCTGTTCTTTTCACATGCCCGACTCAGTCATGACTGCCCTGGCTTGTGCCTATTTGACAGATAGTATGTCCTGGACTCTACCTGATCGGGATACACATTACTCCATTATCAAAGAGGTACAAAACAAACCAAACCTACCAACTGCTTTTATCTTTTATTTTTATTTTTTATTTTTTCTGGTGGAGAGAGCGAAACAACACTATGATGATATGGGTGGGGGGTGGGAGTAGAGAAAATAGGATGAGAAAAAAAAATAATTGAAATGGTTTGTAGCCCATCGGCCTGGAAACCCTATATTATTGCTTTTATGTTTCCTTCCATCTGCTGTTCCTCATGTGGCACTTTTCTTTAGCCACACCCCTTCTCCTTCTATCCAAATGTTACGTCAGTCCTTTTCTTCCAGGTACATATACGCTAATGTAGTATTTGAATTACTAAATATTTTAAAAATGCATTGTCATCATATCTGGGATATAAGTCATTTAAAGCCTCTCTGCTGCCAAAAACATGTCGTGTTGTTGCAAATGATCGCTTTGATTTTAGAGTTGTAGGCAACCAAATGTAGCCTTCTTCTTCTTCTTTTTCTTGTAATGAAAGATATCTGGTTTCCATTCTTGCCATTTTTCAATGGAATCTGTGAGTGCTCCCTTGGGACAATAACAGGAGAAAACACATTATCGTAATAGCTCACCCTGCCTTTTAGTCTTGTTTGTGTCCCCTCAAAAAACCCCACCATTAAACAAATTACTTCATGTTTTGCTAAGGTAAAGCTTGTAAAAGATGCTTTTCAGAATGCTAAACCAGTTACCAGAGAACTTTAATTTCTTTGAATAGTGTGAGCTAAAGATGCTGAGGTGCAGGCCTTTTACATTAAATGAAAACGGTAATGGTGGGGCAAAGAAATTGACTGTGTATCGAAGAAATGGAGCTGACCAAAAATCTAATTCCTAACTTTGCTTTGTGGGACACTTCCCTAAAGCAAAATGAAAGTCAAACGAATGACAGTCAAAACGCGGAAGCAGGCTGGGTGATGGAGGCAGACAGGTTTGACCTCTCGTCAAATTAAACACGCTTGCTCACTTAGGGAAATACACACGAGAGATCAGCCGGTCATTGCTTATAAGTGTGAGTGCGTTTACACCCTAAGGTGTAGTAGTGTGAGGACACTTGAACTAAAACCTTCTCTTGTCAGATACAATACAGCACATGAGACTCCTTTCATGCTGCATCTCAGTGTCTGCCTTTATCACAGCTTTGACCGTGGTCCTCATCACTTCAAGCTAGAAAGCTGGTGGGAAATGTGTTTGACCTTGGTAATGCTTCGAGTTCATTTTAACTGCGCAGATCTCCATGAGCAGTATTGAATTCACTACACTAAGGCATTTGAAATAAACTGACCAACTAATCAATTGCTGTCCTTAGATCCCTCTTGAGAAAAGGTTAGCCATGCCTAAGGTCAGAAACTTAGTGACCAACAACCTTCAGGCTACTGATTGTGGGTGTTAATAGCCTACCATTACCCATAACCTTTATTTACACTTATAAAAACAGCCCAACGCAGCCAACCCCATTTACAGACTGCAGCTTTTTCCAAAAGATATTTTGGATTAATCCACTGGACTTTATGTCCAGTGGGTTCTGCCAAGCAGTTGGCAAAAACATTTTTTCATGATTTGCTGGATTAAAAGAGAGCTAAATGAGAAGTGAACCTAGTAAAACTACATCAAAGGTAAATGCCTATGTGTGCCCTCACATACATCATACCATCTTTGAAATATGAGCTCAGAATGTGCTAGTCAGCTTGTTTTGGGGATGCTATTCTCCTAACTTCATCCAAAGATATAAAATAACCTTTTTTTATAGAAACATGCTTAGATTTATAATCTTGATAAAAAGATTTGTTTTAGGTTCAAGGTTCTAAATTTGGGCAAAAAAAAGTAAAATTTTTGCAACTGGCTTGACTTGATACAATCTCTCCTCTAAATTTCTCTGGAGGCCGTTGTGGTTGCCACACCTGTCCGGTGGTGTCATGTCAGCTGCTTCCTGGCCAGATTATATCATCCTGATGCCTTCCCTGTAGCAGTGACATGCATGTTGAACTAAGAAGTCACATAAGGATGACACACTGGCTACTGTGTTTGGCAAAAGACATATATACATGTAATACTGAGTAATCAGTATTATTAATAATCTTTGTTGTGATCTTACAGTTTACTCCAGAGACTCAATAAGAAGACTGGTAATAGTCTTGAATCTGAGTAGTCTCCAAGCCCTGCTGTATATGACAGAAGTGCTTGTCAGATTCCTCCACATCCATCAGATTCAGGGTTATTGAAAGTGTCACTGTCACTTTGTGTTTGCGCTTGGGTGTGTGCGCGCAAACACATTGCAATTGGATGTACCTCTCAGAAAGCCTTTTTCTGCCTGTGTGTGCGTGCATGCTTAGCACTGCAAACTTTCGCGCTCATGTGCGTGGCTGTCCTGTCCACTCTAGGCTGTTGTGATTTCACCTCACAGTGAAAAACTCTGAGTGACATGCATGATAGCAGTGAGCAGGGATGCTCAAGAAAAATGCCCCCAAGTGGACAGTAAAAGTGGATTTGAGTAGCACTAGTGTGCGTGTGAAAAATGAAAAACAAAGCAGACGGCCTGGTTTTGAGAATTCAACACAGTAAACCAAACTGAATAATTCATAATTTATTTGGATGGCTTTTCAACCCAGGCAAGGATTAGAGGAGATGGCTGGGCCCTGTTTTTGTGCTGGCCCTGCTGCTACGTGTCTTACATTATTAAGATGTGCACGCTTCTTTGTTGATCTTAAATGGTACAAGATGATGGCAGGAGGTTTTGAAAATGGTCTTATGAGGTAATAGTGATTCTATGGTCTTTCCTGTGTCCCCTAATGGCTCTGACGTTATGGAAGAGAGCATGGTTTAGTAATAAAATAAGACAGGTGAGATGGGTACGGGAGTTTTCCAGCACTATGTGACAACTGACAGCTTAATGGCTTTCCCTGGTTTGAAAGCCCCGTTTAAAGTCCCGCTGCTGTTATTGTTGGAAAAAAATACAAAACTGGTGACTGTGCTGTGAATCTGCTTTTCTGTTTGTATTCTTGTCAAAAAATAACAAAAAAAATCTTTCCAAGAAAGGAAGTATTTCTCTTTTTTGGATACAGCCAGGGTGAAGTGATAACTGTTCCACTGTGCCTGGAAGAGAGTCTGAAAAAGGACAGAGAGGAAGCGTAAGCATGACAGTGGGTCTTGTAGAGAGAAATTCACTCCAATAAGGTCCCATGACAAGGCCAAAACAAAATCTGTCTTTAGCTGAACATCATATCTCTCTCATACAAAAAAGGAGCTGCATTAATGATTGAGACCTCTTACAGAGTTGTGACAACAAAGATGACACTCGCTGTTTTGCTGGAAAGTTCTCCGAAGGGGGACCTGTGAGACTCTCTAGTTAAGGGCCTAGATCCTGATTGAATGACCTTGTCCCCAACCACCTTTATCTCAGCTCAGGAAGCTGAGTAGCTGATCCGCTAATTGAAAGGTTGGTGGTTCAATCTCTCGCTGCTCCAGTCTGCCATCCTTGGGCAAAAATCCTGAGTTGATCCTGATGTGTTCATCAGGGTGTGTTGTATGTTAAAGAGAGTGTGTGAGAATGAGTCATTTTATATAAAGTGCTTTGAGTGTTCAAGTAGAGTAGAAATGTGCTATAGAAGATCCAGTACATTTACGATCTTGATTTGCCTGATGTTAATGAATTTTACAAGCCCCACCCGACCAAGTTAATGGACTTTGGGTTGCATACTTGTTTGGCTCTTTTTATATTCCATCACCTTAGTGGGGGTTTGAGTTTCAAGTTGAAAATATACACCTATTTGGCAGTAAGGATGAGCAAGTGTATATTCACAACATTGGTTGTTTAGAATATGATCTGTATAATCAGGTTTGGTGTGGTACTTCTCTTTCCTATTCCAATTGACGTTTGTACCACTCTTTTATTGATGTCACTGACACACTAGGAATCCTTTCTCTGCATCTTTTCATTTTGGAATTGGGGAAAAAAGCCACATTGTGGTTCCCCTTTTCTGTGTCCACTCCCCTCCCCCAGTCTACTCCATGCTGTCCCTGGTGAGACATGCTGAATGGAGACCCATAATGAGCGCCTGTCTGTTTCAGCTGACATAGTGAGCTGTCTGAAGCTGTGATGTGTCACTTCTCCCCCCTTCTCCCTCTCTCTCTCTCTCTCTCTCTCTCTCTCTCGCTCCCTCTTTCTTTCTCTCATTCTGTCTGCAGAATAAAGGGAATCCTCCCCCCAAATGCTTCCAATTTCCACATAGAAGAGGTTCATTCCTCCTTTAGTGAGGTCCCTGTGGCTTAGATTTGAGTTACACACACTATCACACACTTACACATCAGTAAAGACTGTTTTTTCCCCTTACTGAGACCTAACCTTGCTCTGCTTTCATTTGAAAGAGAGATGATGAGGGAAAAAAAAAGACTGTTTAAGAATTTCATGTCATTTTCACCGCAGGTGTTTTTCACTTTTGGGATTGCATTATGAGTTTTCACCCTCCTTGTGACAATTACAGAAAATAGCTTAGTTTGTTGCAGTGCTGTCACTTTCTGAAGCTGTGCTGTGCATTGCCACAAATTGCCTAATTCAGAATCTTCAACCATGGTCCCTCTAGTGCAAAACAGAGTTTGTTTTTCATTAGGGTAAGTGAGGCAGTTGGCGAGAGCACATATGTCTGGCAGCAGTAGCAGCAAGAACGACAGCCTGTTTACATGTGAATGAGCATCCTGATAAACCTGGGTCTTTGTATCATAAGCCACGGAGTGCATGATACAGAAAGATGTTAAAAAGGTCGGTGATATTGTAAGCTCTCAAATGGAAAGGTAGTTTTTCATAGATCATTGCTAAAAATTCCTCTGTAATAAGAATAAATGGAAAAAAAAAGTTTTCACACAGGTTGATTCACTAGGCCTTTGCACAAATAGCCCACTTTGAAGTGTGAAATCTGTAGCTGAACTCAGGTTTGTTCTACCAGACAACTAGTGTAACATTCACAAAATGCTTATTGAAAAAGTTGTGGTGCAGCCCCAGAAGGTCTGCACCACATAAGAACTGCCAAAACACACAAAAGGTACATGACACATTTGACACTGTCAAACATTCAGTTTGTCATTGTTTTTTTATGCTTTGCTTTTTTTGCACAACAAGGTCACATTTTGAAGGATTTTAGACAGTAAATGAAAGAAGCTTGCAATCTTTTTTATTCGCCAGCAAGGAGAGACTTTTGTCTCAAACAACAAAAAATAAGATGGCAAAATTTGAAGTTCCTAAACATTCTGTCACAAACTAATGGCCGATGCCATGTTAGCAACCTCCATCTTTAATATACAGCCTATTGACATTCACAGAAATTAACCCATTACATGTACTCAGATATCAAAACCAAGTGTATAATTACATACATTTGTGTAGCCGTTGCAGTGTAGAACTGTTCAGAGATATCGGGGGTTTTCCAACTCTAAGTCTTATTCCTCAGTTAATCGACAAGGCGAGCCACTGTACACTGAACATCTTGTATGATGTATTATACAGTGTTTATTGATCACTTACAGAATGAATGCCATCTCAGGACATTGACCGATCCAGAATGTATGGAGAATGGATTTTTATGTTTGAATAGCTTGCCCTAATGCACCCATTTTATCTCTTGAGGCGTTCAAGTACGGTGTTTGTTACAGCACTACTGTGTGTGGCATTATTATGTGATGTAGTAGTGAGAGCTAGAAGTTTGAAGTAAAAATTAATAACAATAAATCCACATTTAAATTATTTTACATTTTTTGTTTGTGACCTTATTTCTTTCTTTTAATAGATTTCTGTCTAGGGTGGAGTCTTGGAATGGTTGACACATGCTGGTTTTCCCTAGGAGACACGCAGCAACATTTTCCAATGATTTTGGTTGAAATATAAATGCTATTCTAAGAAAGCTAAGCATACATCATTCTTTGTTTTTTTTTGTAGTCGATCCCATATATTTGGAATCAACAGTCAAAAAGCGATGAATCCCTTTTGTGTTCTGTTTGTTTTGTATCTGTCTAAGACTCTTCCTCACACATCTCTCACCAACAAACACACTCATATGAAAATTTGCAAGCACACACACTGTCACACATGCTCGAGTGCACACAAAGAAGTGAAAACACCAAAAAAAAGCACTACCCACATCCTGTTTAGTGAGCTCCCTGCAAGCCATGGTGAGTGTTTGTACTTCAACCACAGAAGCCGTATGGAGCCTCAAACTCCTGCACTTATCTCACCGCACTCTGCTTAACCTGGCAAACTGTCTGAAAACATTCCCTTGATACAGCTTCACCTCTACTGTGTTACGCTCCACAACAAACAGGGCTCAAACAGTTTGGCAGATACATGATGAATCTCTTTCAGCGGCAAAGTGGATTTGGGTTTTGAATCGGGGAATGAAAAGAAGAAAATAAACTTGCTTTTTTTTGCCTGTTTTAAAAATGAGTTTATGTAAGTTTGATTGAATTATTATGGAATCACATTTATCCAAGTATGTTTTAAAACAAATAATTACATTTTTTTCTGTATTAAAATGCATTTGGATATTTTTTTTTAACCATAAATTGCAGTATAACAAAATAATACAACATATCTGAGAATGTGATTACAAAAGTTATGTTTTCTGTTAGTTGCATTTCCAAGGTTGACACCACATGTAAACTCTCATGTACCTTTTAATTGAAGGTGCCTGAAAAAGTAAACGAAGATGGATGACTCGCATGGTTTCACAGACAGTTCTGTATTGGTGATGATACACAATGCTTTTTAATCCACATAACCAACGATACAATCACATATTTCACAATATTTTTATTACATTAATAATGGAGCAATAAATAGTTTGTGTTGTGATGTTAGCCAGGAAGCAAAACTGCATCTTGATAGAGCTGGAATCTCCAGTAATAAAGCTGCTATTTTTGTGCTCTGCTTATGTTACAGCTCACAATTCATATACATTTTTTTTTTTTACTCCAAGAACCAATAAATAAATAAAAACAATAAAATAAAGTGGAATAAGGCTAGAATGCTAATTTATAGCAGGCGAAAGAGTGTCTCTTTATGTAGGAAAACAGAGATCTAAGCTCAGCTGTGGCAACAACAAAATGCCATAGAGTTTCTGAGTGACATGGAGAGGCATTAACCTGCCTCATGAGAGGGAATTATTCACCAGTGTAGAGCCTTGCTATGGTGGCCACCTAACTTCCAAGCCCCAGCCCTATCCCTTTGCACCACCCTCATCAGCATGCATTATTCTTTTTTTTGGTGTCTGTTCACATTGGCTGACAAGCTCAGTTTGCTTGGCGTAGCCTGGAGGTACAACCACATCACACATACAGCGCTCCCGTTTCTCTCGCTGTCGCACGGGCTGTTAACAGTGGTTTCAGAGTCAGGGAATGTGAAAATATTCAGCGTGAAGTGGAAGGTGGCGGGGTTGGGGGTGGGTGGGATTTGACTAAAGAGAAAAAGGACTGGGGGAGGGGTTGGGGGACTTGAAAGTGTGACACCACACAGACTTGCCAGTGTTGGCTGATGCGTCTGGCCATCCTGAAAGGTTAACAGGCACCAACCTCCCCTCTGTCCAATGTGACATGACACTCTCTCCGCTGCCGTCGCCCGCTTTGATGTGACGTTCGCTCACGGTTCATGAACTCTGGGGGCCTTGAGTGGGATCTTTCACTTTGTGTTGTGTGGGACATCATAAAGAGTGGCAGCACAAAGAGAGCCCAATTAACTATTTTCTGGATTTTTGCCCTTCTTTGATCTGTCGCATACAGACTCATGACGGAACTCGCACACGCACAAACAGTCGCCCATGCAACTGTAAACACATATCCATGCCGCACACTCGCACACAGTGTTATGGTCCCCCGCTGCCCCGCCCAGAAACACATTGTCTCCCTTCAGAGCGGACATTAATAAGAAATGAGTCCTTTTGAAGCGTAGCTGTGGGTTGTCAAATCTCTAGCGACATCATCTCACCCAAGAATAGCCTCCTCCCATCTTTTAACATACACTCCTACACATTCAGCCTTCCTTTGTGCATAAGCAACACTGTAAGGAGAGTCTGTATCCAAAGGTGTCCTAACTTGATACCAAAATGTATTCAGTTCCTGGAAACACACATGATCCCCACACTTCATGTTTACTGCAATGCAAGATAGTAACACAATTTTTGTTCTCTCTGTCTGACGTTGCCTGCACCCACTCCTCATTTACTTTGAACATTGATTTGTGGTATGTTGGCTGGATGGAGAAATCAAAAACCAAATCACACCTGTGGTATTGTTCAACTGTGTGTGGGTGTGTGTGTGATCAGTTTATTCCTTTAGTTCAGGGGTGTTGAACTCCAGGCCTTGAGGGCCAGTGTCCTGCAGGTTTTAGATCTCACCCTGGGTCAACACACCTGAATTAAATGATTAGTTCATTACCAGGCCTCTGGGGAACTTCAAGCCATGTTGAGGAGGTGATTTAGCCATTTAAATCAGCTGTGTTGGATCAAGGACACATCTAAAACCTGCAGGACACCGGCCCTTGAGGCCTGGAGTTCGACACCTGTGCTTTAGTTAAAGGCAGAAGGGCAGAAAACAGTTATCAGTACATCAGGAAGAAAGGTGGGATCCCCCCATTTCTCTGCTCATATTTACAGGTTTTTTTTCCTTTTTTGATGTGATGTGAATGCAGGGTTTCCTCCATCCCAACTTACTTTTGATGTACAGCGTGTGTTTGAAGCTTAGCCTGTCACTGCAATATCTCTGGTAATGTAAAGCACCCCATGCCCTCTCCGTCACCCTGAACAACCCCCTCCCGACTGTGCACACACTCTCGCCCATGGCGGATTTGCTTCCCAGTTGCTTCTTGCTTTGATGGTGTGATACAGTTGTTAAAGCCCGTCACTCTTTTTTCTTTTTTCTTTTTTCATGCCTTCACGATGTGATTAGGTGTTCAGTGTTTCCTGTCAGGTCACAAACCCAGTTGTTCCTTTGCTGTCAAATTACATGACTAGAACTAATGCATTATGTGATGACAACATGTCCAAATTAGTGTTATTTGTAAAAAATAAAATTAAAAAAATAAATAAATACTTGATTACTCTGAGTACAAATGCACATTAAACAAACTACATTATATTCAGCCTTTGATTTTCTGAATGCAATAAAATGTTAATTATAAGAAGTCAGAAAATTCTGTTGGAATTGCTTCCAACATGTGTATACTGCCACTCACAGTATGTCACGCCATGGAATCTATCTTATAGATGATAGCGAACGAGCTATCTCACCCTCAGTTCATACTTTCCGACATCCTCGTCTCTCTGCCTGACACCTGTTATACTCATATGAAAGATCTGCCTCCTCCTCTGTGCTGCTGCTTTAAGATTCGCTTTGTGCCGCCGTAAAAGCTGCCTCAATACACAGTCTGAAAACCTGTAAATTATCAGTGTGAACTCTGCTCACAGACAAGATTGTTTCTTTTTTTTCCAGCAAAAAATGTTTTACCACAACTTCACATGGAAAAGTATCCTAACACGCTGCACGTGAACATGTAGGAGTCGATCGGTTATACAGGATAGACCACCGCACAGACCAACACACTCAGCAAAGAAAAATAAGCAAAAACAGCAAAAACAACAATGCCCATTTTGAAATTGCTATCAAGTCTTTGGTCATGAGAGAACTGTAATTTTTATATTTGCACATATCACCAATGGATCTTTAACATAAATGTGCCGGGTGAGGATTCATTGTTCATCCTTAGTTGATTAGTGTAGTTTATTTTATGTAACACATTTCTAAATGCTAAACGTGCTCTCCCATGTCCACATGTAACCCTGCCATTTATTTCCCTCCTCTGCTGGCACTCTTATATACACTCCATGTTGACTTGTACACGGCATTTTCACCAATCTGTTCACACAGGAACAATGTATTCATAACTAACTGACAGACAGTAAAAGAGCTTGTAAACTTTGTGGTTAGTGTCGGACTTCTTTTACAAACATGGGGCCGTATGCACCCACGAGGCAGATACTGTATTGTCAGAGGCCTCTGACCCCATGGAAATTATTTTTGGATATTAGGGCATAACCAAAGTTTTCGTCTGCTTTTAGGCTTTTTTCACATGCTGTTTTTCTTTCTTTCTTTCTTTCTTTCTTTCTTTCTTTCTTTCTATTGCATGCAGCAGGATACATTTTCCAGTAAATGCTTTCTAGATTTGTTTGTGAACTCGGTGAATATGTTGTTCGTACACCACAATAAATTTATTTTGTGAGCTATTAATGGTTAAAGTGCTTTACACCGCTTTGTGTTTCATTCTGGTCTCTCTCTTTCCTGTTGATTATACTCTTGCCTCATTTGTCACAGCGTTTGAAAAGTGTGTCATTTCCTGTGTGTTCGTGGCCTGACCCTATTCCATTTATCAGCTTTTTGTGAGACTCTAATTGTCATTGCTCTTGGCACAATGTTGTAGCCTTTTTTGTGCTCACCAACAATTATTTCATGTTCAACCTGAATTTTCACTTGCAGTTCTCCATTCTGCAAAGCCATTAATGTGCGGTTATGATCAGGATCTCCATCATGACAAATGACATGATTCATGTGCAACTTCCCATAAAGCAGTTTCCCATTTATTAGTGATTCATTATGAAGTCTGTTTTTTTCATGGTATTACCAAGGCTAAAATATATTGCAGGTATCTCACAGATTGAGGTTATAGTAAACTTTGATCTTATTGGCTTATCAAAGAGGTCATTGTAGATAGGAAGTGTTAAATGTCACAGTTTTACAGTGATAAAAAGACAAGGAGAAAAGAGCACTTACAAAAATAACCACACTGTACTTTGGCAGTTTTTCTTTCAGTATTATTTTGACATGTGGTCGCAGCAGTGAATGGAATCTGCTCCGATAGTTTAGATTGCTCCCCGTTGCCTTGTGCTCCTCTTCATCTGTCAGCAGCATTAGGTGTTCCCCAGACAGGGTCTTAATAGTGGCAGAGCGCAGGGGACAGGGCCTGTAATGGAAGCTCTTTGTCCAGTTGTCACTTTCACTGCTCCCATGGAAAAATCCTGCTGGCCATTGCGATGAGCCCTCTAGGTAACAGCCACAGCTCTTCTGTCACCGCTTGACTAAAAGCATGTGTCACACTAAACTAGCTTAACTTTGTTCTGGCTTGTTTTCTCTTGATCTCACTTGTTTTTCCAGCCAGTTGTTTTTGTTTTTTTTGACAAATGTACTTCATATATGGTATGATAAGTCATGAGAATATCAGCTTTTATGTCATTTGAAACATGTGAAAAGAAAAATATTACTTTTGACGTTGTCTCACCTGATATGTATACAAATGCTTTGCTGTTGCATTGCCAAGATATGGTTCAGTAAAGAAAGGAATAAAAGCTTTATGCCATTAAAATTCCTTCATGTCTCAGATGCCAGAGTTCCCAGCTTATCATCTCCCTGAAGTGGTTCTGAATACCTCCCACTTGACTTTGTATTAGTTGAATATAAAGGGAGCCCTGGCTACATGCAGCTCTTCCTCTGGGTAAACATTGTTGAGTGTGATAAGAATTTTAGACAGAAATTAATATTGCCACAGTTCAAGGAAAAGGCCAAAAAAAAAAAAAAAGTGTATCGCGGCAACCAGTTTGAATATAAAGCTAGGGGGTTGCCATATGATTCATCATCTGCAAATACCACTTCTCTCAAGATGGGACGTGGAGTCGGACCAGCGAAGGCTGCCCATTTGTGCATGAATAATGAGACCAATAAGCTTCAAACCCTGAAGTTGCTTCAGCTCCAAGAATCTGTAGTATAGGTTAGCGTGAGTGCCGATGAAGGCATGCGCATATAGTTATAGAATTATTTTGATTGATCGTATTCATTGAAGTATCATAGATGGCAAAGAAATCTACTGTATATTATTAGGTTGCGTAAACTATATTATTGTTACCATCACACCAAGTCTATATGGAGTAGCATGCTTTCTGGGATGTGGCTTTGTGTGTAAGCTTTTTATCCTGGTTCATTTGTGGACAGTAATGTGGATATGTGCACACAAATGCATACCTTTCTTGATCACTTTGAAGGTAGTTGTACGCTCACTTTTTAAGATAACTTAAAATAAAAAATATTCAATATTCTCTGGGCACTATTTGACCATTCTTTGAAGACCTGTACTGGCTCTCAAAACTGCTCTTAAATGACTGTGCTGGACTTTGGATATACTAGCTGTACTTGAACTTTGGATGGGGTTTTTGGTGTTTAATGGCACGTGACATAGAGCTTCTGTGTGTAATACTGGCACCTTCTGGTTATTGTAGTGTGGTTTGTTATTTTATATATTTGTATTTTTTTGAGATTTTTTTTTACATATATAGTTTTTTAAAGGGGTATTCCAGTCATGTAGCAATGCACTTCCACAAAGATTAAAGATGCAGGGACCTTTTATTCCACAAACACTGGATTCACCATTTAACATATACAAAAGCAACCATGAGCGTCTTGCCCTCATCAAGTATTCACAATACAAACAAAACACTTGACTATGAAATCAATTCTGTTTTGCAGTAAGTTCAGATGTTTGCATAATGTGGGGGTTTTGCCCATGCCCCGCCTTCCCCCAGCTTTCTTATCTCCTCCAGCAGAGGGTAGTGGGCAGACCTCCATCCCACAGGCCAGCTGGATTACGCTTGTTGGTTTAATCCCATTCATTCTCTCAGTACTCTGTGTCAAACCGAAACCTACTGGACCATCATGTCCCTTAGTCTTGCTTACACATTTACACGCACACACATGCACACGGGCATACGTACACGCACATGTACTGAGGTGTTTGTGTTTGATAAGGCCCGTGTGGAAGTATTAGCCCCATCAGCCCAGCTCCATCACATCATGGGAAATCCCTTTTCCTCCAGTGATCCCCAGTCTGCCCTTATCACCACATCCTGCTCTAAAGCCCTAAACCCTTGTGTCACTACACGCTGCTTCTGTGTCAGGGATCAACTCTGATGTGCGTGTAGAGCGACTAAAACTGAAAATGCTGTTTATATGTCAAAATGACTTCAGCTTTACAAGATGATTTTAAAAATGAAATGTTTACAGTAAAAGACCAACAGGAGATAGATCTCTCTTCCCCCCCTTCACATGTCTGTGTGCATCATCACTAATCACAAAGAGTTTTATCTGGTTAACTTTATCATTAGAACTTTTTAATCTTCCTATTATTTGATTTAGCAGTATTTGTTTTTCTTTAAAAAATTTTAGTATGTTCTTAGGTTATTGTACACTTGCATGGAGCACAATTCTCTTGCATTGTTTTTCCACTGCAGCTGAAAAAAAAAGGAGGAAAGGTTGTGTAATAACCAATGGATTTGCTGAAGGCAGCAGCTGTTTGCTGTTGAGTTGTGAGCCAGACAGTGTTGTATGGCATCTTGACTGGAAATGCTCTGCAAACAGCCAGCAGACTAAACAGATTATAGATCTGACAAGCAGAAAAAATAATAAAATAATAAAAATTGCAACATCAGGAGCTTTAGACAGTCACAGACATAATGCGAACTGTACATCCATTTTCTAGCAAATAGTGTAGATGTGTGTATATCATAGAGTATGGTGCAATAATAGTTGTAGTTTGGGTTATACACTCTCTCCAAGACAAATAATTACGTTTTGGGCTCAGCTTTCTTCAAGATGACCCCAAAACAGAGTCTGCCTCCTCTTTAGGAGCCATTGTACTTTCAGCTATGCAAAGTATAAAGCCAATAATCACTAACAAAATAAACTTGCAACAATAGTTAAATTTGAACAATGGATATAATTTAATTAAATACATGTCTCTCAAGCAGTATGATAATATCACTCATTTTAAATAGTAGAACATCTTAAATCGTAGTTGCTTAAATTGTGCCTGTGATTTAACACACTTTACTTCATTGCACTCTATTGCATCTCAACATCTTTCCCACAGCTGTTTGTGAGACATTAAGACATTATTCTTAATGACACATTCTGTCACAGAGTGCCCCAAATGCACGTACCCCCTGATTAAAATGTCATTGACGACCTAGTGGGTTGGACAGTTCATAGCCTACAAACAGCTGATGAAAGTATTCGAAACATGACATAACACATGGGAAATTTCCATCGCAGCAGGGGGTTTAGTCACTCTAGCATGCAAATGTCAGACACATGTTTTTTAGGAAGACAAAAAAAAAAGAAGCGGGCCAGCCAGAGCAGGCTCACATACACATTTTCTCATTTCCTGTTCAATTCTTGTGTTAACTGAGTCCTTTCAGCACTTAAAGGAGGGGTGGGAGTTTTCCTCAGCAGTATGCAAGAAGACCACGAGAAGAAGATTTTGTTTGTTGTGTTAGCTGTTGATAATAAATGCCAAATTATTTCTGTCTCGAAGATGAGCTGCAGGCAAGGCAAAGGTTGATCCACTGATAACCTACCATGTGTAAAATCTTCAAATGTGCCTCATAGATGTTTTTTTAAAATCATTTTTCTCACATTCAGTCACAGTTGCTTTTTACTTCATTTTGAGATCATCAGAAGCGTCAGCTGAGTTTGACTCAAGTATTTCTCAGCAGGGGGAAGGTTGTTCTACATCACTCGCTCTCAATATGTGTTGTTTTGACAGCATGTCCCAAAGAGCTGTTTTAGTCAAACAAGTGTAAATGTAGGTGTCATCCATAATTTGTTGAGGGCAGACTTGTTGTTTTGTTGCCTTCATGCTCTGAGAGGTGATACACTGTTTTTTTTTTTTTTTTTTTTTTTTTTTTTTTTACTCACCTCTTTAATTGAACCCTTTGGGCAACAAGTGATCGAGGCTTTATACAGTCACATATTTTACTTTATCGTTCATCCACCAAAGGCTTAGATTAACCTTTCATTAAATTTTCATGCAACAAATCTTAAAAAAAAAAAAAATGGTTTGACATCTTTGGAGATAGGTGATCTATTTGCGTGATGCAACTCTTGGGCAAGGATTTATGAAGGATTAATGTCACTGACATCCTCACATATTCCTTATGATACTCATAAAGTGACATTTTTTTAGAATGAATCTTTTTATGTAAAAAAAACAACAACAATAAATCAGATAAAGAGAATCTCTATAAATAGAGATGATTTTTTTTCCTGACTTTGTTAAGGCATTGTCTTTTATTTTCACCTACCCACCAGTGGCAGTGTGTACAGTCCTACTCTGAGAGGCTGCTGTGCTACAGTGGCCCTGACATGTCAAACGAAATGCAACTTTAAAAAAATACAGCAAACTGAAAAATACTGCAAAAGCAAGCATTACAACAGAAGTTGAATAAAATGCAAGAAAAGTAGAAAAAAACAACAACAAAATCTCACAAAACACAACAGAAATGTTTCTGGGGTCCCAATAACCTGATGGACCGGCTGGGGAAGTGACAGAAATCAAAAAAATGTGAACGACTTCAATGGGGCAGGCTTAAAACAGGACCATCAGGGTTGTGAGGGTTTTTTTTCTATTTCCATTGATTTTTATTCCGCTTCTTTTGTGTTTTGTATGCTTCTGCAGCGGTTTTCTATTTGCTAGTGATTTCTTAAGCTGCAGTACATTTGACCTCTCATGGCTACCATAGACTGCCACTGACGTGGTTGGACCTACTGATCACATCTCAACTTCCATCTGTTAACATAGCAAGGCATTTTTGAGCCTGCTCTGCTGGGATGTTCAGTCGAATGCTTGTTGTTTGACTCTTTCTGCAGAATCACTAAAATGTCTTCAAGTTCCTCTCGCCACACACTCATTCCCAAAACCCCCATATCTTCTTGCTCAACCTTAAGCTAAAACACTGCTGTGATACTCTAAAACACGTTCCCTCCTCATTTATTATGAATGGTCTGGCTTTGCAACAAGTAAGCTGCAAGAATATTAGTCCTGATTGAGTGCTTTCTGGTGAGTGCAGAGGCACCTTTTCTGCTATTGTTGTATGATCAGTGTTGCTATGCTTCTTCGAGCACGCAGGTTAAGTGCAGATTTATACAGCAGTAATGCAAAGTCATTTAGGCGGCCTTTCTGTTTTTCTTTTTCTTTTAAAACTAAACCTTTTAAGTTGGTCTAAGGTGAAAAGAAATGCTGCACTCAGAGACCATCAATCCATAGTGTCTCCTGTAAATGTGGGTAAGGAGACAGAGTGGGCCATCTACTAATAAGAAAGTTGGCAATTTTATCCTTGGCTCCTTCAACCTGCATGCTTGTGGGCACAGTAATAAACCCCCAGTTGCCCCCAATAAAACAACGTGTGAATGTCAGGTTATAAGTGCTCAGGCACTGAAAAGCTTTGATGGATGTACGTGTGCATGGGTGGACGAGGCTTGTAGTAAGAAACCACTTTGCTTATAAGTACCAGTCCATTTACCTTTTTTATATGATTTGTTTTGGTGGTTTGGCCCCTGTGGTTTACTTACTTTATATAAACTCAGATAAAGACATTTTAGCATGTTAACACTTATGTCGACTTTATTGTAAATGTTTAACACAATTCTGGACTTGTTTTCAGCTTCCCTGAGTGTTGTTGTGATTATATGTTGTTCTGGTATTATTAAAATTGAACTGAACAGAGCTGAATGTATTAAAAATAATTGTGCCCAAGTCCTCTGTTCTTTTAGCTGTGAAGCATATCAGCCGACAACAACAATAAATGAGTTTCTTCTGGGTATTTTTTAAATTTTATTTTGTTTTTGTCATTTTCAGTTTCTGGATAAGTTTCCATTAAGCCCCTCTCTCTGCTCTTGTTCACTAATATTGCATTATTTACAAGCTGGTGCAGCACTGAGCTGTTTCTATTACTGTGTGTGAAAGAAAGAGGGGGAAAAAGGAGGAAAATGTGTACACATCTTGAGTGTGTGTGTGCTGATACACACATGTACAGCATACACAAAACAGGCATAGTCACGCATAAGCGAGCAGGCCCATGTCTGGTGATATAGCGTGAAATGGGACAGGTCATGGACATGGCTGCAGCACATCGGCAGGTGTTGACCAGGCCAAAACGATCTATTGAGTATAATTTGCACATGTTAGCCACTGTTGCCCTTTTCCCTTCAAGCAGCGCAGGTTCAGATCGAATCGATGTTCAAGGTCCTTAAACCTAAATAAGCTCTAAAATTGATTTGTTGGTACATTTTTACATCAATAGTTCATTGGTGGTGGTAGGATAGGCATTTCAAAATAGACAAAAAAACCCTTCAGAATTACCTGTGTTATATTAAGTTCAGTCAGTGGGATAGGTAGGAACGATGTGCATTTCATGTGTGGGCTAACTACCCTGAAAAAAGCTTAGAGCCATTTTGTCTGGCATCCATAGTGCTTGGGGTCCTTAGGGTCAGCAGCAGCACTCTTTCAGACCCGCAGGCCAAGCCAGAGGCTTTTCTTGCACAGACATACCCAGTAAAATCCCCTGTAATCAAGCAGCTGGAAGGTCCACATTGAGGGGATTTAGTGCAGTGTGGCAAGTGCCAATCTGTCTGCAATCAGGATTTACACAGGCCTAGCTCCCGATGGCATTCAGTAATTTCTAGCGCGATGCTTGAGACTGATCACAGTGAGTCATGATGTCCCTTGAATAGAAAGACAATGCTGGTCAAATACAGCCCATGATTCGTGGGTCTGGAGAATGGTGAAAGTAGAAGTAAGGATTTAATATAAACAGAGCCAACATTTTATATTTTGTACAAGCATGCCCTCAAAACTACCTCAGTTACTATTGTTTTTAATAGTTTTACAAAATATACAATGAATATAAATCTTTGTGATCCTGGTTCATGTTGACTTGATTGTTTAATTTCATAATTTCTGCAGATTTATCAGCTGCACATTCACACCCCCAGTATCATCTTCTACCACCTCCCAAAGCTATTCTATTGGCTGTAGATCTGGAGTTTGGGCAGAATACTGAAGTACACTCATTGTCATTTTTATGTAAGATTTTTAAGATGACTCTTGCTTTGTGAAATTATCTGATGTCAAGCTGGACGTAACCATGAAAAGATTGTAAATCATGTCCATACACATGGTTAGCAAGCATACATAGAAAGGCTGTGGCATTTAAACTATGATTGATTGGTATTAACAGGTCCAAAGACTGCCAAGAAAACATTTCACGCACCATTGGTGAGCCTTTGACCACTGCAGCCTCAAATTTGTATTCTTGGCTGACAGGAGTGGAACACGACATGGTCTCCAACTCTTATCAACCATCTGTTTCAATGTTGGACATTATGTGTATTCTGGGATGCTTATCTACTTAGCAGAGTTGCACAGAGTGGTTAACTGAGGTACTCTATCAGCACCATCCAGTCTCGCAATTATCTTACCTCTTATTGACAAGGTACTTTCGGCCAGAGAACGGTTGGTTATGTTTTGTTGTTGCTTTTCACATCATTAACTGTTTATAGAGTTTACTCTTTATGTGTGAAAAATGCTGAGAGATAAGCATTTTCAGGAATGTGCGATGAACCAGGCAATCTTGCACCAACAAACATTCCACTGTCAGATCACATTTTCCATCATTCTAATGTTTGGTATGGAAATTAATTGACGCTTCCAACTTGTATTGACTGAATGTGTTGCGTTGCTTTAACATGGTTGGCTGAATGGTAATTGTGCGAAAAAGCATGTGTACAGGCATTCTTAATACTCTTGATATACAGAAATATCACTGATGTGTTTCTGAATTCTTGTTTCATTTAAATATTTAGATAACTTGTATTGCTTTCTTCTACCTAAGAGTATGGATTGTAGCAGACTATTGCCATCAGTGCACTTCTGTTAGCTGAGAATAAGTGTTTACTTTCTAGCCTGCTTAATTAGGCTGTTACCCAATATTGTTGGGCTCAGCTTGATTTATAACTGGTTTAATGCCCTTTCCTCCTCCATAGTATTTCTATTTATATAGTTTGTTTCAGTTGTAGTTTTGGATGTTTGACTTGAAGTTAACTTATTTCTTCTTTATCGCCTTTTTTATTGTCCTGTGTACACAGAGCCCCTATGCAATAAAAAAAGTAATCAACTCTTTTGGGCCTTTAAGTTATGTGTGTGTACACTGCACACTGGTGTTTATCGCTCATATATGGGATACGTGACGGAAGCTTTTCAGGAGAATTTTCTGTGAATTGTGTAGAAAATGTAAAAGAGAACAAAAAGGCAAAGGCGGAGGTGGGGAGAGGATAGGAGGCAGAGGATAAGAGGAGGTTTGTAAAATGCTGAAACTCCCAGTGGCAGTGGGACAGTCTGATGGAGACACACACACACACACACACACACACACACACACACACACACACACACACAGACTCTGCTTTCCCTACTTTGTGTGTCTATTATTGATGGGCACACAGGGTTCCCACTCAGCCATCTGTTCTCAGCTCTCCCACTCTGTGCCCCTTTTGGTTTTTGCCTACAACTTAGGCAGACTGGCATGAGCATAGCAATGCTGTCCAATCAAAGTGTGAATCCTTCATAAATATATCACACTATTAGGGAGTTAGCTGTTTGAGCAGGAGCCCAGTGAGAGAAAAGAGAAAAATAAAAGTAATGTCCTGAATTTTTAATTAATTCTTCCTCTTTGCTGGATAGCTTCCAATACTTGCACTGATTTGCAGCAGAAGTTATAATCAGAACTTTCACAGACACATAATCATGTCATAACTTCATCAGATCTAAATATAATTGGCAAAGGGGTGTGTGTGTGTTTGTGACGGACTGTCTTCTTGTGTTCAGATCTTAATCAGATCACAGCCACACCCTCTGACTGTTAATAGCATATGGCTGCAGTTTTGATTTGATCAGTGCGGTAACTGATGACCATGCAAATTTAGTCGAGCCCCGGTTGCCAGGGGGAACCCGTGTTGTGCAGGTCTTTTGATTGGCTGCAGGGTGGTCGCATGCGGTGTCGCTTGGCGCCCAGCTGGGACACAGGCCACATGTGGCGAGTCTGGAGACATGTAAGGTCGGTGTGTTTGCAAACACTTGGCTTCGCCCCGTCGGTCCACAGATGCAACCATTATCCCCTCTCCCCCATCCTTCCCTGCTCTCTCCTCCACACATACACACACACACGCACCTTCCTATGCAGTAAACGGGCTATAAACGTTACATTTCGGTCATGCGCAGAAAACCGTGAGCACAAGTTGAGGCTGTGAGACTTAACGTGCATCCTCAATTGCATTCATCTTGTCTGACAATAAGGGTCACCCATGGGTTAGGGAATGCCAGGGGCTTGTTGGGGGTGCTGATTAAAGGTGAGATCATGGTTTCGGGGCTTTAAAAACCTGCAATATTGCTCCATCGTGTGACTTGTATTTTCCATATTCCTAGAGGGGCAGAAGAGGCTTTATTCTCTAGCGAGCGGTAGAGTTAGGATCCCCCGGGGAGTACAAGATGAGAGGGGAATTAATAATGTGCGTGGACTCAAAGGCTTTGACTGAACTAAAGGATCAGAAGCGGCTGAAGAGAGTGTATTAGAGGTAGAATGGAAAACAGAAACATGGGCAAAGAGAAGAAAGTAAGAGGGACTGACAAGCAACCTTTGAGCAAAGGCTGGAAGCAGTAACCTTATAAAAGAGATAAAACAAGTCTGTTTCTTAAAATAAAGGAAGGAGAAGAAGAAAAAGAAAGGTTTTTTTTTTTTTTTTATAAAAAGACCAGCTATTAAAGGGATGCTCCCCTGAAGTTATCCTTTCAGTATCCCTTGTATTCCTTTTATAGTCTTACAGCTTTGTGATGTGTTGACATCAATAGTGAAACAATAACTGTACGTTAAATAGATTAATAAGAAGCATAATCCTCATTATAAGCAGTACATGAGAACAGTTTTTCATTCCTTCAGCTGCCCTGAAAACAGATTGCAAATTAGCATTTCTTACCAAAGCTAGCGTGAGTCACGAGCTGCCATGGCTCCGAGTACTGAGAACATATTTTTCGCATTATGATGTGTGAAGCCAACATGAACTAAGAAAAGAGAACAAACTTCCTCATGTTGAGGAAACTTGAGATTTAATATTAATAGACTTTACCCTGTGATGTGTGAAAGTCACGCTAGCATGCTCAGTGCTGGCACACACTCTCCTCAGGCCACACGGGCTCTGGCCCTGCTGTGACCTCTCTGGCTCGAAGCCAGTGGCTCTGCTATCCTTTGAACCTGGGCAAACCTGGCTCGAGGCACCTGTGTTTAGCCAGATCTGAGTGCAGCTGATCACGGCAGGCAGCATGAAATATTAATTGCTATTAAATGCCAAGCGCGTACACCCGTTCATCCTCTTGTTTCATTCGCATTTTACATTTTTGTCTTTGCTCTGTCTTTAAATTTTGTCATCTGTCTCTCACCCTTCAACAAAGAATATGTAGGCTCATAAGACCAAAAAGAACCTCAATAATGATGATGGGGCAGTTTGCCAGATGCGTTCCCTTCCTGCAGCTTTGCCAAGTGGGCAAAATGCCACCAAGCAGCACAATGGGTTTATCCTCAGTGATTTCTTAAATACCCTAAACACAGACACCTGAAACAAAGACACATAGTAATCTTTTCTATCTACTCCCTTGCTTCTTTCCACATCTTTATCTGTCTCTTTTTCCTTTTTTGCCTCCATCTCTGTTTACAGTAAACAAATAGGTGTCAAGTTAAAACAAAAATATAATCCCTTAGTCTCTTCATAAAGGTGAACCTTCACACTATAGAAGCCATACTGTTATCTTTGTCTCTGAAAACTCAATCCATAGTTGTTCTCAGTAATCGCTTTTATCCTGTAAACAAACTAATGCTGTCCCGAATGCCATTTTTAGGCTTTTTGGTGATAATCAGCCATAATAATTGAAGCTTTGCCCTTTGCATCCTGCAGTCACAACAACTCGTTTCTGATTATGCAACCTTGGCAAAATCACCAAAACACCGTATAGATGAGTAAAAAGACAATGGCCACATCTCTAACAAGCTGAATATCCATGTGAAAATTTCAGCAAAGAAGCAAAAAATCTCCACCATCATGATTAAAATACTAAATTAGGGATCTTTTAAAACAATGCTTCTGCCTGTAAGTAGACTGATGGAGACATTCAACAGCAACTTGAATTGAAGCTGGTCAGGCAGCATGTGGTGGCCTAACACTGCAGTATCTTTCCTTTAATTTCCTTTAATTGCAAATCTGTATGTAAGGAAGGTATATAATGTTAGACTGACCCTGTGTTGAAACCATTAAGCACCACCAAAACACTCCATTACGCAGGTCTTTAGCAGCTCAGAGAAATAACCTCTTATTATGTGGTTGAATAAAGGGATTCCCCCTCTAGAGTGGTTTGATGTAAATGAATGTGACATATATGCACTTCGTGTAACTGATTATGTTAAAGACAAGAACACCTTGAATAGAGAGAGTGGACAACAGCACTTCAACACAAGCACTCCACAGCTCGAAATTGATGGTGTTCGCTTCATAACAGCCATTAACATGTGCTCAAGTTGAATGTTAAATACTAAAGGCGTTGAGGTGCCACATTGTGTGTTTAGAGAAGAGGGAATTTGATGAGACGCTGTCGATGGCACACCTGCCAAGGAACAATTTTGTCCTCCCTGTCGAGGAGACATCTGGCATTGCCACGGTGTTACAACCCGAAATACACCCAGGAGTGGGTAATGAGGCATAGGAGACAGGGGGTTGTGTTTTTTTGTGTGTGAGTGTGTCTGTGTGTGTGCGTGTGTTTTGGGGCGGTGGTCCTCATCTTCCTGAACTAGCCTCTGTAGGGCCTGCGAGCGCACCATCTGCAGTCCTTAGCTGTAAGCCCACTTGCGTGTGACTCATAAGCAGCAACAAATCAACTTAAATGCATGCACAGACACATTTGAGCGTTTAAAACTAAAAAGCTAATAAGTATGGAGGCTTTACAAAAAAAGCTGCCAGCCACCTAGCCGAGGCTCTGCACCGCATGTCTTTGAATGTTACTATTAACATGGTGGCCTGCATTATGTTTACACACAGTCCTGTGTGGAGCTGCATACGCATGAGAGGGGTTGCTAAGAAACGCTCAAGTAATGTTCGATAATCACCCTCAAAGAACAGAGGAGCTGCAAGGAGTGTGTTTTGTTTAACTGCAGCATATACGATGTAAATGCGAGTGGCTCTTCCCCTCTGGTGTCTTTTACTTTTCTTTTTCTGTTGTTGCCTTTGATTTTTTTTTTTTTTCTTTCTGGAGCCTGTCTGTTAAAATCCATCGAAATGGACACAAACGATCAATCGCTTATATGATAAATCATAAAGTCTTTCAATTCTGATTTATTATTAGAATAGTTACGTAGTGCATAACAAGAAACAAAAATGGAACACAGTATAATGAAGCCGTCTGGAGCTGCTTTAGTGTTAGAAGACTGCTTTCGACAGTATTATGCAGAGATGCAATGAAGATGTCTTAATGGTGAATTCTTAGTAGCATATCAGAATGTATTGCAAGAAAAAAAGATAGCCGTAAATATAAGTGGTGGACACAGCCTTGTACATTGGGGGTAAAGGTGTAGCGGTATGAAAATAAAGCATTTCACAGCCAGCTGGTAAAGTTTAAATTCAATAAATAAGTAAAGTTTTATCTGTAAAGCACATTTCAAAGTGCTTCACAACAAAATGCCATAACACAAAAACAAAAGTTGAAATATGGAGCACTGTGCTAACTTTTCCTCTGACACCACTGAAATGGTAAATGGACTGGTTCTTATATAGTGCGTTTCTACTCTACTTGTATACTCAAAGCGCTTTATACAACATGCCTCAATCACCCAACACTTTCTCTTTTACCATTTTCTATCTAGCATTGCTACACATTCACAGTCTGATGAGAACGTCACAGAGAAACTTGGGGTTCAATATTTTGTCTAAAGATACTTCAGTATGTAGACTGGAGAAGCCAGGGATCAAAACCCCAACCTTCCAGTTAGCAGATGACCTGCACTACCCCTGAGTTACAGTCATTCTACAAATGCTCAAGAGAGGATGCTTATGTAAAATAGGGAGCGAGGAGCCTGTAGGCCACACGTTCCCATATCTCAGATATGTTGTGCTCAAGGACACTCCATAAGTCAGTGTTTAGTAATATGGTTTACTACTTAGTGAAACGTATTACTAAGTAGGCTTGTTGTAACAGAGTTGTTACATGCAGCACAGAGACTTATGGCTGATTTTCATGGAATCAAAGGTTAAGGGACACAAAACTGGTTACTGGCAAGTCAACAAACTGGTTGTGTTCTGGTATTCAGTGTGATCACAGCCTTTTAAGATGACATCATGAGTCAGTTACTGTAATCTGTGGTTACCGTAACTGTAACTGAATGTTTAGTTCATTAGAGGTCTTCAAACATAAAAGCAAAGATGAAAGAAATTTGTAGTTTAATTGTTCTAACGTTTCATGTCTTTGTTTATTTCAGGTAATCTCCGCTCTGTCGAGGATCTCCCACCACAGCATTGCACAAATCAAAGGCATCAGGTATGAGTCTCATTTCTCTCTCATTTGTCTTTTAGACAGCTGAAGCACTTCCAAATATCAGAGTCAAAGAAGCCATTTGGAACGATTCCACATTTTCTTACCAGCCTATTTTAAAATGGATGTAGCTATTAACGTCTGCTGCTCATTTGAAATTCAATTTACATTTTAGGCAATTAGCAGCAGCATTCAACCTCCACATTATCATGCAGGACAGAAATGACTGACAATACATTCCCATCTGTCACTCAGACAGCGCTGTGTCGTTCGCAGTCAGAATACTTCATTCCATGCAAGAGTAGTCATTTTTAGTCTCAAGTAATGGCGAAGTTGAGAGAGTTCTCCCCATTTATTGGAATGGGCTCCTAAGTTCTCGTCATTTGCTTGATCTGCTTGGAGCTCGGTGGCTCACCGGCAACACATAAAAAGACATTTTATCTGTCTGAGTAATGAGTTGATGGAGCACAGCTGTTAGGAGCTGTGCCAGGAAATGAAGGGAGGGGAAGGAAACAGGGAGCGAGAGAGTGACAGAGAGAAAGCAGGTCCCCTGACATTAATAAAGGCAACCAGCTGACTGCTGGCTAATTCACTGCTTGTACATGCTGACCATTTTGCTGTGAGGTGTCAAAATCAATGCTCATTTGACCTCATTGTAAATCACAGGACTTTTTATTCTCAACTTATTTTACTTTTAGTAACTTTTCAGTTTTTTGAGTTTCACTATTTTTGGAGTGTTTGCCCTTTAACTGATTGATCAGCCGCCACAATGCTAAGGTCACAGTTCTAGATAGTTTTGGAGGTCGTACCTCTTTTCTCTGCTATAACTGGGACTATCGTAGATTCTATAGCTATGTTTTTAAAGACATTTTAGCTTCTGCACTATGTCTTTTCTTAACATAACTGTGACTTTGGGTGATGTAGGCATGATGTGACTGATCCAGACTTTAGTCTACTTTAATATAAATTTAACAACAGCACTTTGAATACCCAGGCTTTATTAACTTTACTTTTGTTTCAGTGAAATATGAAAATATTCACTACAGTCCCCCTTAACTTACTGCAAGGCATCAACCAGGCAGTGGATAAATACAGAGGGAACCTGAACAGGATGAAAAAAACTATTACAAGAGAATAAAATTAAGAATCGATGCATACTCTGAATTATATCACTTCAGACGTCTTACTGTAGTCGTAGTGCAAAAGCAGACAGAAAAGAAAAGCTTGAAAGGTAAGCGGTAGGTATTTGCCTTTAGTAACCCAGAGCTGTTTGGTCTAAAAGTAAGTACTGACCTCTTAGTCTGCTCCCCAGCAAAACAAATGAGAACTTCATCACAATGACTAAAAGATGACTTTATTAAGTAGGGTCACATTTCACTGTTGGCCAGAACAAAAGAATATTGATATTAAAGAGTACACTCATCTAAATCCTAAGGGAATGTGTCAGAAGAGGAATGGCATAATACAAAGTGTTGTCTTGATAAGTGGCTGGAAATTAAAAGTACTGCTAAGATGCTTGTTAAAATTTTGTTATGTTAACGTGATCTATTCTCAGAACAGCAAATGACAATTTTAAACTTTTGCAAAGATAATAAAGAGTTAATTGTTTTTAATATTATTATTTTATTATCTTTCAGTTAAATAAATTATCACTCAAGTAGAAGTCTTTTTGTTTCTCCTCAAGCTTTTTAGAAATATTTCTTAGTCCCGATTCTAAGTCAGTGCTTTGTTTTTGTCATTAGCATTGTGTCATATATTTAGTTTAAGCAAGTATGTATATATGAATATATTTCTTATCCATGGTAAATTTGTAGAATATAATGACTTGAAAAGTAATTATTGAATATGACAGTCACAAGAACATTTCAAGCTTCAGCAATGAGGAGTGCAAGCAAAAGCAAGTCACATACTTGTGCTTTTACCTTTTTATTTTTACAGGTTTTTAAGCTGTATCGATAAGTGTGGGTAGGATTTATCGTGGCACACTGTTTTCACCCCCTCAGAGCTAACTCTTCAGACCACCTCTAAGACCGAATAGTTAACATTAAAAAAAAGAAAAGAAAATCCCAGAATGCAGAAAATCAATGCTAAATGCTAGCCGTAGATGTGGTGACTTAAATTTACATTTCACAGGTGAGTTCGAGGTGAATATTAAAATGAACTATCAGAGTAGCAAACATTGATTTTCTTTTCCTCTTAAGTACAGCACAAACAGGGATTTCATCAGTTTTGTCATTTAAAAAAATGTAATAGGTGACTCAATATTAAGAAAAGACATTAAGAAGAAAAAAAATCATGACAAAGTTCCTTTCATTATTTGACTGGGTTTTGACTTGATATATTTGGATTGAATTAGTTGCGCTACACACAAACACAAGCAGTGCATGAAAGGTTGTTTAGAAATTGGATTGAGAAGAATATTGTGGAATGGAGGTTTTTTTTAGAGAGCAATTTTAAAGCTCTTTTCCAGCTTAGGCTCCTCAGATTGGAGGGCTCGATGTCCAGATGGTAACTCCACAATCTTAAATGTGCATGCACAGACAGCACATTGTGGCAATGCATTGAACTGTAGACCGATTGGAAAGTTCCTCATTGTGTTAATCGTTTGATAACATTGCCACAGGCATGACTTTGATGTTTTGTTGAAGCACATTGATCTTGTCTGTTCGCTGTAATCAGAGCTCAGTAGTTCATGTCTTTGTTTCTGTGTCAGCATTCCAGCCAGAGTCGGGCATTAAGGCTTTATTTCTCCATGCAGACACGTAATTGCACAGAGATGCACTCTGGATAAAATCACTCAGCATTTCACACATTTCCTGGAACCTGCTGATTTTCCTTTGGTGTAATTTCTGTCTATAGTCATCCCTCATTTCTTTAAATTTTGGTTGGGAAATGGAAAATAGGTGCAGTGATTTATTGAACATTTAAACATTTATGAAATTTACTGACTTTGTATCATTCTAACAAGCCTGAAAATCTAAATTTGGTATGACCACCTTTATTCTTCAGCATATCCTGAACTCTGTTAGGGAACCGTTCTTGTATTTCCTCTTCAGGAATAGTTCTCCATGCAACTTGAAGGACATTAAGTGCTCTTATGTGTTTTACATTTTTAATGGGACTTTTCCACATTCATTATTCCATTGATTTTGACAGTATCCCCAACACCACTGGCTGAAATGCAGCCCCAAACCATGACAGCCTCCATCTGTAGACACTCACTGTTGTATCTCTGTGTACCTCCTCCACACAGACAGATCAACTGAAGGGCTAGATGTATCTCTCAGGTCCTGTGTCAGGTCTTTACTGGACATTTTCCTATTTTTTAAGAATATGGCGTTCACATACTGTTCGTCTGTTGTAGATACTTTTTAGGTCTGCCACTTCTTCTTTTGTCCTTCACTCGTTCACTTTATTCAGACACACTGCACACTGTACTGAGATTTGCCAAATTTTGTCTAATAGCTCTTTAAGAACCTTGATGAAAAAAGCATTATGGTTATCTGTGGCATTTTTCATAGATTCAAATGATGAAACGGGAACAAATTCTACACATAACAGACAATTTAGCAAAGAACAAAATTTAAAATGTGATGATGCATTATTTTAACCCTCTCCTACAACATATTTTTAGCACTAAAACCTTAACTGGTCCCATTTTATTCTGCTTGCCTTCATGATTGACGTTGTCTTCTTCAGTAACAAAACTACAAATCCTCTTTTTTTTTTTAAAGCCTCATGTTCTCATCTTTTTGTGTGTCATACGTGTTGACCTTGGCTTTCTTACGGCTTATCTGCAGTATAAGCCTGCATCATCCTCTGCCCTGTTGTCACCCCAAGCCCCCTCCAAACAGCCACCCTACCGCCCACACACACTATCCTCAGCTAACTCTACTGTAACCTTCAACCCGCTTGTGCTTGTGTCCTAATTCATCACTGATCCCTGCTGTTTGAGTGTACAGTATCTCCTGGCCTCTGAGGGATCAGGTCATAGAGTGTGGGACACCTCAGATCACCACATAGACTGATCTGATCAGGAAGTTGACATAATATAATGATCCTCCAGTGTGATATTGTCACATGCAATGTATTTACATTTGTGAATGTTTACTTTTTAAATATTATAGTGGCTTCATGGTGGTTTGCACATTTACCTAACAAGCCAAGAAGCCCTGGTTTGATACATTTTTTTTAAATATTTATTTATCTTGGTTAATCATATCAGAAGTTTGAAAACTGAAAGTTTTATGGCTTCTCTCCAGGCAGTCACAAATATTTCATCAGATTTACCCAAAGTCTTTCTTCAGATCACCAAAACCCAAGTTTGACTTGAGTTAATTAATCAGTGTAATAAACAAAAATAAAAATCAGACTCTGTAATCATTGTTTGAAATTTGCTACATGCTCATGGATAAGAATTCATAGCTCAAAGGATAAGAAAGAGCTTCCCTGAAAGAAGACTTACAGAAAAATATAGAAAAATTGCGAGATATGCTAAATGAAGAAGCAACTGAGACCAAAACTAGACTATAACATTTTTAACCCTTTGTTTTGGGTCAAAATCTGCAATATGAGGCATTCTTTTTGAAGTTTCCTTTTAAATTCCAGACATGATACAAAAGGTTGGAAAAAAACTGCAGTGAAAATTTGTCCAACATTCTCCCTCTTTACATGCAGATGTAGATCCTTTAGCCAGTCAGCTATAGGGACAAACGACAGAGAGAAGAGACAGAGCAGGTTAACAAAGATTAATAGGAGGTGTGTGTAACAATGTCTAAACAGCATAGTTGCTTTCTAAATAAGGAATTGGTGATGACATCTCCATCTCTGCTTCCTGAGAACTGCATTAGAATATTGATGTATATTCTATGATAATTAAAAATCTGAAGAATATGGCTAGCTAGCTTAGTTTAGCATAAACACAGAACAAAGGGAAGCAGGAAGTTCTTGCATCTGTCTAAAAATAACAAAATCTGCCTGTTGACATATGTATTAGTTTATGAACTTATCTATTGTTATTTAGGTTATAAGGAATAGTAAAACACACTTCGTCTGTCTTTCTGTGCTTATTTTGTGCCCCTTTACACCACTGAACATCACGCTTATTAGTACGCAGTCATCATGTTGCATGTCCGTTTCTGTTTTTCTTATATACCATTTGACTGTACTGCATGTGCTAATTTCTCTGTAAGCGCTGTGAATCCAACTCTGCAGGAAAAAAAAGAAAAAACCCTCCTATTCACATGCTGATTGCACACACTGCCCCTCCCCAGGAAATGAAACTGTAGCAGTGGGTTTACAGGGAGAATGGGGAGATTTATAGACAAGCATGGTACAATAAGTAGCAAAGTGCGGAAGCTTGCTGGAGCTCCAGCGATTTATCGACCCCTGCAGAAATGAAGCCGTGTCCTGGGACATGAAACTGCTTCCATTGCTGACCATTTGAGCTGCTTTCACACACAACATCTACACTGTTGTTCTGCTGTTTGACAATAATGGATCAATGGGACTGGCTCATTGCGGATTTGTACAGGACACCTGCACTAACAGTTCCCATTACACCAGAAGAGTGTGGAATAAATTAGACATGATCACAAAGACATTGGGGTTCATTACAGTAATGTAATTCAGTGAGAAAGGAAGAAAAGCTGCAATGTGTAAGATGAGAACTCTGTGATTTATGAAAAATGTTAAGTAAAAAAACCCCAAAAAACCAAAGCAAAACAATGCTTTATCTGTGCTTAAAGAGATTTTTTTTACCTCTTGTGGTTTGACCATGAGATGTTTCAAATCAAATAACAAAAGCGACTATAATATTTAAAAGTTGAATCATCCAATTCGTCATTCACCTGCTATGAATTAAAGTAAAAAAGCATTCAAATAAATAAAAAAGAAATACCTCAATGGTTAAAAGTAGGCAAAAACACATAAAGACACCAAATTCATTGGTTATACATAGCTACAATTACAAAATACTGAATCTCTTTTAGTCTTTTTTCAAAGTACTTTTAAATGAGAAATATAAATACAAAAAAAACATATAGTATACAGTGCTTAATAAATTTATTAGAGCACCTCTTATTCATATTAAAACAACAACACACACAACACAGATATTTTCGAACTCTGGGAAAAATGTATTTAAAACCAAAACTTGCAGCAGTTACTGAACTGAATTTGTGTTTTTATACCCAAATTTGAGTCGGCACACTGAGAAGTCAAAAATGAATCAAGCATAACATAAAAGCATTAAGACTAATTTTTCTGTTCAGGGATGCAAAACTGTAAAAAAAAACAAAAAACAAACAAACAAACATAACTGCTTTAACAGTAACTTCATGGGTAACAACAATAATTATATTTTAGCATTATCGATACATTTGGGTTAAAGAGGTTGCAGATACTGGTGGGTTAACCATTAAAGAAACATATAATATGTTTTTTGTAATTACTTAAACTGTAAATTTAGTGCAGCTGTGATATAAACGTTACGTTGGGTGATGGTCTAATAAATTTGTAAATTTATATATATATATCTATATATCTATATATATATATATATATATATATATATATATATATATCTAAATTCTACATTTGATACATCTTTTCATCATATATATGTATGCTTAATAATGAATTTCTTCCAGGAGAAACATTGCATGCAGGGACCCCAGGTCTTACTGCTGTAAGGTTTCTTCTTCTATTTTCTTTTTGGATAACAACAAAAAAATGAAGTAAAATGAAAAACATCTGGACAGCTGTGATGAAGCTCGTGACTCAGTGTGGATGGCCACTAACTAATGATTAGACTCCTGCAGATATGTGATGCATTCACAGGCAAAACTAAAATTAAAAATATATCTGCAAGCAAAAAACAAATCTTTAACATTTTCTAAACACAAATTATTCACCAGCTCCCATTAATGTGGTGTCCATTGCATTTTTACATTTTGGAGTAAAACAGTGAAATGAGGTGAATGATGCAAGAGTCAGTGACATGAAATTGTAATCATTTTCCAAAGGTATTGTGCTCCTCGATTAACCATTTTCTATGAAGTCTGGAGACCAGTTGGTGCTGAATTTTTTCAGTCTTCCCCCTCTGAAACCTCTGTTTAACATGTAGCAGTTTTCTTCACCAGGGATGCGCTCCGAGGCTTCGCTTTATTTGCAATGAGATTAGTTTGAGCAGCTTGAGAAGGCGAGACAAAGACTGAAAGCAGGTGTCGCACTCCTAAAGCGTGAAAGTTGGAAACCGTGCACATAATCGAGCCCCCCCCCTCCTTCCCTTCTAGCACTGAATAGCCAAGAGACAGCTCATCAGAGGTGTACTGATGAAATTATGAACATAGTTCAATTGTACCTCGTTGCACCATTAAGAGAAATGAAAACAGCAGCACCGGACAGAGCTTGGCTCCGCAAAACAACACAGAGGTGATAGATACGAGTGCATATCTCCACAAACTACTATGTAATTAAATTTTGCCCTGCGGGACTCCATTAATAACTTATAATATAATGCACATTTCATTGGAGGGGGCCTTCAGATGTGGGTGTGTTATTGCACTCCGGAGAAAGCGCCCTGTGTGCTTCATAACAGTTAGCGAGAAGGTAACATAAATCAGATGAGGCAGTTTTTTGTGTTAGTAGTACTTGTAATTGTCTTTTGAAAATATGCGTTTTAATAAAGTTACAGCACTTAAGCATGGAACAGTTAGCAGAATAAATAAACCAAAGCGGCTCATGCAGTATTGTGCGTGTGTGTTAGTTGACCTTTGACTGTCTAGCTGAGCATTCATTACCCTGATGGCTGACACGTTCTAATTACACAAAGGCTAATTACTGGTGTCACACATACACACAGCTTTACAGAGACGCAGTCCACTTCAGTTGGCTTTTTAGGAGGGCATGGAACTGAGTCTCACTCTTCTGATCATATCATAGGATTAAACACAGTCAAAGGATTTCAAAGCTGTGCGCTAACGGAGAGGAGAGGGCTTTTATGAGAGCTTTGAAGGTCTTGTCTTGTATCATCACTGAAGAGTCCACATCAGCTTCCAGCTCACTTCTCAGTCTTGACAGTGACATCTTTTTCATTTGCTGTCCCTTTTGTGCTCTACTCTAATTCCTAAATTCTCCCACATGAAAATAACCACCACTTTATTTGTTCATTTACGACGAGCTGAGAAATACTTGATCCCAGATTTGGGAAATGATGCAGCAGTTAAAGAATTAAAAATTAAGTTAAGTGAACTGAAAATGACTTAATAAATGTCAGTAGAGTTAACTGCTTTAATTCTATTCTCAGTGTTTTAAAAAAGGCAAACAGAGAAGTGAGGCTTATTGCCTCATAATTGTACAACAATACCTCATCACCACATATGAACGGCTTTAATGTTGAAAGAGGAATAACATGCGATTCACCTGAAACTAAAATGTGATACCTTGCAAGTGAAATCACTTACAGTGGCATAAAATGGAGGTCCAAGGTCCAATTCTGGTGCTCTGCTTTTTCTGGGAAACCAAAAACGAAGCCATGCTTTACTTTTCTAAAAGCTGTTATCATTGTATTAAAATAATAATAATAATTGTAGTATTTGTGTAAGCTGTAAAACAACATGAGTGTTATGGATTTGGAGACTTACATAAGGTTTACTGTTTGTCCTAGGGTATAGAGTGTGTGTAGTAATAATACACAAACCGTTTCTCTGCCATTTGTGTTTTGATAATTAGCACTGATCATGACCTCAGTGACTTTAATGGGTTTCAGTTGTGCACAGCATTAAGCTAATAGGCTATACACTACACTGATCATGCATTTGAGAGTAAAGTTGGCAGAAATCTTGGAGATAAAGATATGCTGTTTATTGATTTAGTTGATTAATCTTCCACTTCTATGCTCTGCTACTCCTTTGGAGGATTGTTTGTTGACAGTGTTTGCAGGAAAGGGAAATTTCAGCATAGGATCAGTTGATTCGTGTAAGCAGTGAAGGTCGCATTCAGGTTGGTCATTTTTTGTATTTCATAGTCCTTTACATTGCTCCTGAGGGTCCTTGACAAGCTGTCCAAAAACCCTGTGAGAGGATATATGAGCCACCTGCCTAGCCATCTGAAGAAAAAATAGTGTATTCCTTCCTGAATTCCTGAGAAGGTTGGCTGGTGGAAGATGGCAGATTTTTTTTTCTTTTTTTATCTGCCAGTAGCAGTATGTTGATGTGTTTTGACAATGTTGTTTGTGACTGATGGGGTCCTCTGTTGAATAGATTCTGCCCCTGTGCTGTTGAAATGATGGAGCAAAGAGTGGCAACCTGACAGACATAACATGATGTTTCTGACTAGTTATTTTTCTACCTGGAACACTGAGCTGTTGCAGTGATAAAGCATTTTGTACTCTGTCTCACTCTCTGTTTTTTGTTTGTTTGTTTGTTTTTTTTTGTGTGTCTGCATATGTGTGTGTGCGTGTGTGCCAGACCTTTTCCATCGGAGGATACTGCTGAGAATGAGGATGATGTGTACCGGAGCCTGGAGGAGTTGGCAGAGTAAGTCTTCTTTTCACCACAAACTGTTTTTCGTCACCTAGGGGGACTTTGTGTTATTTCTCCGAAGACTTTTCCTAACCCTAAATGTACCCATGAACACCATATATCCTAGCAAACGCTAACTCAGTCGAGGGTGTCCCACATAAAGAGTAGGACAAGGACAACCAGGGGAAAATATAGACTGAAACTGAGTTCTGTAATTTAGATTTTTGTGGCAAAGATGAACACAAAAGACTGATGCACTTAAATGTTGACCCTTTTTAATTGCTAATCATTGATTATAAAGTTGGATGTGGGAGGTGAAATGTTTCGCACTTATGAAATGGCCACAGTGCCAAAGGTTTCCCCCCGGGCCCACAAGTTTTGCATATTTATATGTACATATATTTGTATAGCGATGCCAGGTTCTTTTAATTTTTTTAGGCATTGTTTCAAAATATTCAGATTTATAAAGTTATAAAGTATAAAGTTTTATGTTGCAACAGATAAATAATATACAAACAACAGCTTATTCTGCATCTACTAAAGTATGAGTGATATACAGCATATGGTTGTTTTTCATTTGTTCTTTACTGCCATTTTTATGTATAGTTTTACATTGTTTGTTCTAATCTGAATAGGCTCACATGAACCACCGGTTATATAAAAAAAGCATCTGACTATGTAACAGTTCTCTACCTGTCGGTTATATGTGACGCACCTTGCGAAGTTTAAAAGTGAACTGTGATTGTCACTTCTGCCAATTTCCTCTAACTGCTTAATTACACACGCATAGAGCATTCTGTCACTCTTCCTGTTGCCACAGTAACACCAGCATCACTCCAGGTTTAGCTGCCTCTATACCTCCTTCAGTAACGGGTTGCCTGGTTTGGTGCATATTAGGTGGGTTGGTGGGTTTTTCTGTCTGTGAAAGATGTGCTCAGAGTTGGCAGCGATGACAGCAGCCGCTTGACTCGGATTAATGGAAAATAATTAGTTAAAGGCTTTGAGAATGGTGTCATTCATCACAGAAAGAGGAGAGCGAGTTATAGAAAGGCGAGCATGCGAGCTATAGATATATGCCCGCTGAATACATAATCATCCTTTAGCATCTTCTCATGCACCAGAAGAGCAGGGCTAGCCAAAAAGGCTAGTAATGGATTTAATTTCAGATATGAAGCCCTGAAAACTTGGAACATGGGCTTTTACCATGGAAAATAAACTAAAGGGAAAAAAAAGAAAAGAAAAAGAGCATACTGAGAGGCTGCTTTCCTTTTTTTGTTTTCCTTTTATTTAGAGAAGGGGTTTTCAAGTAGTGAGACACAGAGGGAGAGCCAAGGTGCACAGATACGGCGTGAGGTGAAAAGGACAGCGTGGATGCAGGCTTTCTAAAAATAACACGGTTTGCTCGCAGATTGGCACACAAATTGTACTCCTTATCTAGTACAGAGCAAAGAACAATGGCAGAGATAAAAGAAAAAAGAAAAAGTTGGATTACAAATGACAGCCAACAAAGTGCAACAGCTTGCAGCAGGAAAAGAGACCATTATGCATGGCAGCAGCTATTTCTAACACCTAACATTATCATTAGGATCCCTGCAAAACTAATTGCAAATCAATAATTGGGTATGCTTTTTGTGAACAGTAAATTTTATATATCAATAAACATTTATTTAAATAGAAAACAGCAGGGAATACTCTGTCAAACTGGCTGAACTGTTATATTGAGCCTGTCTTGTTTCAGTTTATCCACTTTATGGGCTTGCCTCCCTCCAATCTCTGTATTCATGGTGTGTAGCGTGAGTGAGGTTGGTGCGTTTCTCTCTGCACATTCTTCTTTATAAACTTCAATTCTGTGTGTGGGAGAACAACTTATAAATCATGTTTGGAGCCTACCTAAGAACTGTGGTGTATAATAAAAAAAAAAAAGTCAATCTTATTCAATGCTCCCTGTGTTTACCGTGGTTCTAAATACACCTGAAAAGTGACAGTGGTGTGCACTGTCCAGGTTGCTGAAATTACTGCTGAAAGATGCGCTGGTTTTAGTCAGTGTGTACCTCAGTAGCAACAATAGCCCAGCACAGCAAACAGTCACAGGCGTTCCATTATGACACTTATCGACTGCACTAGTGTCTTGCCTCTAACTTTTAACCTCCAAAATGTCCTTTCTCCACTGATGGGTTTTAGCCTCTGTAACCATGGCAGCAGGTTGAGTTAATCTTTTCTGTTTCCTGAAATGGTCAGTGGTGTTGTAACACTTTGCTCTTTGTGTAACCTGTAGGTCCAGAGGGCTGGGTCTTATTAAATTAATCATGCTGCTCTCTTGTGCAGCTGCTCTTGACCTTTTCCACTGAACATCTATGCATTTAGTTTCACCAATGGACACAAGCATAATTGATTCATCAGCATGTCCTTCACTTAATACAGTTGGACACAGTAGCACATAGGCCACGCTAGCAATAACCCTGCTCTCAGAGGCTTATTAATTAGTCTGAAGTATTGATGCGCACGTAATTTACGACGGGTGCGTGACTGAACTGCGAGAGTGAGAGAGAGGACAGCGATACTCCTCCCGCAGTAATAATTTTTATGGATGTAAAACTATTCTGTGCAACAAGCATCCCAGTGGAGGAAAATAGTGCAATGGCAGGACATATGGTGTCATAAAAACAACAGCATGTAGGAAATAATACTGCAATATTGTCACCAAAAATATTAAGTGTGGAAAAGAAAAGCTGTGTGGGAAAAGTAAAACAGAAATAATACAGCAAACAATAGAAATCAATAGCACTGCATCATTAAGTTTGGTGGGTGCTAACCGCGTTTGACCGATGTCTGTAAAAATGGATTTTGACTTGAGTTTTAAAAACTGACATTATGTCGGCTGAGATGAAACGGCTGCTCTGGCCGCTCATGTGGGAATGAAATCAACCTTTTATGACTTGGTGAAGTTCAGAGATTGTGTTTAATGTTTTTTTCTTAATTCACAATTGTCAAAGCTTTTGCAGGTGATAGAGTCTCTCCTGAACGCAGTGAGGATGACAAAGAGCTCGTGCCTGCTTGGCGGAAGTTGTTTTTACTCATGAATTGCAGACGTCGTCACGTCACAGCGGTCAAGTTACCCTTTTTTACACATAACACACAAGGAGAGAGAGAGCTCACATCAGGCACATTATCACCCCTGCAAATACTGCTTGATGGGTGCTGCTGGGGTAGAGTGAGGCGGCAAGACATGTGATGGCCACTTCTCGATTACCTGAAAATTGCATGTGTCATTTTAGGCATGTGACGGTTTGTCGCAAGAAGATTTCCATAATTACAATATTATGGCCGAAGAATGTCAAATGATACTTTAAGCAGTCATTATGGGCTAACCCAGAAATGTTCAGTGCAAATGAATGGAATGGAGATTCCCTGATAGGTGCACTTATGGTTTATTTGTATATGATGATTTGGCATTCTGCTGGACTGTGTCTGTTTCCACAAGTATACTGTATGACTCCGATAGAGGCCAGCCTTCATCCTAATTGAGGTCTCACAGGTTAATATGTTAAACTTTGTGCCTCTCCCCTCTGGCCTTCTCAAGTCAAGTCCTCACATCGTTTAGCTGAGAGTTCTTCCCATCTGGAATGACTCCATCCTGGAATTGACAAACCATGAAATCAGGGTGGATCGGGCACAGTCGCCAAGGGACTCTTGCTCTGCGAAAGGAACGCATAGATTTCCATTCCGAAGCATGCACTGTCACAAACCTTTTGTGTCACTCTTTTGCAGTTTATTTTGCTCCATTAATCCCTCAGGCAGGTTGACATGAAAAGTCAATAACATGAAGTGAGCTCAGTTAAGGTTTGTTTTTTTTTTCTTTCTTTTCTTAATGCAAGGTATTAAGTAGCATCATGTCTCTAAATGACTGGTATTACATAGTAATAGTATTTATCATCTTTTAATCTTTACAATCAAGGAGAGAAACTGTGCTATTAATGATGTCATATGCATTGCTGCCTCTTTGGAAATAGTACAGTATTGATTCCTCTAAGGTTATCAGAATCTGTGCCCGAGGGTGTTGATTTCAGGTGCTTTCCCAGTTTTTTCCGTCAAACTAATGTTTTATATATAGCCAAGATTTCTTTCTATACATTTCCAAAGTATATTAGTGTCCCCGTGATGCAGTATTTTATGCAGTGTAGTGAAACTTTCCCTGCTCATATGCACATTATCAAAATGCGGTCAATGTACTATAGCGAGGCATATTTGTGGCTCTAAACCTTAAGGGAAGCTCCAGGTTCCATTTATAGTACCTTGCCCCAATATCTGTGCTCTCCTCTGTGGTATATGTGCCAATCCCACAGGGTTTTTTTTCCCACATCCCAGCGAGCTAAACTACTGCCCCATTTATTCTGATTTTGAACTGCATAGATGCAGTTTAGTAGCTACAGTGTGGAGGGCCAGAGCTGGAGCAGAATATTGAAGCAGTAACAAAGAAAAACAACTTTTGAAATTCAAATAAAAATACACAAAGCAGCCAAGCCTTCAGAGACATGTGCTCAGTAGCTCAGATATGATGAGTCACGTTCTACTACCCCCATGTTAACTCTATGTCATTGAAGGCCGGAAGCACATTACAGCAGGCCAATTGCATGCAAGCACACTAGACAGCCTTTAGCCTGTCACTGTGTAATCAGAGAGAAAATCAGACCCAATTTGTTAGTCCTTAGGTCCTCTACTTCCATTCCTTAATCATTCACTGTGATGGTTACACATGTGTACATGCACATAAATGCAATTTTTATTAAGTATAAAGAAATAAGCTGTATAATTCTCATGTGACTTACTAAACTAGATAGAAAGATCTTACTGTTTTCTTGCTCTCTCCCTTTCTAACAGTGTGTGTACACACACACATACCCACAGTGTATACACACACAGATTTGATTGACTACACATACTATGTTGAACAGCCACATCATTAAAACCATCTGCTGGGTGGGTATATTGCTTATATTGGACCAGAACAGCACAGACGGTCCCACCTGGACGTTTGCAGCCAATGCTTGACGTCTTGCGTCTTGTCAGGCAGGACCTCTGTGGCTCAGGATTGTACCCCCCAGTCCTCTCAATTGCATTAAGATTTGCAGAGATTGGAGGCTGGATCAATGCCTTGGGCTGTTTCGTTGTGTTCCTCAAGCAGTTCTGAGGAGGTATTTGTGGTGTCCTGTGCTAGTAAAACCTTTATAGCAGCATCCTCCCCCAGGGGATGTGCTTGTTCTTGAACAATGTCGGTGGGTGGTGCATTTCAAAAGGAAAATACATACAAATTCCAGGACCCAAAATTTCCCAGCAGAAAAATGCTCAGCAGTGTGGTAATGATTGCTATTTACTTTACTTGTTACTTGCTTTAACATTAATGATATGACAACTGTTGTAAAACACCTCCCTTCCAATGTTGTCTCAATGCTATTTTGCAACAATCTGTTATAATCAACAAGGAAAATATCATAATGAATATTGGTTGTCTAAATGCAAGCAAGATAAAAAATATTGTATATCTGTTGGCATATAAGTAAAACACATATTAGTAAAACTTGGCATGATGTTTTGAATATGGATCGAAATAAGAAAGAAGAAAAGTTTAGCTTTCATAATCAGTTACGCATCTGGTTCATCAGTATAATGCAGTAATTACTCATTAATCATTAATAAGAACATGCATACATTTTGAACTTACTTGCTAAAAAAGATCAGTGACAAACTGAATAACTAAGAGAGATGAAGAAGCTAACAGATGTTAACAAATGTTCCAGTGAGCCAAACCTTCTCTAATAGATAAAAACGAACTAGATATTACAAACTTCCTATTCGATCTCTTAACAGGCAACATTCATGTCACTGCACTAAACCTCCCTCATATAAAGCTCTTTCTGAGGAATTAAACAAAAGAATATGTGAATTACTGCTTTCCAAAGAGCCTTTCTGTCATGGCGCTCATCTGTGTCTGTGGAGAGTGCTGTAGTCTCAAAGTTCAGAGAGGAGATACTGAAGGGACAGCATCAGGTGGCCATTGTCCTCCCACGCAGCCTTCTCAGTATTCAACATGAGACACTTTTACTTAATGAAGAAAGATGGAGCGCAGTGCTGATAGTGAACCAAGTCACCTCAATTAAAACTTCAAACGCACCTGAGCACCAGCATTACGGTAGAGCTGCATATTGGATTGAGGGCATTTCTCTCACTTCGCTTTTTTTTTTCTCCCCTGACAGCAGTGAAAGCAGGGATGCCACTGCCTTGATGGCACGTGTAGAAGGTCACATCACAGTGGATGGAATCCACCAACCTACAAACAAGATTTCTTTTCTTTTTTTTGTAGACCTGTGCTACAAAATCTCGTTTTCAAATATGCATGAATTAATAAATCTTATGAAAGCTCAACAAAATAACCAATTTCAGTGATCTTAAAGGGGAATTAGGATTTTGTGGTCCGGATCTGGTTGTTTTGGTATAACGGCAGCCGGGTTATGGCCCCCATTAGCCAGACTGCAGTGAGGTTTGTGCTTCAAGAATACACAAGCAGGCAGGTTTATGTGCTAGGGATCACATGCACATCCATTTGGAGGATGCAGCATTCATCCAAGAAGAGCAAACCCTCTTCTTTCTTGTTCTCACTCAGAGAGGTCAGAGTACAAAACAGCATCCCCTGAGCTGGTGTTCTGCTCAAGGACATTCAAAAAGAGCGGATGCTCGCTGAGCCTCAACCTTAGGCCTCCTTTTCCGGAAGAATTCAGGGCAGCGAAGATTGGGAACTATAACAAAAGATGGAGGTGGATGGTACATTTGTGTGTCTTGGTTGTCAACCCTCACAGAAACTGGAGTTCAGCACAGAGCGTGGAAGCAATTAAGATCATTTTTTTTTCCTTTAGTGACTAAATTTGCATCCCTTTTGGGAGTCAGACCACCATTAAAGTTAATAACACAGACATATTTTTAGATGCATATGATATTTCCCATGTTCACCATGAATAAATGTCCATATATTTGTTTAGAAATCATGATCAAAGCACCCTTCAGAACCAAGTACAGTAATTAATAGCTTATTCATCGTGCTCTAAACTAATTATAAAAGATTGGGCTTCATCACTGAAGTTGGCTGAATCTATGGCAACTTATTGTAATACAAGAACATTACGCTCCCTGTGTCTGAATACAGCCTAGGTAAATGGAATTTTGTTTAAACAAGCGAGCAAGTTCAAACAGTTGCCCTCCGTTATTTAGCAGGCAACTCTACCTTTATTTATTTACAGTATTTAATCATTTATTTCCCTTTTGCGACTTAAAGCTCCCTTCTTATTAACTGCATCGAGATGGGCCCTTTGCCAAAGTGTTTTCCTGCTGCGGGATCCCTGCCGCCTCAATAAGTTTCCCAAACAATAATTGCTTATACGGAGCAGGGGGAGACACAGTTTTGGCTCACAGAGCATGAGAATCTTTCCCAGGAGATCCTCCTCTCCACAGTAACTGTCGGTGCTCTGCTGGCTGCTTGCCTAATTAAAGGTCAGTGAGCTAGCTGGGTGCCAAAATAACATAAATACATTAAAGAGAGATGCCACTTCATAACTTATTGGGGCTTTGTGAACACCAGGTTCTGTGTTCCCTTGCCTGGATCACTAGTATCCTTCAGGCAGGGCTTGTTAAGGATAACAAGTTAGTTCACCTGCTCTGTGCACTCAAAGAAGTTTGACGTGGAGGTGTGAGAAGAGACTGTTTATCATTTGGTTTTGAAGGTTGGTGGTTAGATGGACTTGTTCATCTAAAGTGCATGTGTTTTCCCCCAGTGAACATGACTTGGGTGAGGATGACATCTATGACTGTGTGCCATGCGAGGATGATGGGGATGACATCTATGAGGACATCATTAAAGTGGAAGTACGACAACCCATGGTGAGAACTCCTGTTTGATCATTAAGGACTTTTTTTCTTTTCACAATTACTGATTGCGGTTTTTTTTTTTTGTTGTTTTTTAATATTCTGTACAAATGTGCTACGTGACGGTCTATGACTAAATCACTGCAACTCTCCCCACTCTTTGGAAGAATTTTCTTTTGCATGATTTCATTTTACCATAACGAATTGCATTACAGGAATGCAATGAACTAATAGTGCCAGAGGAAACACCCCCACTCACTTTTAACTAGCTTTAGATTATTTCTGTGGTCGGCCTTGTCATTGTCGTACGGTATCTGCATGACATCGTGTCTCTAAACTCAACTGTAGCAGATGTCTCTTTCATAATCAGTGACAAATCTTTACTTCTGACTTGCTCTGCTTTTCTCATGCTGCAGATCAGATACATGCAGGTGAGTGCCACTGTGCTTGTGACTCACAACACCCTGTCAGCAAATTCCCTCCACCACCTTATTTAAAACCAACTCCTAGCATCCCAAGAGAAAGATCTGCCAATTAAGTTACTGACCGTTGGACCGATGGTGAACGATACCCCATCTGGTTCAGTCTGACTCAGAGCTAGTGACTTCAGCTCTGTGACTGCAGCGCTGACTTCAGCTAGCATCGCCAGCTGCCACACTAAAGCAAATAAACAATATGCTGCTGGCTTTGAACCCTACTTCTCGGATTGGTTGATCCTGTGCTGGCCTAAGGCCTGGAGTGGACTTGTATTTTTGCATTGTTAGTGCCAGTTTTCGTATTACCAGCACTGGTTATCAACAGCCAGATCTACTCCAGATGGCTTAGCTATTAATTCCTCAGGGTGCTCATAATCATACTACAACATAAAAAAGGAAAATCTATGGAAACAAAGCCTATGTGTGTGGGTGTGTTTCGCCATGATCAACAGGGTTTCTCACTTACAGTATACTGTTCTTTCAACAAAGCATGCACATACATACACATCTGAAGATGGAGACATCAGGCCCTCTGTAGAAGTTTGACTCTTTTTCACATCTTAACTTGGCTCCATCACAGCATGCCTGCTTGCATTGTTTTGCCTTGACAACGTTGGATTCATGTACATTTCTTTACACATGTCTTCTTAAACCAGCTAACCCACACATACAGTGATGCTCAAAAGCTCATTATTTTGCATCCTTCTGTCATAGCCAGTGTCATCACCATCTCTAGCCATGGCACCAGCTGTGCTAAATATTTAGAAATTTATCTTTAACATAATCAGATACATTAAAAAAAATCCTTCCCAGAAGGATGATTCTGTTCATCTGGATGTATAGCTTTCAGTGGGAGAAACGTTTCATCACTCATCCAGTCTCAGCTGACTGCAGGTTTCCCCAACCCTATGAACAATAGTTACATAACCACTGTTTGTAAAGTTGAGGAAACCTGTGGGGAAAACTCTGTTCAGCTGCCTGCAGTTGAACAGAATCACTTCTCTGGATTATTGAGCATGTATCAAAACATGTCTAATTTTACATTTATTTCCGCTTGTTTAACAGAAAAACAACAATAATTGGGTGTTAGATTTTTTTTTGGGGGGGGGGGGGGTTAGATTTATTCCTACTGTCTCAGCTTTTAAAAAATTTCTTAAGTGTGGAAAAATCATAGGCTACATAAAAAAAAGATGTTGATGATGAAGGGTGGATCATCCTGGCAAAGGAAAGCACAGCTGACTATAAGTTGTGTAAACTGTCAGATGAAGTCTAAATTCATTTTGTCAGTATTTCATTATGTTTGCAGAGTAAAGGAGTTTACATGCAAATTGACTAAAAGTGACTGTGTTGGAAGACTGCACTGCATTATCTCTTGCTGATAATGCAAGTCGACGGCCTTGATGGATTACACGACACAAACACTTTGTCATAAGTCTGCTTTTCATACAGTTGGGAATTCATAAAAACAACAGTCAGCTCTTATAGCAGTAGTGTTATACAAAAATTTCTAAAAAAAAAATTTCAAGCACAGGTTGAAGTAAAGTGTTGCAGAATTTGATGGAAACATCAAAACATTGTGTGGTCCTTTAAATTGCAAACTAGTGATGCTGACCCTGTTATTTTAGCCTTTAATGTATTCTTAGTAACATATAAAAAATAATGACTGAAACAATTAGCAATATATAACTGTTCAAAGTGATCGTCGTCACTGATTATTTTATCTGATTCTCACTGCAGAAAATGGGTATGACAGAAGATGACAAGAGAAACTGCTGCTTAGTGGAGATTCAGGAAACTGAAGCAAAGTACTACAAGACTTTAGAGGACATTGAGAAGGTGAGTTTACAAATACAGCTCTATTTGAGTTTCTGATAAGCGTGCATTTTCCCTTTGGCACAACCATGCAATGCTTGAATTTTCCTTTGTCACTTCTTTGTTGGTGGTTCAGACCTTTGGGCCGGGTCACAGCATGGAAATGTCATATATATTTGAACACAAGTGTCATGGACGTAGATCAATATGATTATTATTATCTCAGCTTTCAAGGATGACGCTGATCCCTAAGCCTTTAAGTACACATCACATATGAGAGAACATACTCTCAATGTGTCGGGGAAAAATAAATATTTCTGAAAGAATTAATCATAAAATTTGTTTATATGCATGCTTCTCCACCCACCTTAAAGGCGTTTTATTCTTTGTGTGTTGAAGTTTATCACAGGTGATTGTTCTTACTCCACACAGTATTTGTATGAAAGAGTGTAACGATCATCTCCGGCAAAGAGAAGGGAGCAGCGTTGGATTATATTTATTCACAAGGCTCTGCTGCAAAGATTGCCTGCTCTGTGATTACATTTAAACACAGTAATTATATCAGGTCATTGTAACATTAGCTGTGACTTATTCACATCAAGCTTAGAAAAACTGATTAATACTTTGCTGCCTACAAAGGTAATATACTACAATAAAAGTGAAGCTGTTCATTTTTATTAATCATAGTTTTTATTTTACTTTTATTTTATTCACTTATTCCACTAGAACTTTTTAAAAGGTTATATTTATTTTTCTGCACCTACCCTTGCACATTATTTTCTTATTGTCTGTAGTGCTGTGCAACAATCTTGAGTCACTTTCATTTCTTTATATTTTCTTTGCAGGTAGCCAGACTATTTTTTCTATTTTTTTCTATTTTGTTTCTTTTGTGTGTGTGTGTGTGTGTGTGTGTTTTTTTTACTGGTCTTCAGCAACAGGTCTTTTTCAGTGACATTTTTAGTACAGTCCTTTTAGCTGACTGACTTTCAAAATAATTTGAATAGTTATTTAAGTCACTTAAACGACTAAAGCAAAAAATAGTTCAGGCATTAAAAAGACACCTAACTCGAGAACCACTGCTGTCTGCACATAGCAGACAACTTGGCAAAAAAATGGTTTAAAATTTTATCTTTAGACATTTTGTTAATAGTAATCTAGAAAAACTAGTAAACAATATTAAAAAAGAACCACATTAAAATAAAATAAAAATAAATGAAACCTAATAAAACCTAAATAACAAAAGAATGCCAGGAGGCCCAACTGAGAAAGAAACATTTTAAACTGCTTTAAATGTCTTGCAAGAAGCCCTGAGAACATCCTAAAGACTAAAAGAATTACAAGAAAGCTTTTCTAAGAGAGTTCTGTCTGTCTTGAATTATAAATTTGGCCACACCAAATACTGGCTGTCAAGTTCAGCAGAATTGTACAAACCTTGTTTTTCCCCTATATTCTATATTTCAGTTTATGTTTGTGTGTTTCAATAAATCACTACGCCTATTTTGGATTTTCCTAATGAAAAATAAAAAAGTGGATTCAAGACTTTTTCACATTACTGTATAATGTGTCTTTGTGGTACGTGTCTGTCTGTCTGACTAATTACAATAATAATAATAATAATATTTAGCAGATGTAACACAGAAAGCCAGAAACAGCCGTGACTCTCTCCCTGCTGACACAGTTTCTTTAATTGAGTTAGCATATTTAAAACATTCACTTTTCACGCTACATTCACGTAATTGTAGCACAATTGGTCACAATTCATTTTAGCTTATTAGGGAATGACACTGAAACATTCTCACAGTTATCCAGGACTAAAGTCTCGGTGTGTCTTCTGAATATGAGCCGTGAAGTTTGCTGTTGCAGAGAGGAGATTTAGCACAGGACACACAACATTTTACAAAGTAGTATGATTACCGTTTACCGAGAAAATCAAAAATAAACATTCTGTCTATAACAACAAATTTTCTGTGCTCAAAGACTCAGATCCTCACACGCGCACACAAACTGACGCGTACGTTTGAGCTTTCACGGCGTAGTAATAAACCATCGCTGAGATCGGCGCTGGTATCGCATCAGTTTCCGCGTTGACAGATTTCATTCACGATTTCATGGAGCGCCACAAATCATCCGCTCCGCTAATTTCATTAAACTAAATGTGCATCCTGTGTTTCCCACACCAGACCAGCACAAGTCTAAATTAGAATAAATAACCTTCTTATGATCAGAGGACTCGTTAAGCTTAATTGAGTTGGGGTTAATAAACCCAGTTATCTTTGCGTTGCTTCTTAGTTGATCTATTTGTTATCATTATGATGATGAAATGTGACAACCATAAAGCAGCGTTAGAGAAATAAAAAGCATATTTTTTTCCTCTCTAAGCATAAGTGGGCTTCGTAAACAACAGCTGTATGTATTTATTGCACACTTAGCCCTCAAAAAGATTTTTTACAACACAGCCTGATATTTTTGTGGGTCATTTTCACAGATCTGTGAACTGTTCACACATGACATGAGAGAAAATGCCAGTTATACTGCTCGTTTGTAAAAGGGAAATCTGTGGCTATTCAAAAAAAAACCAAAAAACATAAAATCACCAATTTTCTTTTTTTTTTTTCCTTTCCTCAAGAATTACATGATCCCACTGAGGCAAGTCTTGAGTCCACAGGACATGGAGGCTATCTTTGTAAACCTGGAGGTGAGTAACCACTCTACGAGACAACATAATGCCAGTGCGGCACACCTGGATGCGTTTCACACCAAGCGAATAACTCGATATGTGTATGGATGGCTGAAAGAATGATGGGATCTATTGTTTATATTTTCTGTATATTAAGGGTGCAAAGCTGTGAAAATTCATGCTTTGCTTTGGGCTGAGTGTGTTGTCATTGCTCAGTGTTTTCGTCACGGCCAGAGTAGAAAACAGTCAACATTCCTGCCGAGGAAATATGCCTCATTGGTGTAAAATACCACCACGCACTCTGGACCACATGTGGTATAGAGTTGCATTAAATTATGTTAATGAGTCACACTGTTTTGCTGACCTGTAACACACAAAGCAGCTGTAGTTTATTTGAGTCTCTCCTATAATGAGTATTTATAGTTTAATTTGGCCCTGAACTGTAAATACTCATTGTGTTTGTTTTAATGTGTGTCACAGTATTGCCCAGCTTCTCCCAGGTTTATGCATTATGTCTGACAGCTGCAGACTGCTTATGGAGATTTGAAAGTGGTGATAAAGTAGCAGGGATTCATACTTGCTTGTTCACGAGAAATGTTGAATAATCTTGGGTTATAAAATATGTTAAATAACTGTAATATTCAATAAATGTTTAGCCACCTTTGTGAAAAAGGTCTATACTGCTGATCTCCTCTGTTCTCTTTCTCTGGGACATAGAAGCCACATAGACGCACAGCTTTCTGGCAATTAGGCAACATAACCTAAATAGCAAAGATGATCACATTCAGAAGGAGTGTGTTCTCCGTCTCTCCTAAAAATACAACTTCTCAACTATATCTTCACTTGGCAATCTGAACTAATTAGAGTTTAATATAGAGGGCAACAATGTGTACTAAATGTTTCAAGATAAGTTCTTGTATCAGTTAATTAAACTTTATTTGCACCTTTCATCCTGGTTGCACTTTGAAGTGCTTCACACAGGACCAAATAGCTGAAAATCTGACAGAGCATTAATGCAAATATCTAATCAGCCACTCAGATGGCAGCAACCCAGCACATTAAGGCATGTAGACACGGTCAAGACCTGCCGAAGTTTAAGTAGAGCACCAGGGGCTGAAAGGTGATTTAATGGACTTTCAATGTGGTATGGCTATTAGCTGCTGGACTGGTTGGTCTTGGTATTTTAGACACTGCTTATTTGGCGGGCTTTTTTCCACACACAACTATCTCTAGGGTTTACAGAGAATATTCTGAAAAAGAGAAAATATCCAGTGAGCAGCAGTTGCCTGTGAGAAAGTGCCTTGTTCATACCAGAGGTCAGAAGAGAATGTCCAGGCTGCTTCAAGCTGAGCAAGGCAACAGTAACTCAAATAGCCACTCGTAATAACCAATGAATGCTGAGGAGCACCTCCGAATACAACGAACCTTGAAAAAAGATCAGTTACTGTAATAAAGCTACTATTTGCACAGCCTCACTACATTTTCTATAGTACCAGACTGGAAAAGTTGTCCGGTCTGATGAGTCTCAATTTCAGCTACAACGTTTGGATTGTAGGATCATAAACAACGTGAAACCATGGATCCGTCCAGCCTTGTGTCAATGTTTCAGGCTGGGGGTGATGATGAAATTCTACTTTCTTTTTATTGTTATTTTTCCTTTAGGATGTGATCAAAGTCCACTTTGCTCTCTTGCGAGCCATTGAAATGAACATGGTCAGTGGAGGAAGCGGCCTGGGGAAGATCTTTCTCGACTTCAAAGAAAGGTTGGTATCCGGACATTGCCGTGTTGTGTTTGTTCATAGACATCCTGTGCTGTTCTGTGTTCTGTGCATGGGGTGTTAAAATCCACTTATAGTTTAGAAGCTGTGGCATTTTCTGCCTTTACTTTCAAATTTAGGAAGCAGCATCAAGTTGAGGATCCACGGATCAGTGGATTGAAGGGATTAGTGTTCAAGGAAGAAGTCGATTAAAATGAACCGGTTTAATGAAAAAGCTGAGAGAACATGTACACCATTGTTGTCCATCAGAGTGTATACTCAAAGGATTGCATTAGCTTGTCCAAATTATATTCCTTTATATTAATCTTTCCACTTATTCCACCACCATCTATCTATTTTACCCACGTATTAGCTGTTCTGTGATTTCTACTGTCAGGTGCTCAGGATATATATTCACATTTAAAAACAACAGAGCTGAAAACTGCCTAAACATTTAACAAATATCTTAATAAATGAATATCTGTTTGAAGCTAATCATAAACAAATTCCCAAGGGCAGTAAAAATAATTTTCTCTGTTTCTGAAAATAGGTCTCAGTCAGTATTCAGAGCTGTTGCCAAATATCTCATTGTTTCACTTGGTTTAATAAATAATGCTTTACAAATTAATACGGAAATGACTTGATGAGAAGGTGTTTCCAGCAGTGTGGAGATTATGAAACCCAGTGAACAGTTAAAGCTGGGGGTTATTGGCAAACTGGATTTTCTCTCAGATGATCTCAATCTCGCCCAGCTGTGGAGCAACGTGTGGATAATTTGCATCCCTGAGGGGAGCAATGATCCCCGCTAAGGCGACTGCTTCATAGCTAATGGTAATGATGATAGCTTCTGGTCTCGTTTATGATTCCATACAGTGCTATGGATGTGGCGCTCTTGCGAATAACACAGCCATTACGGCGTGAAAGCGAGTCACACAATGCACCGCATGTGTTACCTGTCCCTGCATCCATAAGTACATTTTCTATTCCTCTGCACAGTGATAGCACAGATACTTTTCCCTCCTCTCTGATGCTTTTAACCGAAAACATTCACAGCACTTCTCTGGGTGACATCAGTTTGCATAGGTAATAGGCTTTTTTCGGGCCTCTTCTTTAAGCCTTAAGGGACCATGTAACATAAAATCGGTTTGACATAAGGGACTGTATTTCTGTTAAATGACAGAGACAGGCACATACTGTCTCCCTCAGCCTCATACATGCATCCACAGTCTTACTGTTTCTCCATCCTCATTAAGCTCATCTTACTCCCTGGTCTGATTCAGCAATGGTAGGAAAACTTAATCTGACCATAGGTCACTAAAGGACAAGGGGAGGTTGTCACGTGATCAGACGTCTGTGGAGGCACGTAGAGCTGTTTTAAAAGTACAGGAAGGGACGTCTCATTGGAAACATCTGTAGTTACACCAATTGTATTGTTTACTGAGGAAATATGGTTTAAGTTTCTTGTTTTTATATATACCTATATATCCATATATATATTTTCCATCTGTATCAATACTGGATAATATACTATATAATAATATACTGGAAGAAGAAGAATCTACATCTTTATGAACATGCCTGCAGGCTTGTCCTACCCATTAAAGTGCCTGTAGCACTGGTCACTGTAAGATGATAAGTCTCACAGTCAGAATTACAGTTTATTGTAAAAGTGTTGGATGGAACATTGGACAGGCGAGTCAATTTATTTCACACAAGACTGGGAAGAAATCAACCTGTCAGTACGCGCTATCCTGTATGATGGACAATGTGGTGTTGAAGCAAAGAGCTCCATGACACTAAAATCAAATGTTGCTCTACACTAAGATTTCCACTCTTTTGAACAAACAGAATGGCATTAAAGGGGCACATACAGTGCTGTAAAAATTAAATTTAGTTCAATGTTATTTAAACTGGATCACTATATAAACACATTTTATTTATATAAAACCAAATCAAAGCGAAGGACCTTATTTTGTAGGGTAAAGACCCTGCAATAATACAGCGAAAACCCCAACAATTAGACGAACCCTTTTGAGCAAGCACTTGGCAACGGTGGGAAGCAAAAACTCCCTTTTAACCAGAAGAAACCTCTGGCAGAACCAGGCTCAGGGAGAGGCACCCTTTTGCCAAGATAGGTTGGAGATGTATTTGCCCCCTTGCTGATTTCTTTTTTAATTTGTTTGTATGTAACAAATTAAACTAATTTAAGTGAACAAGGAAAAAAATATCTAAATCTACCTGGTTCTTTGTGAAAAAGTAATGTCGTCTTGTTACATCTGGCATAAAACTAACACAGCATTTCATAAAAACAACATCGTATCAACATGGTGGTGGTGGTGTGATGGCAGGCGGCTGCTTTGCTGCTTCAGGACTTGGATGACTTGTGAAGCTGATGGAACCAGGAATTCTGTCTCTACCAGAAAATTCTTAAGGAGAGGCTTTCAGTTCAAGAGCATTTGGGTTATGCAGCTGGACAATGATCTGAAACATCCCAGCAAGTCCATCTCTAAATGTCTAAAAAAAACAACTCAAAAAACAACCAATTATTATTTCCCTATGTGAAAACGTAAACCTTTGGGATAGATTTTTTCCCCTTGATACATAAGATCATCATTTTAAAACTGCATTTTCTATTTACTCAGGTTTAAAAAAGAAACCAGACAGGGGACAAATGCCTATTCACAGCACTATACAATCTGCATGTTGTTTGGTAAATGGTTTTTAAACTTCTGCTTCTGCTTCGTTCCATTTATATACAGATTTCCTAATTACATACGATTCATTGCTATTTACCATTACCAACATTTGTCACAAAAGAGATGCTGGGTTATTTTAAGACCATTCATTTGATTTGAGGAACCTTTACGTCAGAAGCCTTGACTTTCTCACTATGATTGACATGTAGACCGTCCTCATTATGAGCCACAGTGGTGTCTTGTCTCGCCATGGCGATAGACAACAGTGACCAGGGGATTTTTATTCACACAGCAACGCTCTCTTCATTCATCTTGGCAATTTTCTAAGGACCTGGCTTTGCATAATAAATTTGGTTATCTATGCTTGTAAGTCCCTGTGACCTTTACAACAATGTGCTTGTATCGTTTTTTTGCCTCACGTTGGTGCCAAAGATGAAAAGCTTTTTTTTTTTTTGTATTGGTCTGAATGCCATGCTGAAAATGTCACTGGTTTATATGCTCAATTCTTAAACAGTCAGAACCAGGCAGAATGGAAAAGTACACTCAGAGGAAGCTCTATAAACTAAATGGGCATCTAAGTGCCCTCTTGTTGATGCACTCATTTGCAACATTCCCCAACTCATTTCCGGAGTAATCTGACTCCCTGATATCCATGCAGTGCCTAATCATGGCCATGCTATGAGGCTCTTTAGTGGAGGTCTTTGCTCTGTGTTCTCCTCCATTTGCTGTGTGCTGGATATGTTGAGTAGAGGTGAGAGGGTCCCAATGCCATGTGTCAGAGAATATTAGCTAGTTCCACAGCCTGTCACTTCTGCTTTGCTGGGAGGTTTCCTCACTTGCCTGACTCGCCTCGCAGGGCTCCACAAGGGTGGGGGGTGAAGGCTCAGAGCACATCTACTCAAAATTGCATTTCCTGTGAGATAACATGCACTATGGCGTCAGAAGAGGCCAGCACAGCAGGGCAATATCACCGGCACTTAAAAGAATAAAAACATGAAGTTTCTTCCTGCACTTGCAAACTCCTGTTTATTTATCTACCTTTTTCCTTTTCCTTGCGTGGGCTGCTGCATCCTGCAGGTATGCTAATGGCACAGAGGGAAACTTACCAAACGGTCATTTAATGAATAGAAATATCGTTATTTTTCAGTGGAAGGTAACTATTCACACTGCAGACTTTGTGGTTGACCACTGGGATGATTTCTTCTTCTTGTTTCCCTCGCTGTAATCAGCTTTATAAAAGTTGTTGATGTTATATCTGATATCATCCCCCCCCCCCCCAAAAAAAAAAAAAAATCATAGTCCTATGTACTTCACAAGCCCAGTTAAATGGGGAGGGTAGCATCAGGCAGGGCAGCCAGCCATGAAATGTTTGCCAAATGAAGCATGCAGTTCATCAATAGTACATAAGAGGAACAGCTCAGTTTGAGCAGTTAGGAGACAAAGTTAGAGAGACAAAGCTGAGATGGTTAGACATGTACAGTGGAGGGATAATGGGCAAAGGATGTTGAATATGGAGCTGCCAGGTAGGAGGAAAAGAGGAAAACTGCATAGAAGATTCATGGAGAGGGTTTGTATGACAGAAGAGGATTCTATGGTTAGGGTGAAATGAAGGCAGATAATATGCTGTAGCAACCCCTAAAGGGAGCAACTAAAAGAAGGTGATCGGGTTTTTCCTCAAATCTGCACAGAAGGAAAACAAACAACCACAACACAGTATTCATCAGTGTGCAAACATTCAAGCACAAATTCTTGTGCTTGAATGTCGAAAACTGTTAGTAAACTGTTAGTAATGAATTGTCACTAGTTTTCAGCAATTTCTTAAGAGCCGTGGTTAAGCATTGAGCATATTTATCACCACATCACAGACTAATTAGAGCTGGCTGGGTGAGAAGACTGCATGGATGCTTCAGTGTACTTGTGTGTCACTAGCAGTTTGGTTTCACGATCTCGGTTTAAGAAGATGACAACACTTTCAATTGGCCTCTCACAGTTTAGATAAAAAGCTTGCTATTAAAAATATTAAAAGTATCCAACTTTTGTTGTATCCAAATATAGTTTTTGTGAGATTTAGTGATTGTTGGGGTGATATTTTGGTCATAAAAATATATATAGACATTTTTTTTTCATTTATTGTATAACAGCACCCTATATTTTATTTTATATACATACAGAATTTAACTGGTTGCCTTTTCATGATACTGAACACAAACAGGCTGATGAAATATAGCAATGTAATTGTAAAATAGCAAAAATATTGTACCTCATTTGACACTGTTCCTTGTTACCTGTTAAAATAAGCTTTAAAAATTGTTTGAGTTCCATAAACTTCATTAAAGCTTTGTATAATTACATTTGTACCAAAGAACGCTACACTACCCTAAAGAGCACTCAACCCTAGAAATATGAACGTGATGTGAAGCTAGGATTTTGGAGGGCTAGTAGGTGCACTGAGATTAAACTCAAGCAACTTGGCAATGGACAGGTGGCCTAGATAAAATAAAAGTGCAGCAGAAGCAAAAGCTCGTAGCTAAAATAGTCTCAATGACTTCCACACACTGAAGGATGGCCTTCTGTTAAATTGACTCACACGAGAAAATAAATCAGTCTTTCATTAATTCACTTTCATTCACTTAGTTCTTGTTATTGTTCTGAGAGAAACATAATTTGTTCATTGAATAGTTTGTTTATTAACCCTCTCAGGCTCAAATTACACTTTTTGTTGCTAATGCACAACCAAGTCCTGCAGTGGTACTTCTGAGTAAAAAAAACTCATAAAATATGTATGTGGGGGTAATCAGGTTGTTAGTTTTTAACTGTTGCAAATCGGCAACGCCTGCCTTGAGAGGGTTAAGGCCATGGCTTGAAAAATGAAAAATGAAAAAGAAGCAAGCTCTAGCCCAGGGGTCGGCAACCCTAGGCACACGTGCCTCAGCTGAACAGGTGATGGAGAAACAGGTTTACCTTTTAGGTGACATGAATGAGTTGAAGGGAAGTTATGAACTGTTTCTGAGAGACAAATAACACCAGGATCTTTTTCTAAGTAGCTGACAGCTGGTAACTGTGCAGGGGCGGGTCTAGCAAAGTTTTGCCAGGGGCCCAGGTAGGGCATTAACAGGGAAAGGGGGGCACAAAGAAATACTTTATTCTCATTTAAAATGTCTGGCTGTTATCAAATAATTATCTGAAGCTTACAACCAAAGTTTTTATCTTATGTAAAATGTATAGAAATCATACTTATACCAACAAGACAGCGTTTGTTTTCATTCAAAGGCTTTATGGCTTTAATACCTGGTGGGCCGGTCTTCAGTCAAAATGCCTGGGCTGTTTTTGTTTTTTTTTGTCCCAGTCCAGCCCTGGGCACGACACGCAGTGAATTAATCTGAGAGAGTAAAAAATAAATGGCCGGGCCAGCGGAGCACATTGTAAATCAGCTCGCATAGACACATTAGTTGATGGTATCTTAGCTAACAGCCCCAACTACCAGATTCAACTTGTAATTGGCTAAAAATAACTTACTTACTAACTCACCTACTGGTGAGAGGGACGTTGTTAGCTTTCCACATTCCAACACTTCAAAAGCTTCAGGAGCTTTCCGCTCAGCACAGCATCAGCACCACGGAAATACACGGATACATCCATAGACTCGAGACACAATGCATTTTTGGGACTTTCAGTATGTATGGACATTGTATGCATTGTATGGACCAATGTTTTATTTTCTGATCAAACCAGAAAGCTTTAATGAGCAGCTGGGTTTGTCTCGCATTAACTGGCTGGGTTAATGCCAGTTAATGCAACATCGAAGCAGCTGGAATCCACAGCTGTGCGTGTTCATGGAGTTTGCATTTTCACCTGCTGGACATCACTACCTGACAAGTTTAACTGTCTTCAGAACATTGCAGAGGCCTTATTGACAGTATTTGGCTCTACATATCTGTGTGAGCAGATTTTCTCTCACATGAAGAGTGTCCTCAGGTCTGAATGCTGGACACTCGGAGACCAGAGTTCACATTAACATGTGTGTCTCTGTATTAACAGACATGCCATATTGGCCCAGTTTATTTTTCTTATCAATGTTGTGAGGAGACCATAAATAGCATTTGTATTTTCTGTTGTACAATTCATTTGCTGTTATGGATAAAAAGTCTTTTTTTGTTTCAAAATAGCTGATAACTATTTGCTGATAGCTGCCAACATCTGCAAACAAATATCATTCTATAAAATGGTTCTATATAGTGTGTAACTGTTCATATAGAGCGTTATTAAATTTATTGCTAATGCAATCATGTGGCACACTGACTTCTGAGGAAATTTTAAATGGCACTCGCCATCAGAAAGGTTGCCTACCCCTGATCTAGCCTTTAGGACAGTGTAACCACATTTGCTTGCTGCATAACTTAAAGAGTCGCCATTGTTCTTCATTTTGTTCATCTTCACCACGTTTTTTAACATTTCTTATAATTTCCATACTGAAGTTAAATCGCATCATTTCGTATGCTGCTATTACAAACTCCTTCATGTCCCATTAGGAGCTGATAGCTCACTATAAGATTTGTGACCTGGCACGTACCACTATGTCCTCACTATATCGCACAGTCTTAAAATTGATCAAGGCCACCATTAATCTCAATCACTGTGTCGTCAAAGAGGAGCCAGAGCTGAGGAGAGCTGTCTCCCAGTGTGGATCACATCTTAATCAGGGGCTTGTTAGCCCTGGGCTTAACCATAGCTGGAGCCTGCAGGAGGGGGCCTTATTCAAACCTCTGTCTGAGCTCCAGTTAAAACTCCAGTGATCACCTCTTGTTGATCTCTGCAGGGTTTGACAGAAATGCTGCTTTTAAGGTGAAGATGTTCAGTGTTTCACATCTAGCATAAGTTGCATAACTGAAAAACAGTTTTGTAGCCATGAATTTTTTTTAGAACCACTGGAAGAGAGCAATTAATCATTTTAAAAGAGACTTTTGCTCTAATATTTGAAAGTTGTGTTTTGGGAACACTGCATGCAGAATTTTTGAAATACCCATTAATGACAATTTAAACAGACTTGTCAGTCCAAAGATTTGTATCCTTATTGATTAAAAAACATGAATAGAAATGGTTAACCTTAAGTTAAATATAAAATAAATACATAATATGTGTCACTATGCATAACCAGTTTTGTTTCCTGATTGCATCATTACCAAAGTTCCCTGGATGGTCTGTTTTTAGTGCCTGTTATTCAAAGCTATCAGAGGCTTGATTAGACTTCAGGGTGCCAGCTCTCTACACCGCCTCGCTCGCTTAAGATTCAGATTAAGAGGCCTATGTGCCAACTCTACCAAGCTGTGGGGGGTGGGGGTGGGTTGCACTATACCAGCCTGTGCCAGTGCCCTACTTTGACTGAGTAAGCGCAAAGAATGTTTGCCACGTGCAGTGGCATCCTCCAGGCAAGATGACTTTGAACTCCCTCCCAGCTGAACCCGTAGATCTATGTCAGTGTCCCATTGTAATATCTAATGAACTCAGCTCTCATATCCTCACTACTCAAAATTAAAAGATTGTTTTCCCCTCACACACTGATAAGAGGAGCTCTGCAAACCAACTGATATAAAGCCCTGACTTTCATTAGTACGCTATGATTATAGCTTATTGGCAAGAGCATGCCACCCCTTCAAATATTTCCCTTGGATGTGAATATATTTTTAATTATAATACACTAATTATAATACATTTATTCACACATGCATTTATCTGTACCCGTTAGTGTTAAATGACTCTTAACGTGACTTCCCAAATTGTATTAATAATCTTAAAATGAATACGTTGCCTGAAGGTCCATATACTACCAAAAGATTCTACTTTACAGCTAATTGTAGACATTTTTTACCTGTGTTTTAACAAAGATATTATAAATCTCGTAATTTTAGATGTTAACACAAGACTTATTAGTCGTTATTAATTCTTATTTTTAGACTGCAAACACCACATGGAGGTTTATGGACCCACTTGCTCTTTTCCTCACCGAGGACGAGCAAAAATATGCAAATTATAATCTCAACTGTCTCCTAAAAACATTAATGTTTTATTATTTGGACCTCCAGCATTTCTAAGGCCACAGTGGGACATTTGTGAGTGGATGTAGTCATGATCTTAAAAATAAAATAGCTTTAATAAGAAAGCCTAACATTTCAAAAAGTTGCTTTTGTTGTATTCAAGATTATTCTGGGACTTGTAAATGTTTGTGTCCTTGTACTGTTTCTTTCGAGAGTATCAGCTGTAAACATTTTTATACAGTCCCCTCATATTTCTTCTGTGGATTCCTTAATGAGGATGAGTTGTAACAGAGTAACTGGATTAATTAGTTTTTCACATCCCCAGGTTGCTGATCTATGGTCAGTACTGCAGCCACATGGAGAATGCCCAGAAGAAACTGGACGAGCTAATAGCCACACGGGAAGATGTCAGGATTAAAGTAGAGGTAACATTCATCTCTACACACGTTTAAAATGAATGTCGTACTCAGAAGGAGTTGTATTTGTACCAAATTATCTGGTCTGAGTATTTTAAAAACTGATGATCTGCTAGGATTTTACCACTCATCCATCTCCAAAGTTTGCAGACAATGACACAAAAAAGTAAAAATATGCTGTGAGTAGCATTTGTCAGGGTGAACATACCTTCTTCATGCCAGAGGGCAGAGATCATGGCCAGATTGTTTTCTAGCTGATAATAAGGCAACAGTAACTGAAAAAAGCATGTTACAACCAAGGTATGCAACATCTTCTCTGAATCCAAAATGTGACCAACCTTAAATCAGATGACCACACCATGTGCCGCTCTGGTGAGTCTGGATTTCTGCTGTGACACTTTAATGACAGGATCAGAATTTCGCTTCAAAAAGAAGATGGCATAGATTTATCCTGTTTGTGCCAACAGCTAAGGCTAGTGGTGGTGGACTAATGGTGTGGGGAACATTTTCTTGGCACACTTTGGACCCCTTACAGTACCAACTCAGTGTCATTAAAAAAAAACACAGCCTACCTGAGTATTTTTGCTGATCATGTCCCTCCATTTATGACCACAATGTGCCTGTCTTCTAATGGCTGCTTCCACAGGTTAATGCACCATGTCAAAAAAGCTCACCGGGTTCCAGAGTGTGATAGCCAGCAAAATTATATTTACAAATTGTTAAATGTTCCTGCTGACTCCTGGCACCAGTGTGTGGAGATACATTATTATATTACAGCAGCTGGATAGTTGTCCACCTGTTTTGATATGGCATTGTAGCTAGTGTTTTGCCCATGCACCATGTGCAAACACCACAGGAGAAGAGAAACATATTTCGGTGTATTGCATTACTACCAAATTCATTGTGTGCCAACTACAGAAAAAGGACAAAGTGATGCAGTATTTCTTTTAGAAAGTATACTCAAATCTAAAATTTGATATCAATCCAGACTTGCAGTACATGCTCTGAAGAGTTGTACCAACAAAATAAGCTGCTTTAGAATATGGCCGTTTCAATCAAAGCGCAACTCAAAAGTAAAATTTACTGTTGAATAAACAATGACAATGACTAAATAATGACTTAAATAAATTCATCAGTGGGGCCAAGCTTTGCCTTTGTTAGGCAGAACCTATAATGAAGTCAGATGTAATTTGCATATTTGCCCCTAGAGCCTTAAAAAATTCAGAACATTTTGTTATACTGAACAAAACGGAATATTAACCAAACAGGGGTTGTGGTGGATCTTGGTTGTATTGTTAAATTTCCTTGTGCACAGGAAAAGATGAAACAAGAGAAAAGGAACCTTTACTGTGTAAATCTGGGACATTTTTAGAATCTATGTATACAACAAGATCTCCCCCTCAGTATGTTGCTATGATTTTGTGATGTTATACAGACTGAAAATCCTTAGAAAAGGAATGCAGGATAGAGCGGGATTAAAGCACATTTGCAGTTAGAATGGGAGGACAAGTGGGCCCTAGAGCTGATGAGCACAAAAGGCAATACATATAGCTACACAGAGTAGTAGTAACTGAGATACCCCATTCAAAATAAAGGAGCTTTGTAAAAGGCTAAGTCAGCCTGTTATTGGCTCAGTATAGAAAAGTACTGTTTGTAAAACAGGATAAGCTTTGCTGATATTGCACACTTAAAGAAACTGAGTGAACAAAGATGTACACAGACACCACTGTGAGGGAACCTTATAGGATAATACTAACAAAAGAGCGCTTCTTATGGAGCCGAGAGAGAATTTAGAGATATGCACTCATTTGTCAGAGGATGTCCTCTCTCAGTATGCTGCGTAATTGTGTCACAAATAGCTGGCACAACCAGAGTTTTTGTGCCCTGAAAGAATAAACCGGCCTCATTGCTAAAGGAGTGCCCTGTGAATGTGTGGAAGCAACAGCAGCAACACAACAGTGTATTCTTAAACAACAAATGAATACTTGTTTGTAGGAAATCTACAATGCTGTATTATGCAACATGTAATAACTGTGCCACTGCTTGTGTCACTCTTCCACAGGAATGTACAATGAAAGTGCAAGAAGGAAAGTTCAAGCTCCAAGATCTTTTGGTAGTTCCCATGCAGAGGGTGCTGAAGTATCACCTCCTACTAAAGGTAAAATCCAAATCTGTAAAACCTGTTTATGTGTTTACACAGTTTCATTCAAATGTAATTAAGATTTTGGCTAAATAGCCGTGTGATATCATACACACGTGCTTTATTTTTAACTTCTTACCTTTCAAAAGTTTATCTCAAACATCTGTGCTGCTATGTCTCTGTGGCACAGCTAGTGTATGTTGCTAACTTTCAGATATAGTTTGAGGTGCAAAAACCCCGTCTTCTGCAGGGAAATGATGCGTCTCTTCCATAAGAAATCATAAAATGTCAGATGACCTGACGAACAACAGAGACATGAAAAAGGTGTTTTCTGATTTCAGTAAACATGTTGTTTCTTTCACTCTCGGTGCAATTGACTCTACACTTAAGCTAAGCTAAATAAGGAATACGCAGGTTTCTTTTGATTTGACCAAATCTGGCATCACAGTCTAACTCGAAGTCAAATCACCACTCATCAGCGCGTGCTTCAGACGCTGCTAAATCCTTGAAATACAGTATATGCTGCACCCACTTCAAAGAACTTTGTATGTGACATTTTTGACACTCAGAGTTCAAGGATTTGTGCTGTATATATTTCAGAAAGTTAATAGCTTTCCATCCCGAAAAGCAGATCCTCACTGTAAGATTTTCTTCTTGAGACTTCGTCAGGGAGGCTATGGTTCATCTCTGCTCTGATTTCAAATGATGCATAACACCTCTCTCTTTTATTCCGTGTTTAATGGCAATGTCAGCTGTCTGGATTTGGTCAGTGTTGTTATGATTTTCCAGACTTGTACCCTCGTCACATTAACCTGTTTTACAAACTCTTTTCTGCCCTTTTAAAAAGCTGTTATTTGAAGTGTCACTGAGGCAACACATATTGCTTTGTGGACTTTAACTTAATACACCTCATTGATGTGTCTGCCTTTGCACATTATTCACTAATTGTTTATGTTGAGTTTTCTGTGCCCTTTAATTCAAAAATGTCAGGTGCTATTGCTAGTCGCAACTTGTCAAAACACAAATTTGCACTCTTATTTCTTTTAATCATATATTTATATTTATATATCTATATATATGTCATTAAATTGTTTGAAATCATTAGCAACAATTGATCTGGTGCTAAAATAATTGTAGTCGACTACAATTTTCATGACTAAATAATAATTGGGTTAAAAAACATTTTTAACCTAATCTTGCAGCAAGAAATCATAGGCTTAATCGTTCTTGCTTCTTTTTTCCCCTTTTCTGCTTATAAGCAAAATCACAATGTCTGACCATAAGCCAACAATTCACCTGTCACCTGTCTCCTTGTGTTTATTTATATTTAATTTAAAAAAAGAAAATACAAAAGCCACTGTAATACAGTATTACCCATGATTAATTGACTTTGCGTCTCAATTATGGATGAGCATATGGGTTTATGATACGGTTTGTAATAGCCAGGGGCGGAGGTGAGTGCCTTCAGCAGGTGATTGTAGGTCCACACAGAGAGCGCCGTGGCATCTGTATTAGTTTGAATCGAACCCCTGCAGGAGTGGCACTGAGCCATTGAGGTCAAATCAACCGTGCAATAATCAGATTAAATACACCCCATTTCACTGCTTCCTGCAGCTTTGCAGTAAAACACTGCTGCACACTGAGGCCTCAGGGCATGTCAGACTGACAAGGCTTGTTTTGGTTTGGGTATGTGCGTGTTCAGTCCTGCTGAAGGGTACATCTACAGTTGTTGTTATATAGATATCATCTCAAGAGTGTGAACCCTATTTGATGATACTGTGCATGGCTCTTTTCTTCATTCTTTTATGATAGTTGAACTTCATAGAGCAAATTCAACAATTCTCAGAAAACTTAAATCATGATCTTGTGCTATACATTTTGCTGTATATGTTTTGCAGTACAACTGTTTTTCTTTTGCAAATGTAATGCACCTCTTTCTTTAAAGGAGCAGAAGGTTACTTAGATAATACAAGTTACAGGTGGAGCCCAGCTGAAAGCACTTTTTTCTTGGTTTTGTTTGTCAAGCACTTGCTGATAATATTTGAAGTAGGCATGAAAAGCCAGTGAGGGAAATGCCCCGTATATTGAAGCTCATTATTAGTTTGAAATTGGAAGACCTAAAAACAGGGGATCTCGTCCGTGTAATAGCATAAGCTTCAAAATATCAGACGGATGATCCATGGTTATGTTATGGGTATGTTAGTATGGGTTAAATGAAGTACTATGGTTGTTTCCTAATTTACATCCGGACTTGTTTTTCCACCTTATGCTTACAGTGTTTTATTCTTTTATTTTCCCACAACCTCACATGCACATTAAGCAATCCTAGCAGTTGCTGATAGTTTGGAAATTATTGTTGGTTATGCAGCTAGCAGCTAATGTTGCTGCTAATGTCTCTTCATACTGCTAACCTCAAACAGAGATGGTTTACTTCTTTTTAACTCCATGCTGGTACCTGCCAGCAGTGAAATCTACCATGAAAACATCACTGTAGTGCTTAATGAAATAAACAGAAACGTTTTTTTGTTTTTTAAATATGAAAACTAACTGACTGCCTTGTTTCACACTGGGTTATGGAGCAGTAACAGGGGCTGCTGTAAAGGCAAGTTGCCATGCCATTAATAAACGCTGAATCTTTCTGGGTTTCCCTTCTCCAACTGGTATTGCACAGATTGCCATACTCATATTTGTGTTTTTGTCTAAAAAGTTCCTGTACTTACTTTATTTTTATATTAACTTATTTGCATTTTTCTGTGTAATTTTGAGATTGAATTACTCAAAACGATTAATCTGTAGTGATTCAGTCCAGAACCTGTTTGGGCTGTGGCTTACCCAATTAACCAATCAGCCAGTACCAGTTGGTCACCTAATAAAGTTGCTTCCTAATACTTTAAGTGTCGCTGCAGTCTTCATGTCATCACATTTTTGTTTAAAATTCAGTAAACTTTTGGGAAAAAATTACACAAACAGTTAGCAATACATGATCGAATGATTAGTGTGCAGAGGTCATCAAGCTCTGCTGGCATTAATGTGGAGGTCACTATTAAATACGGTGTTATTTCCTAGCACCTGAACAGTAAACCCCTTTATGAGTAGCAGGTTGTTTTACAACATAACTTTGACCAATCTCTACTTTATCAAGCAAACCAGCATATATGCTGATCAGCCTACCAAACCACAGGCAAATCTTTACCCCTAAGTGCAAGCAAGAAAACTTGCATATTTACCTTTCACATTTGATTAACTTAAAGACACCAAAGAAACAAAGTAACTTGTTAAACTGGAGTAATACTGGCCAGAAAGGCAAGTTAAAATTGTTGATGTTAGATGCAGAAAAATGCATTTGGCAGAAACTTTACTGCCTCAGGCTTAGTTTTGATTTTTTTTTTTTGATAATAATCTCGCAGAATTCAAAATCTGAACCAGTCATAAGATTGTATTGTACACAGCTCGAAAGCAGCTCTAAAACAAAATTGCAATGCAGTCTAATTGTGTACATTATTATGTTAGTTCTTTGCATTAAAAACAAAACAAAACAGAAATCTGGGGCTGGGGGAGGGGGAGGGGCTAGTAAAGCAAAAAACAAGCTGAACTTGGCTGGTTGCTCTCTCTGCTTGCACTCAAGTTTTAAAGTGTACTTTTTAATGTGTTGTTAATGATTTCAGATCTGCAGTGTGCAGTTGTCAAATTTTGCCAAGACAAACAGACACACCATTGGAGTTTGGTTTTTGCAGTTTCTCAAAGTACAAGAACATTTTTCTAACAAAATAATCTCTCCGTAGGAACTTTTGAGTCACTCAACTGACCGACCCGAGAGACAACAACTGAAGGAGGCTCTGGAGGCTATGCAGGTGTGTGTTTAAAAATCTTGCAGAATCACCCTCTTAGCTAAAGCTACATAATTACATACAGCCACTGTGTTGCTCAAGTGTTGTAAATACAGCTTGAAATAGCAGATGCCTGAAAGAATGTCTGGCTCTTCCAGGACCTGGCCATGTACATCAATGAAGTCAAGAGAGACAATGAGACACTGAAAAAAATCAGCGAATTCCAAAGTTCAATAGAAAATCTTGTAAGTACTCCACACTTTCCTTGCACTTGTTATCTTTTGAGCAGCTAAGAACATTTTAAAGGTTGTTCTTTAATATATACATGCCAACACACTGGCATGTTATCAACAGGTGTTTTTGAAGTTCGACAGAATGATTAGTCTCTCCTCAGAACACCTCTATCTTTCAAAGTGCTTCCATGATCCTCAGCCATGATAATTCCCTTAATAACTCATTTATGTAAACTGCAAACTGCTCACTTTAATATTTTGTGTAGCACCAACCTTTTTTCTCGTTTCTCTATCTCTCTATCACAACTTCTTTTGTTGTTCCTTGCTGATATGCCAAGTCAGTATTCAGCTTTGGTTTGTACATGTGCCACATATACAGTAATACGTACAGTAAAAGTGCTCTGAATAATTTATACATGTAGCCACTGTGTATGACTTTGGAAAAAAGGGGAGGATGGAGATGTAAGTGTAGAGCAAAATCATCGTTTATCGTGGATATTAATTCTCTCTGAAATTAAAAGTCTAGCAAAATGATTTATTAAAAATTGCAGAATCCATTGGTTTAGTAGGCTGCTTTTTATGTTTGTTTGTTTGTTTGTTTTTTGCAACCTAAGCAGCAGGTGAAGCTGGAGGAGTACGGGAGGCCAAAGATAGATGGAGAACTGAAGGTGTGCTCCTCTATGAACCGAACAAAACAGGACCGGTGAGTCCAAGTTCTGTAGTAAAACTAAACTATAATAACCTTTAGCAACATTTTATCGCTGCCAATATTCAATAAAAATGTATGATTGTCTTCAGGTATATATTCCTCTTTGATAAAGTGGTCATTGTCTGCAAGAGGAAAGGCTATAGCTATGAGCTCAAAGAGATTATTGAGCTGCAAAATCATAAAATGTCGGATGACCCGACGAACAACAGAGACATGAAAAAGGTAAGAACATCTCGGTTTGAAATGAGACAGACCAATTTCGTCAGTGAGATCTTTGTAAAGGTGGCCCGGCCGGTGTAGGCGATGAAGCGGCATGTGTAATCATTACAAATTTTGCCCTTGAGCTGAAGGAGCTTGTTGATGGTCATTTCTGATGTGATTTCAGATGGGGTAATACACTGTTGTGTCAAACGTGCATTGTGTTCATTCGTGCTTGTAAAATCATGTAAATGCAATGAAGATCATTTAGGATTCATGAAAACGTACTGCAGTGCACTGGGCATCCGGTCTAACATGGCTTTTTTGTTTTTGGATCTGCATGTGTGCGTACATGTTTGCATGTGTAACTGGGTCTTTCTCTGGTGTCTTTCTTTTTGCATGCTTACCAGTCCTGTGGAAAAATGGTAAGCTCAAATGATCCCCTTATTTAACACATCTTCTCATAGCGGCTTTTTTTTGTTTTTGTTTTGGCTGTGGTGATTTTTGGGATGTAATACCTTGATTGCATATGCACAGTCTGAGTCTGTGACCAGCTTCTTATCCAATTAATTGCTAAAGCATGTTGATGATCTTTTAGGTCTGACTTGATTTGACCATATATTTGTTGGAACTGCTGATATCACATGCCTCTTTCTTATCTCTCTCTGCCATCCACAAACCTTTTTCTGCCATCTGTTCAACACTCACTTTTTCTCACCAGTGGTCTTATGGTTTCTACCTGATCCATCTGCAAGGGAAGCAGGGCTTCCAGTTCTTTTGCAAAACTGAGGAAACAAAGAGGAAGTGGATGGAGCAATTTGATATGGCCATGTGAGTATGACTAGTTGGATAAAATGTATTTTATGTGAGACTAATTGTCTTTGCCATGTTATTTTTCAGTAGCATGGGAAAAAATAAAGAATCCTAGGTATCCTCAGTTTAACTGGTTTATTTAATTCCATATTATTTACTTATCTAGGTCCAACATCAAGCCAGAGAGAGCCACAGCTAATCAGCACAACTTTGAAATGCACACATTTGATAAGAATACCAACTGTCGAGCCTGCAAGATGCTCTTGAGGTAATGACCCTGACAACCCCAGCGCTGGTATCTCTAGTGCCGTTAATAATGCACACCGAATACATCCTTATTCGGTGACTCTCTAGTGACTGTTATGTCAGCATTTGGTAGCAACAGCATTTTTATGTGTTACTTATCCAGACAAACTTTATGAAGCAGAGACACTGTATGTCCAAAATATGCAACGGTAGAATTATTAATAAATTATGATGCACAAAAAAAGAAGTTCAAACTGAATATTTTCACTGTCACCATCTTGGTGTTTTGAAACCACATGTGTCAGCAGATGAGCAGAAACAGAGGACATTCTGTGGCTAATCACTTGTGATTGACAGTTTGTTAACCAACGAGCATCCTGGATAATCCTCCTCTCCGATTCCCTGACTTATAATTTACAAAATAGACTTAATGTTTTATTCAGAGTGTCATGAAAATAGCAACTGAGCCCAATAAAATGATCAGGGAAGTGTTTACTGAGAACACAAAACCAGGGAGCTGATGGTCTTTTTAGCAAAGAAGCACTGCTGCCAGGAGACCTTTTGCAACTACTCCCACGTTGGCTTCACTTTTTCATAAAAGCACACAAAAGTTAGATAAGTATTTGGACAACAACACAATTTTTGTAATTTTGACTCTGTACACCACAAACAGAGGAGAAAAAAAATACCCTTGGAGTGGAGTATACACTACAGCAGTACAAATATAAAAATAAATAATTTAAGTAGCATTTGGTAGTGAACAAACAAACAGACTTAAATCACAGAGGGAATATGTTTTTGGCTCGCATAACCCATCATTAGTGTGAAAGCATTCTTTGGAAAATATTCTAGTAAGTGTGACTGCGGCTGACCGATGTTATTTTTAAACATTTCCCGGCCCCGCACCACCCACAGTGTTCCTGAGTACACCTTCTCTCATGTGAGAATGCTGCTCGTCTGCAGTGGGATAGCCCGTGTCACTGAATCACCACTTTCACCTCTATTAGAGTCAGCCGGCTAAACCCCACTCTGTGTATTGACCCACAAATTGCATGGCTTTGCTGACCTAAATTCACAGAGCCGATGGCAGCAGGGACCAGCGTTCTCTCTTCCTGCTAGATGCTAATTACTGCTGCAGTCCCAGCGGATCCCATCGTGATTTATGGCACTTACTATTCAACTTGGCAGCGTGCGATGCGTGCAGTGTTACAGTACCCGTAACAAATAAACTTCAGGAGTACACGGTTTAAACTGAGCCAGTTGATTTGGTGATTTTTAAAGAATTACAGAACGGGAATGATGGAGGATGTGGATTCGCAGTTGGAACAATTATAGGAACAAGCAGCAGGTCCCCTTGTGTGTTGTTCTTACAGGAGGTTAATTTGTGTCTCAGCCACTTCCTGTTTGCATTACTAAAGTGCATGTTTCTCTTTGTGTGTGTGTGTGCCTGTCCTCAAGGGGCATCTTCTATCAAGGCTACTACTGCTCTCGCTGTGGAACAGGAGCTCACAAAGAGTGTCTAGAAGTGATCACCATTTGTAAAATAAGTAGGTATTTCCTCTTTAATAGAAGATGTTATTCAGATGACTTTGTGAGGGTCAAGTAGTGAGCAAATGATAAAAATAGATAAATAAAAACTGTGTGTCATATGTCACGGACATGCAGGGCAATAAGGATGACTGCTGTAATTTGATGACCCCTGTCCTGCTTGTAGGCCTCTTTATGCAGCAGTAAAAGGGAGGCAGGCTTTTTTATTGTGTCAGTGGATTTAGCAGCAGTATCTGACAACAAATTTACTCAACATGAATTCAGAAAATCATTGTGGCCTATTTTCTCAAATTTGAGCCAATTTAATAACTGCTGAGTGAGGTTCAGTATGAACCAATCAAGTTCTTTGATAGTCGAAGGTCATAATTAATCAAATAAATTCTTAAAATAAGTTAGTGTGTGTATAATAAGGACCACAGAGCAGGACTGTAACAATATAGTTTGATGCTTTCAGTTTTATCTGCTGTTTAACACTCACAGGAAACCACTCATACTACATTGCTGTTAGTCAGCTTAAAAAATGGTCTGCATGAAGCTTTGCTGTACATGTTGGCATGCTGATGTCAAGTGCTGATGGATCCACTTGGTGAAATATTTTCTTGTGAATCTTCTTTGACAATCTTCAATATTTCCTCTTTTCAGATCCTCTTGACTTGGTGAGTAGTTTCTTTTTCACTCAATATACAACAGCTTTCTCTAATTGTCACCATCTTTCTTTGTTAAATAATTACCACAAAATGATAAAAGGTGATGTTTTTTGCTTACTTATTAACAATATCAATAATCAGATATTTGTCTCTGTTGTGTAGGAGCCTGGATTATCACCTGGTAAGAGCTAACATTTGAATATTCTGTCAGCTGTCAACTTTGTTTTGGCTGTAGCTGCGCTTAAATAGCACGGCTCTCTATTGCCATCTAGTGGATAGCGCCATTGCAGCAACAATACTAACCCTATACTAATCCTAAAAAAAATTGAATATTGTGAAAAGGTTTTATTTTGTTTTCCTATAATTGGATTCAAAAAGGTCAACTTTAATGTATTCTGTATCATCACATGTTCACATCACAAGTGAACTATTTCGAGCTAGATTATAGTTTAATACTGATTTTTTTTTTTTGTGGCTTTAAGAAATTATCCGAATTCCAGCATCTGAAATTATTAAATTATTTGTGATCAATCAAAAAACTACGTATAATACAGAAATGAACAATTTCTGTTAAGGTAGCACTTGGTTGGGGCTTTTTTACCATGAATTGCTACATCAGTCTGGCGTAGTCTGGTGGTGATCAGGTTGTGTCACTGCTTAGCTGTTAGGGAAGCCCAGATTCCTTTAATAGTAGGCTTCAGGTGTCTCATCTTCCTCAGTTTGTTGATTGAGGAAGATGAGATTCTCTGTGGGGTTTCAGGTCACGTCAGTTGCCTGGGTAGTCAAACCCAGCATTATCACAGTCAGCAAACCAATAAATACTAGCTTTGGCGTGGTGGGAGTTCCTAGTTCCTGGTGAAAAAGGAAATATGCTCCATACTTTTTGTCAGGTGGAAACCTGAAGCGCTCTAGTAGGTGGTTACATTGAATTTTTACGTGATAGTACAGAGTAGAGCAGCAACCATCAACACCAGCAGATGGCATGGCACCCTAAATAATCAAAGATTGAATTCTAGCATGAGGTTTCCACAAACACTTTTGATTGTGTGCCTCTCCATCCTTCACCCAAACTCTAGAACCTTGATTCTAATTGAAATCAAAAGAAAACCCGGACCACTGAGCAACAGTCCACTTCTTTTTCTCTTTAAACCAGGTACTTGTAAGATGCATCTGATGTTTTCCATTGTTTCAGGAGTGGCATGATTTTAGGAATTTAACAGTTGTAGCTTTGATCCTGAAGAGGTCTACGTGTGGTGGCTTTTGATGCTCGGACTCCAGCCTCGGTCCACTTGTTGTGAAGCTCTTCTTGAGTGGACTTGACACTCTTGTGAAGGCACTCTTCCCGGCCGGTTCATCTTTTCATTGATATGCTTTGATACAGCACTGAACAGCCAGGCTTTTTTGCAATGACCTTGTGTGGTGTTACGTCCTCGTGGAGGGAGTCGACTATCATTTGGACAACTGTCAAGCTAGGAGTCTTGCCTGTGACTGTTGTTGCATGTACTGAAGTAGAACGAGAGATACACATTATTTATATAGTTTGAATAGTAACTAATGCAAACCCAAAATTAAATATGCCAATAAGTCTGTCAATAAGCATCAATACTCCAATCCAGCTAATGAAAATATAATATGTAAAAGTTTACCTTTCTCTATTATATTACAAAAAAGTAACCTTTTCACAATATAAATGCATTAGTAGAGTATGCAGAAGTACAGTAGAGATACACTTGCAGAATCTGATCGTTTCTTTCACAACTCTTCTACAGCTTTTGTTTTCTCAATGTCAGTGGACTTTTTTATTAGTGAGAAGCTGGAAGCGGTAATGTACTGGACACTGACTGTTATTGCAGGTCCTAAGATGGTGGCAGTGAAGAACTACCATGGCACACCGGTGCCTCCGGGGAAGACACCTCTCTGTTTCCAAACAGGAGATTTTATCGAGCTTCTGAAGGGAGACCCGGATATCACATGGTGGGAGGTAGAGTAGTCAATCATTTTTAAATCAAACCATCCCTCACTTTGACACACGCAGCTTGTTACGCAGACAGCTGATGTTGGCACAGCACCTCACATAGTGGATTTGAAATGAATCAGTGATTCTCATATTAAATTCAATTTTTTTTTTTACCTGTGAGATAGAAAGTGTAGAACATGAGTCAAGGTTCTGTCTCTGTTCAAATACCGGCACTTCCAGATTGAAATAGTTAGCATATAGGATCGCTATTATTAGATCTGGACAAAAACCTTGTTTTATTGGACAATTGCAATGACTTTGGTGGAGTCTTATAATCAGCAAAGCTAAAGTCTAAGCACACAACCTCCTGTAAAACTGTATATTAGTTTTTACACACACTGTTTTTTTGTATTGATTGAACAAACACGATATATGTGTTAATTACAGAGCGTTTTGTTGCCTTTGGAGCCATTTCCGTCATTTTTTTTCATGTTTTCTAACCAGGCTGCAGAAAGCACTATCAATCTTATCCCTCTGGTGGTGAACAAGTACAGTAACATACCCCAAAATGCCTTTAATTCAAATTGCTGTGGAGTAGGCAAATCCCTAAGTGCTTTCTTTCCCCCCGTGCTACAAAAAAAAGATTTTTTCTTGTTGCAAATCATCATCATATTCCAGCGCACATCTTGTAAACAGAGTCCCCTTGTCACCTTGTCAGTTTAAATTAATAGCGCTTTGGCTTGTGCGTCTCACTAAAATACCACAGGATACTTTAAAGAGTGTTTGAATGATAAACTGAGCCACGCTTGCCTAAAATTGTTCTAAAATCTTAGAGGAAGTTAAAGACTTCTTTGCACCTTCACCAATGGAAATAAATCACTTTTAGCTGAACATTAGAAGAGGTGTACGTGCAGACCTGGAGGATCCTCTGCAGTGAATTAGTCTGGATGATAGGAACTGTGACACTGTTTGCTCCAGGAACTGTTGGCATTCCTGCTGAATCACCGACTCTAATATCAGGCTGGCTTTTCCTGAAGTGACTCTGGGCAACTTTCTGATGACATTAATTGATCTTAGCTATAACAGTAGGCTATCCCTCTACAGCATGGCAGTTTAATCTCTCAGTGTGATGTCAGCGGATGTGCAGAGTTTAAAATCGATTGCTGCAGGCATAAGATGGAGTCATTTCATCCTCTGTCTGACTTTGATGGGGAAAGTTTGTACATACAACATCTAGCACCAAAAATATGATGCATAGCGTGTACTATTTATTTAGCTCCAAGTGAATACATCGTCTTTCAGAAATGTCTTACTTTAAATTTTGACAAAACGAATCCAGTGCAGATAAACTGGCACCACTAGGAGGCACCAACGTAACACTGTTTCACATTATACACATTAAACTAAAGAATCTCTGCTTCAGATATTTGTTTATTAATATAGTCGTACTTAACAATGATTACTTGCAAGGAGGAAATGTAGTTCTCAGTTTTAGTTTTTCCTCTATAAACCCTACAAATTTTTCAGTGTGCCTTAGGATTTCCAAATTTTCTGTATCTACACTAAACTATATATTACCCATTTTCCCTTTTTTCCACAGATGTTCTAAAGTATTTCTTTGCCTGAAGTAAGCACAGTTTTGTTTCACATCTAGAAATAAAGTTACCCTGTGTTTGTCTTACAGGGAAAGCTGATACAGACACAAAAGAGCGGCTTTTTCCCCAGTTCCTATGTAAAGCCTTGTTTGGACCCAAAGGTAATGCACCCATACACCTGTAAAGTGGGTTGTGACTGATTACAGCGTGTATGATTTGAGAGTGGACGAGTTTATGCATGTGCATGTCAGTTAGTCCTGTGCTGTGTTCTTTAATGAACGGTGTCTGTTATGTGCGACAGCCCTTCCAGTCATGCCGGTCGTCCTCAAGGGATGCAGACTACTATGGATATCCTTGGTAAGACCCATAACTGTGCATTTAATGGGCCTGTGCACTATAAGGTACCATTAGCCCAAGGTCAATATCCTGTAATTAGTGCAGATCTGTTAATGTTAAACTACACCGTTATCTCAAAGCAGTGGTTCAATTGAAAGCAAGCTGACCCTAACCAAAAGATTAATTACTACATGGGTGATTGAAGTTAAGTGTTTTTAAAGCTTTTAGAGTGTCTTTTGATGAAACAACTTTAAATTTAGAGGTCACTGGTTTTTTTTGTTTTGTTTTGTTTTTTCTGTAGGTTTGCAGGAAACATGGAGCGGCAGCAGGCAGACAACCTTTTAAAATCCCACTGCAGTGGGACCTACCTTATCAGAGAGAGGACAGCTGAGGCGGAGAGGTTCGCCATCAGCATCAAGTGAGTATTTCAGATCTTACAGGAGAGGAAAATGTCAAGGGAAGGTTTTTATCCATATCTCATGGGGAATAAATATTCTCACAGGGAGCCCTAGTCAGCTTTTTCTGTGCATCTTTTAGCTCCAGCTAATTACTACTCAGTAATTGCTTTTTTTTTTTGTTAATCCTTCCTTTTTTGTGCCTTTTCAATGAGACGATGCATTCTCAAGAGGAAAAAAAATCCATGAGTTCTTTACTGGAGTTCTCATATAATGATGGGTTGAGAAAGGGAATGCACATTTACACATTTGTGTCTAACTCAGGTGATGAGTGACTGTGGGGACCAGGCTCAATATAATTAAGTAAACAAATCTGTTAAGAAGTCTTAACTTTAAGAAAAAATACTTAATTTCCATCTTATTCAATCAGATATACTGAAAAAGAAATGTGTGGAGCAGCAGAACACATTAAGTTAAGGGCACAGGAGAATACAGGCTCAACAGTAATATGTGAGATATGGATAAAGAAAATCGATAACAGTGGAAAACAACATCTGTTCCTGGTGATTTCTCTTTACAGATTCAACGATGAAGTAAAGCACATCAAAGTCATTGAAAAAGACAGCTGGATACACATCACCGAGGCAAAGAAGTTTGAAAGTCTGTTGGTAAGTCATATTAAACTGTTTAAAAAAAAAAGAAAAAAGGTCATATATTGAACTGCCAACACAGAAACACCCATAGGAGCTTGTTGTCAATGTGAAAGCAGAAAAGTTCACCTTTTTGTATCCTGTTACTTTACAGGAGCTTGTGGAGTACTATCAGTCTCATTCACTGAAAGAAAGCTTCAAGTTGTTAGATACCACACTGAGATACCCCTACAAGTCGAGAGAACGCTCGCTTACGCGGGCCAACACACGCTCACCAGGTAAACCTTTTGAATTTTTCTCTGTTCCAATACTTTACTTTCCACTTCTGCAGCCATTCTGATACCGCATAGCAGCCAAACAACACAATCTGTTAGTACCAGAAAATCATATTAGATCCTTGAGCAATGAACAGCTAAGTACAGCCAGCTGATAAATGATAGTCAGTAAGCGTTTTGGCAGAGCAAGGTTTGATGTTTATCAGTTGTGAAAGAGACCCTAATGTTTGTCCTTCCATGTTAATGATAACTTAATCCAAGTAACTTAATATGTGGATTCATAGTATAGATTAAGTGACCACGATGCTTATCAGTGTGGTTCTGATGAAGCTACGTTTTGAGAACATCTTCAGATAAAATATCCATCATTCTTTTCGAAGCAAGTTTCACTCCTTGGCAGGCATCTTCGTAACAGCACCTGGGAGTTTATTCAGGCTAACACTAAGCCCCTCTCTAAATGAATAAGGAGACGGCCGCAACGTTAATAAAAAGCTGCATAAATAACCAGAAAAATCTAATAAAAAAAGGTGACTTTGCCTCATGATATTTAAGTTTTATAAAGTTTTATACAGCACCTTCAAGAGTTAAATTCCACTTCAATCCAGTGTGCCAACAGAATCAACATATCTGGTTGATCCCGCAAGGGCATTTGAACAAATACGAGACTAATTTACATTATGGATGCAGTAAGCCAAGAAAAAAAAACTTGTATAGATTTTGGAATCACTTCTGTCTGTTCTGTTTCAGCTATTATAAAGCAGACGGTTGGCCCTTTGGAGGGAGTAGTAGGTACAAGATTTATTCAGATATTTCTATTCAGGATTCTTTTTAGTGCCATGTCTCTCCCATATAAAATCACATGTGGTTGGCTTTGGACTTGACTCTTAAATACACTATGACTTGTGGCTTTAACTTTTCTACCACTTGACTCATGTTACAGACCTCATTTCCATTAATGAGCTTTGGGTAATGCCCACTGGAAGTTGAGTGGAACCACCCAAAGCTCTAACGAGACATGCACAGACATCTTCAAATGCTAGTGTCAGTGTTTTTGCATGGAGACTGAAGAAGCACTGCATGTTAAATAATGTCTTCCTGCTTCAATGCACGATTATGAAAATACCTTTTTCACTCTGTTACCAAAATACGCTGGTCCAGTACAAATTCAATTTGATGACACCGTGGCTGTGGATACTGTAAGAAGGGGGTAAAATAAATGAGACACACTTCCTCCCACTCTCTTTGTCTTCCCCTGTCCTCTGTTTTTCCCAAGGCCAGTGACTCTCATGACTCATACAGACAAAAAAAAAAGATGGAGGCCAGAGGGGCAGCTGGGCAGAGTAGGAGGGCAGCAGTGTGAAATGATAAAGAGAGTGACAAAGAGAAAGTCAGCTAACTCCAGCCTTTGGAATGACTGAATTGGCTGCCCTTCGTGGCCATTACACTATATGAATACTGGCTGTGTCTTTGCGCTAGCTTCTGTCCTACACTGGCCTCACTTTGTTCGCTCTTCACAAAGACCCAACTGGCCAGTATAGTGAAATCATTTCTCCTCCTGTTTTGGCTGAAGTTGTACACGGATGGAGACAACTGGAGTTTTTGCTAATAGTGGTTTTCCTCTCAGTTTTATCCTTGACTGTTTCCAAGCACGTACTTTTACTTTTCGATCTGGAAAACTCTATTATGGTTGAGAGGGCTGAGTTCACACAGACATTTTCTGATAAGTCAAATCAACAACAATTGAAGCAGCTGGAAAATATATATTATATTATATAGCTGCCCTATTTATTTTATATAAAATAAATAGCACAACTACTTCAGTTTTATTTCTGTAGTGCCAAATCATGACAACAGCCCCCCTTAAGGGGCTTTGTAACGTAAAGGCCCTGTAATAATAGGACCCTACATTAACCACACGTGACACACAGGCCCCACGACATCCATATCGTACGTAATGACATATTAAGAACAAAAAGCTCAGGCTTCATGTGAATTTCAGTGGAGCTTCATAAGATGTCACCTTTTACTACTACTACTGTTTTCTTGATCCTTTCAACAAGTTGTAACAATTTTAGTTCCCTTTGTCTAATATTCCACAAAAAAGGAATTCTGTTCCAAGTCCAGGAAAAGGATTTGTAAAAGGTGGTGTGGGATTTTACACGTGTGTACAGAGATAAGAGGAAGACAGTCAGTTTTCTATAGATTTAGTGGCCACTTTGCTAGGTGGCCAGTGCTAACTCCTTTGCTACATAGTTCCAGGTTGGCCCCTCCTTTTTGGTTCAAAGTTGCTCCAGATTTCTCAAATGCATATTCACAATGGGAATTTCCTGTCCCAGAATATCCCAAAGGGTGACTGATCTGGTGGCTGTGACGGATCTGGTGGCTGTGACGGATCTGGTGGCTGTGCAGGCCATTTGAGTGATCTCAATGCCAAAAAAGCTGTTTGAGATTATTTGAGCTTTGTCACAGTCTGTATTATTAGCTTTTTGTAGACCTTCAGGTAAATATCTATTCGAGAAAAATAAGTTTGAGAAAAAATAAAATCAAATAAAGTGTGACCTGGCATGGAGAGCTGCAGAGATTTTATACACACAAGTGACACAAAGTGCAAGTGAGTAAGCACAAAATCAAGATCATGTGCAATTATACATCAAGAACAAAAAAGGTCCAATTTCAAATAAATTTCAGTGCATCTCCAAGAGATATCACAGTGAACAAGAGTACTAATTTTTCAATCCTTTAAAAGTGGTTATTCCAGAAAAAAGAGCAGCATAATCAACACCTCTGTCTTTAAAACATTAGAAATTAGAGGCTGTAAAACTATGTCTTTATATTTAAAAAAAGAAAAAAACAACAACCAATTGGATGGTAGTTTAACATAAAATGGTAGTAAAACACGAGGAACATCGGTATAGTGTCCAGCTTCTTTAGGTGTTTCTTGATTGCATTCATAAAGAGCAGCGTATTTATTGCCTGGAGGGAAAAAATAAAGAATCTTAATGTAAGTTTTAGCTCTCTGTCTCCTTTTTAAATAAAAAAATTCAATGCATAATACTAAATACTAATATCTTGTGATAATTTCACTTTCAGCCCTTTTAGCAGCTTTTATCTTTCTCTTTATTTGAAAATAGAATGACCTTGGATTTTCCTCCATTTAAGTTGAGTTAAATGGGAACAACATGAAACGCAGACTGCAGCTATTTAAAGGCTTTCACTACTGTAAATAATAGATAACAGTGCCATCTGCATAAAAATGGAAAGCAGCATTTGATCAGTTGTCTTGTTAATCCAACCTTCAGTTGGGCTGTCATCGTAATGCCTATTAGTGACATTATATGTTTTTCTTAATATAATATAATGTAAATTGTACAGTTAAATAAACATAACACCAAAATGTATTCTGCAGGTTGGTGTAATACTGAATAATAATGTCACTAATAGGAACAGAACAGACTCTTTCTAAAAAACAACAGAGTTCCTACGCTGCTCCTGTTTGAGACTTTGTAAATAAATTCACACTCTTAAAGCAGTCAAATTGCAACACCTACATGGTTAAGATTAAATATAATGAGAACCGAACGCACAGGCACACAAAGCTTCAACGCAAAATCTTTTTATCTTTCTGCTTCTTTGGCTTCGCCTCTGCATGTGTTCACCTCAAACATTTTCCAGCTTTACTTCCTCCCTTGTCTCGCTCTCTCTCTCTCCTCCTCTCAGCAGCCACCTGTGCATCCTACAACTTCTCCTTCCTCAGTCCACAGGGCCTCAACTTCTCCTCCTCTCAGAGCCAAGCCCCCTTTTGGTCAGGTACTATCTACTTATCCTTTCCTTTCCCCCGCTGCCTCTGTTGTGTTCTCGCGCCGCATCTCTTGTAATTACATAATAAGCCTATGTACCTCGACCTCATTACTTCTTCTCTGTGGCACTCTTTTCATTAACAAGAACACTGTAGTTCTTCTCAGGATGACATTTCCTCATTAAATCAAGAAAAGAAAACCAATTTCCTCTCCAGTGATGAAACAAGTTGTCCTGCTCATTTGTCATTTTGTGGCAACAGCGTGTCACGCTGGAAACTGACCATCTCGCCTCTGTACATTCTTCACAACTAATTATTACCATTATGTTCAGTGTGACCTCGTCTTACAACCGTCACCCTCATACATAAACATGAATATTCATCAATACCAGTAAATAATAACTCTTGTTACGAATTCAGCGGTGTGCCATTGAGTTAATTAACTATGGCTCAACTCCTATTGTTATCAATTTTCAGTGTTTACACCTCGAGTGGTCAGCACAGCAGTGGCCAGGTATAACTTTGCAGCGCGAGACATGAGAGAGCTGTCACTGCGAGAAGGCGACATTGTCAAAATCTACAGCAAGATCGGTGGAGACCAGGGCTGGTGGAAAGGAGAAGCCAATGGAAGAGTAAGTAACTATGAGTAAAGTGTTTATTTGTGGATGGGAAATTGATCAGACCCAAGGCATAAAAGCCACCACTGGATTTAAATACCTTAATGTTGTAATATTTTGAGTTTGATCAAAAATGTATCCAGTTAGCTTTATTAAGTTAGAGATCTGCAAAAGAGAAATTCGGGGAAAGCATGTCCCCAAAAGTGCATTGATACATTTGACAATTTAACCAGTGATATCGGGGGGAAAAGGAAAAACAAAACAAAAAGATGTGGTTGAAAGACAAAAACTAGCTGCTGGGAAATGTGCCAGTTTAATAGGATGGCGGTAAAAGGGAATGTGATGTCAGCATTTTATTTTAGGAACGTTCCCTATTAGGCTGTAAATTTAGAGTTGTGCTGTGGAGCCAGAGGATCTACACAACTTGAGCGGTTGTAAAGCTAAACCTTACCACAGTCTGCTGTACAGCCTGGTGTAAAAATGCCATAGAGTCTAGTTTTGATTTTTATCTGTGTTTTCCCCACCTTACTTTCATTCCCTCGTGTGGATTGATGGAAATACGCTTTTAACTTTCTCCTATGAAACCATCTGCCTGCACACGCAGTTTCTTTGGATTGGTCTCTCTGTGATGTATGACCTTGATGGAACAGAAGTGGTAAAAAAGGTAATCTGTATTCAGTTGATGAAAGCTGAAACGTGCAGACTTTAAAAAAAAAAAAGCACATCTACACCTGGTAGAACTCAGCAAAAAAAAAAGTATTTGCTAATGCAGTGTGTACAGCAAATGCATTGAAATTTGTGTATCATATACTATGAAAACCAGGTCAACTACTTTAGCTGGTTGCAAATCTAGTCTGACAAAGCCTCTAAGTTTTCATGAAGTGAGCTGAAGTGTCTTGATTGCTGCTGTGTATGAGAAAGACATCAAGCTCACAAAATTAGATGCTATTTATTTCTACATTATGAAGAAATACCCACCGTAACTGGATGATTTGCTGAATGTAGTGGCTATTAGTGACGACATCAGAGCTGCTGTTTAATGGCTTTTTACGTCTGTTTTTACATTCTTGATATTTATAAGAATAAGATTTGACCTAGGTGAATAACCTAGTGCAACTGATGAGTATTCATTGTCCTTCCTTTGCTGTGTTAAACCCAAGAAAAGCTTGACTTCCCAGTTCCGTGTAGACATGACTTTGTGTAGCTTCTTATAAGGTGAAGAACGCAGTGTTGCAGAAGTCTCCATTCTGTGTCCAGCAAAGATAAGGAGCTCTCCCAGAGCCTATGCTAAGTAGATTATCATTTGGTTGGTGGTTTCTCCACAAAGACCCATTACATATTATGGGTTCTGTACTTTGATCATTTACTAGCACTTGTTCATTTTACAGCTGAAAGGTTTCTATTAGCTTTTTTGTTTTAATGTAGCTTCCTGGCTAGCTGGTTCTGTCTGGTTTCAAACTAAAATACGGCAAAATATGAATTGTTTTATTCCACGTGTGCACATGGGATGCGGTGGTCCCTGCAAATATATTTTCATTCCCCTGCTGTTGAATTAAAAATGACTATTTTGAAATCTTCACATATCACGCCAACCCTAACATTCATGTGGAGCACCACAGGCATCACAGCGATTAATTCAGCCAATATGCATGGTGCTGATCTGTGTTTATGGACAGTGCACATGCTACTAATTGAATCACGACTTAACTTGAGCACATAAAATGTTATTGCTTCTCTTTTTAAATTAAGACATCTGCTACTTTCAACTACCTCATTTCAGCATTTTAACACCCAGTCCAATTCAGGAAAATTAAGAGACTCAGGATGAGATTTTCTTTTGACAAAACATACCCAGATACAGACCTCAACAGGTATTAATGGATGTCTTTGTGTTGCTGTAAATACAACCTTTGTGTTTCTATTATCTCTGTTAGTTCAGTACATGCTTTACAATTCTAACAAGTAGGAGAAGTCGTAGCCTAGCAACAGCTGAAGTAGCATTTGAAGTAGCCTTCAAGTATTTTTTCAGAACAGAGGCAAGGCTGCTGCTGAGCTGTGCAGTTATCGGAAAATAGCGCACATCTTCTGCCAAAATAATATAGAGGAAAGAGCTCCGAGAGCTCTCGGCCTAATGTAGTCATGGTGCACATCCAATGGATTCACGGCATGTAAACAAAACAAAAAAAGCATATAAATGAACCCAATTAACATCTTTTGTTTATACTGGTTGATGTAAAATACTGTGTGTGTCTGATAATTACTGTTTCATGTTACAGATTGGATGGTTTCCTTCAACTTATGTGGATGAAGAAGGAGTGCAGTAAGGCTCAGATGTTGCTGGTCTGGCTCCCTTTAAATCAGGAACCATCTTCTATCTACTGTTCTCAGAGAAAATTACTCAGTCTCTCCAGGAAAACAACACAAGGGGAAAAAAACAAAACAAAAAAAAAACCCAACAAAGAACTTTTTTTGTTGTTGTTTTGCTGGATACTCATTTTTCAGCGAGTGTTTCTACTCTGTTTATCTTCAATTATGCATCAGCTTTTGTCTTTGCTGGATGTCCTGTTTAATTTCTGTACAGGGGGAAAAAAGGAAAAAATGGCTTGCTGTCTGTCAGCCTCTGTGTGCTCTGCAGAGACTTTACTGAGGACCGAGGACAGCAGAAACTGACTGCTGATAGCTTTACTTTGGGAAGAAAAAAAAAAAAGGCTCCCCTTTTTTTGCAGGTCTACGCGAGGTGAAATAATTGTACAGTATAGATAATTTATTGAATAGAGATTATCATCATTACTAATGATTATTGTGGGGAGTTGATTTTAAGCAAAGAATCTGATCCGAAAACCTAAAATAAGAAAAAAAAAGATGCTGTGTTTTTTATGTTGAAAGATTTTGCCTTAGTTGTCATGGTGATGCCTTGTGGGCTGACACCAGTGGAGGGAATCGACTTTGTTGACTGATTTTACTTCTCCATGTATGCATGTGCTCACATGTGGCCCACATAAACACGCACACGCACGCACACACAGACCAATGTACAGTATGGTGCCTTTGAAGAATGGGTGTTGCTTACTGAACCTCAACTCCAGCCACTCAAGAACATTGCCATGCTCAAAAATACTTCACTAAAAGAGGAGCTTGAGCCCCTGAAAACAAGATGGTGAGGCATTTATGTCCTAAATGGCCACTGGATGAACTCACTGGATGTGTTTTTCTTTTTTTCTTTTTTTATAGCCAACACAATGCCATACACAGTCTACAAGTGAGTCGTCAGTCAGATGGATACGAAAGGGAAAACTTTCAACTCAGCAGTCACGTCACACAGTCTCAGTGTTTTTCATGTGATTTTTCTTGCACAGAATCATGCTTCTTTTTTTTCTTTTTCTTTTTTAAACTGGACCAAGAATTTTTTTTATTGTCATTATTATTATTTAAAGCCAAATTTAGCTGTATTTCAGTGTCTGCACAGGATTTAATTGATTTGTGATTTTTCTACCTTGCCTTACTGTTTTCTAAAGAGTTGATCAGGTGATGGGATTGTATCCCCCTCAATTTAAATGTTCCTGTGTGAAAATTATTTTCGTGTTGTGCAGACTGATAAACAGTGTTTTAATCTGAAGAAAAACTGTGTGTGCTATAGACGTTAAACCACAGAAGATGTACTTAATCGCTTTGTGATTTTCTAGGGTTGCGGTGCTTAGTGTTTCCATTTATTTCCACTCATTTCTTCCTGCCATACACACTTAACAGATTTATAGCTATTTACACCACAGTGTGCTGGCATCAGTTTTTCTATTGACAGCACAAATGTACCAGGCAGCTTTCTGAATCTAGTATTGTACAGGTATTAATATTTTTTGAAATATTTGACCTTGGCAATTCTTTCTTTTAAAGGGTTCAGTTGTTATGGAACACGATCTACAGTAATGAAAGGCTTTCACTTCAGTCTTCTCATTTTCCAAAAAAATTACCATGTTGATATATGCGGACATTGAAAGGCAGTTGATTCTGTCGCTAAACATCAAGGACTCCTTCAGGGTCATGTACTTGTGCACCCGTGGGCCACTTAAAGTGCTGCTGCTTTTAATTTTATTCTCACAATGTCTGCTTCTGTAGTTTTACCATGGATCTCAAATTGTGCAGAAAGTAGGGATGTGACTGTATCCAACTAACCCAACTTCCAAGCCATCACTGGTGGTAAGAGTTAGGTCTCTGTCGCTGGGCAGATTTCAGTTAGGAGTTAGCAGTTTTCAAGCCCAGAGGCAGCACATCAGTTCAGCCATATGCGTTCCTGACATCATGGGGCTGCGCACTCTTAAGCTGAATGGTTGCCATTTTGACACAATGTGGGAGACCTAGTGTGAGTTAGAGTGGAAGGGGATAGAACAGGACCCACACAGGGTGATCTAAAAATAGCAGCAGCAGTGAATGAGGTCATGCTTGGTATTGATTCAGCACACACAACCAATAAAAAAGGCTTTGCTAAAATTTGAATGTATGTAGATGTTTATAATGAAGATTGCTTTCTTGCTGCAAATAGGTCAAAAACACAAGTCAGTCATTACAGCTTGAACCAACTTAACAAAAACCTTTGGAAGTAAAGTGCAAACACTGAGCACATCAGCTCTGGCTGGTTCACAAAGGCTTATGGAGCAGAGGATGCCAAAATGTTTAGATTAAACATGTAACTGTCTAAGATGTGAATTGTTCCAAAGGCCAAATGCCCTGGAAAAGACAAAGTCCTAGCACTGTGTAACGGGGACACACAGGAAGCCTCCTTTTTGTCTGGAATAAGGGGTTTGGGGGACATCAGCTGTAGTCACTTTTTTCTTTTGTTTTGTTTTTGTTTTTTTGTAGTGGATAAGAACCCATTGCATGTGGCTATTAATATTTCAACTCCTGTCAGTTCATCCTCAGAAAAAAATAAGTACTTACTCGTGTACATTTTTTGGATGGTTGAGTATTTCCAAATGAGGTCTATCATGAATAAATTTTTCTTTTGGTTTAAATTTGAGACTGGATTCTTTTCATTGTTTTATTGCAAAATTGTGTCACAAAACACCCAAACGTCAATCTCCAAATTCCACAGTAGAGTGAATTTCTGAATTAATGCTCTTTTATAGCTACATATTTTGATGATCTGCTTTATAGACATCCACCTAAATGTTGAAGGATACAATCTAATATGTCCAAGCCAATCAAATAACAGAACTTCCTTTTACTAAGATTATCTTAAAGCAATCACATTGAACAATGTTATCATAGACTGCTCACAGTGCATAGCTTTGAATTTAGTTAATTAAAGTCTCGGCAGGACTGCCACTACTGCATATTTTCAGTTTCAAGTTTTCAAACTGTCCTGAAACTTCTCTTTAATTGAGCTCGCTCTGAGTGTCACACTGCATATCCATATTTGCTGTTATACTCTGCTGGTGTGTGTTTGACCGGCCTGTGTCCATGGCTGGTGCTGGAAGGAGTGTGGCTGAGTCCCTCATTCAACGACATCACCTCAGTGCCATCAACCGGGCAGTAAGTGACCTGTGGGAGCTGACTGGCGCTCTGGCTTGTGTGACGGCTGACGGGGCGGCTGTCAGGAGGTGGCGCGTCCTCCCTGTTTGACATAAAAGTGGGATAGAGGGAGTTAAAGGAGCATTTCTACAGACAGTAAATGCAGAAGCTGGGCAAAAACGGGTGATTATTTGAACTGAAATACTAAAATATATTTGAAGTTACAGTTTAACATGTTTTGTTTGTTACTGTAATTAGTCCAAAACAGAAGAGAGTTATAAGAGTCCTCTAACTGGCAACAAATAAGCAATCTGGCTTTTACAAAAAATACTTTTTGTAAAATATTTTCTGGCTGTATAGGGGAGGTTCTCTCTGGGTACTCTGACTTCAGAGTGCCTTTCCCCTGCTTCTTACCCAGTGGCAGCTGAGATAGGCTCCAGCCCTCCTGCAACACTGAATTAGAGAATTGGCAGAGAATGAATGGATGCATGGATTGTAGATCCACTTTAACTGCTAAGCTTTCATAGTATGAATGTCTAGCTTTATTTTCAGGATAAGCTTATTATTTGGGCGAATATGCCCCCATCCAACCAAATTCTCACTAACTTTACGTTCAAAGGAGAAAGCCACTGCATCCAATGGACTTTCAGACATTATTTCCTTCAGAAAGGACCACCTGTGAACAATAATAAAGTCCAAACCAATACTCCACTAGAATCATTAAATACTGGCTTTTTTGCTGGCCCAAAACAAATCAACACAAGTTGTTGGTCTGGCTGTACTTTCAAAACAGATGGATAGAACAGCAAGTGTAGACTTTGGAGCAGTTTGCATATCATAGCTCAAAAACCAACATGGAATGAAAAACTATAGGATGTCTATGTTGGAATGTTCTACAGCTTTTGTATTTAACCTTGAAGGCTTTTAACATATCAGAATTGTCATATTCCAATATGTTTAGTATGTCAGTAGTTTTACAAGAGCAAGCACATCGAGGCATAGATTAACCAGCTCCAGTGTAGCAGCAGCTACAAAGAACAAAACACTGCACATGAAGGCTCATCTCTTATCAGAACAGAACAATAATATTGCCATTGGATTTAGCAAATGCAGTGCTCTGGAAAGGAGGGCTGTTAGCATTATTACTGAACAGTTTTTGTGCTGGGATCCTAAATTGATTTATTTCTATTTGGAAACGCTGGCAAGCTCAGTGTGTTGTTTCAGTTTGAAATATCAACGTTAAAATATATAAGAGGCAATGCTGCAAATACTAGCTTTTTAATCTCCTCAACATTTGTTTAGGCTTATAAGGTTAGTGGCTAAAGTAGTAATGTAACCTACATTACTGTCAGTGGTTTGGGTTATGCTTATTGTGAAGGATATGAACAGTTATATCTCTGCATTCATCAAAAATAAAAGGAATGAAATCATTTTGGAAGAAATAATGGGATAAAAATGTAAAGTGTTTTAGTACAGCCCACTTTAAACACATTGTGGTATTTATGAAAAATAGCAGTCTTATTTTTTAGTTGCCTTCTATATATTTGTTACACACACACACACACACACACACACACACACACACACACACACACACACAGTGGACATACACTATTTACCGAGCAAAATAATGTTTCCCTGTAGGTAAAAGCAGAGATCTTTGTTGTTTTTGCCTATTTGGAGGCTCTTCCCAGGGGTCCCTACTTTCACAGCAGACCTTGCTTTAACTTTCTCCTCTTCTACTAAAGCATAACATTCACTCTGGTGGTGGTTTCAACCAGCAAACACTGACAACAGCATACAGAAGCATACAATCTCTCCTCGTCAACACTGCCAGCTTCCAAGCTTAGCTACTTTGCATTCTGCATTTATGTAACTTTGAAATACCAGCTGGAATCTGCTTTTCTGTCAAAGAAAACATCCTCACACCTATCGAATTCGGAATTTTCTTCTCTCCTGTGCTAGCCAAGGTTTTTGTCGGTAAAGGGAATAAACTTACCCTGGTTTAGCAGAAATGGAAAAATTGGGCAAGTTTGGCTCTTGGGTGTGTTGGGTGTAGCATCCTATGAGGGAAAAAAAACTGCCCTGACCTGAATGTGTACTAGTTTAATTAAACTCTAATTAGTATCTTATTTCCAAGGTATTCCCACACCTACTTTATTCTACTAGTGAAACCATTTCGCTCATAATTTATATAAAGGCTGATTTGAAAACTGTTAACCTGCATACAGAATTAGCTGCAGAATTAGTTATTAATGGATTCATACCTATTGTTTTCTTCTGTGCTTCTATTCATTTTCATTCTTCCTGCATAATAATGTATAATTAGAATATTTTTTGATGTTTTTAAAAAAAATCTTTATACAAAGGGTTTGTTTCTTTTTAAAATGACTTCTTTATATCTGCTGTAATTAATGTAACACTGCTTTACACACTGAAGCCTGGATTATTTGATCTAGGATTATTTATGTTAAGCCTGGATCAAATGAGTCAACTTGGACAGGCTTCAGCCCCCTGCAGGCCGATAAATAGGTTGACGTGTATTTTTGTCAGGTAGATTGACTCCAAATGCAAGGTTTTGCTTGATATTTGCTTGATGTCTAAATAAGCAACTGTTGCTTTCAAGTTTAAGTCACACTGTTCAATCTACCAATTTCATCCTCAGTTATAGGATCACTGTAGTCAGAAGTATCTGTCCAGCAGCAGTGCTCCCAGTGCTTTGATTCAGTGTGAAATGCTACATCTCCCATGTTTTGGCCATGATGGAGAGCTGAGTCACTATTTTAATTGATATGATTCTCCCTGTGACTAATCTGAACTTTTCAAGCTGCTTTCTTTACTTTTTATCCAGAAAACTCAAGTACCCAGTGGATTTGACATTAACTATAGTTGTCATCACTCAAGTTATTAGAGATTTGCCATTTTCCATCTATTAACATTTCTCTCTGATGACTTGTTCATGTGAAACGTGTTGAACCTCAGTATGTCACAGATATGGAAAACCGTGTATAAGTATTGTAGCTTGAAGTGCTTCTCTGTCTCCTGCGCACAACACTGTCCTCCCACACTGACACTGCACTCGTTTCAATGTCTACTTTGAAAGCATGTGGGCTGTTTTCAACTGCATATGAACCACAACTCCAACATTTCTTTCTTTCTTTCTTTTTTTTTTGTCTTTTTGGTGAGACAATGTTTATTTGCAACAGGAGAAATCCTTTCAGAGATGTCAGAACATGAGGTCATCTGCAGAACATTGCCCCTAGAGTAGCACTGCGCTTGGTGTCCCACATGCCCTTTTTAACTAGTTACGCAGTTTTCACTGTTCCAGGGGCAGGGGAGAAAACTCCACTAAAAATAATAACCCAGAAATGAACAAATTGGATTTTCTCACATGTGGATTTTTAAACCATGAAAATATTTTCACAAAAAAAGGCTAAAAAACTAGAGGATTCGCAATTTGCAGAGGTCTACTGTAGATTAAAAAAATGTAATTAATGGGAAAATTAGAGGTAGCGACAACAAACAAGATTTGGATTAAAACTTTCAAAACTTGCCCCCATTTCCAAGTAGGTGTACTGTTGAAAACTGTATGGTCTGGCCTACCAGAAGTGACGGTCCAAACATCAAAGCCTTTTTTGAACATTCCTGCCAAAGTACAAAAAAAAAACCCCCAAGAAAATGTAACAGGAATTACATAGGTAATAATGTGAAAAAATAGATACATCCTGTGCATGGTTGATGTATTTGAAATGTAAACGCGTTAGAAGAGAGTTACCTGTCTTATTTAAACCTCTGACATCAAGGGCATGGTGTTCTCTCTGCTGCTGAGGTATATGGTGTCATCGTGCTAAGATCTGAAGAGCTCTCTAAGGCCTCAAGTAAAGACATTGTTGATGCCTGTGAGTCTTTCATGGGATTTAAAAATAGCTCCAAAGTATTTTAAACAGCAGACATGTTTGACGCAGACCAAAGGCAGCTTTTCTGGAAAGGGACTTTGTACGAACTGTGAAGCATGTTGCTGTTATGATTTGGAGTTGTTCTGTTGCCTCAGGGAACAGACAGCTTGCAGTCATTGATTTAGCCATGAATTCTGCATCATCAAAGACTGCTTAAAGATGATGTGAGGCCATCTGTCCAAAAGCTGGAGCTGGACCTTAGGATAATGATCCAAAACAGGCTAACAAGTCCACCAAGGAAGGTCTTAGAAGGAAGGAATGGAGGGTTATGGAATGGCCGGGTTTAAGTCCAGATTTGAATCCCACTAAAATGTTGTAGACAGGGAAATTAGCGTATCCTTCAATATATTGGACAATATGCTGAGAAAAATCTTAGCAAGCATTTTCCAGGCTGTTGCCTCACAGCAATAAGGTTCTGGGTTTGAATCCACCATCTGGCTGAGGCCTTTCTGTGTGGAGTTCACATTTTTTCCTGTATCTGCACTGGCTCTCTCTGAGTACTCAGGCTTCTTCCCACTATCTAAATACATGCAGTCAATAGGGTTAGATGATTCTAAACAGGACTATGAATGACACTGAATGGATAAGCAAAAAATGGATGGATGTATTGAACTCCATTCTCTGCATATTTATTTCAATATTTGTGGGACACATTTTATTTTACTTTAAATAATTCGGTTTTCTTTAAAAGTGCTTTTAGATGGTTTACATGCCAGTGTTTAATACTGCCTTACATTATGCACTTTGAACATCCTCTGCTTTTGAAATCTGCAGAGAGTTACAGAGGATGGCAAAGTTTTACAAAATCTTTTCAAGCCAGTGAAATGATGTATTTGGAGGTAGGATTGACTGACGCTAATAGCGGGGGAAGTTAGCCTTCGGGGCTTTCTACCCGAAAGCCTTTAGGCTATCAGGTAAGATAAAAGCAAAAAAGTAAACAAATCCAGCAGGTTGTGCAAAAATGGGCCAAACGCACGACTGTCACCCATGAAAACAGTTCTACGTCAAGTTGAATTTGGATTCGCTGAGGTGAAATTGTGAATGAGTGATTCAGAAAGCATTATTTTCATACATGGATTTTACCACCATAGAGTCTGGATCTTACCCCCACTGGAGACCTTTGGGATTTGCTGAAGACAATTTTTGTGTTTTGACTGTCCAAACCTTAATGCAATTCTGTGGAGTGTATATTACCTACAAAATATAACCTCTAAAATAACACATATGTTTACATAAACCTTGATCAGACTTTGGGCTAAAAATGTTTAGCTTACTGGGGATTTAAACATTATATACACCAGTACTCACTGCTATAACATTTTTTTTCTTTCAATAGCTATCTATTTATGATCTGTCACAAAAAAAAGGCAATCAATGGAATTAAATTTTTGTTTCTAGTCTTTACCCTAAGCTATAATTAGGGTGCAGAAGTCAGTGATCTTATGTACTGATCCTCCATAAAGCAAAGAATATTATTTTAAAAGCTTTTGCTTGAAAAATGCAACCATGTTCCACATGTTTCTCTGTTTTTTTAGTAGTAAAACAGTACTTACTAAACCACATTACCTTGCACTTTGTCAGGCTTTCTCTATATCAAATAGGAAGTCTGACATTCCTTCCAAAATTAAAACTCTCTAAATTATAATTACAAAAGGCTGCAGAACACAATTGAATATGTAGTCCCCTAAGCTACTAAACCACAAATACAAAATTGCAAAAGATTGAGCATTAAAGTTTGTTATTTAAAAAAAATAAATAAAAATTTAATGGTGTAGCGTGGAGGATATTTCAAAGACAGATCTGAGAAACTGCTCCAGACACTTGTGGTACCCACTGCCGTTCTGTATGTTTTAAAAGTTATAAGGTCAGCATGTGTACACCTTGATTTAAGGTGTTGAAAAAAAAAACTGCATTGTAGTGATGAATGTGGAGAACAGGAATTGAATCATAACATTTTGCATTATATGATAACCCGACTGCAAGGTTTAGGATTAATGGTCAACCTCTAACATTGGAGAGGGGAGTGAGACAAGGCTGTGCCTGGTCTCCTCTTCTCTTTGCTATATTTCTGGAGCCACTAGCCCAATATATAAGGCAAAACAGAAAAATCACGGGTGTTACAATAAATGAGGTGGAACATAAAGTAGCATGCTATGCCGATGATGTTCTCTTATTCCTAAAAACACCTGATGAGTCTCTGCCGGAGGTAATGAACTGTCTTAAAAACATTGGCCCAATAACAGGATATAAACTGAATATAAGTAAAACTGAAGCCCTTCCCTACAATTATAGTCCATCTGAAAAGCTCAAACAAGCACATCCACTGAAATGGAACACAGACTCAATTAAATACCTGAGGGTAACACTTACTAAAGATACAAAAAAACTATTTGACAAAAATTACAACCATTTATATCAAAGAGTCAAAGACGACCTTACAAAATGGAATCATATCCCACGTCTGAGCATAAGCTCTAGAATAGAAACCATCAAAATTAATGTTTTACCAAGATGTTTATATTTTTTTCAGACCCTCCCACTCCAGATTAATCAAATAGATTCTATTGAATGGGATAAAACGATCTCTAGATTTATATGACAAGGGAAACGACCCAGAATACGATACAAAACATTACAACTGCCCAAAGAGTACGGCGGCTGGGGCCTACCATGTTTAAAAAAATACTATACTTCAGCAATGATCAGGGCAGTGTTGCACTGGTGCGATCCCTCATATGTAGCGGCATGGAAGGAAATTGAATGCAAAACAATAACCAATATTTATATACAGGCAGTTCTAGCAGATAGAAATCTACAGGACTACATTTCCAAAATAAGAAATCCTTGGGTAAAGGCCACACTAGGGGTTTGGAAAAAGATTACTTTTTTAGTGAATTTTGAGTATGAGAAATTTGTAAAACACTGGGGAAAATGGCTCCGCTATATGTGAGTTCTATAAGGCCAGATATCGCTGATATTCATCATTGAAGGAATGGTTGCTTAAATGTTTGTTTATTTTCTAATAACATGTACTAATGCTATGTCACCATCTGCTACTGAGTGTGTTGGCTTTTCAATTGCCCTGTCTCTGGATGTATATAGTTACAAACTATCTATCTGTACATATGTTTCTTTGTTTGTGTGTTGTGTTCTGTTTGTTCCTTTTCTTTCTCTTGTTTTCATACCTGCATGAAGGAAAAGTACTTGAAGTGATGGCGGTCATCCAGACTACTGTCTATGAGTCTTAGAACAAAGGAAGCCATCAAATACTGTACATTTTATTTTATGCATAACTTCGATAAACACTTAAATTACAAAAAAAAGAAAAAAGAATCATAACATTTTTTTTTTTTAAAAAGCTCTGGTGGAGAAGAGATATGTTACCACATGGAGTGTCATGTCATTTTTTCCCCCTATACTTTTGTTGTATTTGCATGTTTCTTGTTTGGTTTTAATTGATATCTGGGATTTATATTCTATTCTTATCTGAATGGCTTTGATGTGTGTTGTTTAATATCTTACAGTTTAATTGCCTCTCTGCCTGTTAAAGCTCTGCCGTTGGTGTCATGGTTTCGGTTTTGATTTAAAAAAAAAAAAAAAAAAAAACGTACATCACACAATGTACTATCCAAATGTTCACAGCACGCTGGTAAAATTCAGCACTAATAGAAGCTGAAGTTTAGCAAAGTAAGTTATCTGCCCATCATCATCATCTTAAAATGCACTGCTGCATCTGCACTGTACCTGATGTCATTGGAAAATTCCTTCTCATAGCGACGTCTGCTGCTCAACTTCCAGTACAGAAGCACAACAAAGACCAGGAAGATAAAGATGAGGAGCAGGGAACCAACAATGGTGCCAACTATCACAGCAGCTCTGTTTGGAGCTGCAAAATAAGTATGAAAAACATTAAATTATTCACCCTGAAGTTCTGTTTTAACATCTTGTTTCAAAGAAATAAAAGTATAAAAACTGTAATTCCTAAACAGTTAATTGTCATACTTTTGTTAAACCCCTTTCCAAGCAGAAAGTCTACAGTTCAGTCACATCTTGATTGATTTGAACTGTGCCTCTGTACACCAGAGGCTAAACTGTGATGTTATCCAATTACTTATGGGCCTCACTCTGTGTCTGCCTGTACTTGAAAATGGTTTATGAATTTCTGATTTTCTTGAGTAAATGGTTTGAACTTGCATATCACTTTAGCTTGGCTCTACAAAATGCTTTCTAACACATCTCTCCTTTCACACACTAACACATGCAAAGTGCTTGGCTGATATACTTGATATACTCATGAGAAGCTTTTCCAAGTAAATTAACTTACAGCCATCGCTCACCTGTTATAAACATGGCAATCCCTTGGGTTTCCAGCAGAATATTGCTGACTCTGTTTAACCGTAGCAGTATTTTAGCATAGCTAAGAAAAAGTCAAGTCAAATTATTATTCTAAACACAGAAGGGCTCTCTCTCTGTGGCAAATAATGGATAAGCGGAAGGTTTCTAAGGTGACGGTGCATGGTACTCAAAAATCCTTTGCAGAAAGTGCAACAGTTGTATTCAAAGCATGATCAGGCACACCGAAAGTAAGCACACCATCCAAAGATCAATACATTAAGTAGCAGTCCACCTCTCAGGAGGAGAAACAACTCCTGGCGTGGGATGAAATATATCCGGATTTTATGGTGGATGCTTGAGGTTTGTAGTGTTAGCACACAGGTGTGTGAAAGGAGACAAACAGGGGAAAGAATGATACTGCAGTGTATCAAGCTCACAGTGAATGATGATTTTACTTTCACCCTGACCAAGGAGAAGTACCACTCCAGTTTTCATAGAGATATGCTACGTGGCATGCGTCACCCTGTGGTTGGCACTCTTTGTGGAGAAGGATTCATATTGCAGCAGGACAATGGGCCCAAAACACCTCAAAGCCATATCATGGATGTTTCATTATTGCACACTGAAACATTGTCAGATCATGCTGGGACATCAATGCCTGTCAGATTTTGAGTGCTGTTATCAGATCAGGAAATTTTTGATCTCAAGTTTACTGGAGAACACAGTTGTGCTTTAAATTATGTCCCCATTGCCAATAGTAGACCAAATCAGTGTAGTCCAATGAAAACTACACGTAGGTTTCCTGAGACTTGGATGTAAAAGCATGAATGTATAATAATATATTTCCTGGCAGTTAAAAAATGCTAGTTTTATACTGTTTCTACCTGCTTTTATTACATAATATGCCACTAATTATGCTGCAAATCCTTGGTTGAGGGCCACGAGCCTAAGGGTTGACACTTCTTGTGTAGGACAGAAGCCTGCACTTGGAATAAAAATGAATGACTATGAATGATTCACTGCTCGAAGCTTAACATCTAAGCACTTATTCAAGGGGCTCTGGACCTGACGAGATGCATTGGGGCCTGCTCCAAAGATCATAAGGCCCAAAGAGAAACTCGTGCTATGGATCCAATGGATGCAGATGGTTGTGTGAGTCTTAAACTAAATGATGATCTCATCTGTACTGGCAGGCTGTAACACAGACTGTACTTCCCACTGGTGCACTCACTGTCAACAGATTCATTGCCTGTGAGACTGCTCTGCTATACCCCTCATATCTGTCTTGTTTAGATGTATTACTGTACATAGATTGCCCTCATTTAAGGCATCTCACTTAAAATTGGTTAGCGTTTCTGCTTGTATTTAATTAGTCCACATATTTTTTTTGACACGGCTTTTGCTTTGTTTCATCTGCATTGTAGAAAGCCAACAGGGTCTGCAGACCTGCTGGCAGCAGAATTATCATAACTTTACACTTGTGTGAATTTATGATTTAACACCGGAAAAAGTTAGCGATGAAAAACAGAAGGCTAAAACTTTCAGCGAATAAATGTTTTTCTTGTCACGGAAAGCGTCCCTCTCCCATCATCGTTAGACAGCATAAAAGGAACGTCACACTAATGTTACAGTGTGTGAAAAGCACAGCAAAGAGGAGATTTTGGCACAGCTACAAAGAGAGGAGATTTAAGAGGATGAACTCGAACATCCACGTCTTTCATGATCTGATGTGTGCGTCATGTGAACACAAGCAGTCTGTGTGAGCGTGCTTTCTTACGTTTGTTGGCTTTCAGGTTCAGCGTGCAGCTTTCTACTCCAACAGCATTGTTTGCTTCACAAAGGTAGATCCCTGCAAAGCTCTCTGAGTGGTTGCTGATTTTCAGCTCTCCGGTCACACTGTCTGGGAAAATGAGCACGTGCCAACAAGCATAGATTCATTCAGGGTATACATACTGTACATTATAAGGCGCTCAAATGAAAATTGATCAAACTGCCATCTCTACATGAAAAAACTAAAAACATGAAGCTCATTAGTATGCAGGTTTGGAGCAGATTTTCATTACGTATGCATGCAAGCAGTGTGTTTGTTGTTCCCTGCTTATATAAGGCACTGATCAATGTAGTTTGCAGTAAATATGTTTGGGAAGAACAAGGAAATGTTTCTAGTTGAAGAGTGAGAACTAATGTGGAGAAATGCAAGTAACATGGTAAAATGCTACCATTATAATAGTCTTGCTTGCAATAAGCTACACGGTTTATGTTATTATCAAATATTGCCACCCAGGAGTTTTGCCATGTAAGCAATCAATGAAAAAAAATGTATTTTTTTTGGAAAAAAGGTGACAAAGTTAGCAAATAATAGACGCTCACAAAGAAAATGATTTTCATTGAGTTTTTGCTCACACAGCATCAAATAATACAGTGCCTCAGTCCCAAGGCACCTGCCCCCCACCCCTCCAAACCTCCAACACACGCATATACACACACATAGATTCTCGAGCATGCACGTATTCTCTTTGATGTGCAGTATCATTGTGACATCAGCAGAGGTCACACTTACTCTGTGCGGCTCCATCAGCGATCGAGCCAGCTCTTTCTCTCCTCCATGTGTATTTTAAGGGAGTGGAGCCTTTTGCAGACTCGCAGTGCAGAGACACAGGATTGCCAATCAGTTCCCCTCCCTCCACCCAGCACTTAGGTACAGACGGCTTCGCTGAAATCATACAACAAATGGATAATTTTCCATTTCCATTTCCATTCTATTTCTTTCCCTTTCAAAGGAAAGGGAAAAGAAAAAGAAATAAAACAGCACAGCTTTATAGCTTTAGAATGAAAAAGGGGGAACCTTTTTGAGTTTTGCCACATATACAAACAATACAGAGGGTTTTCTTGTTTTTGTTTTCCCACTCAGATATGCTATAAAATCTATGAATCACCCCAAAAAAGCACATCTCCAAGACAAATTAATGTTTCAAATCTTTATGGAGTTAAAGCTTGATGGCTAATGATGGCAAGGCTGAACAATTTAGACACCAATGCCATCTTGTTGTGAAGAGATGTGAGAGGGTCGAAATTGCTACCCATTAGGGTGAGACTGAAAATGTTACACAATACTCTGAGCATGTTGCACATTTGCACAATTTAGATAGTGAAAGAAGATTTACAAAAATCTGTCCCCCAATTTCTCCAGATATTTTTTTCAAACGACTTATGCTATACACGATCGCACAAGAAGTCTAATCTATAAAATGAATTGCTGGCTCTCAGGACTGCCTTGTGTTGCTGTCAGCAAGAAAATAGCTATGGGTTATCTACTGACATATAAGAGTGTATGGATATTTATTTAACAATGTGTACGTTTCATTGAGGAGGGAGGTGATGTTATCTGGAATTTTAGAACACTTAAATGCTTCTTGGAAAATATTGGAGAAATAACTCAGGCTGTGGTAGATATAGGTAGGTAATTTGGTCCCAGGTTGGATAGATTATGTTCTTCAGGTCATTTTAAACCCAAAAAATGTTTTATTAAATTGAAACATTACTGCAAAACAATAATTATGTTATTTCCTTCCTATCCCGAGACCTAGCTGCGAGATTGCTTGCAAACTTGTATTTTTTGAAGAATGTTTCATCACTACAGTTGTACAATACGGTGTACACTCTCAGTTTAGACTTTTGGATGTAGGTTCTACAGGACTTCTGAGGGAGTTGGACTGCATCAATTATCTGCTCCATTATGAGACACATTATTTAATACCATACTCAACTGTAAGTCTGGCAGCAAGGTGACTGTCCTCCACTGCAGTTACTGCTCAGTCTTCAAAATAGATGAGATTGACTAAGTAAGTTCCTTTTCCCAACTGGCAAACTTTAAGATTCAGTACACTGACAAATGGCTCTTAGTGAAGTGTCATTAGTTTTAGACAAAGCCATCTTCCTTCAGTTCATTCATTTCCATTTGTAAAATTGCAAACACACCGGCCTATTCGCAGCAAACTCCATCTACTGATGAAGACTGATGTCCAGAGAAAGCTAGTAAGTGAACCTTCATTTCAGATTGTGTAATTCAATCATGCAAGTATTCACTATCCCGCAATTGATTACTGGACTCTAAAAAATGATGAGTTCTAAGCGATCGGTTTTGTAATGCGTTATAAAAAGGAGTAAAATGCATGTTCTAACAAAGCAGGGAAACTTTATTGCAGATTAAATGATTGAAGCACTAGATCAAATTGGCCCATTTAACACAAATTTAGGGACTCACTTGTCATCAGATAAACATTTTTTTCTTACTACTACTTCTTTTGGTTGCTACCTTTAGGGGGTCACCGCAGAGGATCACCTGCCTCTGTCGCACCATATCACTAGCATTCTCCATCCTCAATCACACTATGTCTTAAACAGAAAAGGTGCCTCCTGAAGTACTAAACACCAAGAACACTGCAGTTTGGAAAGGTGATGGACATAAATAATGCAGCGAGACGCAAGCTAAAGCCTGGTCTTACCCATTACCACCAGTGACATCTTGTGCATGTCCACTCCAGGTGCTTTCTTCACTTTACATTGGTAGGTAGCGGTGTGAGCAGGTGACAGCAGAGCAATCAACAGTGAAGCGTCACCCATCGAGGGATCACCAGCAGCAAAGCTGAGCTCTTTTTCAAATGCATGGTTACCAAAGAAGTACTTAGTGCCACTGGTATAGGATACAAGCTGATGGGGAAAAAAAAGACAAATATAAGTGTAATTCAGCAATTGACTGAAATGGTGTTAATGTTACATGCAGTCTTCTTAAATTAAATGTACCATGAGTGGTTGGTTGCATTACCACCAAATCTGGGCCTCAGAGGGTCTCTTTGAGTTTAGTGTTTTACTTTTAAAGCACGTTTACTGTGGCTCAGTTTCACAACACTCATCAGTCTCATTTCCAGCAACAGCAGGGAGCAGCAAAAAAAAAACAACCAAAAAAAAAAAAAAACCTGCCAAGCACCAAAAGGCATAATAACTAGTTAGTAAGAAATGGAAATGCAGTTAGATTTTTTTCCCCTCATTTAACCAAGAACAAATCAGGGAGATCTGTAGTGTATCTGCACATCATCAAAAAGAGAAACAACTCAAAATTAATGCTTTCAGGTTTTGGTTTTATATGGATGACAGGATTTTTCCCATTTGCAAGACTTGTAAATGAAAAATTGTTTGATTGCACATTAACATATCTATATACTCTTTTTGGTCAGATATTAGAGTTGTGTGCTCATTAGCTGGTTGTAAGTTCTTTAAAGAGGACCTATTATTTGTTCCTTATTTTCAGATGTTTCCTTTTTTTTCACTAAACATGGCAAAAGTGATGAGGTCACTGAGTAAAAGTACCCTCTATAAGACACACACACAAAAGTCATGGAATATGAGCTCCACATTTTTTCTACTCTTGGCTATGTATGATGTCAGTCAAAAAAGATATCCATCATTTCAGTCACAGTTCTAGATCCAGCTCCATCTGCCAGCTGTTCAAACCTTTGTCAGGCAGTCAGAAGAAAGTTGGCAAAAAGGAAGAATGGGCTCAAAGAGACAGAAACTAAAACTGCTTTTTTTAGACAGAACTAAAATCAGTACCAAAGCCCAGAAGAGGATAAATGATGATTATTTTGAACTGTGAATTATGCAAAAACCACCCCCTAGTAAAGAACAAGAATAAAGACATGAAGCTGGAAATGTGCATAAATAGGTCTACTAGTTTACAATTAGGAGCAAAGCCTCTACTACTTTATACGTTAAACTACAATATATCACATTCAATTTTGACTTAGACCACAATTTTACAATGTGTTTAATATTGGTACATTATACATAGTAGATCTAGTCAATGGTTGTATCGACTTTGCATAGGGAGAGATGAAAGGGGGAAAAAAACGTTCTCCCGAGTCTTAAACACTAATGACTTGTTTAATTTAAAAGGCAAATGGGATAAACAACTAATTCCTGTGAAATTAAAAGGTAGTGAGAGTTCATCAACTCTCCAGTCTCCTTGAATGAACATTAGTTTAGACTGTGCACCACATGAGATTTAGAATAGAAAAAGACGATGTGAAATCCGAATAGATTAAAAGATTTAGGGATTGTTTTGCGAAGTGGTTTTTTTGACACCTAATTAGGGGTGCATGCAGTTTGTGGTGAATAGAGTGATTAATGACAAAAGGCTACCAAAAGGGATGGTGTACAAGATGGTAGTTAACACAGCTCTCCTATGTGGGTCAGAGATGGTGACAGCTGAGTTAAAGATTGCAAAGATTTGCATTGGGACTGAAAATGATAAGCAGGATTAAGAGCGAGTATATCAGAGCAACAGCTCAGGTGAGATTGACAGATGCGGGACGGAGTAAGAGAGGCAAGATTGAGCTGGTTTGGAAATGTGAAGAGGAACGAGACCCGGTATGCTGGGATAAGCATGTTGAAGAGGGAGCTGTCATGTGACAGGAAAAGAAAAAGGCCAAAGAGGTTTATGGGTGTGGTGAGAGAAGATTTGCAAGTGGCTGGTAAGGTTGTAGAGGGCAGGAAGAGATTCAAACAGATGATCTGCTGTGGTGATGAGTAACAGGAACAGCAACATTAATAAGCTGGCTTAGCTGTATTCAGAACCTTTGTTTGAGTATGGTGAGAGATGTTGAACCCTTTCATTTCATGGACCTTCGTGTTCAAATCATTTACTAACAATTTCAGTTGCTATTATTGGAAGTGCATTTGTGACTTACTAATAATTTAATGGGAAAATGGAGACAACATTCAATGTGCTTCAGTGAAGGGCAGGCCAGTCTTTTTTACTGAGTGCTACAGCCGGTCAGATTGACATGCGAAAATATAGGCATGACTCAACTTTAACATGAAAGAATAAAATCTGAAAGAGTTAATGAATAATAAGCAAACAGTGGAACTATTTAACTGTAGATTTTTTTAACTGGAACAATCTGTCCCAAAGAACATATTCTCAAAAATAACTGGTACATAGACCCAAAATATTACCAAATGTTTCCAAACATTTGAAATGGCATAAAATAACAAAACTTCTGAATACTGCAATTTAATAAATTCATCCTGTATGCATTTTATAGATAACATTGTCTGGGTCGATCTCACATTACTTCTTACCATTTGATCTTTCTGTGTGGTGTCTGGACTGATCACAGACCATTCAATGTCAAGTTCACCAGTGTCACGAGGGCTTGGTTTGTAGCTGCATCCCAAGGTCACACTCTCTCCCTCTGCCTTACGGATGGTCTGTGGGCCCTTGGATGTCACCTGCAAGCCTTGCGTGTATCCCAGCTCTTAAAAAATTCAGAACACTTGCATCAAAGGAATGCAAACATTAAATAAACATCATAAGGTAGTGCATTAGACCATAGAGCTTTCTGAATCCCCCCCCCCAAAAAAAATCTCTGATTACTCAATTTACTGAAATAAATCTTCTCTCCTCCTATACAGTCACAGTTGGAATGTAGCAGACAATACACTGCCAATCCCATAATGCACAGGTCACATCACATACTCAGGCATCAATGCCTTCCTTTGGCTGTCAATGCTGGTTGGACTCAGTTTCACTCCACTACTTAAAATAATAAATGATGACCTTGAGCATTGGATCAATCTACCACTATTCATCACAGGCTGAATTCCAATTGTTAAAACATCAATATCTTCTAAAAATAAATTATATTCAGTTATCTCAACGCGTCCTGCTGCCAACCGTATAATTCCTAAATACTACAAGAAAAACAAAACAACAAGAATTAAAAGACAACAAGAATTAAACAGACAACCCCCCCCTCCCAAAAAAAAAAAAAAAAACGCAAAACAAACAAACAAAAACAAAAGAGGACAAGAAGCACTATGTTTTTAAATCATTTTCATCATGGAGACGTCTTAAATGATCAGATAAGTCAGAGATCAAACAGTCTGTAAAGACATCTTAGTTTCAGATCAATCATGCTCCCGCCAGACACCCAAACAGCATTGTTTCAAAACATTAACAGCAACAATAACTGACAGGTTGCACCATCTATTTTTACTCTAACATTTGATGTACACTGTATGGAAAATGTATCACACATCTGCAACATATTTCTCAAATTAATATCCTGCTCTCATTCTCCTACTTCATCAAGAGGCAATGGCATGAGAAGCAGACATTTTCTGGAATATCTGCAACTCAAATCATCCATCCAGTCAAAACTTAATTTTGCAGTTATCGTCCCGGATCTTGCTTCTGCATCTTGAGAACTAATAAACATCTGTTCCTCAAAAAAACACAAAAAACCCCTAAAAACTAAATGAGAACTGAGCTTCATCATCATCATCATCATCAGGTGCCAACTTGTGGAATCAAACACAAAGTACTTCACAGAACTCACTTGAGAAAAAAAAGGTTAAATCTAGATTCATATCAGAAATATTACCATATTGTGTACAAAATATGCTAGTTAGCTCTGATCACCCTACTTCATTCTGTGCAGCAGCTACACAACTTTGGAAAGACAACACCAGGTCACTCTCTGTCTTTCAAGGCTGCCACTACTCCCCATCCCTCCACCTGCCCAAGAGACATATTAACAATTTTAACAGGGAAAAAACGATGCAGAATATCTATAATATCTATATTTTACAATCTAGAACAAAACTTAAATACTACATCCTCTTTCCATCTCCTGTGGAATCTTTGCAACAAACCCTATTCTTAGTAATATCTACATTCCCAAAGGTTTACATAGATATGTTTACATATTCTTATTATTTTATCATCTCGTGTATAAACTGTATTTGATTGATTTCTCATCAGAGCCTCCTCCATGTCTATTGTTTTGCAATAAATAAAGAATTAAGAAATTTCTGCTAGCTGTTTAATTACAACCGTGCCAGTTGTAAGTAAAAATAAATTAATTACACACATACTGATTCTAATCTAATCCTTATTTTTGTTGTCAGTGATAAATATCCTATTTTCACACTTACTGGGCCACAGTTTACAGTCTCCACATCTAATGATTCAGGATATTTTGTTAAAGGAAGGCTGAATACGAAAACATAATTGTTTTAGCCAAATATCACAAAGGGATATGAAAAGCACTTGGACAAATTAAATTAAGAAATATTTAAGACTGGTTACATTTTTTTAAAGCAGCCCTCCAGAAGAAAAATGAGATTCAGAGAATAAGTAACTCTATGCTGTTCTTGGCAAAACTAATCTCAAAGAGCTTTGCATCATTGTATTGGCTCTGTCACAAGGCCAGCATTTTCAAGCTCAACAAGAAAAACTGGCTTTTGTGGTATGCAAACATTTTGAATTAGCTGCAAAAGGTGAAAACAAACAAACAAAAACCCGCAAAAAACACAAACAACCCTTTTTCTAGATAAAATCCCAAAAATTTATCTGTGATTTTATCTAGAATCTGTAGTCTATTCATGTTGGTTTCCTGGCAACTTAAATGGACTTTGCTTTTAATCATAGTCCACAAATAGTCAATAGGGTTAAGGTCGGGGCTTTGGCAAAGCTGTTCCAGAAGCTTGATTTCAGCCTGCTTTATCCATTTCAAAATCAGTTTTGATGTGTGTCTGGGAACATTGTCATGCTTCTGTCGAAGTTTCAATCATCTGTTGATTTGAGTTGAAGAATCTGAAGATAGTTATTTTTCATTACTCTATCCCCTTTCTGTATTGCATGGCACTGGCAGCAAAACAGCCCAAGAGCATGATGCTACTACCAGCATGCTTGACAGCTGGTATAGTGTTTTTAGGTTTAAAAGCCCCACCTTTACTCCTTCAAACACACCTCATCATTCTGACCAAATGACAGTGGCGTTCCAGCAGCTTCCAGTTCATGCTGCGCCACCCCTGGATGACACACTTGTATACCTCGTACTTATGTACAATTGTTTGAACTGATGATCCTGGAGTCTGTAATTATTTAGAAATGTCTCCAAGAGACCTTCCAAATTTCTGTAAATTCAGATCTTAATTGAGTTCCTTGGACTTTCTCATAATTCATGATATTTGTCAGTCCAATGAGTGATGCCAAACATGTTTTATGTAGGCAAAGAGAAACCACCAGTCATTGTCAATCATGATCACTACTGAGAAGTTAGTAGGGCTTGGCCTTGCTAGTTAAAGTACACTTTAGAGCCTTCAGCACCACTTAATAAAAGATTTAAGTGAATGTATGAATATATTTGACCCTGTATGTGTACGTTTGACCCTGTGTGGGCTACAGAAATCCCCCCCCCCCCCCACACACAAATTCATACAGGTGCATGCTATATAATCATTACACCCCAGAAATAGAAGAGTTCAAATAAATCATTAAAAAGCCAAAACAAATTACCATGATATTCATACCCATAATGAGTGTATGTGAACTTCTGACCACAACTGTAAGTGCTTAGTGGGAAAAAGTACATAAACTACATTTCAGATAATTCTGTTTGTCTATAGTAAAATAAAATAAACTTTAAATATACTTCTCAGTCAAAATAAGAAGAGCTGCCCAGTATAAGAGCCGCACCCTAAAAAAGGAAAAACACACACGCACACAAACGTTGCACATATGTGAGTCCCAGGAACATTAGGGAGTCAACAATCATCTCCAAACGTAATCTCTGATTGGGCAGCCCGGGCGCCATGGTAACATGGAAAACTAACACCACTGAGCTCTAAGTCTCAGCAGACTTCAATAGAGAATAGATGTGAAGGTCTCAATTACTGTCCATAAAAATATGCCTTACTTAATGTTAGTTTTTCTAAAACAGCATTATGCAGTAGATAAATACACCATATTTACCATTTATACATGCATAGGTAGATTCATGTAATTCAGTCTGTGTACTTACCTGGGCTCAAGAAAACTGCAGCCCATAACAAGAACACAGAGAGCCAGGGCGGGCAGCTGAGGTAAAATCCTGTTCTCAACTGAGAGCGGCTTAGTTTAAACATACTGTTCCTTTTTAAAATAGTCGCTAGTAGCTGGTCAAAATAATGAGTACAGTGTCCTCAAATATATAGTTTATGAGTCACATGTAAAAAAAAAAAAGTATTCATATAGATACTTTATACTGATATTACCTGAATGGAGGTGCTACACACACACACATCTATCTGTGGAATACAAAGGAACAACAGCAGTGTGATACCTGTTGCTCTTGCTTTAATGTGAGCTCCTCCTGTAGCCCTTTCTTATTACCATAAAGCTTTCTGATTGGATAGTGACCACTTTAACAAAAGGTTATCTTGATATTGCTATTCAGCTGTTAATATTGCTTTCAACACCCTCCATTCTTCCTTTTGTAATCACAAGTTAATGAATACAAATTATGTACAATTTTAGAAAACCAATCAAAATGTGCTTGAGGAAATCAGTGTCCAGGCAGCTGAATAACAATGCAATACAATCTCTCTGTAAACAAGGGAAACTGAAGGAGCAAACAATGGCTGGGAAACTCAGGGTGCTAATTTGAAGAGAGCTGAACTCCACTGAAAGCAAATCACCTGCCACAAATTGCTGCTTTGTCTACAGTAAGCTTTGTGTGTTTTTTTGTCCAAGTTGTCTGTCTCTGTTCACTCTCCTATTACCCATTAAAATATGTTTTTATTGATTTTTTGGTTTGTTTTTATACCCCCCACCCCACCACCACCACCCAAAAAAGAACTTCCTGGAAACACACAATTACTGTACACCTTATTTGTTGTATACACTACCTAAACACCTACCATTTGTCAAATGTCCATTGTTTCAAATGAAAAGCTATTAAAAAAAGAGTACATGACGTCTAAAGTGATGAAAAACTGTTTTTTATTATTTGCTTTCTTTTTTCTTTCCTTAAAAAAAAACCCTGCAAAACTCACGTCTCTGCTACAAGAAAAGGTGGGGTACTCTTCAGCAGACACATGAAGAAAACACATTAGAGGCAGAGGATAAAGTGCTTTATGTGAACTGTACTATACCCTCCAAGGACCTGGCGTCCACATATGTGGACATCACATTTTGGGTTGTCTAGACCAAAATATTAAATGTTGCTTTACAAGGCCCTGATATCCACTTACGAGCACATTATACTGCTACTGTTCTGTCGAAATTTAAAATCAATGTCCTCATATGTGGATCTCATTTTTCTCAGAAACAAAAATGAGGTTAAAAAAAATAATCAGGTAATTCTTTGTCTTTACATTCATCAGGTCCCAATCAGCCCAAATAGCAAAGAGAAATTACAAATACATGCCATGAAAGAGTTCAGGTCTTAGGAGGACACATATATAACACTTCTTTAAAATGTATATATGATTTTCTTTCAGCTATTTTAAATGCTCTGTGCCTGTTTTAAAAAGTCATTTTATCCATGGCCACTATTCGATAAAGAACACTATGAGAAAAAACATCTAAAACCCAGCTTACCTTCTCTTTGACCTTGCACACCCACTCATTTCAAACTTTGAAAATACACTGTAAAGTTTTCTGAGTAACTGCTTTAAAAAAGGAATTACTTGTCTAGAAATAGGTTGGATTTTGTGGGAAGAAATTACATTTAAGGGCTTTAAAAGCATGAAACTGTCACTGCTCCCCTTTTCTAAATTACTTTAATGTGAACCTTTTACGAAACCTGTTCAGGACTTCCTCTGGAATCTACCTGGACACAATGAAGTTAGATTAGATTCAGCATTGCATATCACTCAGTAAGTACCAGTATGATAATATGCTATTTATGCAGAATAGTTTCCAGATAGATACAGAGCAGTTCCCTAGTACACTGTTATATGGTTGGTGAGATGCTGCGTTGGTATTGCTGCAATAGAAATTACTGGAAATTTAATCTGACTGATGGTTTTGATTGGTAGGGCACAGTTCACTGGACACTTAAACATGTAAAGTTTAAAAGGAAATGATAAGGTCTATGAGATATTAATGTCTAAATCTCTACAAAAAGTTGTAGAAAATGTTTGCAATAAGTTGCACAAAATTTGCATCCACACTAGTCTTCCTATATTATTCCGTAGAAACCTTTGTCATCATCTGACCAAAGCCTTATGAAATAGTGTTTATCTACAAGCCCATCACAAGAGCTGTACAGTGTCATCAGCTATTCAACAGCTGCTATTTAGCAGCTAAGTGAAATTGGTTGCAGTGAGGATGCCCAATCAAAAACCTTGTGATTGCTTTGGTGGTTAGCTGTAGGTAGCCTATAGTTTGGATGGAAGAATCCAACTCATCTGTAAATACTTAAGGAACATGTAAGGAGAGATCATTTGGAAGAATAGAACATGATTGGAGAAAATTGCAACAACTGTGAGAAAAACTTAGAGGGTTGTGGACCCTCAATCCCTTCCTCAAGGCAGATAAGGCGGGCATTGCAGCGTCTGTTTCTCAACTCCATGTCCGATAACTTAGCCTTCAGCTTTTCATTAGCGACCCGTAGTGTCTCACAGGTATCCTCCACTTTAGCAAGGCGCTGGTCGAGCGTTTCGGCGCTTTCCGACAAAGATTCTAGGCGCTCACCGTGGTTGTCCGATGCCTTCTGTAGTCCGTGCAGCTTTTTATTCACGTCGTCAAAAAAGCTGACTTTTAGTTCCGCCAGTAAAGCCGAATGGTGCCCCACTAGCAGTGCTGTTATTCGCAGGAACGCTAGCAGCCGCGCATTCGGTTGTTTTGCCATTCGACTTTGCATGTTTAGGCGACATGGCAGGGCATCAAATGTTCCGACGGCTTCACCAAACCACCAAGATATTTGCCTCAAAAGATAAGTTACGCGGGCTTGCTCAAATAACTAAAAGTTGCGGGAGCTAAGGGAAAGTGTGACTACCCCATGCTCGTCAAAACCGGAAGTCTCTCGATTGGAGAAAATTGATATATTTAGCAATTAGACTGATGGCCCATTATGACAAAATGGAATGTCAGTGGTTATAGGATTCTAGTTGCTCGTGGTGGTGAAGATGAAGATGGATTCTTGAATGGAGCTCTGAGTGACGTGGACATGGGTTGCACGAAGCCTGTAAAGGAGAATGAAGAGGAGGACAGATTTAAAACACAGAGTGGAGGCTGATTGGACAAGTGTTGACAGTATTAAGTTTGACAGGAAGGGAAAGGAGTAATGAAGTAAAGAGTAGACTAGGAGCCAAACACCCAGGAATAGACTAGCCTTTTATTGTCATTGCACATGTGCAACGCAATTATGGAATAAAAAGGAGGAAAGATGAATGATTGCAGATCTTCCTTTTTAAACTCACACATAATCTTCATTAAATGAACTATAACCATTTGGGGAATACATATTTTTTCTCATCAACCAGTGGTCACTAGACCTGTGTGATTGAGGCATTCTTCACTTGACCCTCACATATCCAAAGTTACTGTCAGGTAGTTAATGATCAAAAAAAACAAGATGAGCGATTAAACCTTCACCATATTACATCTCTGTTCAGTTTCCTCCTGCTCTAGTGTCATCTACACTGTGATACTCAGTGGCTATATTAAAATAAAGTTGGTTACTTTTTTCTGTTTCAGTTGTCAAACTATTTGAACTAATTATAAAACATGAATAAGCGAACAGTAACAACATCAAGAAAAAGCCATTGACAGCATCTCTGATGTCAATTCATCGAATTAAATGCTGCCCTATCAAAGGCCACGCAACCCTTGCTCCTTTGTTTTTGTTTGAGCCATTAATTTGAAAATGCTACACAGTGAGAAACTAATCTGCAATTTTTGTTCACACACTGCTAACTATTTTGAAAAGGGGTCAGTTTTAGTTAAGAGGAATTTTTGTCTGGACAGATGGCTGAAAAATTTAAAAAAAAAAAAAAAAAAAAAAAAAAAAGATTTTAGAACATCAGTGTACATAGTTAAAGTTATTCTGCAACATTATTATGTGAAGTGATGAGGACATCCTGTCTTTTGTTAACCTGTTTGTTAAGGGAGTGAAAAGAGGCAAAGAGGAACCTTAATTTACATTTGTTAGGGACACAGAAACATCTCTAAACAAATGCTTGTCATCTGCTGTAGGTGCAAATAAATGTTTGTTCTGGGTCTTTTTATTGTCTGGGTAATTTTGTTGTCTTGGAATGAAAACAACTGAAATAAAAACGTGTGGAATAAAGCCATTAGAACTGTTCATTTATTTGCTCATTGTTCCAGTCTTCTGAGAACTTGCTTTAAGACAGCAGTGATCATTCTGACCACAAAATAAAATTAAAAGGAAAATAAAGAACTGCCATAAAAATAAGAGCAAACGATGTGCCAGATTTTTGGTTTTGGCTAAGTAATTAGAAACTCTGAACACCTCCATATGAGGTTTGGCACAAATGGAGACAGATGGACTCAAAGACATAAGATCCAAACCAGAACAAGAGGAATTTTCATTGTTTGTACAGGCATGCAAGCCCTTCTTGTTCCACACACTTGTTGGTATGGTTTTCACTTGCTGTGCCTCAGAAGTCATTTTTAAGCAGTCCTTTTTATTGCATAATGATCTGAACGTCCTTGTCATTTTAACTAAGAAAAGAGACTCAGAAAGAATCAGGTTTTATTTCACAACAAACCGTAAAAGTTGCAGAGTACACCGTTGTGCCCTCGACCTGACTGAATTTTCTTTACTCATTTATTTTTCACACTGAGAACGGCTTCAAAGCCTGTACACATTTATATGGAGATAATACAGTTAGACCCGCAGGTTTTTGGACAATGACTCAGTTTTTGTGATTTTGCCTTTGTACACCAGCACAGTGGATTTTAAATCCAACAATCAAGATGTAATTGAAGTATCAACTTTCATGTTTAATTCAAAGGTTTTAACAAATGCACTGCATTATCTGTTTACAGATCATGTCCATTTTTATACTCAGGCCCCCATTTTCAGAGACTCCAAACTAATTGGTCAAACTAACACAAGGATTATTTTTAATAACTGGATGAAAATCCTTCTCAGTCTGTGTCTGCCTGAAGTCTAGAACCCATGGACATCCCCAAATATTACTGCGCTTCCTCCTTTGAAATGTTCTGCTTGGACTTCATTGCAGCTGCTTTCAGCTGCTGCTTGTTTGTGGGACTCTCTCCCTTCAGTTTTGTCTCCAGCAACTGGGTGAAGTCTTTTCCAGTCTTCTTATCTATTCTTCTCCAAGTTCAAAGTTACATTTTATTTGCATAATATTGCTCTTGCTCTATAGTGCCAATTCTCCTTCTGACTTACAACCGATTACTCTATTCTCTGTATGTATATATATGTATGTATGTTTGAATGTTCCAAGATTCATATTTGAAAATTTGCCTAAATTTTTCCATGGTCTTACAAAGATGTTATATCTGACAATGTCTCTACTGTTCAAGAATCAAACGCCTCTCTTGGCTTTATTTGCTGGAATTTGCACAGCTGATTCTTTGCCAACTAGGTCACAAGCTCACTTGTTCACAGTTCCAAAGTGCACTATTATGAAAGCCACCCAGGCTTTGCAAGATAAGATAACCTAATTGATACAGAGAAGAAAAGGGAATACAGGCTGGATTTGAGTGTCTGAATCCTCAGTTTACCGGCACACGCTAAGTTGGCACTGAAGAAAGTGACTATGACTGCGGAAATTTGGGACGTTATAGTTGTTGGTGCTGGACTTTCTGGACTGAGTGCAGCTCATTGGCTTAAAAAAAGGGACGCCAGTATGAAAATACTGATTCTGGAAGGGAAAGGTTTGTAAAATTTCATGCTATTTAAAGGCAACTGGTAACTTGTAATGCAGAATTATATAATGAAGCAAAAAATTATTGCACTGTTATAACAGAATTATGACTGTTGTGTCACGCAGATCGGGTGGGAGGGCGCACAGTGACTGCCAAGTTACCAGCAGCCAGTGGTGTTGATTGCTGGGACCTTGGAGGGCAATGGGTAGGAAGGTAATGTTGATCAAATAAATACATTAATACTGAAGGTAGAAACAGAAATGCAGTAGAATTACAGTAAACATGACTCAAATGCAAATGTGTTATTCTGGAAAAAGGGGAGACGTTTCGACTGAGTCACTGGGATTTGGAAGATTACCCAGAAAATGAAGACCTTAGCTAAACAAATGAAATTTATCCACAATAATTGCAACAGATTGTTGCCTATTGTTGAATGGCCTAGTTGTACAATGATTATCACTGACACCTGACAGCACAGACAATGACAAATGCTGGCTGAATGAGAGCTGGGACTGACTCCAGCTTCCCATGATCATGTAAAGAATAATATATGTGAATATATGTGAATGCATTGCTTACGGAAACATTATCTTTACGGCACAGACAGAGCATTTAGATTATGATGTTGTTAACACAGGCAGCTAAGGTACTGGCAGGTACCCACTTATAAGAAAACCCTTGGATAGGATTGGTTGATGTGAATGAGGTTACTTGATACTGTTTATGTAATGCAATGTAATACTGAGATTACAGGGTTAAAGTCTCAGAGAAACTAGTCGCAAAGTGTGTATTGCAGGATTTCTTAGCAGTATTCTTACAGTCTACTACTGAACATTTATCTAGAACAACAATTACAACATTTATCTATCTACAAATAAACAGCTACCTAGAAAAAAAAACAACTATCATTATGCAGGGTTTCAAGGCTTCACACGTATTCAAGGGCAGTTCTCTTTCAATGATTCCCACTAGCACTTATGTGTTAACCTTTGTGTCCAACCTTTTCTTAACCCTCATATACCGTTTCTATTTTGTGCCTTTGCATGGTTTGGGTTAATTTTCCCCATTTCCAAATAATACCTCAAAATACGTGTCTATACAAAAATTTGCACTACAGAATATATTTAGATCCTATAAATACCCTGTTGGTTAACTCACTAAATGGTACCAGCCTAACCATCTCTTATTAAGTTGCTTATAAAAAAATCTCTCTCTATATATATCTATCTCTATATCTCTCTCTCTGTATATATATATATATATATATATCTATATATCTATATCTCTCTATATCTCTATATCTCTATATATAGATATAGATAGATAGATATCGATAGAGTGTGAAAACATGAGTGTGAAAACTTTGATGCCATTGTGAGTGAGATCAAGTGTAAGTAAAGTGAAATGTAGGATTCTTTTTTATTAAAGAACCTTAGGATGAAAACAGCAATGAATTTTGTTCACTCAAATTTAGCTTTTCTTTGCTCAAAATAAATTTCTCCTCAAAATGCAACACTTGCACCTGCAAACTTTTTTTTACATGCGCTCAAATTTTTTTTTTGCGCGCTCAGAATAGTGTTACAAAAATAACACCATAAATGTGTTCTATTCAATTGGAGTTGCTTGTAGGTCTAAATGTAACATAATGTACCGACTTTTACATAATTTCTTCTTTAGTTTTACTAATCACTCAAACCACTTAATTACAAGTCACACTTTAATTACATATTCATACAGCACTTTATTCTATAAATGTTAAGAAACTGATGCACCTCTGTGGACTGTGGCATGAAGGTGGAGACTCGCATAGGCACAGAGAGAACATGCATGTGCAAGGCCCCAGCCAGGATTTTTACCAGAAATCCTGCAGCTCTGTACTGCTCTATTGCAGAGTTTGTGTCTGTGTCAAGGCACCCTTTGCCCTCTGTTCCTTACATGCACCATATATGATCACTCCTTTGTTGTTTTACCATTTCACCGTTTTGAGGTTCCTCAGTGATCCTTCAAAGACCAACAAGCGGTGGGCACACAGACAATTCTTGACAGTGTCAACGTCCCCTTAACCTCTGTCACCACTGTGGCATAAAACATGTACACAGACACATAGTGTCACAGTTTCAAGATTTCCTAAAACCACAATTTTCCTTGATTTAACTCACACTACTGATGGATCTAAAATTCATCCCAACCAACCTTCAGGTCAGAGCAGGTCATCTACTCATCGGAAAGTTGGCTGTTCGATTCCTGGCTTCCCCTAGTCTGCATGCCAAATATCCTTGGGCAAGATACTAACCCCAAATTGCTCCATTGGAGTATGAATGTGTGTGTGAATGTTAGTTAGAAAGCACTAAGAAAAAATGCGCTTGTGCGAATGGGTGTGAATGGGTGAATCCGCAAGTTGTGTGAAGCGCTTTGTGCTCAGAAGAGTAGAAAAGCGCTATATAAGAACCAGTCCATTTACCAATACGGATCAAGTTTGACCTGGAACAGTCTCAGCTTACACAATAGAGGCTGTACAAAACTAAAATATTTTTAAACATTTTCATAATTGTGTATTTTGTGTCCAAATAAGTAATCAACTTTTAGACTAAAAGAAATCACACTTTGGGCTATCAAATGTCAAAAATGGGCCAAAATCGACCAAAACAACATGTAAGGTTTAAATTCAACAACCAGTATTTCTCAAACTTGCGTTATCTATCTCATTTTCCTACTCTGGCTATTTTTTTTCCTGAATTCAGTGTTTGATCAGTGATATTGCTGAGAATGATTTTAAATAATCAACTCGTATGGTTACATGCAGTCTCTACTTTAAATCAATTCAATCTAGTTTTATTCATAAAGCACCACTTTCAGCACACATGCTGAAACTTTACAATGAACAGAAAAGACCAGGACCCAGAAAAGCTGCCAACTTCCTTGGATTCTGATCTGGACAGAGGTGAAGTAGGAAACTCTCCTGTTGTTTCATCTCTAGAAATCCTCTGGGGTAAACAAAAAAGCGGGACCCTCTGACTAATTATCAGTGGACAGCTCTAAAGATAGCACCCATTAGTGAAAATAAAATAAGTGGTTTGCACATATGCAGAGGTAACATTATTGCTGGACAAAATATGCAGACTCTGGAGCAACATTTACTGCCAATCAATCAATACTGATATTATTTCAATGCCAAACAACATTCTGCAAGCATTACAAATACATGGCTCCACACTAAAAGGTCAAGACGGCAAATGATTCTCAGCTCTCAGAATATGAAGTTATTACAATTTCAGCTAATAAAACTATAATTTCGTTGTTACTTTGTTTAGAAATGTGAGCTTGAAACTACAGCCCAACATCGGTTAAGTGAGTCACAGAACACATGAAAACATCTGAACTCTGAGAAGTGAAACGTAGAACCTTGTAGAAGTTTGAGGTCTACTTCTATACAAACAGTAAACATGACATTTGGACCATGTATTAGCAGAAAACTTCACAGTAAAGACAAAAACAATGGTTTTAAAACAGCATGCTTTCTCTTACAGTACTCAAACGCACGTCTTGAAGCTCATAAAAGAGCTGGGCTTAGAAGTCTACCCACAGTTCAATATGGGTAGAAAGGTGCACCACATGGGTGGGCCAACTTCCAAAGTTCGCACTTACAAGACCAGCATTCCTGTTCTGTCCCCTGTGGTGCTAATGGACTTCACACAGATCCTGTGGAAGGTGAGACTTGCAGAGTAACATTCTATCGTTAGTACTTTGCCCAGTCAGAGTAGAAGGATCTGGAAATACTACAGTTCCAATCTATGATGTTTGGTTTGATTTCTTGTATACCAAACATATATTTAAAAAATTAATTTTATTATCCAATAAAAATGTAAAAGTTTCAAATCAATATGGTAATGATACTTTGTTTTCTGTTTTTGGATTTATAGGACAAACGTGCATTTACCACACAGCAAAGCACCAGAAAATCTTGAGTCCAAGATAAATGGTTAGAGTACCAGTAGGAAGAATATACTGTGGGGAAAATTGCACTGGCAAAATCCTATTTGGCAGCCTTGAGCTATTCTTCTGTTATTATCTCTATCAATGGGATACTTTTGGTTCACAGTGGTGAACCATCATGTGTGGGTGTGATGTGGTGATTTTCCTCTGCATTCAGATTGACAGACTGTGCGCAACAGTATGCGTCCAGGATCCCTCAAAGACTCCAAATGCTGAAGAACTGGACAGCATGACGCTGCACACGTACATTGAGAAACACGCTTGGACTGCAGGTCAGTTTAAAGAGTGCCTTTAACCTTCTCATCGCCTCAATCTTTCTCAAGCAAACATGTCGAGCTCCTCTGGTGAGACTCCAGAGATTCAAGTTTGAGTTCCTCATATCTCATCTTCAAAAAGTAGAAAACAAGATTAGGAAAGAAAATAGTTTCCACTGCAGATAAATGTACCAATAAAATATGTGCAAGAATTTGCTCACAATGATGCATGCAAGCATAATGGTGGCATGGAACCGTGCTTTAATCCTTTGGGAATCTCCCCTGTCAGAAAATCTGGCATGCATTTGTCAAGATATTGCATTGTGGGTGCTGCATAGATTATTAATGATTAAATTCTTTACGCCAAATCAAATGACTCACTGCATCGGCAGATTCACTGAGAGAAAACTAAAAAAGGCATCTACATTTGACAGGATAATTGCAGAAGCGATAATTACCATCCTCTCAGGTAGCTCTTTCATGTAGCAAGCTGAATTTTTGACAGTGTACTCTGTGTTGGTTAGCTCATAACAATTTTATACTGTCATTGTAGGAAAATGTGTATTATTATCGCATGTGTGAAGTCTATAGTATGTATTATTCCATGACAGAACTAAAAGAGGAAATCGGGCTGTGTAGCAGGTCTGTCTTTGGAATTGAGCCATCCCAGATGTCTTTCCTATTCTTCCTGATGTATGCTACAGCTGCTGGAGGGCTACTGAAGCTGCTGGAGAGCACTCCAGGTTGTGCTCAAGAGTTCAAGATAAAGGTACATACCTATTATCATTCCCCACACTCAATATTGTTGACACAAGTGCTTTTTCAAAACTTCAGGCCACACTGACCTTTTTATTTATTTATTTTCTATTAAACTTAGCACCTCCCATTCCATGTCCCAAAAATCCCACTGCCTCCCTTTGTCCTCGAAATATTGATTCGCATTTAAAGCCGCAGTCTTGTATTGGATTTTTTCCACTTTTTAGTCCTCTGGAAGCATAAAACTTGTGTGATCCATTTTTGTGTTATTGCTTCAGAAACTTCTCTCCCTCCCAACAATGGTCATGTGTAAAAATGGGCTGAGAGCCAAAAAAAGGGGCATAAAAACTGATCGACAAAAGGAGGCCTTTGGCTAAATGGTGCAAAGTGCTTGATTTTTAAAACCTATGTTTTAGCACACTTCCTGCACTTGTTATCATCTGGAGCGGTTTTCTTTTAATTGCATCCTCGCTATGGCCTGGAATGAGTACCGCAGCATCACTGAACACGACACGGCACCAAATGTGAACTGAAAAAAGCGTTTCAACTTAACAGAAACTTATTCCTGTGGTATTTTATGTTTTTTCCTTCCTCTCGACCTTAGCACTTATTTGTGTGCATGTATCATTATCACTTATTTGTTTTTTTTTTCTCTACTTAAGCAGCTGTGAACATTTGCTCATATTTTGTTTTACACTGGTGCAAAACCCCCCAAAACAAAACAAAAACAAAAAACCTACCTGAAGTCAGTTTTCTGGCTTATGAAGACTAACCAGGAAACTTTTCCTAGAAATACACTTGAGAGCAATGCAAATTGAAATGTATAGAAAAATCGATCATTTGCAGGGGTCAAGTATTTTGTTAATTAATAATAATAGTTTTTAAGCACACCTTGAAGTCTAATATCTGCCTCTCCACAGGGAGGCACCCAACAGCTTTCAGAGTGTCTGGCAGACCGTGTTGGATGGAAGAATGTCCGGCTGGGTTGTGCTGTGACAGCCATATGGCAGGTAGGGTACAGTAACGGCTCACTCAGGGATTGATGAGGCGCGACACAGAGATAACAGCTTCCTCAGTAGGGAAACAGGCTGTCTCATGTGAAGGCCCTGTCTGTTCTGCTTGAATGTCTCCTTTATCCACAGCTGAGAGACTAAGAGGGCTCCATGTAAATGCAGTGCTTCTCATCAATATATTTTCTTGTTTGAAAAAAAAACCAAAAAAAAAAAAAACAACCCACCCATAGCTACAGCCATCAACTTTGACACAAAATCTGTGCAGACATAAATATTCTACAAATATTTACTTTGAACAAAAACAAAAATAAAAGAAACACTTCACGTCTCTGAACCACAACTCATAGTCCCCTTCAGGTTGGATGACTATATATGCCTTTCCACACTCTGGGCTGTTTGTTCTCATTTTCATGCCCCACGCTCCCTCAAACTTTCTCAGTTATCACGGCTCTCATTAGTACCCGGTCATCTGCCTGGCCTGGGAGTCACAGTTGCCACAGTTTACAGGCAGTAACCAAAATGTTCTGCATGCTCTGTTAGTTCAGTTAGTTCACTCTTTGGTGATTTTTACAGTTCAGTTGCTCGAGTTGTGTTTTATTTACATTTCCCTAGAAACCCTGATCCACCTGTGAAGTAGTCAAACTCGAACGTCAAGGAAGGTGGTAGGGAAGCAGACTACGCAGACATTTCAGGTTTCCAGACGTGAGCAATTTATTTACAGTGAACTTAATTTAATGTGTAACTTAACAAAACTTTCCCCCAAAGTAACTCAATTAACAAACCTCAACAGAACATGGATCTGGTAACACAGCTCACCTCTCCTCTCTCATCTGAATCTGGTAGAGACTGGCTTTAAAGAGGGCCATCAGTTTCCCTTCAATTAGCCCAGGCAGTACCACTCACTTGAACTGAGGGATCTAAAACTCTACACAGATGATTAAAAAGACACAAAACGTCACACTTCTAATTGGCACATTTACACAACTAAATGGCTGTATTAAGGAAAAGAAAAAGATTCAACAAGTCCCTTTAAACCTTAACACAAACAAAAGGAAGCATTTCTATGGACAAAGAAACACCTCCACTTCGTTTGACCTGCTGATGTCACGTGTGACATCATCAGGACTTTAAAATGAGGAAATGCTAGGCAGGCGTTTCCCCTCATGAAGACTGAAAAGAAAGAGCATTATAAGTATGAACAAATTATCAAAGTGGTCTTGAAAAATTGTTCTCCAGGCTTTGTAAAAGTCTTTCAAATTTTTGCTTTGAAGATTGGTGGCTTTTTCACTCTTTTCCAGTCCAGTCCTTGTAATCATGAATCATTTAAGCATAGAAAGTGCACATAGCGTGTGTGATTTATTTTATTTTCAACTTTAATTTATATATTTTATCTTATTCTTTCCCAGTTAAATTTACCCTTCATTCTAATTTGTTGTTGTACAGTTATTTCATTTTTAACTTTAATTTTTATATTTTATTTTATTCCTTCCTAGTTAAATTGACCCTTTTTAATTTTCACATTTATTTCCTATCTTATTCATAGCATTTTTTTGTTTCTTTAGGTCACGAGCAGTTGTGTAAGCATTTCACTGCACCGTTATCTCTAAACATAACAGACAACTTAGCAAAGAACCAATCTTAAATTGCACCTTTAGGCAATGTGACACTAGCAGCCTGTCGCAAAAATACAATTTCTTCCCTTTTTTTTTGTTGAAACTATGAAAAATGCCAAATGTGACACAGTTTGACAGACATAAAATAGTATTTTTGCACCAACAAGTTTATTCCTAAAGACTTATTAGCTGACAAATCCTGGCATGATTTGCAGTGTTAGAAAACTGCTAGACAAGAGAAGTGGAAGACCTTAAAAAAAACTCTCTACAGCAGATGAACAGCATCTGAAAGTCATGCCCTCTTAATAGATATAGGGAAACATTCCAGCAAAGACCTGACACAGGACCTGAGAGATGCATCTGGCCCTCCAGGTGTTCTATCTACTGTTCACTGAAGCCTCATCAGAAGTTCTCAATGGAGGCAGTGTCAAGAAGCCATTCATGAGGAACAGAAAAGCTGGTTTACACAAGGAATGGACTGAAAACATCACCATTTGAAAAACATGTGATTGCCGATGGCGTCCCTTTTCAGCATGAAAATAATCCCAAACACATTGCCAATGCAGTAAAAACACATCTACTGTAAACAGAAAAACACAATAGGACACAATCAGGCATGGATTGGCCTCCCCAGAGCCTAGACTTCAACATAACTGAAGCAGTGTGGGATCATCTTTACTGAGAATGGAATAAAAGGTAACCAACATCCAAAGAACAAAGGAACCTGCACTTTTATTTATCTTTTTATAAAGATCTTCACAGACATACAAAAATCTTAAATTATGTTGTCTTTCATTGCAAATTTACTTCTTATAGACAAAAAATTTAAAAAGCTGCTCAAGAAAGAGGTTTTTTTTAATAAGTGTCTAAAGTAAAAGAATCAAATGAAAAATATACTCAGTCCTGATAAATATTAATTACTTAGAAAATATCTAAAGGTAAAACTGCATCATTTATAAAGTAAATGGTCACAAAAAGGCAATAGTGTGTACAAGCACAGACTGGGTGAAAGACGGGGCACACCCTTGACATTTTGCCAGCCTATCAAAGCACTAACACGTATTGACAGACAAACACATTCACACTGACATTCACAGCTACGGGCAATTGGGAGTTTTCACTTCACTTAAGATGAAGCAAAGCACAGAAAGGAAACAAATACAGGCATGAGAAGCTCAAAATACTTCACACAGAGATGTCCCATTTGGTGAGGCTGCGATAACACTCAGGAACCTTTTGCCGACAGGCATATGGCCTTGCCAAAAACAAAACAAAAAAATAAGAAAAAGATATCAGAAAATAAAAACACGATAACAACTGCACGTGACAAAATCTCACATTTGATAATAACATTTTCCAACTGTAACTCTGGGAGTTATGCCTTCGCGAAGCATGGACACAAACGAATTAAGAGTACTACTAAGGACTAGGTACAAATGCTCACCTTCTTAATCAAAATGCCAAGCTTCAGCCTCCTCTGAAAGCATTTTTAAGTAACCTTACCCTATTTCCCCAATGTTGCCACTGAACAGTCAAAAATTTCAAGTTGAATTGAGGTTCAATCCAACACATATTTGAAAAACTGCTATTTTAACTGAAGAATGTGAAAGAATTCTTCCATTTTTGCTTTTTATAGCTTCATGTCATTGCAAGTCTGTTTCTAAAAATGGTCAATCAGAACCAAGTATGCTGAATCAGAAAGGAATTACAATTAAATGTTAATAAATGAATTAAAATAAAACTCACTGATTAAAAATACATGAGCACTGCTTTGCAGTTAGAGGTCAACCTCTTTGCCTGGAGAGTTAGGTGCACCAGTGAAAGTCATTGTTATTTTTCTTTCTCACACAGTGCAGACGTTCTGTTCTTTCTAATGTTCGCTGAGAATGATTATTTTACACCTAAATGCAGTTGAAATCAAAGCACAGCCATTATCTCTAACTTATGTGTCTGGTGACTCCATCAGACGCCATCTGAAGTTATAAAATCGGACCAGCTTCAATTTAAGGGATTGAAAAAAAATATTGCTTTACCTGCTGAGAAAAGTCATTTTTATATGCAGACACCGACTTTCAGTGATTCAAATGTAATTGGACAATTGACTCAAAAGCTGCTTCATGGAGAGGTATGGGCTATAACTTTGTTACTTCTTCATACATTAAGCAGGTAAAGAGGTCTGGAGATGATTCCAAGTGGGGCATTTGCATTTGAAAACTGTTTCTGTGAACCCACAGCATGCGGTCAAAGGACCTCTCAATGTCACTGAAACAAGCCATTCTAACAAATCCATCAGGAAGATAGCACGGACATTTTGATGGCTCCACGATAAAGAAAGACCTCTTTACAACATCCAAAGGAGAACACTCTGCAGGGGGTATGCACATCATTATCCAAGCCTGTCATTAAGCAATAAGTAACTCAGAGTCATTCTGAATTTTTTATTAACAACATGTAAAGCGCAACATGGCTACAGGCTCCTGCATATATAAGCTACTGAGACCTCAGCCTCTCTAATCATCTGATCTGGGTCTTATATTTTAAGGAAAAAGACAACCACACAGCTGAGGTTTCAACTCCTAAACTTTGGAGTACCCCATCAGATTTACACAATCAGTGGTTTCTTTTACAAGCTGCTGAAAACTCTTTTTAATAGCTTGTCTTATCCTTAATCATTATTCTATTATTTTTGGCTATAACTGACATCTAATTTCACCTATGCTTGTGAAAGTATGTAGGAATAAATGGAAGACCATATGTTTGATATGACACGATATGTTTATCCAAAATATGAAGCACTTTGTAACTAACTCTGTGCTTTAAACAGTGCCACAAATAAAAGGTTGTTGTTGGTTTCTTAGGGATTAAGAGGGTAACTAAAAACCAGGTGCTGTTAATCAAAAGCATTTGATTAACTGATAATCAGTATGTGTGACCACCTCTATAAAAGCTTTGTGTTAACACAATACCACAATTTTCCAAGTTGTGAACATCCAGCAAATTAAGGTCACTGCCACTTACAGAAACAGCAAAAAAACAAAATAGTGAAAAACAAAGAGCTACATCTCAGATCTTTAGATGTAAATGTCTACATAAATTCCTACTTCTGATAGTTTGACACTGCCTCTTCTACCTCCATAAACCACCATTTAAAAGTTGTTTCAATCAAAACTGAGACTGGTGAGTGAAACTATAGCATGTGATTAACATCATTTTTATGCTCAAAGCATTCAGTTACCCCCTCTGCCATTATCGATGTAGTCATCATGATGCTGGGAATGGCCAATACCATTACACTATGAGGATAGAGCTAACTACTCAAAGCAACTTTGCAATGATCGGCTGTGACCCCACCCTCCTAAAAGTAGAAATAGACCAAAAACAAGACAGAAGAATTACCACAACCCCCTTACTACAGGATTTTCTTTTAATGTGCTGTA